>NC_089046.1:25849375-26497500 GCF_034140825.1 Oryza sativa Japonica Group
ATCACACAACCTTTGCCGGACCACCCCTCTTTGACTTATTTCCTTCATCAGCACTTTTCTTTCGCTTGTATCGAGAAGCCTTGCAGACAGGACAAGCATCCAAGTCCGCATATTGCTTGTGGTACAATATGCAGTCGTTGGGATAAGCGTGAATTCTACGGACCTCTAACCCTAGTGGACACAGAACCTGCTTTGCTTCGTATGTCGTCTCGGGCAATGTGTTCTCAACAGGAAGCATAGCCTTCAAAATTCCTAAAAGATCTGTGAAACTCTTGTCTGTCCATCCACTACTTGCCTTCAGCTTCATTAGGTCCAAGGTAACTGACAACTTAGTGTGTTTTGCTTTGCATCCAGCGTACAAAGGCGTCTCGGAATCACTTACCAACCTGCTGAATTTCATTCCATCTCTCTCATTCTGGGCTGGGTCCTCAACGTCACGTAACATGTCTTGCAGCAGATCGTGATCCACATCAACCATTTCACCGTCCAATGGAGAAGGTATAAACATTTCATGCTCATTTTCATCCTCCTGATTATGCGCACCACTTCTGTCTGCTGCTGCTCCACTTCCTGATTCTTGCTCTCCATGCTTCACCCAACATGTATAGCCCTCCATGAATCCTCGTTGTATCAGATGACCGTGTACGTCCTCTCCGCTATCAAACATATTCTCGTTCTTGCAATCTGCACATGGACAACACATGTAATCACTGTTCATAAATTTTATCACGCCCTTTCGGTACTCCGTAGAATGACGTTTCAAATTTTTGGCATACATCCAACTTCGATCAATTGCTAAAAAAAACAAATTAGAGGCACATATTATAAGATCAGTATTGCAAAAGTAAGACGTGATGAAATTGCTCAATTAATGATTTATATTACTCACTTGATTGATCCATTTTGATCACTTTTGGGAATTTAATTTCTGTTTTCCTTGGAAAAAGGACAAAAAATCGCCCCCTACAGCCTCCCACCAAAATAGTGAACAGTGGGATACAGTTACACTAGGTGGTGGGGGGTATTTATACTGTGCAACAAATATCTGTAACGGCCCTAAAACAATCAACCGTGACGGGCATACAAGTAATCTCTATCGGGTCTTAATAAAAGGCCGTCAAAAAAGAGTGTCATCTGTGACGGGTAATAAACTTATCTCAATCGGGCCTCTAGTTGGAGCCCGTCACAGATGACCCTCATCTGTGACGGGCTTCTTTTAGGGCCCGATTGAGATATGGAACCCTCATCTCAATCGGGCCTCAACTATAGCCCGTCACAGATAAGTGTCATCCGTGACGGGCTTTAGTTTTATGCCGATATACCATGGCTGTGCGACCATATCTCAATCGGGCAAAACTTCGGTCCGATTAAGATTACTTCCTTGTGACGGCCCGCAAATTCCAGTCTTGTTATGGGCCGTCACAGATGGAAGGATCTGTACTGTGCATCACCATGCGATGTATGTATGCACGTAGGCAACGATGACGTACGTATGTGTATAAGTAATGTTAGACATGTACACACATGTGGTCGAAATGGTCAGTTAAACTGACTAGCTAGGTACTCTCTCCGTCTCATTTTAAACACATTTGTGGATTTTCGTGTCCAACATTTTATCATCGTTTTATTTAATTTTTTTTATGATTAGTATTTTTGTTATTATTAGATGAAACTTGAATAGTAGCTTTATGCATGACTTTTGTTATATATTTTTATAAATTTCTTAAATAAGACGTACGGTTAAACGTTGTATTTACGTGGAATTTCACGACTGCCTTTTCATGGGATTGAGGGGGTAGCCAGGATATATATTTCTGGTTATATGAATGTCCCTTAATTGATTCGCTGTCGTCGTGTGTTACTAATTGCTGCATCGATGTCTGCACTGTGGACAATTCAAACCACTAGCTTGAATACATTCTTCGTCTCTCGATCAGTCGGCTGAAGCTGCCGTTTGTGTGATATTCTGTCTCATCTGAAGGGTGTCGTTTTGTACCTACAGATCTTTTCCGCTCTAAAATATCAACACTTTTAACAGTATTTCTTGTTATTTTTTAAGGATTATGAAAAGACAATGGTATCCCAATATATAATAAATAATGTGTGATAGTTATTAAAGACTCAGAGAGAAGGAAAAAGTACGAATTACCCCTCTTAACTATCACGGTAGTATGAATTACCTTTGAACCACAAAACCGGGCATTTTTAACTCTAAACTATTTATACCGGATGAATAACCCCCTATCAAATTTGCAGCAGTTTTATCTTACTTGGTATACACAGGTGGCAATTCAATCAAGAAAAAAAATTAAAAACCACGGGCCCCACTTGTCATACACCTCTCCTCTCTCCTCTCTCTGTTGGTCCTCATCTCTAGCGATGTGGGGGCGTGGCAGAGTGGCAGCACTGGCAGGGGTGCAGCGAGCGGCGGGGGTAGCAGGGGCGCGCGTGGCGTGCGGCGGTGGCGCAGCGAGTGGCGGCATGGCGGAGAGGCGGGTACGGTGGGGGCACGGCGAGCGGCGGGGGTTGCAGGGGTGCGGCGAGAAGCAGGAATGGCGGAGGATGGCGCCGGCGACAGGCGGTGATGGCTCGAACGAGGGAGGCCGCTCTCGGCGGAGTTTGAACCGGAGGAGGCGCACTATCGTGGCTAGTGGCGAGGACATTCGGTGGGGGGCGGACGGGAGAGGAGGCATCGGTGGCGGTGAGATCCGGTGGGGGCAGTGAGAGAGGAGGCGCCGATGGCGGGTAGCGGGAGAAGAGGCACGCCCGCCCCCATCACTGCCTGCCATGCCTGCGCCACCACCTTCTGGCCTTCCCCTGCTGTTGTTGCTGCGCCGCCGTCGGCGAGTACACCTCCGCCGCCGCCATGGTTGTCGTCACGACGAGCTATCTCCCCGCAACGTGGGGGGTTGGGAGGCGAAAGAGATGGCGATGGCGAGGCCAGAGAGGCAACCGGAGGAGGAAGGAGGGAGGACGCTGCTTGCCGCCTAGGAGAGCTCCGCCTCTGCCACCGACCGGTCCGCCTCCACCGTTCACGCCTTTCACGGTTGCGCTAAGAGAGAGAGAGAGAGAGGGGAAAAAGGGAAGAGAAGGTATGACATGTGGGTCCTACCATTATTTTAAAAGACAATGCTGACTGGATTGCCACGCGTACGCCACGCAGGACAAAACCGCTCTGAATTCGATCGAGGGGGGGTAATTTGTTCGGTATAAAAAGTTTAGAGTGAGCGATATCTGGTTTTCGGGTTAGGGGGTAATTCGGTCGACCGCAATAGTTCGGGGGGGAGGGGGGGTAATACATATTTTTTTCCCAGAGAGAATAACTGGGAAATGATTAAGTGAAATATATAGCTATATTTTGATACAAATATCACACTCCTCAAACTAGCTTATTATGGGACGAATGAAGTATATCACACTCCTCTAGTTAGCTGTTAAATATATACATTTACTTTTATATGATGTTTTCTCCTTTTCTTTAAGAGGTATATATCTATTATAGCTCTACGTCACTTGGATAGGTAATGTTCAAATCGACTGAACTAAATAATCAGAACGTAAACGGTCGATGATGTTAATTAAGACTTTTCTGATACCACTACACTAGCCCAGGTCACTAGTGACGAGCCAAAACCATCACCTCTAATAGGTTTGACCCTCGTCAGATATGTGTGGATGAGTGGTCAGTGATGACTCCCCTCACCTCTAACGGGTGGAGACCTGTCAACGGTGAATATCATCTGTGAGGGACCGCAAAAATTTCACCCGTCAAAGGTGAGATTATTCTTTAACAGGTCACATATTATCACCTGTCACCGAGCTGCTTAACGGGGCAAAGAAAATCAATTCACATGTTAGCACCCGTCACTGTTGGACCTGATATGTATTAATGTGAAAATAAAGGGTTAATCCTTATTCATTGTTGTCGTATTAACCCAGTGTCAACAACTACAAACAGAACCGATCAATCATTTGGATCTCATACTGCAAAATAAATGTAACAAAATCTCTTGCAGAAAGAAAACATGGCGGATCTCAATCATCATAATCACAGAATCACACAATCTCAGATCTCACATTTCACATGAGGAACCACAAGAAATTCCTCTGGAAACAACAATCTTAGCCAATCTTCGAAAGCTCACGGGGTAGAGGAGAAGACTTGGGATGGCTGATAGGGGCTTGCAGGGCTGGATTTGGCGACTCGCCGATGAGAATTGCAGCTAGTCGCTAGGACCTTCTCCACCGCCGCTACCACCCACTGCAGTCTTCAGCAAGTTGAACAATGAACTTAGTGGAGGCAGGCGGAGCTTGGGGTGGAAGAGGCGTTAGCCCGAACTCGAGGACGGAGAGACGGCCACCCGCGCTCGGGGGTGGAGGAGACAATGATGGTGACTGTCGAAGCATGAGGTGGAGGCAGCGAGGACACGCGCTCGTGGGCGGGAGAGACAATACGGGCAATGTTGGATCCAGCCACCGCGAGGTCGAGGGCAGTCTGATCCAGCATCCTCGACCTCGAAGAGGCCAGATCTAGCTCCCCTAAGGCTCGGGGGAGGAGGCAATAGTGGCGACGGCGGCTCGAGCTCGAGGGTGGAGAGCCTGCCGCCACCGCTCGGGGATAGAGGAGACGTCGGTGGCAGCGGCGCTCATGGGCGGAGAGACAACGCAACCAACATTGAATCGAGCCACCACGAGGTCTGGGCTAGTTAGATCCGGCATCCCCTGACCTTGGGGACGTTGAATTTGTTGTCCCCAAGATTTGGGGGTGACAGCGAAGGTGGCGATGGCGGTAGGTTGGGGATGGGAGTAACGGCGGTAGTTTCTTCGGAGTATAGGTAGTGGTCAGTGCGACGGCGGAGAGCGCTTGGCGCTCGATAGCCGGTGCGCTTGATGATGGTGAGGGGAGAGAGAGAGAGGAGAGGAGAAAAAGATGAGTCGTAATGATCTTTGATAGGCGCATATTTTGTACCCATTACAGATAAGGAGTCACCTCTAACGGGCCTATGTGTAAGCCCATCAGAGATGAGTTGCGTCAGGTGTGTACAAGAGGCCCGTCACATATGACCTATTACCTGTAACGGATCATGCCCCATAGCCTCATCTACAACAAGATTTATTTGGGCCTGTCACTGATGATCGTCCGAGATGTGCCGTTCCGACGTAGTGTACTTGAGAGGTACTCTCTTCGTTTCAAAATAACTTAACCTACGATAGGATAGGATGTGATCTATCCTAGAACAATGAATCTGAGTTCTAGGATAGGTCACATCCTATGCTATTTCGAGTTATTTTAGGACGGATGGAGTATAGACCTAGGCATATGTAAGAGTCATAACACTAGGTGAGGTGAAGGTATATATATATTCCTGTTAACTCAACTTAATACCAGTATCCCTCAATGGCACATACAAGATGTATTTATCATAATTCTACTCCAACACATAGAATTAATTCTAATACTTTTTTACCGAGGTATTGATCGCTTAAAATATACTCCCCCAGTAAAAGAAAAATCAATATACGTAAGGATGGGATATAACCTAGCTTGATGTTCAGATTCGTTGTACTGGTTGTTCGATAAAAACATCAAGCTAGGTTCTTAGAGATATGTATTTTTTTGGACGGAGAGAGAGAGGATAGGAGAGGTATATATCTCGCTATCTGGAGACGTGAGAAAATCTCACTCCTATATATATCGGGGAGCACAACGAACACAAATAGCTAGCAGCTGATACTGGGTACGTACTAGGTTTGCTGCAGTACACATCCCACGAACTCTTCGATCGATCTTTCTCGAGGCCTTGTTTTAGGTGTTAAGTGTCGCTATCTATATCTATCTTGTTGTAGTGAGTTAAAATGGAGATGACAAGCTACAACGACGTCGACGCCGGCGACATGTTCGCTGCTGCTGATTACTACTCGGCGTACGTGATCTCGATCGAGCTAGCTGCAGATGAGAGAGATCTATGAATCTTTTTCTTTAATTAATTATTAGCTTAATTTTATGATCAATTAATTCTCTATGTTTGGTTCAGTGGCGCCGGCGGTGATCTCTTCGATATGGTGTGGCCTGGACGACGACGACGGGAAGAAGACAACACCAGCGGCTGCCTCCCCTTGTCGCCGCCGCCGCCGCCTGAGCTCGCCGTGGATGATCAGCTACTGGCTGGAGGCGATGGCGGCGGCGGCAAACCGGTGGCGGTGGCGGTGGCGGAGGACGACGACTCCGGTGAGCGGTGGACGGAGGACCAGGTTCCGACAGACGAAGGGATATGCGTCATGGTTTGTATTTGCTTTATTCAGCTAGTATTTCGCTAGATTATGGCTGTGTGTTCTTTTCCACTATTTCCCAACTCACATCCCTCGTTTTTCACGCGCACGCTTTTCAATCTGCTAAACGTTGTATTTTTTTTAAATTTTTTCTATATGCAAATTACTTTAAAAAATCATATTAATCTATTTTACAAGTTTTTTATCTAATACTTAATTAATCTGACTATAATCGTGTGCTTTGTTTTTCGTGTCAGGAGGTAAGGTTGGCAACCTTCTCCCGAACGCAGCCAATATTGTCACGGATTGTTTTAATTCTCAGTCTCTGAAAACATGTTTTCCCAATAAAAAAACTCCATTCTTCTATATTTCTTACATCCGTGTGTTCTAAGCTATTAATTTGTTTTTTTAAGAAATTAAGGTATTAATTTGTTAAGTTTATTTATCAGAATATATAGTTTCTATCTATAGTTGTGTAGATAATTGACTATAATAATCGGATCAATAATTTGTTTTATACTGGCCCTAAGCACAAAATCGTGACAACTTCAGAAGATCAAAACATTTCTGATTTCAGCACTGATTAATTTTGTATGGTTGAAATCACTCTTCCAGCTATCTAGCTAAAAGTAAGCAACAAGAACAAACTCATAGCATGCTGCAGATATATATAACTATTCAACACTCCATCCATTCTAAAATATACAAATTTCTTAAATTCAAATTTGTCCCACGATGTAATTATTTTTTACCCTACTACCTCATCTCAATCAATCACAATCATCTTCCATTTAATTTGTTCACCTACTTTCTTTTCTCAACTAATCAAAAATGTCCTTCACTTAATTTTACCTAGCTACTACCTTATTTCCCGCGAAAAACCTTACCGAAATGCTTTGCATTTTGAGACAAACTAAGGGAGTAAAACTTAAGCTTAGTTTCACCACATAATTATGCACCGTTAATTATTTAAATATAAACTTGTGCTGCTAATTAAACACAGATTTCTGATCAATTTCCTTTTGTCTGACAGGGGACGAGAAGCGAGTCCAGCAAGGAGAGGAGGAAGATAACACGAGCAAGAAGATCGTCACGCTACTCCCAAACACATAGCCTGACAGAAAGGGTAGTATCCATATATACTAGACATGCATGTTTCAGTGTTTGATATCAAGAAAAACTCTGTATGCTTTGCTCTGTGATTTGATTAGCCACTGGATTAGCAAAGATATAATTACGTTTATGCTAATTTGTGCAGAAACGAAGGTGCAAGATAAACGAGAACCTGAAGACCCTGCAACAGCTCGTTCCAGTTTGCGACAAGGTCAGATTCAATAAGTAAAAAAATGTAAACTAATCTTCACTGCTACGAAATTAGTTTCGCAGGCGGTCAAAAGGGAATTCTCGCAGGCTAGTAAGCGTTCCGCCTAGAACCAAAGGCATGCAAAAATCATCGATTTTGGCCTGTGAAAAGCTTTATGACTTTCGTGCATCCTTTATAATATAATATTGATTATTTGGCTCAAAGATATAGGGGTTAGTTTGTTACTTTCCTTATGTGAAAATATACAAGTGAGATCTTGTTCCCTGATGAAGAAACAGGGGATAGCAAGAATTATAATTATTAATTGTACTTCACTCCTTGGAGACAACCCAAAACAGAGAAGTTGAAACACATCAACTTCTTTTCTTTATTTTTCTGCGGGAATTATACACATCAACTTAATTATGTCAGGCCCGTCAAATCAAATTAAGGAAGAACACCAAGTATTTCGTGTATATATAGAACTCTAACGATGATGTTCTAGTTCTCCTGCTCTCTCTCCCGGCCTAATTTAGTAATTTACACAGCTAAAGTAATTAATTGATCTTTACTTCTGTGTGTTGATGCACACAAATGTTACAGTCCAATAACCAGGCCTCAACGCTGGACAAAACCATCCGCTACATGAAGTCACTGCAGCAGCATGCCCAGGTCATCACATCCCAACACACAGTTCTCAATTTTTCACATTGGGGGCTATTAATTGCGCTTAAATTTTCTTTAAGACGATGAAATTCATTCAAGCATTTACTTCAATTATACTAATTTCTCCAATTGTTTTCAGTCTCCAATTGTTGAATAGTTCATTATTAAGCTTAATTATTTGTGTGTTCAGGCCATGTCAGTTGGATGCAGCATGAAGACGGCAGAAGCAGCAGGAGTGACGTGCCCCTTCCTTCCACCGCCGCCGTACGTGCGGCCGGCGATCGCCGGCGGCGGCGGTGCTCCGGCGGGGATGGTTCCTAGGCCTCTTCCACCGTCGATGGTTCCGTTTGCACCCGTGCTTTCAATGGCGGTTCACCATACAGCGCCATTAATGATGATGCCTGCGGCGCCGGCGCCATTGATGATGTATCCGGCAGCAGCTGCAGGGTCGAGTAACATCACGGCAGAACAAAAGAAAGATTTATTGAACGTTATCTCGCATGCTATATATATGTGTAGTATATCGGGGGAAAAATATGTAGTGAAAACCATATATGTAGTGGAAACTTAGAAACTACCGTTGGATCGAGAAATAGACGTCCGAGATTCGTCCATGTCACCATGAGTTAAAATTTAACTCGCAGATTCACTAATGAATTAAATTTTTACTAGGAGTTAACTTTTAACTCATGATGACGTGGACGAATCTCGGACGTCTATTTTTCGATCCAACGGTAGTTTCCAAATTTCCACTACAAATTTAGTTTGCACTATATATTTTCCCGTATATCGGTTATAGCGTTATATAGGGTGATTATTAATATAAATAAATCAATTAGTATTAAATAAATCTTGGGAGTACTGAAGTTTGTTGCTTCGTCGATCTATCTGAGAATTCTGAATGAAAACACTATGTAATCAAACGGCTTTTATTCGGCCCACACCACGCACGATCTCGATCACCTCGCTCAAATTAATCCTAGCTAATTGGCTCCTTCGATCGGTAGTGAGGTCACAGGGCTCCAAGCGAACATATAAAGAGGTCAGCTCCTTCGTCTCCACGGCGAATAAAGACCCTATAGAGTAACACTAGACGCACCGGTGTTTGTAGGTTTTTATGGTGAGTTTACGAAATCCGCCCAGTCCAGTTTCTGAAGACGGGCGCTATATACGATTTTCGTGAGAAGCTAGCTAGCACCGCGAGTTGATTCAATTGTGATTCACACACTCTAATCTTTTCACCAACACATCACTTTTTGGTCATTCCACTAGGGAAGAGAAAAAAAAAACTTTGACTCCCATGTCTTGGAAAGCCAAATCTTGAAGAAGTCGATCCCGACAAAATCATCATGTTATTTTCCAACCTCATGATCCCAAATAACAAATATATATGAATATTGGAAGAGGGAGTTGCAGGCGAAAGCCTCGTTCGACTTCTTGGGACTGGTAAAGAGGGTGCCTTTAGGCGCTGTGTTTCTACCAGAAGGCGTTGTCTAGCCACCACCTTCTTGGTGGCTCTATATGGTGAAAACCTTGTCCAAGTTTGTTTGGATGGGCGACATCAACGCTTTTGGCACCAAGATCTCCTTAGAGGTGTCATCTAGAAGACCCTGCTCTCTCACCTTATACTGTCAAGTTGTGCATAGTCCTTGCAATTCTCTTGGTTGTTTATCTGGTTTTCGAACAAGATCTGCTTCGGTTGTGTCTTTGGTGCACACTATGCTTCGATCAGCTTTCAGTCTATTTGAATTTGATATGCGTGGTTGAAGATAATGAAGAGGACTTGTTGGGAGATGTGAGTTTACAAATGTCTTTGTAATTGAGCTCTGTTGCAGAGATATGAGGAAGGTATAGACATACTACAATGAAAAACATTTTACAAGCGGCCAAAACACAATTTTTGTAGGTGTCCAAATGTTGCGTCTGTGATTAAAGGCCTAAGAAAATTGTTGATTTTCGTTGGTGGGCCTTTAGTTGCCTGCAAAAATAGATTTTCATAGGCTAGCACCTTAAGAGATTCACTTGCAGCGCAGAAGCAGCGCCTTGCTGGTTATCGTGGAGGAGGGTCCCACCAGACCCTGGGATGCAACTGCTAGATCTACCTCTGCCGCTGCTACCTCTTTTGACCACCACCACCATGGCGCACTCATTGAAAAGCTCCTCCAGGTGGTGCAGGTAAAGATTAGGGCGGTCTCAGATCTAGAAGGGAGAGGAAGGACATCATGGTTGACGTCACGTCGTCACCGTCATTGTCGTCGCCACTGTCACCAGCCTAGCAGCATCGGAGACCTGCCACAGATAAATCCGATGGTGGAGCCACCCAGCCCTGCCGCCAAACCAAGCCCACCACTAGCCATCAAGAGGAGCCCCGTTGCAACCACCGAGCTCCACCGCCGTCTCCACGCGGAGCCTTGCATGTAACCACTGAGTTCCGCCATTGCCATGTTGAGCTCTGCCGCAGCCACCAAGCTCTTCCGTCACTACATCCGAGCCTTGTAGCTGCAGCCGAGCCGATCTCGCCGTCACCGATCGACCCTCGCCTCCAAGAGTTCCTACGCGCAGTGGGGAGATGAGGGAGGACATATGAGTAGTGGAGAGTAGAGGATAAGATTGAACTTGTGGATGGGAGAGGATGGGGTTGAGGACTATATCTACTTGGGAGTTGGGATGATGGGCGCGGTGCTATTTTAATTTAGTGATTTTCTTTGGCATGCAGTGTTCTTTTGCAGCCTTACATGCTGTCGCTTAAGACGTCCGTCCGCGAAAATAATGCTATGGTGGTAAGTAGGGCTAGATTCACGTCTCCCTTCCTCTCACTTTACGTCGAGGATCTCCGCGTAGGAAAGATTGTTTGGTGAGTGTCTTTGAAGCAAGTACTTAGAACAAAATAGAAGCTTAGTCTTCTAGTTTTCTTTCTTAATTGTCTATACCTTTCTTTCTTTCTTTTCTCAGTTTTGAGGCTTGGAGTGAACTCATGTAACTTTTGGCTATGTATATCCACGTGTAGATGCAGAAACCGAATTTCTACCATTCTTAAAAATAAAAAGTACAATGGAGATGTGGAACCACATATATATATATATATATATATATATATATATATATATATATATATATATATATATATATATATATATATATATATATATATATATAATCAACCGAGTGCGGTAGCAATCGACGATGAGAAGATCGATCTTATACCTCGATCTCTACCCATTCTCGTTAACTAGTTTGGCATATACGTATGCACACGAGCGCTTCACGTGAGCGCACACAAAATACCAAATTTCGTTTGCAGGATATTCGATGATTCGATTCAAGATCCTAGCTAGCTCAAATCGTAGCTGCTATACGCGTAGCGTAGGATGCATATGCATGAATGACATCGGGTGTGGCAGCAGTAGTGACAACTACTAGCTAACATGCATGTACATGTATGCAGCTGATCGATCTGACAGTAGTGTGGCCGCCTGGCCGGCCGTTCGCTGGCACACACTTGTTCCTTCTCCTACAACACTAGAGATACAGACAGTTTTGCAACGATAGATTTATACATCTGCGTATGTACGTGTGTGTGTCTATCTATCTATCTATATATATATATATATATATATATATATATATATATATATATATATATATATATATATATATATATATATATATATATATATATATATATATATATATATATATATATATACTCCCTATACTTCAGACATACAATATTTCAAGAATCTGTTACTGTTCAAAAACACTATTTATTCGGCTGATTACTATTCAGTTTACTGTTCAAATTACTGTTCAATACTGTTCACTTCGAGAGATATTTTAACTTTAGGATCTTTGCAGGGTGGCGAATCCTACTTAGACAGCCTCAGAAGTTTGTTTCAGATGATGTAAAGTCCTACTCGGTATTCACCGTATGCCTTACCTATCTGTCTTTTTAGAAGCAACTTAAAAAGATATTCCAAGTCACACTTGTTCTAGCTAAGAGTTTATCGTCTCCCCAGGCAGTTCCACCCGAAGGGAACACTTCTCTATGGATACCGATTCTCCAGACGCCTATGCAAGATGCAGGCTAAAAACGAGAACAAACCGAAGAGGTTTCTCCTATAGGGTCCTTAGCATAAACACTTGTCTAGAACAAACGTGCAGGAATACTTAAGGAAAATTACTTCATATTAAACAGATAAGCTTACATACGGTTTTCCCTTTCGGGAAACCCGAAGGTAGGTACAAGCAAGCTGTTCTTACCTTACACAGCGTTATAATACAACTCCTTGCTTCAATATACTATGCAAGGTAGGCTAAAGTCACTACTACTAAGAACGGTGGAATGGAGGGTGAGAGCGCGCTTGGAAGCTTTGCTCTGAATGGTGTCCTCGTTGTTCTTGTTCTCAGCTGGGCAGGCCCCTCCTTTTATAGAGATCAGGGGTGGCGTCGCATGTGCCTCCTGCTTATCTCTTCGCTACTGTGGATTCACGAGAGCAGGCTAAAGTTGAGGCCTTTCCTGCCGAAAGTTTTATTCTTCACAGGGATATGTCATTCACCGCGAAAGTTGCCGAAAATTATATTCTTCACAGGGATATGTCATTCACCGCACCCTATATTGTTCCTTTATGCTTTATAGGGTGTCCTTCTGGATTCTTTCTTGAGTAGTCTTCTGAAATCTTCGTTTATTCTTCTTCTACGTCCAAATTGTTGATATTCTATTATCAATATATATTGAAAAACATATTTAGCTTAAAGAATTCTATTCATCTGGTTGCCCATGACCACCAAGATCCATAGTGTCCAGATCAGAAAAAGAAACTTCTAATTTCTCATCTACTGCCTTTTTCATTTGTTCAAATTTCTGATCCATTTCTTGTTTTAATTCTTTAAGTATTTCTTCCTTTAATTCCTTCTTTAATTGTGGGGAGGCTTCTTCAAATTTTTCTATTATTTTCCAATGAATATATTCCCCATCTAATGGATCCACTCCTTTTGTTAGGCATTCCTTGTATGTGGGTTTTTTAGAATACCCTTCTTCTTTTATAGTCGTTTTAATGGGTATTTCTGGAGTCTTCTTTCCTTTAGCTTTTTTGCATTTTTGAATATATTCTTTTGCAGCAAGCTCTAGATAATAATTTATTCCTAGTATTTTTCTAGCCTGGCTTAGTGCTTCATCGATGTCTTTATATTTCTTCCAAGATATTCCTCCTATTAATTTAGCATCTATCTTTTGGGCCACAATTTCTTCAAAAGATACATAGACCCCTGGGAGCTTTCCATCAAATACGACATATATAGGCTTCTGTTGGATTATTTCATGATCTTCATTAGCTGGCATTAATAACCCGTTTATTAAGTGAAAATATTCAGAGAGGCTATTCAATATTGATAACATATATCCTTTTTCTTCCCTTTTATTATTGTATTGGTACCAAAAATTATCCAAGATGCATTCTTGCACTTCATCTAAGATTATATGGTCTTTTGGCTTAAATTTATATGAATTTGGTGGGAATATTCTGAGCTTGTTGTCATCTCCAAATGTGAAGCATTCAATTCCGCTGTAATTCATTGATCTTTTCATACCTGTAATTCAGATAAACGAGAAAGCATGTCAGGCAAATTATTATCTTTCCCCTTAATATGTTCAAATATAACTTTATAGCCGTTTCCTGTTATAATATCTTCAAATAAAACCCATCTTCTAGTTGAGCTTTTCTTGCTATTTAGCTGATTATAGTACCTACAAATGGCTTCACAATCGATTCTAACCGTGAATTCTTTAAATCCTAAGTACAACCTAAAGGCATTGATTGCATTGATTATTGCCATGATCTCTCTATCTGTATTATTGACAGTTTTTAATTTATAACTTCCAGAAGCATATCTACATATTTTTTCTTCTGATTTAGCGGAAAATTTAGTAGGTCTTTGCTTTAATATAGCACCCCAACCGTGTTATGATGCATCAGTTTCAATGATAAAGTAACTTTCTTCTAATGGTAATTCTAGAGATTTTAATTCTTTCACCCTCTCTTTTATTAATCTTACTAATTTAATGTCTTCAGAATTAAAATATCTCTGACCATTTTTTCTTAATTTAGCATATAACGGTCCTCCTAACTTTGCTAAATTATTGATGTGATTTCTAGCATAATTTACAAGTCCTAAGAATTGTTGTAATTTCTTTTTATCATTCATAGCATCAGGAAATTGTAAAATTTTCTTAGCAATATGTTCTTGCAAATGAATTTTGCCCTCTCCTATTTCATGTCCAAGGAAGTTAATTTTTTCTTTGCATATTTCCATTTTCTTTTTGGATAATATTAACCCATTTTGTTCCACCTTTCTAAAAAAATATTTCAAGATGAGCAATATGTTCTTTGTAAGTCCTTGAGAAGACTAACAGGTCATCTATGTAGACTAATATGAATTCTTGGTTTTCGTTAAATATATTCTGCATTTTCCTTTGGAAAATTGCTGGTGCATTTTTTAATCCTAATGGCATAACAAGCCATTCATAATGTCCTTGAGGACATGTAAATGCAGTCCATTCTATAGATTCTTCTGTCATCTTTACTTACCAGAATCCAGCTTTCAAGTCAAATTTTGAGAAATATTTACTACCTTGTATTCTATTAATCCATTCTTGCTTATTTGGGATATTATAGGCATCTTCTATAGTATTATCATTTAGTCTTTTATAATTTATGACCATCCTAGATTTACCTCTAACTTCTTCTGCATGATTTCTTACTATGAACGCTGCAGACCTATGTGGACTTCTGCTTTCTCTTATGGCTCCTAGTTTCAACAGTTCTTCTATATGCATCTTAAATTCTTCTATGTCTTTCGGAGTTGCTTCTATTGGGCTAGTCTTAATAATATACTCTGGGTTTATTATATTAATTTTGCACTCAATAGCATTTTTTTTCCAATATTTCATAGGAATTTCTCCTATAATTTGGATATCTTCTAATCTTTGAATAATTTTTTCTATATCCCTTTTAGACTTAATATCCCTATACCAATTTGGTGCAAATGCTTGTAATCCTATGCACTCTATATTAGAATTTGATATATAATAGTTGTCTATATTCTCACTAAGCTCATATTCATTAATTCTTTCTTCAGACTCAAGATTAGGTACTTCTAAGTTGTCGAGTTTGGGGGAGGTTCCACCACGCTTTCGTACCTCTGAGATATATGGAACATTATTTTGATATGGGATAAAAGTAATTCCTTGCTAATGTATTACTGTGGTTTGTACTGATTGTTGAAGGAACCTTAGGCCAATTATCATGTCATCATTAATCATTGACAAATCTCTTATTGTAATCTCATCTATTATATATTTAGTTGCATTAATGTAAACCTCAATATTATAAGCTAACTGATTATGAATTTTTCTTTATTCCGGACATGTCTGTGGAAACTTCTGCCTTATTGTCATGAATTGTGTGAACTATTTCAGGACATCTTATGAAATATTTGTCATGAATAATATTCTTTGTACACCCGGTGTCTACTAGTGCTAATATTTTATAAGATGCTTTGGGTGTCAGTCTGAAGTATAGGGAGTATAAGTGGTATCAGAGCCAGTCATCATAGAGAAATCAAATTCAGAAGCTAATATTGGAAAGATAATTACTACCAAAGATAATCTGAATATAAGGTGTAGATTAAATCACATTGAAGACCATAGTTGGCACTCTAACAATAGTCAATTAAATTTAATTGTTGATCTGATATATAATTTTTATATAAATTGGGATAAAAAGCAGGAAGATTTAGAGCGAAGGATTGAAGATTTGTTTAAAGAACGAAAGCAATCTGAAGAACAATATTTGCTTGTCAGTAATAAATTAAATTCAGTGCTAAAAGAGCTAGAGGAATATAAGATAAGGCAGAATAAGATATTACAAAACAGTGACTATATCAAAGAATTATTAGAAATAATAAATTCTAGTAAAGGAAAAGAGATAGTTTTGGCTTCAACAGGCATAATTACCTTGTCTCAAGCTATTAATTCAGAAAAATGGACCTATCTAGGAGTTTGTTTAGAAGAATAGCAAGCAGAGACGATAAATCTTTAAGTTGTATTGATAAACAAAAAGGTAAAAACGATCAGTCGATTATGGCCTGGCTCGCGCATCATTTCATGTAGGGTTATACATGAACTTACGGAGACGACGTAAATAATTTGCATCCTGTCTTTCTTCCCACAGAGGATACATAATTTTGGTGCTTTTTAATTCATGATTTTCTATTGCTTTATTTCGATATACGTATACTAGCTCATCGGAGCTAACTAATTATATATGGTGATTGGTTTGCATATATACTGCTGCTTCTGGTTGTACATAAACTTTAATATTCAAACGGACAAATTAAGTTAATTATATAGAAGCTATATGCATATGCGTATTATTTCAAGGATATAGAGCTAGGACAATTAATTATATGTGCATATGCGTATTATTTCATAGATATAGGGGCCTGACCCCCTACGCCTCTCTCTCCATCGACTCTCAATCCTTCACCCGCGTCCCTGGTCCGAACCGGAAAGGGGTCCCACAGTCCTTCGCTTGAGGAGTTCACCCTCTGACAGTAGTTATAAAATTTTGAAAACAAACTAGCTAGTAGTTAGAAGCTGGATCGAAATCATAGCTTTTAAGATTTTCACCGGCTAATTACTCATCAACTGCTTTCATATAATCTCAAACATCTCAAAAAGAAAAACAACATAGCAGGAACATCGTTTTTTTTCAACGTGTATTCGCTACCGATCATTGTCAGTTATCGCCTCAACGCTTAGCTATCTTGCCATTCATAGCCACCTTCCCACTTCGAACTAGAACGAGCTTGAGTTGAACTCACCTCATAGCCATGCTGGCGATGAATACAAATTAGCTAATATATATGGATCGCTATGAATTAACCCACGTCGAAAGAAATGAGATAAATCAATATTAGATAGGTGTGCTTTTATAATAAAATATGTTATGGACCGAACAGAGTACCAAGAACTAGAGTGACCATGGAAAATAGACTCAACCGAGCTAGCTATCTAGTTCTCTACCCATTCTAGTTTGGCATACCCACACTGCAGGCACAAGCGCTTCACGTGCACACGCACACAAAATACCAAAATTTTGTTGATGGATATTCGATTCGATTCAAGGCCTGTGCAGTCTCGATCTTACTAGCTAGCTCAAAGAGATGTAATAATATATATTACCTCCTTTTCAAAATATATAACGACGTCGTTGACTTTTCCACATAATGTTTGATCTTTCACATTCATCTTATTTAAAAATTTAGTATAAACATGTAAAAGTATAAGTTAAGAATATATTTTATTTGATGATAAAATAAATAATCACAACAACATAAACAAAATTTATACAAAGACGATGAATGATCAAACATTATATGAAGAGTTAACTGTCTCATGCGTTTTGAAATGGAAAACGCTGCCAGCTTAGGATATGCATGCATGACGCCACGTCAGCAGACAAGCTAGCTAAGCTAGTACTTCCTCCGTTTCACAATGCTAGAATGATTTACATTGTGAAACGGAGGGAGCGGTAGATAGCACTGATAGCAGCCTGCAGCAACGCCAATGTGATAGCTGTCCTGGCCGTGCGCTGGCACATACTTGTTCATATGTAGACGATGGAGATGCCATGCTTGCATGCATACAAGTGAACATGGCCAGGTTCATGGTCAGGTTCATAGATAGTTATACTGTATGGATAAAGATTGATGCATTTAATTTTGTTATTATATGTATAAATTTAAGTTGCAAACGGATCGATACAATCATATATAGATCGACGGCAGATGTTGGCATGTATATCTACACGTACGTACGCATGCATATCTTGCCTGTCACTTGTGAGCATATGTAGATATATACGTCCAAAACCTACTTATATATCAGCTAGCTAGCTGCTGAGAACACAATCGATCTCTCTTCCTCTCTATATCTCAATCTCTCTTCTTCTCGTTAGCATCTGCATCTATAGTGTATACTGTGTGTCGTCTCGTCTATGTATGCTTAATTATTTTGCTATCATGATCATGCATAATTTAGAGAGAGAGAGAGAGAGAGAGGCCATGGAATTGCAAGAAGCCGCGGCCGTCCACGATGAACCTGTGACGGCGTCGATGGGTGGAGAGGTACGT
This sequence comes from Oryza sativa Japonica Group, assembly GCF_034140825.1. Classification (NCBI taxonomy): domain Eukaryota; kingdom Viridiplantae; phylum Streptophyta; class Magnoliopsida; order Poales; family Poaceae; genus Oryza; species Oryza sativa. The sequence goes on from NC_089046.1 coordinate 25,867,806, forward strand.
ATATACTCCCCTCCGTTTCTAAATATTTAACGCCGTTGACTTTTTAGCACATATTTGACCGTTCGTCTTATTCAAAAACTTTTGTGAAATATATAAAACTATATATATACATAAAAGTATATTTAACAATGATTACTTAAATTTTTTTTTAATAAGATGAACGGTAAAACATGTTTAAAAAAATCAACGGCAACAAATATTTAGAAACAGAGGGAGCATGTAGGTATACGTGTATACGTTACGTTCATCCGTTTTCATGGCCGGCCGGCTACCACCGTACGACGACGTCGCAGGTACGTACACACACATAAATACGTATAATACATGCATGCCTCATATATGTATGCATGATACATCGATCTGGATCCGGATATATATCGATGCATAATTGCATATATATATATGATCAATGCATACTGATCATGTATACATAGATTTTTTTTTTGAAAAGAGTATATAGATAGATAATTCACATGACAAGATATCGATCAATCGATTATCACTACTAGAAAAAGCATTTTCCCCAACGTAGAGGTCTTATTTTCGCAGTCGGACATGACCTTTGAAGCGAAAAGACCGCCTACAAAAATACAAATTGGGGTGAAGCTAGCTGTCCGCCACTTAAGCGATGCCTTTTCGCAGGCGCATCTTAGGTGGTCCGCTTGCAAAAATCATACCTACCTCCTTATCCTCTCCTCCCCCATCCTTATCCTATCCTCACCTCTCCTCTCCACCACTCATTTCCCTCCCCCCTCTCTCTCTCACACACACTGAGAAAAAATCTCCTCTCCACCCCCACCTCCGCCGCCGGCCGGCCCCCCTCCTCCGTCGCGGCCGGCTCCCTCCTCGGCTCCCCACCTCTGCCGCTGGCGACGACGACGACCGCGACGCCGGCTCCCCTCCTCTCCACACGTCCGCGCACCGCCGGCCGGCTCCCTCCTCGGCGAAGACGACGACCGCGACGCCGGCTCCGCGCGCCGACGGCTCCCCTCGGCCACGACGATGACCTTCGCGCCGCTGGCTCCCCTCCTCTCCCCACGTCCGCCGTGGCCGGCTCCCTCCTTGGCTCCCCACCTCTGCCGCCGGCGACGACGACGACTGCGACGTTGCCTCCGCGCGCCGGTGACGACGACGACCGCGACGCCGGCTCCCCTCCTCTCCCCACGTCCGCGCGCCGCCGGCCGGCTCCCTCCTCTCCAACGTCCGCGCGCCGCCGGCTCCCCACGTCCGTCGCCGGCCGGCTCCCTCCTCGGCGACGACGACGACCGCGACGCCGGCTCCACGCGCCGACAGCTCCCCTCGGCCACGACGACGTCTGCGCGCCGGCGACTCCCCTCCTCTCCCCACGTTCGCGCGCCGGCGGCTCCCTCCTCTCCCACGTCCGCACACCGGTGGCTCCCTCCTCTCCCACATCCACGACGAGCGACAACGATGACGACGGCGCCGACGACCACGACGGGCGACGCGACAACGGCGCCGACGCGGCAGCTCGGCTCCTCCCTGGCCGGCGGTGCCCGTGGTGAGGCCGCGGCAGCGCCCGTGGTTTTTTTTATTTTTTTGAGATGATTTTCGCAGGCTGGCCACGGGCCCGCTTGCGAAAATGGTCTATTTTCACAGTCGACGTGTTAGCGGCGGTCCTACTCCCCGCCTGCGAAAATGGTTTTGGGCCGCCTGGAAAAATCCTCCTTTTTCTAGTAGTGTATGGCTTGGCGCGCGCATCATTTCATGTAGGGTTATGAACTTACGGAGACGATCGACGTACCTAATTTGCATCTTCTCTTCTTCCCACAGAGGATACATAATATTGGTGCTTTTTAATTCATGATTTTCTTTACGTTATTGTTTTATTTGAATATATGTACCAGCTGCACGTCGGAGCTAACTAACTATATATGGTGATTGGTTTGCATATATATTGCTGCTTCTGCTTGTACAAAAACTTTAATATTCAAACAAACAAATTAAGTTGATTATATATAGAAGCCATGTGCATATGCGTATTATTTCATGGATATAGAGCTAGGAGATAAGAGACCAATACATCAACCCAAGAATTTAAATGATCAATTAAGAACCAAGAAATTAATTCTTCAACCTATACAAGATCGAAGTTCTGGATCTATATGAAGAAATTCGAACGGACTAGCTACTAGCTAGCGGATCAGCATGACCTTTTCTTTAAAAGAAATATTGAAACCGTAAGGCATTAGTATTAAGGATCGCATGACTTGATCACAGCTAGCCTTTCTGATTTTAAGAAGAAAAATATCAGCCTTTCTGTACTACATCCTTCACCTGTTTCAGATTACTTGTGCATTCAGATTTATCCTAAGTTAAATATTTCTATCTTTAACTATTGATTTGTAGAAATTTGTTAATAACGGATGAATTACATATATATTATGAGAAATTTTATTTTTCACAGTGAATCGATAAACATCAATCTTATAATGTTAACTAGTGTATAAATTAATATTCATAAATTGACGATTAAATATATAAACATTTGACTAAAGATAAAGTTAGAATAATTAAGTAATTTGAAACGTAGAATTAGGATATAAAACAAAAAAGACAAATCATTTGAAATAGAGGCAGTACACCCTTACAACAACGATTTATCTGAGCCCACACTACAATACTAAAATAAAATGTCAAGGTCGAAGAACTAGCTACATAAATCTCACGCCAACAATTTGGATTTTTTTTATGGCTAAATATGTATACACTATGCATTGACAAGTAAGACATTAAACTGTAAATTAACAAAATGATCATCATATCCTACGTTAACCAAATAAGTTACTATTTTCTACAACCAAATACTGCTTTGCAATTGTGCAGACAATACGTAGGTCCGAATTAATGTGGATAATATAGTTTTGTTATTCATGCGTACAAATGATTGAAAATTATAGTTATATTGTAAATCACCGGTACAAAGAGGCATCAGTACTAGTTTATAACCAGCATAGCGGCCCTGTTTGTGAGTTGAGTTAAGGATTTCAGCCATGCTTTGCTTTGACGGATGAAAGGAAGATCGAGTATGGAATTGATCACTAGAATCTCTCTGGTTGCAGTTCTCACTACTAGCCTTTTCAAACTTTACTGTCGAAATTAAGACTTGAAGAAGAAACATATGATGGGGGTTGTACTCTTCTCCTAGTGAAGTCGGATCATGATATTACTCTTCGCTATTTGGGAAAAAAAGGAAAGTGTATGCGCATATACTGCCAAATATATATATATATATATATCCATTATTCATGTAGCAACCTAACTTAATTACGTCCCTTTCCTAATACTCCATTTCTCACCTTGTCTCAACATCGGCAATATCACCTTTATTTTTCTTCTATTGCAAATGATATGATCAGTTTTAGATTATGGTACGGAACTTAGAACATTATAAGAACTTATTAGAAGGTGAGTGCAATAGTACCCTAGCTCTACGACTTATGGTAAGGCATGATAGAAAAACTCACCATTAGAGACCTCCTCATCTATAACAGCTCAATCTTGAACCGTTGATAAACAATCCTTACAGAATAAGCCAATTATATGTAGCACACTCACTACTGAATTTAACGCACACGCGTACATCCCACCTCTATAAGTATACTCGAAAGACTAGATTGTCATATCTTGAGATTGATGAAGTCACCATATATACTTTGCTATCGATCGATATGTCGCATATTACCAGGTTCTGTAGTGTCTAATTCTACAGGAACGTACGTACGTACGTACGACGTCCATGCATGGCCGATCATGATCATCACGATCGATCGACATATTTAATTTACATATGATATACATGTGCATGCATCTCGACGCACATAGCACGCATGTTCTTATGCTAGCTTAGCTAGCTAGCTAGGCACGCACGTACATAGACAGTACACGTTGTTATGTTGTAGTACACGTAACACACTACTAGCATATCCCAGTATTGAAAGGCTCAACATAATTCCAACCAATTGAAAAATACTAGAAAATATTAAAAATATTAAGAACGGCAGGTTGGTGACTATTGAAATAAGTATTTGCATCAAAACCTATTCCTTTATTGTATGCTCACATTAGATGTGTCCAAAATCATGTCGAGATTCTTTTTACCATTAGAAAAAACATTGCAAAGAACTATTAAATAAGCAACCTCTTTTGTTAAAGCAACACAATCATCACAAGATTTAGCAACACTCTTTTGTTTACGACAATTAGAACAAGAAAGTATTTCATGAGTAAGCTTATCTTATATATCGTTTTGCACAAGTTCAACTCTACCAAGAGCATCTTTCAACTTCATCTGAAGTATAAACACCCATCATGTCTGAACAAGGCCTAACCGGTCCACTCCCATCACGTCGTCTGAACAACCACGGACCCAATTACTTAGAACATCCACGTTCCATATCATCCATCATCTCTGTGCATCAAGCTAGAGCATAACCATCCTGTGAAAACTCCATCAATCCTAGTCTCGGTCCCTCGTTGCTTGATCACCATGATCAAGTACTCATATCTTCACCTATGCATCAAAGACAAGAAAAACATATTTTGAAAACAAGTTCTTCTTAACTTAATTTATATTAGTCTGAATAATAATTGCTTTTACCAATTATTCATCACCCATGATTTATAAAAAGAATTGTACACATGAGGAGAGCAGTGTGGAAGAAGGGATCGATGAGAAAGGGTGAACGTAGCTAGGATATATGGCTGTGTGGTTATTGTGTACGCGGATAGAGCGTTGCTCAGCATGGCCGTACTTGCAGCTGCGGAGACAGCTCCCCGACAGGTCGGGCGGCCCGCTGGGCTCCGTCAACATCTTCGCTATCCATCATCCGTGACGGGCATCAACTTGGGGCCTGTAACGCTCCGCTTTTCGTGAGTCGTTAAAAACTAATTCGCCAAAATCCTATATGCGAAAATTTCGTTCTTTATGTGAGAGTCTAAGTCGTGCCATGGATCTCAATTCAATCTCCATCGTTGTTCCCTCTCATCGCCATCAAAATCCTCCACCTCAAGTTTCCAAACCCGATTCAAGTTTCCGAAATCAAATCCTGAAATTCAATCGCCTCCTTTGAATCCTCGCCAAATACTTGTCCCGATTCCACAAATATCCAAGTTCACCTTGAATCCATTCCTTGACTCCTCCCTATTTCCATGAGTCCAAGTAATCAAATTCGGAATTCAATTCCAAATCCAAATCCCTTCCAAATCATCTCTCTGCAAAAGTCTATTTTGCCTCCCTCTTGGTCGTTGGGCCGATTCTTCCTCCCTTGGCCCATCTCCTCCCTCAACCTCACACGTGCGTTGCACGCGCCGAGCCGAGCCGAGAGAGAGCTCTCTCGCTCTCTCGTTCTTTCTCTCTCTCGATGCTTTCTCTCTCTCACGCGCCGACGCCGATTTCCCGCCGGCATCGCTCAAACCGCCACCGCCTTCGCTCGTTCCCGCGCGCGCTCCCGCCGTGGTGGCCGACCGTCCTCGGTCGCCGTCCGCCCTGGCCCACCTGCGCCGAGCAGCCACCCGTGCCCACTCTGTCGTCGCCCCACCTCTACGCCGCTGTGCGCGTGTGTCCAAGACGTGGAGGCAGGGCCTCGGCTCCCCTCTCTCACGTGCTCTCCCACCTCCCTCTGCTCGCCCAAACAGGCAAGGGACCGAGCTCCTTTCCATCCCCCTTTTTGCTTTTTCCCTTCCATCGCCACCGTCACCTCCTCTGCGCCCGTGACCACCCGCCAGCTAGCCCCTTGACCGCCTCGTCCAAGGTCGGTTCCTCCCCCAAACCGCCTTCCCTGTGCTATAAAACCCAAGCCGAGTCCCCCTCCCTATCCCAATCTCTCTCGTTTCTCTCGTCGCTACAACCGCGCCATTGTCGCCTTTCCTCTGCTCTCGCCGTCGCCGTCCGCTGCCAAGCACCGGAGAGGCCGGTGCGTGCGAGGACGCGTGACACGGGACTCCGGGCACCCTCCTCCTTCCTCTTTCCCGGCCCGAGAACGGAGAGCTCGCTCCCGCGCCGTCGGCCGCTCGACACCACGCCTGTTCCGGCTCGGTAGTGCCTCCCTCCCGTTCCCCTTCCTCGCTCGCCCTCTCCCTCCCTAGCTCACGTGGTAGCTCGGCTAGCCTTCCGGTAGTTCGTAGAAGCCGCCCCAAGCGCCGCCGCCGCTTGGCATGGCCTCGCCGCCATTGCCGCCCGCTCCCGGAGGCTGCCGTCGTCGCCGGCCCTCCACGGTGCCGCTCCACCCCATCCGGCGCCGGAAACGGGTTCCCCAACTCCCATGGATGCTCCCACCGTCTTGAATCGACCTCTCGTCTACCGCCGCCGTTTCCCCTCTTTGCTCGCCGCCGGCATGCGCCGCCGGGATTCGTCGCCGCCGGCCTCCCTCCGGTGAATCCGGCCGGTGATTCGCTCCCTCTTGTCCCTCCCATCACTCCGGTGCCCTCACCCTCCCTTGAATCCCCGTGTGCTGCCCCGGTGAATGTCGCTGCCGTCCGCTGTCCATCTCGGCATCCCCCTTCTTCCTCCTCCCGCTGGCCTGCGTGGCTGCCACGAAGGCGCCACGTCGGCGCTAGCTCGGCCGGACCGGGTCAAGCTAACCCTGGTCAGCCGCTCCCTCCGTCCCCCGCTCGCGCGCACGGTCCACCGCTAGCCGTGAGGCTGCGTGGGCCCGTCGCCTCCTAGTCCTCCGTGCACCGCGCCGTGCACCGCTCCCCCTCCCAAACCCCAGCGCCGTCCCCGCGTGCGCCTCCCTCACCGTGAACCAGGCCGCCGCCATGCGGGCCCCACCCGGGACCCCGTGAGGTGAACTTGGTCCACCGGACCGCTCCCTCTCTCCCGCGCGCCCCTAATGGGCCGCCTCCTCGCGTCCGCGCCGGCCCATTTGGTTCGGCTGAGCCGCAATAGCCTTCGGGCCGCGCCCTAGCCGCCCGAAGGAAGTCTAAATGACATCCCTCTTTCCTTTTCTTTTCCAAGGGATTTAATAAATCATTTTCCCCCTATTCCATAAATCAATTCCTTATTCCAAAATTCCATAAATCATTTCCTTTGACCCTGCACGTAAGTGACAATCAATAATATTCTTGAGAATATTATTTCTATAAGTTTCATAAATCAATTTTCCCTTGTTTGACAAATATCTTCCTTCGCCCAGAAATTCCACTTAAACTTCCAAAATTCATATCTCTCGATCCGTTCGTCCGATCGCCCCCGTTCAACTTCCAGTTTTTCTCTAAAATTGAGATCTATTTAATGGCACTATTAATTAGCCTAAATAGGATTTCTCTTTTGGTCCTTGTTTAGGTTTTTGATTGTTTGTGTATAGTCGCGGTTACCGGATTTTCGTCGATCGTGGATTTCTCGAAGAGTCGTGAAGCTCAGTGAAGACCTTGAGCAAGGCAAGTCACCTTTGATCATCTTGCACCTATAATTTAAATCTAAGTATTTCTTTTCCGCAAATATTGCATGAATAGGTTTAACACAAGTATTTCGGCCGCGGCTTGCGAGATAGCCTGCCGGCCCCAATCCTAATTGTTGCAATTACCCTCCTTGAAATATTGAACACTTAAACCACCTTTGTCAACTGTTGTGCTTCGATGCACGGGCCTACAGGCATGCGCATCGGAACACCTCCCCTCAAATTTAAAACATCCAACGATGGGTAAAACTTAGGGTTTTATAAAAGACATGGAAATCTCGACACCTGGGTCGGTGCTTGCGAACTAAAATGAATTTCCAAAATCGCGGACCGGGGGATGTACCGGGAGTACGGTTTCCCACTCTTGCACTCAAGGACCGTTTCCTTGGAATTTCATCCGAACATAAGGCAAGTGCGACCACATGGGTGGAATGGGACACCCCTAGCTGAGTAATTAGCTAATCGGGGGAACCATGATGCCAAGAGACATGTGGATTCAACGGGGTGGTGCCGGAGAGAACACCCGGGCTTCCTGGCACAGTATGGTCTGGGACCTAACCTGATGTCGGTCTGGGACCCCTCTCGTTGGCATATGGTGAAGCTGTGTCGGCTTTCGAAATGCCTTGTCGTGAAATTCCCAAGTCACCAGACGTGTCTGATCCACACGGGCTAGGTGACCAAGGCTAGTAACGTTGTGTGGGTAAAGTGTACCCCTTCTGCAGAGGTTATTAAACTGCTCGAACAGCCGTGCCCACGGTCATGGGCGGATGTGAGGTGATTCCTAGCGTAGTTTTGTTTGACTACTACTTTGTGAAATTGCTGTTGCGGAATGGGATCGATGTTTGGAAAATCTGCGGCTGATGGGATCAGCTAGGCCCGGGTGGCCGTTTGAAAGTTGTTGGCCGGGTGCCAACCTTGAAGCAATTCAAAGACTGATACATTGCACATACTCCGACTGGACGAGACGCACTGTCTCATCCGTGTCGTTCGAGAAGCACTCAGTTGTTTTAAAAAAAAGAGTTTAACTAAAATCAATTGTGAAAACAAGCAGCCTTTCCTTTGAAGCCTGCATTAAACACATAATTCCCATGACTTGTTGAGTACGAAAGTACTCACCCTTGCTCTATATAAATAAATATATATATAGTTCCTCCGTCTTGAAGAGAAGAATAAGGTTTCGTCCTGGTTCCCAGCCGTCGCCTGTGGTGTTGGGTGTTAGATCGTTGGTTCCGCTGCTGTTGCTGCTATTGGTGTTTCCTCGTCCGCGTCGTCGGTTGTATTCTCAGGCTGTTCTGAGCTGCAACCTAAGTTAAGGTAAATAAGTCCTCTATTTATTTTAAGGATTGCTATGATTCATATTTGTCACCATGGATACCAGCGCTATGTCCTGAGACTGGTACTGTGATCGCGGTTTCGTAGGAAGCGGTTCGCGCCGTTTTTCCTACGACACGTTCCTATCAGGTGACGTTGTACGGCGGTGCCAGATTGGGGTGTGACAGGGCCCGATTGAGATAACATCTCAATCGGGCTTTAAACTATGGTCCGTCACTGATAGGTGTCATCCGTGGTGGGCCTGAGTTTTATGCCCATCTAACATGTCTGTGCGACCATATCTCAATCGGTAACAACTAGACCCGTCACAGATGACTCATCCATGATGGGCTCTATACTAATGCCCGATTGAGATGACTTAGTATTTTCTTTCCATTTGTCATATGAAAAATGTTTATATTTGTGAGTTGACCTGTAGCAAAATAATTAACTGCAGTATAATAATTCATTTTATTATTCAAAATATTTTTTCAGATAGTAAATGATTTCAAATGGAAAAATTGTCAACAACAAAGTTGTATAACTCATAAATATTTACAACTTTTATTTTGGTCATTTTTCAATATAACTTTTTGTAAACTGTTTGAATTTAAATTTGAAAATATGACAACTTCAAACAATATTTTTAAATACTAAATGATTTCAAATGGAAAAATTATCAACAATAAAGTTGTATAATTTACCAAGATTTACAACTTTTATTTTGGTCATTTTTCTATATAACTTTTTTGAACAGTTTGAATTTGAATTTGAAAATATGACAACTTCAAAACAACATTTTCAAATACTAAATGATTCAAACTAAAAAAAGTCATCAACAAGAAAGTTGTATAACTCATCAAAATCTATAACTTTTATTTTAATCATTTTTCTATATAACTTTTTTTGAACAGCTTGAATTTGAATTTGAAAATATGTCAACTTCAAACAACATTTTCAAATACTAAATGATTTCAACTAAAAAAAGTCATCAACAACAAAGTTATATAACTCACCAAGATCTATAACTTTTATGCTTGTCATTTATTCATCCGATAAAGTGTTAGTAATATTATTCACAAATTTTACATATCTGTGTTATGATTTATAAACCAGATGAGAGATATATGAATTTTGTGAACAATGTTACTATCACTTTATCGGATGAAGAAATGACCAAAATAAAAGTTATAGATTTTGATGAGTTATACAACTTTGTTGTTGATGACTTTTTAGTTGAAATCATTTAGTATTTGAAAATGTTGTTTGAAGTTGTGATGTTTTTAAATTCAAATTCAAACTGTTCAAAAAATGTTGTATAGAAAAATGAACAAAATAAAAGTTATAGATATTGTTGAGTTATACAACTTTGTTATTGTTGACTTTTTCAGTTGAAATCATTTAGTATTTGAAAATATTGTTTGAAATTGTTATATTTTTAAATTCAAATTCAAATTGTTCAAAAAATGTTATATAGAAAAAAGACCAAAGTAAAAGTTATAGAACTTGATGAGTTATACAACTTTTTTGTTGACAATTTTTCCATTTGAAATCATTTACTACCTGAAAAAAATATTTGAATTTATATTTTAAAATTCAAATTTTATATAGTTCAATAAAACCCGGATAGAGAAATGATCAAAATAAAATTAGTAGATCTCAATAAGTCCTACAACTTTGTTTTTGACAGATTTTTCATATGAGTTCATTTAGTATCATAAAATTCAATTCGAAATTCATTTTTTCCTAAAAGTCTGATTTGCCTCCTCCTTATGATAATACTTGCTAAATACATATTTGATCCAATTAACTCGGTTTTGCTGGTTAAATATGTGAACAAAATAGATGTTATGTGAACGTGGTTGTGTTAAATATATTGATAGTTGTCTATGTGAATGAATGTATATGAATAGGGGATGCTAGGGTATGACATTCTGGCCTAGGGTTTAATAGGATTAATAGAATAGTCATACCAACAAATTGCAATTTCTTTCTCGGAAGCCAATCTCCAAATATCTATGAGATTAAGCGTGCTTGGCCTAGAGCAATTTCGGGATGGGTGACCAATCGTGAAATTCTTCCCGAGCGCACATGAGTCCGGATGGGTGACCGACCGGGAAGGCACACGAGTGAGGGCGAAGTCCTGAGGCTAAAAAAAAACTTTTTTTTGAATTATATTCATCCGTGACGGGCTATAATCTAGGCCCGTTAGAGATGAGAGTCATCCGTAACGGGCTTTTGTGTTGGCCCGATTGAGATGTGTCATCCGTGACGGCCGGATGCCCGATTGAGATATTTTCTCACATCACTGATCTTTGCTTAGTGACGGGGGCCCAGCCCGAAGGAGATGATGCTTTAAGCCCATTAGAGATAACCGATCCTGTTCTAGTGACTATTAATTAGTCGTCCGAACTTGATGACGTTGCTGGCACCACTGCTGCGCACTTTGGATGTATAGATGTCGGGTGGAAACCGGTGAAGGAAGGATGATGTCGATCTTGTACGGCGCAGGCCGGCCGTATCTGTTTAGTTGGGATTGGATCGTGCATATGTACAAATCCTTGTCGGCAGCGCAAGTTATTAGCAAAGCTTGCCAGATTCCAGAACTCGATGGATCTCCAGATTCTTCTTCTTTTTACAGTTTACACACATCTCCTTGTCACCATCAGGTGCTCCTCAGCTACATACCAAAAATAACCATCACCAAGCGATGCATATATGGACGTAGGCAATGATACGTTGTAGGTAGACATAGCTACATAAGTAATGTTAGATATGCATACACATGTTGTAGTCCAAATGGTCAGTTAAGCCGCCTATCTGGGTACTCCCTCCATTTCGTTTTAAGCGTAATTATGAGTTTTATGTCTTATATAAATATTTTTAAGTATACGAACACACATTTAAAGTATTAAACGTAGACTAATAACAAAACAAATTACAGATTCCACCTGTAAACCACGAGACAAATTTATTAAGCCTAATTAATCTGTCATTAGCAAATATTTACTGTAGCATCACATTGTCAAATCATGGCGTAATTAGGATCAAAAAATTCGTCTCGCAATTTACATGCAAACTGTGCAATTGGTTTTTTCCGTCCACATTTAATGCTCCTTGTATATATCTAAACATTTAATGTGACAGAATTTTTAGAAATTTGAAGGGAACTAAACACTGTCTATATACTAGAAAACAAAACCGAATAATATATTGTACTGCACGGCAGCTGCTGCTGCTGCACGCAAATTTATGTATTGGAAACTATCTGGAACAAACCACATATAAGATGCTGATGAGTAGTGAATTACAGTATATCGATCGGACCAGTTCAATGGATATAGACGGGTGTATCGATATACAATAGGCCGTCGACGCACATGCGATCATGTGATGGGATGCAAACGTTCCCCATGCATGGATAAGCTAAGCTTAGCCAACGAAATGTTGTAGTTAACAGATATCGATCTTTAGGTAAGGGAATTGTATATATAACATCATTAAAGGAAGATTAATTACAGGCAAATCATGCAAGAAAGTAAAGCGAAGAGAGTTCAGATTGGTCATCAATGAGTTGGGTCGAGTAAGTAACAGCCATATTCTAGCTACTAGTATATAAATTGTTAAATATCTTCTACCAAGCTTGAAGTGGTCGAGAGAGCTCATGTTCATTTTAATTTGGTGGTCCAGAAATAATTACCAAGGCAATGAGTTGAAGAAAGAGTGAAAGATTTACACCATTAAATTATGATAGGTTCAAATCTCTATATTATTACAGAAACTCTACTGCCTCCGTCCAATAAAAAGTTTGTGTTCGGTTTCTAGAAACAATGTTTGACTCTTCGTCTTATTTTAAAAAAATTATGATTAATATTTTTATTGTTATTAGATTATAAAGTATGGATAGTACTCTATGTGTGATTTATTTTTTTATTTTTTTAATAATTTTTTGAAATAAGAAGGATGATCAAATGTTGGGCATAGAAACCCAAAAATGAACTTCTTTTGGGATGTAGGTAGTGGATTATAACGTTGCATATTGATACAACAATTGAATCTATATATGAAAATTGCTGGAAAGTTAAGAATTATATACCAAATCCAATTCCATTTTTTTAAAAAAGGGGCTAATTTGCTTGGTTCAAGCGCAAAAAATATGGAGTTGACAAATACCATCTCACGTGCACTTGACATGTGGGTCCATATCCCACAGTTCTTACTTGTCTCTAAGCATGTGTTTGGTTGGGAGGATATCCCGGGATGGGATGGGATCATCCCATTTTTATGGCTGTTTGGTTGAGGGACTAGGAGGGATAGGATGGTTCCAAAAGAGAATATTCCTTCAATATTCGGGACAACCCCATCCGGAAAAAAGTGGTAGACGAAACGATCCCACCTCGCACCCGTGACTCGCGACACGCGCGCGGTAAGAGCAGAAGCGCTTCACCTCTCTTTTTTTCCCCTTCTTCTTATCTCTTCTCTGTCTATTCCTTCCTAGGGTTTGCAAGGGTGGCGGCGGCGCGTGCTTGGCCTGGGTGAGCCGGCGCACAGGGGCAAGGCGGCGGCGGGTCGCGGCTGTGGCGGCGCGGGCGTGGGCTGCGGAGGCGCGCGCGGCTGCAGCGGCGCTAGCGGGAGCTCGAGCCGGCGCGCGAGCAGGGGCTGCGGTTAGGCGGCGCGGGTCGGACTGCGGTGAGGCGGCGCGGTGCGCGGCTGCAGCAGCGCCGCGGGCGTGGGCTGCGGAGGCGCGCGCGGCTGCAGCGGCGCTCGCGCGAGCAGGGGCACGGCGACGCTCTCAGGAGCTCAAGCCGGCGCGCGAGCAGGACACGGCGGCGCTGGACCTCATCACCTTCGATTCGAAGTGTTCGTAGCCACCAACTGCAGATCGGGGTTCCCAATCTCCACGGTAAAAAGACCCTAAACCTTGGATGAGGATTTCATTTTCAGATCTGTGCATATCTGTTTTTGTTGAAGAATGTGTGAAATCCCTTTATCAATTGCTTGACAGTAGATGTTGTCCATGTGTTTTTTTTTGTTGTATTGTAGATGGACAAGAGGACCAAGCTTTTAGTTTGTATTGCAGCTACAAATTTATTGTTGTCGATGATGGCCATGATTATTAGGTCTAGAAAAAGAAAGAGGTGTTCAAGGAGAGAAGGTATTAGATATGGCCCAATGGTTGAAAGGGATAGAAAAAGAATTGAGTACCTAGAAACGAAAATTTGGTGGAACGATACAACTTGTATCAACATGCTTAGACTTAGAAGGGCAAGTTTCTTTCGTTTTTGTAAGCTTTTTAGGGATCGTGGTTTACTTGAAGATACCATTCACATGTGTATTGAGGAACAAGTGGCTATGTTTTTGCATACAGTGGGGCATAACCTTAGAAATAGATTAGTTCGTACTAATTTTGATAGGTCTGGAGAAACAGTTAGCCGTTATTTCAACAAAGTCCTTCATGCAATCGGTGAGCTACGAGATGAACTAATCAGGCCCCCCTCATTGGACACTCCAACTAAAATAGCAGGAAACCCTAGATGGGATCCTTACTTTAAGGTCTGAGATTCATCCCTATCTAAATTTATCTTTATGTGAACATTGATATATGGTCCCTAATTTTTAATGTTGTTGAACACAAAATAGGATTGTATTGGAGCTATTGATGGCACACATATTAGAGCCTCGGTTCGTAAGAATGTGGAGTCTTCTTTTCGTGGTAGGAAGTCCCATGCCACTCAAAATGTAATGGCAGCCGTAGATTTTGATCTTCGGTTTACTTATGTCTTGGCTGGTTGGGAGGGGACAGCACATGATGCTGTAGTTTTAAGAGATGCTTTGGAACGTGAAAATGGCCTCCGTGTCCCACAAGGTAATAGATTACAAGGTAATAGTTTATCAAATTATCCATGACAAATGTTGATATTTAGGAATGTGACCAACTTGTCGATCATATAATAAGCAAATACTATCTAGTTGATGCTGGATATGGAGCCAAACAAGGATTCTTGCCTCCTTTTCGTGCTGTTCGGTACCATCTAAATGAATGGGGGAATAATCCGGTACAAAATGAGAAGGAGTTGTTCAACCTTAGACACTCATCCCTCCGTGTGACGGTTGAACGTGCATTTGGGTCACTAAAGAGGAGGTTCAAAGTGCTTGATGATGCCACTCCATTCTTCCCATTTCGAACTCAAGTAGATATTGTTGTAGCTTGTTGTATTATTCATAATTGGGTCGTAAATGACGGAATTGATGAGCTTATAGCTCCGCCTGATTGGTCAAGTGAGGACATTGATGAATCGTTAACCGGCCAAGCAAATGACCATGCATTGATGGTTCAGTTCAGGCAGGGCTTAGCTGATCAGATGTGGGCTGACCGTAATAGCCATCATGGAATGTAATATGTAGCTGGGCTACTTGTATTTCTACCTTATTTACAATATTTCATTAGTCAATGAACATTTTTATGTATTTCATTTGTATGGACAGCTTGTTGTAGTCCATTTGCTAAATTGCATTTGTATGGATAAATCTATTGTTGTATGCTGAATTATGGTTTGATGAATGCTGAGTTGGTTGACATATTGTTGAATGGTCATTTCATTGGTTGATAGTTGAATGCTGAATTTTTTTGGGTTGATTTATTGCTGAATGGTGAATTTCTGGGTTAACATATTGCTGAATGGACAATTTCTGTTTACTATATTGCTGAATGGACAATTTCTGTTTACTATATTGGTGAATGGTCAATTTCTGTTTACTATATTGCTGAATGGACACTTTCTAGGTTTACATATTGCTAAATGGATATTTTCTGGTTCATTTGACAGCAGGTAGAAAATGGACAACAATAGTGGCAAGGGAGGAAGCACCCATGCTTCATGGACCTCAGCTATGTCATCTTTCATGCTCAAACACCTTGCCAATCTTGTGGCCGGAGGCACAAGGACCTCATCTGGCTTCAAGGCAGTGCATCTATATGCATGTGCTAGGGCTGTGAATGAAAGGTTTAACAGCACTCTCACGGGTGAGCAAATTAAGAATCATTTGAAGACATGGCAAAGAAAGTTTACAAAGATAAATAGGCTTAGGAAAGTGAGTGCCGCTGGTTGGGATGAGAAAAATTTCATCATTACTCTTGATGATGAGCACTACAATGGCTATATTGAGGTAAATGTCTTGACCTAGTGCTTTATTCCATTCATTTGTTTTATTGCATTTACTTAAAAAAAATTTTGTTTCACCGAAGGATCACAAGGCTGATGCTGATTATTTTAACAAACCTCTTGCACACTATGGTGAGATGCTTACAATATTTGGTAGCACCATGGCTACGGGAAAGTATGCAAAGGACTCAAGTTCAGTCCTAGGAACAGAGGATGTCCAAACTGAAAATGATGAAGAGGAAAATGATGGCCCTGCCACTACTGATGATCGTGCGGAGGCATCATCTGCAAGCAAGCCAAAGAAAGCCAGAACACAAGAAATTGAAGATGATGGGCTGATTGGTGCATTCACCAGTGTTGGTGACAAGTTAGCTTCTGCTATACTAAAGGTCGCTGAGCCAGACAATAAACTGCCAGATGGTTTATTTCAAACCTTGAAAAGCCTTCCTGGGTTTGAGGAGATCCATGTATCTGTTTACTATGCTCATTTGGTTGCCAACCCTCATATTGCTAGAGCTTTTGATGGACTTCCTTTCGAAAACAAGATACATTGGGTCCACTTGTTCATTAATGAGAAGTTTCCTGGATCAATGTAGCGTTGTTAGATGAGTTGGGTAGTTCTTTTGGTATTATGTGTTGCCGGTGGGCCCATGATCATGTATGACTTTGTACTGCCAATATGTTTAAGGCCGAGAATTCTTAGGTGCAAGACTTAAATTTGCTATTATGTGTAAGACCTTAATTTGCTATTATGTGCACGACTTGAAACTTCTTATTATGTTTGGCTTGGACTCTATGTATGGGTTGAAATGGGATCAGATGTGAGCTAATTATGTGTGATTGTTTTTTGAGGGGTTGATTATGGAACTGCTAGTATTGTTCATTATTGGGTAGCTTGTCATTATTCTGTAGCTTGTCCAATATGCTGAAATGAAGTTGCTGGAGCTTATTTTCAAAAATAGTGATATGGAGGGTATTTTAATTTTTTATATAGTGTGGTCATCATGTAGAAATATTATTTTGTAGTTTGTAGACTATGAGAGGTAACCTCACCAACTAATGTGTGGAGGTAATTGTATCCAAGCATCCCATGTTCATCCCTCCATCCAAACAAAAGATAGGATCATTCCAACCCATCATATCCCTCAAACCAAACTAAAAACAGGGTTCGTTCTATCCCTTCAACCAAACAAAAAAACAGAACCATCCCATTCCAAAAAACAGGGATGGAACCAACCCATCCCATCCCATCCCCAAACCAAACACATACTAAGATTGTAATTTTCCTAATTTACTCTATTTGAAAATACAGCTTGTGCAAAATTATGCAAAAGGTTATGCGGAAAAATCTCCGCTAATTAAAAGATACTAGCTCCGTCCATAAATATAAGTAATTGATCCTGGCAACAAGTAGATATGCTTCAGAATGCTTATATTTATATTTATAATAAAGGAAGTCATAATCCTTATATTTATGGATGAAGTAAGTAGAAAGTAAATCACAGCAAAATAGTTGGCACATAGTTCAGTTCGACCCAAATTATACCACAACTGTGTATGCATGGGAGCATTCAATGTGATATCTGATAGACACCGAGACATAATTACTAGTGATTTGGGATTGTGTACAATGTCTACTTGATAAATAGCTACTGTCCCAACAACACTTCATCTTTTACCCATTCATTTGTCCCACAAAGATTTTAACTTTAGAATAATAATTATATTAGAGTTTGAGAAAGTGGAAGACAAATATATATACAGTAAAGTTTCAAAAGGTAGGAGATAAATGCATTGGAGTTTAAAAGAGTGGAAAGCATTCTAGTCTTTTGTCTTTGTATTGGTGTGTGTGAGATAGGTAATTAAAAATAAAGTTTTTTTGGAACAGAGGTAGTATTAATTAGTTTCAAAAAGTAGAAAGCATTCTAGTCTTTTGGCTTTGTATTGGTGTGTGTAAGATAGGTAATTAAAAATAAAGTTTTTTAACCGAGGTAATATTAATTAAGAGGTATATATATATATACCTCGTAATATATTACTTCTCTCTACCTTAGTTACTCCCTCCGGTTGAATTTATCTGTCATTTTCAACAGAAAGAAAAAACTAGGTACAAATCATTTGCACGGTCTGAAACAACAAGTATTTTTTTTCGGAGGGAGTACCTCGTAGTGTGATAATTAATAACTAAGAGAGGTACCATACTTTGAATGAACTTATAACTACACCTAATTTAATACCACCCCATTATCATTAATCACAAAACATAAAATTAAAATCAGTAATTAATTAACATTTGTTTCCTAGAATCAAACACCACAGAAGATGACATGAATCACACTCTGTGTTCCCATCCTACCGGGACTAGCTAGCTAGCTAGCTAGCGGAGACGTATATACCGCCTTAACTAACGGATAGGATCGGCTGGAGTGGTACATGCAATAATGGATTAATACTCCCTCCGTCTTAAAATATGAGTGATTTTGGTGAGATGTGTGCTCCTTATATTTTAGGACGGATGGAATAACAAATGTAGACCTGCATATGCTTGGTACACTGGTGGAGAAACCGTTTGTAGTCCCGGTTGGTAACCCCCTTTAGTCCCGGTTGTCTAACCAGGACTACGAATCCGGGATTAAAGATAGCTATCTTTAGTCCCGGATGAAATAACCGGGACTAAAGATCGATCTTTAGTCCCGGTTCGTGTTACCAACCGGGACTAAAGATCGATCAGCCACGTGGCCAGCCAAACCATCGTTAGTCCCGGTTTGTGTTACCAACCGGGACTAAAAATCGGTGCACCATTTTTTTTATTTGCATGGCCCTGTTTGCTGCATGGTTGATTATATATATATATATGTATATATATATATGTATATATATATATATGTATATATGTATATATATATATATGTATATATATATATATGTATATATATATATATATGTATATATATATATATATTACATGCATATATAGTACAATTCATTTGCTCGGTAACTATAGCTACGACTTCGACGCCGGCGTTATGTCAAGAGAGGAAGGACCGACGTTATGAATTGTCGATCCGTCGTAGTAGAATTCACCGTCGGGATTAAGGACTTCTTCGTTGATGAATCCCATCAGTTGTTCTTGAACAGCCTTGATAAAATCTTTGTGTGGGAGATTATCCCTCATGTGAATATGCTATCGTTCGAAAAATAATGACGTATCAATATATGAAATTAATAAACAACTTAACAAATCGATACACAATGAAATTTTGAATGGTTTATGTATACGTACATCGAGCTCTCGTGTTGTGCATATTTGGTTTGATAGGCAGTGGGCATACTCGCATACGTAGTAGCCGCATAAGTTAGTTCCCTGGTCCTGATTTGCACACTACATGAGAAACGATGAGAGATTTAATATACTCTTTATATTAATTGTAATTATAGATTCAATTCAATATAATTTTGGATCATGCATGTACTCACTGGAAAATGAAACCTCCGTCCAAGTTTTTCTTTCCAAGTCCCGCGGACCAATTGACGGAACCGATCCCAAGCCCTACATATGCAGTTGCAATCTATGATTAATTAATTATTACCTGAGATCAACATAATAGCAATAGATTCCCCGCGACTTTGGAATAGATGGCATTATATTACCTGACTATCAGTTTGAAGACCTTGTCAAAAATCTTCTCCTCTTTATTCATTGAGTCGTACACAGTGACTCTGCATACGTCCAAGTCGAAGAATAACAGGACCCAGTGGAATCTGGAATATGCGTGAGATGAGATATATATGATCGAAAATGTACATGCTATATGTATGGGAACGAAATTTGTTCGAACGACAATAAAAACTCACTCTGTGTTGTACGGCAGTAGTATGTACGTCTTGAAATGCTGCTGCATTAGGAGATGGACGAGATTATCGTCTGTGTCTTTCTCGTACTTGTCGATCATTTCGGTGTTGATTTTCCGAGGGTCGATGAACCCAATATCGTAGACCCTCCACCATCGGGCCCTTTGAATCTCCATTCTACAATGATGAAAGGAAAGTATTATTGCTTACATATATGCCAGGAGCTAATTATTGAACGAAACAAATCGAACTCAAAGATACTCACAAAATCCATGCGCTCAGAAGAGAGACGTCGAGGGCGTCCAACTGGTATGGATCGAAGAGATCCTTGAAATGGATCCAGAGAACATATTCTCCTTGCAAGAAGTCGGGGTTTCTGATCCTCGCTCCGAACATCTCTCTACCCTTGGCGCTCATTTCCATGTACCGTTCATGGAATTTGTACATCTGTGTCGGTAGGGACTGCAGCTGTTCAGGTTTGACAAGCGGTTTACCGAGTTCAAACTTGTATGCCACTTCTGCCTTCGGGATTGGTGCGCCTCCAACCAACTGATCCACAGTTAGACCGGTGTCTGAAATGAATTCCGTTATGCCAAAATCTTCGCCGGTCACCAACGGCTCGACCTCTTGGTTTGGTTGTTCTCCAAGCTGAGGGACTGGTTTGGACTTCTTGTGATAGGCTCTCTGAAGTGTTCGGTCATAGTCCGATATCTGTAACGCCTCCTTGTTTGTTGTGGACATTCCCTTGAAGAAGTTCTTCACGCTCGGGTCAATAGGTATCTTCTTTTTAGGACTCTGAGCCTTGAGTTGCCTCTTCACCTCTCCTACCACATAAGAATCAAGCTCCTCTTGACTGCAATCGTACGATGGCTCCTTGTTTTTGGTGGCGTCAACTTTCGCCTTCTTCGTTGCCCTTGTGCAGGCAGGCGGTGGAGCTTGGCGAGACCTTGTCTTGGGAGGTGCAGGCGGACATGGTGGAGGTGGAGGAGCCGGAGGAGATGGTGCAGCAGGAAGTGGCGGAGGAGCCGGAGGAGATGGTGCAGGATGACGTGGCGGAGGAACCGGAGGAGATGGTGTAGGAGGAGATGGCGGAGCCGGAGGAGATGGTGCACGAGACGCCGCTTGTCGCCCAGGAAGGATGATGTACCGCTTGCGCCATAGTATGATGGCATGGCTTGTGTCTCGTAGATGCGTCTCACCGTCTCCTCCTGGGTAGTCCAACTTGAGGTCCTCGTACGCGGCTTCCACCAGCTCAACTTCGACCCTCGAGTATCCTGCTGGAATCGGCCTGCAGTGGTAAGTCCCGGAAGGGTCCGTTGGGATGGCCATTCCCGACGCCACCTTCACGTGATGAGAGGTTATCTATTAGTAATCAACCTAAGCAGCAACTTGCGGAATGTACAAGTCAAAAATCATCAAACTACGAGTATACCTTGATTGATAAGTTCTTGAAGGGAATATGCAACTCACATGGTGTCCGCTGCGTGATCTCATCAACGGGGCAGGTGGTTTCGTCCTGGGTTTGCATGGCATCCATGCTCTGTGATCCGACCTGCCCCGTTGACGCGCAGCTGCTACGATTGCCTAATGGGCTGACCATTGCAGGATGAATGTACGGATGGGAATCCTGGGACCGATGTGCGGCCATACGTTCATCCACCTTCCTTGCCACCTCCTCTTGCATGCTGAGCTCGTAGCTCGATACCCTGTACTCAAGATCTGCAATCTTCGCCTCGGTATCTCTCTTGCTCCTCATCCGACTCCTGTACGTGTGGATGTCCTCCTTAAATCCAATCTTCCACGGAATCACGCATGTCCCTCGTGTTCGTCCTGGATGCTCGGGAGTCTGTAGGGCGAGTGACAGCTCATCCTTCTCTATGTCGGGTTGGAATGTGCCCTGAGAAGAGGCTACCACTACGTCCATTAGTCGACTGGCAGCCTCGCGTATCTGATCGCTAAAGACAAGGGAGCCATCAACTGGGTTAAGCGTTCCACCGTGAGCATAGTACCAAAACTTCGATCGATCCGGCCATTTAGCGATGGCCGGTTCGATACCCCTCTCAATCAAACTTGCCTCCATCTCCTCTCACTTCGGCATTGCGACGCTATATCCGCCTGACCCCAAGTGGTGATGGTACTTCTTCTTGGCGGCATTGTCTTTATTTTTGGCCATCATCGCTTGCCCTTTGACGGAGCGTGGGGCTCCTCACCGGGAGACCGCGCAGGCCCCCCTTTGCCGGTTCGGCCGGGGGCGCTAAGTGAGGTTCTTCGCCCTCGATCTGAGGAACGTCAGCGAGAAAGGAAATGCACAAGACACGGGCGACGTAGACAGGTTCGGGCCGCTGAGAAGCGTAACACCCTACTCCTGTGTTCTGGTGGATCTGTGAGTGAAGGAATCCAGAGAGCCGAGAGCGAGAGAGAGTTCAGGCTCTAGAAACCATTCGCCAGAGTCCCAACTCCCCTCCTCTCTTCTCCTCTTTCTTTCTTTTTTTTCTTTTCTTAGGCCTGGGCCTCCTTTTTATCTGGTCAGGGGTCACCACATGGGCCTCTAGCTGCCTAAGAAGGGAAACATGCTTTTTACAATGAGGGCTAGTCTACAGCCGGAAATGACCTCTGACAAGCAGAGCACACGCCTCCTGCCCCGCTCGCCCGCTTTTCCGGTGGACGCCCATTTCAACCTTCATTTAATGGCCAGCGACTTCCTTGCCATACTTGCACTGAAGCCTGGAATGGATCTGACCGGGACTGACATACCAACTCCTGGAGTTGGCACGCCGGCTCCGGCTAGGGACGAGAGCCAGGAAGCTTTCATCATTCCGACGGGACGGGGCGAGGCGTGTGACAGGCCGCCTGTTGCCACCTAACCCGCGATCTGACCGGTCTGTGACCGGTCACTCCCCGCGACCGGTCACGGACCGGATAAGCGTGCGCTGCGCCGCATTAAATGCGGCGTGGCGCGCTCGTCCAACCTACTATAAATGCGGTTAGGTGAACCCGCTGTGCTCACCTAACCCACACACGTGGCGCCAAAACCACAGGGGGTCGGGGCGCCCCAGCCCTCGGGGCCGAAACGGGAACGGCCCGACCCCTCGGGGAGACAGAGGGAGGGGTGGCCACGTCACCTTCGGGCCCGACCCCCCCGAGGGGGTCAGGCCACGTGGGTGACCGCGGCTACCCAAGCCTCTAGTCACGATACCCCCGGCCCCATGTCACCGACAGTAGCCCCCGGCGTTACGCCAGGGCGATCACCCCCCTCGAGGGAAGCGCTCGGGCGTGACGCCACTCCTTAGGCCCGGTGACAGGTGGGGTCGGTCCCTACAGGCGGGCAGAAACCCAGCGGTCGCAAATCGCGCGCATCGGCAAGGGAAAACCGACCGACAATAATGAGCGGCCTCTTTAAGACCGCTACATTACTCGAGCAGCGCGCGAATCGGGACGAGCCGGTTCGTTTCGCCTGGAGACATGATGATGGCGCATTTCACGGTTGGCGGGCGTAGTTAATGCGCGCACGATCTGCCCCATCTCGACCGCCACGGCCGCACATCTGCCGCGTGCGCCGCAAACGGGCGAGCGGGGTTAGTGGAGGCGTGGGCGCGAGAAACGAGGGGGCGAGGTAGTGGGCACGGGAATCGAGGAGCCGGGCATAGCGTTGGCAAGGGTGTAAAGACGCCGAGGGAGGGATTCGTTTCTTTCCTCTTGCCACTCTTCCCCTTGCCTTCGCCACTTGTGCTCTAACTCTTCGTTTCCGGTGCCCTACCCTTGCCGCACTCGCTCGCTCTCAAGCTCCTCCTCCGCCGGCGTCATGGCACGGGGCTCCGCACCGCTCGACGGTAGCGTGCTGCCGCCTTCCCGCATCGTGAGCGAGAGGCAGGCCGGGCTGCCGCGCCGATTCATGCCGGAATCTGCCACCGGCCGGGAGGTGGTCGCGCTGGGCGAGGGACGCCCGGCGCCACACTACCCGGGGCGGTCCGTCTTCTTCCTCTCTTTCGCAATGGCGGGGCTGGTCCCGCCATTCTCTATTTTTTTCATGGATATTCTGGAGTTTTATGATCTCCAGATGGCGCACCTCACCCCCAACGCGATAATGACGTTGGCCATCTTCGCGCACCTGTGCGAGATGTTTATCGGGGTGCGCCCATCTCTCCGGCTGTTCCGGTGGTTCTTCACCGTACAGCCGGTGTCGCCGCCGACAGTAGTCGGTGGCTGCTACTTCCAGCCGCGGGGTCAGGTGCTGAACCGCTACATTCCCTGCGTCCTCCGCAAAAAGTGGGACGACTAGAAGAGCGATTGGTTCTACACCCCCCTCGCCGAGGAAGCGCGCCTCCGACTTCCGAGCCAGCCCCCGGCGCAGGCCTCCAGCTGGCGGGCGACGGTAGCTCTGGGAGACGGCTACGACGCCGTTCTTGACCGCCTGGCGGGTCTGCGATCCCAAGGGCTCACGGGGGCCATGGTGTTCGGCGACTACCTTCGTCGCCGGATCGCGCCGCTCCAGCGGCGCGCCCGGGGCGCCTGGGAGTACACCGGGCCTGAGGACTACATGAGGACCCACCAGGGGCGCAAATGGGACTGGGACCCTGAGGACTTCAGGATGGTGGTCCAACGGGTGCTGAATCTCAGCTCCATGGAGGCATCCCTCATCCCCCAAGGGGTCCTCCCCCTCTGCTGCGATCCAGAGCGCGCCAAGATCCTGACCATCATGCAGGTGGTCGGGGTGTCGGGGGAGCGGGCCCCCCGAGGCCACGATGGCGCGGGCGGGAGCCGCAGGGGGGAACAATCTACCCCGGGAGGGGGTCGTGCTTCTGGGCCCCGTGACGGGGGCCCGGGGGGCAGCCGCCCTGCCGACGCCCGGGGGAAGAGGAAGCAGGAGGGTACTCCTCCCCCATCTCCTCCCCGAGGGGGCGGGGCGGTGCGTGCCAGCAGCAGGCGCCCGGAGGGTGCCGTGCCGACGCCGCAGCCCGAGGGGGAGCGAAAGAAGAAACGGCTCCGCAAGATGGGGGGGATCGTACCATGCCGGGGGAACCTCATCTCGCCCCCAAGGTGGTCGTTTAGCCGACCTCCCCGCAGGTTCGTCCCCGCGCCCACCGCGGCCGTATTCATTCTCCCATCTCCCAAGGCGAGTTTTCACTCACCCGTTTCTTTTTGTCTTCTGGTTTTTCTTCTGCCTCAGCGAGATCCCGTCGCCCCCCCCCCTCCCCCGCCATTCCAAGTCATGCCGGTCTGAGGCCGAGGAGACGGCGACCGCAGAGGCCCGGAGGCGGGAAGCTGACCGGCGAGAAGCCGCGGACCGCCTCCGAGAAGCCGAGGAGGCTGCCTAGGAGGCCGTCCGGGTTCGCCAGGCTGAGGAGGCCGCTCGGGAGGAGGCCAGACTCCGCCGGGCCGGGGAGTCCGTCCGGGTGGCAGAGGCGGCGCGCGCACGCCAGGCGGCCTACCAAACCCCCGACTCGACTCCGCCCGAGGCGACGACGACTTCAGAGGCCACCCACGACGAGGCCGCGGGCGTGCCGCTCGGGCCCGACCCCTCGGGCGATGCTTGGGACAAGCCAGGTTCGGGGGGCACCCCCGAGTCCGGCACGTCAATCGGCGGGCCGAGCCGCGCGGCACCCACACCGAGGGGGCTCTCCCCTCGGCCTTCCGCTGCCCCACTGAGCGCGGAGCCCTTCCTGCAGGCCTTGGCCGCCGCGAACAGCATGGTGCTGGACGGGTTAAGTGCCCAGATGGAGGCCCTGCAGGCAGAGCGGGCGGAGCTCGACGCGGCGTGGGCGCGCGTCGAGGAGGGGCGGCGCTTGTGGACCCCCGTTTTTATAACAGGAATCAATCGTGTAAACAGTACCATTTCCCTGGATCAAGTAGTTTGGTACACACGAATTCATAGCTGGAATACCAAGTGCACATACACGAGTGTCTGATACGAATTATTACATCATAGGCCCGCAGGCATAGCCTTAAATCATCGGACCGAGCGGTCCGGAATACATCCAAAAGCAGAAGTAGATAAGGCAGCGGAATTCAGGCAGCGGCATGCCATTGCCACAGGCAACGACCGTACTAAGACCTACTGGACGCCATCGTCTTCATCTCCCTCCTGATAGTAGGCATAGGGATCCTCCGAGGCTTCATCTCCCGCTTCTGATTAATTTTATATTTGCAAGGGTGAGTACCAACCGTACTCAGCAAGCCACCACAGCAATGATGCACATGACAGAGAAATTCAAAGGATGGCTATGGTTCTTTTGCGCAAAGCAAGTTTTGTAATTCTTTTCACAAGCCTAAGACCTAGCATAGACTGATCAAGTTTTTAATACCAGTGTTCATATTAAACAATGACGGTTCTGTCCACCATCCATTGTGATCCCAAGGATAGCTTCCCGTCATTGAGTCGTTATGGTTTTCTGAGGACGTCCACATTCCCGCCTCTCAGGAAGTGGCTCCATCAGCATAAAAATCATCATGCAATATCCCATCCCACACAAGTTAAAGAATTTAGAGTCTAGCCAAGTATAATACATGTCCCGGTGCTCAATAACCGCGAGCACGGCTATTCGAATAGATTTGGTTTACTCACACTGCAGTGGATGTACACTTTACCCGCACTCCGCGACTGCCCAACACATGAGCCTCGTCCCAACACATGAGACGCGTCACGGCAAAGCTTTTCGATAACCTCGCATTGGCAGTACCCGCTCCATGAACTTAAATCCTCATGCACTCTAGGCGTCCATGTTTCTAGCAGTGAGAGGAGTTCTGGCGCTCCCGGGAAAGAGAAGTCTCACACACATATTAAATTATGGTTCAAGTTAAGTTCTCTCTCTCACACACTCATGGCAGTCCTACCAATGGCGACACCGATGTAGGGCACGCCTCTCGGCCCTACCTCAACGGCTGTCCCATCGTAGCGCACCTGCCTCACTCAGGGGTGAACCATCTATGCAGGGATGCGGTTGTACGGGGGTCGTTTCATGCTTAACTTCATGGCTCGGTCCTTAATTGACCGGGGACGGTACTAGCCTTTTCCAGATACCACCCAAATCCTCCGTCCGCCCCAGTCGAAAACAGTTGTTTAATTTTATTTCTCCTTTCACAAATCATGTCATCAACATCATGGCAATGTGGCGCTCATGTCTTCACATGCCGCATCTCAATTACCTTCCCAAAGGTAATTGCCCAAGCATATAGCATTTGATAAATATGAGTATGCATGATTCTAGAATAGCATTTCTAAGCAATTGTCATAGTTGACTAGGGACTCATACGTAAACATGGTTACAAAGATTTAAGGGTAAACAATAATCAAGGCATGGCATAATCACAAGTAGGATGTTCATCATTGCATGCAATTTTATTTGTAAACAAAACAATTTCGCAATTATAATCAATATGTTCAAGGAATAGTGATGACTTGCCTTGCTCAAAGTCTTGCGGGTCTTGGCCTTCGCTTGGATCCGCAACTCCCTCGGGCTCTATAGTTACGTGCAAAAATTGATTTGAATTCGGTTAGAATTCAAATAAAAATCCAAATAAATCCAAATGAAAGTCGAATGCGAAAGTCGATTCCTTTTTATTAACTTTACTATCTGCAAACTACGGCAAACCCAATTTCGATTTAAACTACTTTGCGGGTATAATTATTTCGTTGTCAATAATTTACTCTCCCCGAGCATTGTATATAATAGGTTAGAAATTTCTATTACGAGCTAAATATTGGACGAAATCCTAGAAATATTATACAATTTAATTTAGTCTATGACTAAACGATTAAATATAATATACGTCTAAAATTCCTAGCGATTAAATCCGAATTTCTACCGTGAATCGATTACTTATAGGGATTACCCAAAAATAATCTATAATAATCTATAAGAATTCATCTATTTGTTTAGTTATTAATTACATCTAAATTACTACCGCGAATTGATTTCTTATAGAAATTACCAAGAATAATCCATAATTTATATTAAATTTTGCAATTCTACGACTATAATTAATCTATAATTAAATTCTAATTATTTTAAATTTTCTAAACTTCCCCAAACTCCGTCTAATTTCCTATTTATTTCCTTTTCCTTTTTCTCCCTTTCCTTTTTCTTTTCTTTTCTCTTTTCCCTTTTCTTTTTCTCTTTTTCTCTCTTTTCCTTTTCTTTTCTTTCTCTCCTCTCTTTCTTTTTCCCTTTCTTCTCTCCCTCCCGGCTCCTTTCTCTCTTCCTCGGCTTCTCCCTCTCTCGGTTTCTTTTCTTCTTCCTCTCTTTCTCTCTGCTCTCTCTCTCTCTCTCGGCTCTCCCTCCTACCCGAGCGGTGGCGGCGGTGGACGCGAGGGGGAAGGAGGGCGGCTCACCGACGGCAGCAGCGGCGATGACGGCGGTGGCGACGGTGGCGTACGACGGCACAGAAGCGGCGGCACGGTGGCACAGGAGCGACGGCACGGCGGCGCGGGAACGGCAGCGCGGCGGCACGG
Source organism: Oryza sativa Japonica Group (assembly GCF_034140825.1). Classification (NCBI taxonomy): domain Eukaryota; kingdom Viridiplantae; phylum Streptophyta; class Magnoliopsida; order Poales; family Poaceae; genus Oryza; species Oryza sativa. The sequence continues at coordinate 25,895,999 of NC_089046.1, forward strand.
GAACGGCGGCGCAGTGGAGAAGGGAGAGGGGAGAGGAAGGGGGAGATGGAGTGGAGAGAATGGGGGAGGGGGGATATTTATAGGGAAGAGGGGGAGAAGGAGAGGGGAGGGGCGGCGGGGCTGGGGGCGGCGCGCGGGGCTCGGCGCGGCTAGGTGTGACGGCGACGGCGACGCGAAGATAACGCGGCGCGGCAGCGGCGCGGGACGCGAGGCGGCGACGCGATGGGCGAGCGGCGCGCGGGGCGCGGGGCGCGAGGCGGCGCGCGGGGCGCGAGGCGACGGGACGGGGCGGCAGCGGCGACACGACGGGCGCGCGGTGCGGCGACGGGACGGTCGGTGACGGGCGCGAGGGCGCGCGGGACGGCGGGACAGCGGCGCGACGGGACGGGCGCGCGGCGCGGCGACGGGACGGTTGCACGGCGGCAGGTGGGCGTGCGGCGCGGCGACAGCGTGGCAGCGGCGGCGCAGGGCACAAGGCGGCGGCACGGGGCTCGAGGCGGCGGGACGGGGCGCGAGGCCGACGGCGACGATGGCGACGGCGATGGCGCGCGGCGCGTGATGACGGCGACGCGACGGCGACGCGGCGCGGCAGCGGCGACGCGATGGACGGGCTCGGGGTGGCTAGGGGCAGAGGTGGGAGAGGAGGGGGAAGGCTAGGGACCACATCGAACACCTTAGGCGCAATGAACAGTGACTTTTCCTATTTATCCCGATTTTAGTGTATTTTCCATCTAAATTTGATTCCACAATTCCTAATTTTACATATATGCATTTTACTCAATATTCGTGTTATCTTAACTAATGAATTCACCCTAGATTAATATTACTCATATTTTATTTTTATATAATTTATTTGAGTTTTAATTAGGGTTAATTCTTATTCCATCGCAATGAAATTTAATTGATCCAAATATGGTCGCGATAATATTTTATTTATTACTATCCACACCTAATCTTTATTTTTAATTTATATTTATTTTACCAATTTGTTTTTAAGGTTTATTTCTAATTAACTATTCTTTACTCACGATTAATAATCTTCGAGATCAACTCCAGATAAAATAGACGAATAAGATCGGCATGATGCAATTAGTTTAAAAAGTTTTTGAAAATCCGTATTTTTAGAGTTTTGGTTTTGTCGGTCGAATTTTCAGGGTGTTACAGCGCTCGGTGGAGGCCATGGTGGAGGCGGGTCGCAAGGCACACCGCCGGCACGCCTCACAGCTCGAGGCCCGTCGTAGGGACCTGGCGGAGATCGCCAGGGAGGTGGAGGAGGAGCGGGAGACTGCCCTCATCGCCACCGCCGTGCTCGACGAGGCGCGGAACGACCTCCGCCTCCAATACGGGAGCCGGGCGGCGGAGCTGGAGGAGAAGCTCGACGCCGCCCAGGGAGTCCTTGACGCCGCCGCTGCCCGGGAACGGCGGGCGGCGGAGAACGAGGCGGCGTCCCGGCGGCGCGAAGAGGCCCTTGAGGCTTGCGCCACGGCGCTGAAGGAGCGCGCCCGCGCCCTGGACGCGAAGGAGAGAGACCTGGCGGACCGCGAGGCCGCCGTCGCCACCCGGGAGGCAACACTGGCGGCGCACGAGGCCGCCTGCGCCGAAGAGGAGTCCGCACTCCGCTTCCGCGAGGACGCACTCACCGAGCGGGGGCGAGCTCTCGAGGAGGCCGAGGCCGCGGCGCAGCGGCTGGCGGACAGCCTGTTCCTCCGCGAGGCAGCGCGGGAGGAGCAAGCGCGCCGCAATCTGGAAGGCGCCCGCGCCGAAAGGGCCGCACTGGATCAGCGGGCCGCTGAGCTCGAGGCGCGGGCGAAGGAGCTGGACGGGAGAGCGCGCAGCGGCGGGGCGGCCGCGGGCCACGGCGACCTAGTCGCCCGCCTCGCAGCCGCCGAACACACCATCGCCGAGCTGCAGGGCGCGCTGGACTCGTCCGCCGGGGAGGTCGAGGCCCTCCGCTTGGCGAGCGAAGTAGGGCCCGGCATGCTTCGGGACGCCGTCTCCCGTCTAGACCGCGCCGGGCGGCAGGCGGGCCTCTGGGGCGGGCGGCACGCGAAGTACGCCGCCAACCAGGGGGGCCTCGCCCAGCGCCTCTCAGAGATGACCGGGGCCCTCAAGCGGCTTCCCGAGGAGCTCGAGGAGACGATCAAGTCATCCACGAGGGACCTCGCCCGGGGGGCGGTGGAGCTTGTACTGGCAAGCTGCCAGGCCAGGGACCCTGACTTCTCCCCGTGGGCAGCGCTGGAAGAGTTCCCTCCCGGAACCGAGGACGGCGCGCGCGCGCAGGTCCGGGACGCCGCCGACCACATCGTCCACAGCTTCGAAAGTACGGCCCCTCGGCTCGCGTTCGCGCTCGACTCCGACGAGGAGGGCGGTGACGACGGTGCGGACGACAGCGACGACGAGGCCGACGACCCGGGCGCGTCGGATTGAGCCCCCAGGCCCCCGCCAGTCTTAATAACTTTTGCTTCTTCTTCCGAGGCCTTCGGGCCCCCTTCTTGTATAGACTGATTTAATCTGTAATCAAGTAAAGAGGAAATTTCTGCGTCAGCTCTATTTGTTGTGTGTATGAGACGAGGATGGTCTGTGCCGCGGTCCTTCTGTGTCTTGGCTTGAACAAGGGCTCGTGCCCAGGTCCCAGCCTCAAACGGCGCGGGTCGGGGCTAGTGCCTGGGGAGATCCACGTGTCGAGACTGGCCAGGCCGGGAGCGCGGTGACCGAGGGTTATGGATGACCCGATTGTGGGCCTTTGCCGATTCCCCCCCGGAGTTCACCACGCCCCGGGGCACGGCTCGGTTCTGGGCCCCGTTTGGCGATTTTAGCCGGCCGAGGCCACCGAGGGCAGGGTCGAGCACGAGGGTGCTAATTCAAGCCAAGATTCTTCAAAAGGAAACGATGGCACAGACACAGTCCTCAGGAAATCGAAAATGCTTTTATTGAAGTACGGAAGAGAAAAAAGGTAAGTATATGCATGTGGTAGCCCCCGGCCAACCCTGCACGCCCGGGGGGGTGCGGGGTTGGCCCGAGCCCGAGACATGACACCCGACCCCCACTAGGGGTAGAAGCGACGAAGGTGTTCGATGTTCCACGGGTTAGGCAGCTCTGTGCCGTCGCCCGTGGCCAGCCGAACGGAGCCCGGCCGGGGGACGCCGATCACTCGATACGGACCCTCCCACATTGGTGAGAGCTTGCTCAGTCCAGCACGCGTTTGGACGCGGCGTAAGACGAGGTCGTCGACGCAGAGTGATCGGGCCCGGACGTGGCGCTGATGGTAGCGCCGCAGGCTCTGCTGGTAGCGCGCGGCTCGGAGGGCCGCGCGCCGCCTTCGCTCTTCCAAATAGTCGAGGTCGTCTCGGCGAAGCTGATCTTGATCAGCCTCACAATACATGGTGACCCGAGGGGACCTCAGGGTGAGCTCAGATGGGAGGACCGCCTCCGCGCCGTAGACGAGGAAGAAAGGCGTTTCCCCGGTTGCTCGGCTTGGCGTGGTTCGGTTCGCCCAGAGCACCGCTGGCAGCTCCTCGATCCACGAGTCGCCGTGCTTCTTGAGGATGTTGAAGGTCTTGGTTTTGAGGCCCTTGAGGATTTCCGCGTTGGCGCGCTCCACTTGGCCATTGCTTCTGGGGTGGGCGGGGGAGGCGAAGCAGAGCTTGATGCCCATGTCTTCGCAGTAGTCACCGAAGAGCTCACTAGTGAACTGGGTGCCGTTATCCGTAATGATACGGTTAGGCACCCCAAACCGAGCAGTGATGCCCCTGATGAATTTAAGGGCGGAGTGCTTATCGATCTTGATGACCGGATAAGCCTCGGGCCACTTAGTGAACTTGTCGACAGCGACATACAGATACTCGAACCCGCCCGGGGCCTGCCTGAACGGACCCAGGATATCGAGCCCCTAGACAGCAAACGGCAACGAAAGAGGTATGGTCTGCAGGGCCTGGGCCGGCTGATGGGTTTGCCTGGCGTGGAACTGGCACGCCCTGCACCGCCGGACCAGGTCGACCGCATCGTTGAGAGCCGTCGGCCAATAGAAACCCTGGCGAAAGGCCTTGCCAACCAAGGTGCGTGAGGCGGAGTGGGCTCCGCACTCGCCTTCATGGACATCGACGAGAAGCTCGACGCCTTGTTCCCGAGGAATGCACTTCAGGAGAACTCCGTTAGCCGCGCGCCGATAGAGGGTCCCTTCCACCAGCACGTAGCGCTTGGAGATGCGCCGGACGCGTTCACTCCCTTCGTGGTCCTCGGGTAGAGTCTTATCTGCGAGGTACGCCTGGATCTCAGTGGTCCAAGCAATCAATCTAGGGGAGCTGGGAGCGCTCCCCTCGGGTCCCGAGGCCTGGACTCCAACGGGCCTCGGGGGCCGTTCAGGCGCGTCCGTCTCCCCTAGGGGGTCGGGTCGCACCGACGGCTGGGCGAGCCTTTCTTCAAAGGCGCCCGGTGGGGTCTGGGCTCGCGAGGAAGCAAGCCTTGAGAGTTCGTCGGCGACCGCGTTATCCCGTCTGGGCACGTGCCGAAGCTCTATCCCGTCGAAGTGGCGCTCCATACGCCGCACCTGGCGCACGTAAGCGTCCATCTGCGGGTCAGAGCACCGGTACTCCTTACAGACCTGGTTAACGACCAACTGAGAGTCGCCTAACACCAGGAGGCGGCGGATCCCCAGTCCAGCTGCCACTCTGAGTCCCGCAAGGAGTCCCTCGTACTCCGCCATATTGTTGGTCGCCCGAAAGTCGAGGCGGACCAGGTATCAGAGGACGTCTCCGCTCGGCGAGGTCAACGTGACCCCCGCACCGGCGCCCTGAAGAGACAGGGAGCCGTCGAACTGCATCACCCAGTAGGCGGTGTGAGGCAGCTGCGAGGGGCCCGAGCTGGCCTCGAGGACGGAGACGGGCTCGGGAGCTGGGGTCCACTCCGCCACAAAGTCGGCGAGGGCCTGGCTCTTGATCGCGTGGCGTGGTTCAAAGCGCAAATCGAATTCAGAGAGTTCGATTGCCCATCTCACCACCCGTCCAGTACCCTCTCGGTTATGCAAGATTTGGCTGAGGGGGTAAGACGTAACCACCGTGACCCGATGCGCCTGGAAATAATGGCGCAACTTCCTCGAAGCCATCAGAATAGCGTAAAGCATCTTCTGGGCCTGAGGGTATCAGGTCTTGGCGTCCCGGAGGGCCTCACTAACGAAGTAGACAGGCCGCTGCACCTTTCGGCGTGGCCGATCCTCTTCGCCAGGGGCCGCATCTCCAGGGCGCTCTTCGTCCGAGAGGCCACGCGGGGCGCACTCGGCTTCTGTGCCGACGACCTCGGGGTCAGAGGGCGACAGGCGCGGCCTTCCCGCAGTGGCCCCGGGGCCATCCTGGGGGTCGGAGGCGCCTGGCACCGTCGGACAAGCAGGCGGAGGGCCAGCTCCGGCCATCGGGGGCCTTGGGCCGCCGTTCGGCTCGGGGGCCTCTCCACCCTGCTCTCTCCCGGGTCGAGTCGACGCAGGGTGGGGATGCGCGGAGTGAGGGTTGTCCTCGTCGCGCTCCACGACCAACGCCGCGCTGACCACCTGCGGGGTTGCCGCCAGGTAGAGTAACAACGGCTCATCTGGCTCCGGGGCGACCAGGACTGGGGGAGAACTGAGGTATGCCTTCAACTGAGTGAAGGCCCGCTCATCCTCCTCCTTCCAGGTAAACGGCCCGGAGCGTTTGAGGAGCTTAAATAGGGGTAGAGCCTTCTCTCCCAGCCTCGATATGAACCGACTTAGGGCGGCCATGCAGCCGGTGACGCACTGCACATCCCTAAGCTTGCTGGGGGGCGCATCCGCTCTATAGCTCGTATCTTCTCGGGGTTGGCCTCGATGCCTCGGGCAGAGACCAAGAACCCGAGAAGCTTGCCCGCAGGCACGCGGAACACGCACTTATCGGGGTTCAGCTTTATGCGGGCGGAGCGGAGACTTTCGAAAGTTTCCGCTAGATCCGAGAGTAAGGTCTCTTGGTTGCGCGTCTTCACAACCAAGTCATCAACATAGGCCTCAACATTGCGTCCTATCTGGCTACCCAAAGAAATTCGAGTAGTACGTTGAAAAGTAGGACCTGCATTCTTTAACCCGAAGGGCATTGTGGTGTAACAATAAGTTCCTATGGGGGTAATGAATATAGTTTTTTCCTCGTCCTCCCTAGCCATGCGAATCTGATGATAACCAGAGTATGCATCTAGAAAACACAAAAGGTCGCACCCCGCGGTGGAGTCGACAATCTGATCTATGCGTGGCAGGGGGTAAGGGTCCTTAGGACATGCCTTGTTAAGGTCGGTGTAGTCGATGCACATCCGAAGCTTGCCGTTCGCCTTGGGAACGACGACCGGGTTCGCCAGCCACTCCGGATGGATGACCTCACGGATGAATCCGGCCTCCAGAAGTCGCGCCACCTCCTCGCGGATGAAGGCTTGACGTTCCGGGGCCTGCCGCCGCACTTTCTGCCGGACCGGCCTTGCGCCCGGCCGCACGGCGAGACGGTGCTCAATCACCTCCCTGGGGACCCCGGGCATGTCCGCCGGTCTCCAGGCGAAGACGTCGGCGTTTGCCCGCAGGAAGGAGACGAGCGCGTCTTCCTATTTGTCGTCCAGAAGACCACCGATTCGTGTGGTCTTGGACGGGCCGTCGCCCAGGGCAACCTCCTTGACCGGGACCTCGTCGCACGTGACCATCCGCTGCCTTGGGGCGGCCGGGACGGAGGTGGCGAGCCTCTCGTCGCCACCCGCGGGCTTGGACGCCGCGGCGAGGTGGTCCGCGCGCTGCTCCATCTGGAGATAGGCGTAGTGGACCGCCGCCATGAACTTCACCAACGCGGGATTCCCCAGGACCGCGTTGTAGGGCAGACTGAGGTCCGCCACATCGAAGTCCACCCGCTCCGTGCGGAAGTTGGCGGAACCACCAAAGGTGACCGGGAGGTTGATATGACCCAGCGGCCAGGTGTGCCCCGGCGTCACACCGATGATCGGCTGGGACGGCCGGAGCACCATCCCCGGGGCCTTGATGGCGTCAAAGGCTGCGGGGGAAAGGATGTTGAGGGCTGCACCCCCGTCTATGAGGACACGCCCCAACTTCACATTGCAAATGGTGGGGGAAACCACCATCGCGATCTGTCCTCCCCGGGCAACGCACGGCGGGTGGTCGGTCTGGTCGAAGGTGAGGGCAACCTCCGACCACCGCGCCCGCCGCGTCGCCTCATGGGTAGGGGCCGCGGCCAGAAGCTCTCGCTTCATGGCCTTGAGGCTCCGGCGAGAAGCGTGAGCGCATGCTCCCCCATCGACGGTGGCGACGGTGGCCTCAGGCTCCTGGAACCCCAGGTCATCGTCGCCATCGTCGATGTCCTCGGCGGTGGCCTTCTGCTTGGCCTCACCTCGCCGGTTGCCGGCGGGAGCCGCCGGGGTCTTGCCCTCACGGCGCTCCTGCCTCTTCTCCTCCTCCCACTTCCTCGTCCGCTCAGCCAAACTTTTGACCGCGCGGCAGTCCGTGAGGTCGTGGAGGGGAGTGTTGTGCACGGTACACCACTTGCCGGTTGGGCGCTCCCTGCTGGGAGCGCCGGCCTCCTTCTTTTTGTCGCTTGCAGGCAACCCCTTTCGGGGGGCCTGCGAAGCGCCCTCGACGGCGAGGACATGACCCTCGTCGTCGGAACGGGCCGGCCCCTTCTTCCTCCTCCTGTCCCGCCGCCCTGACCGAGTGGCGGACCCGGGGGCGGCCGGAGCTGCCACACCAGAACCGGAGGAGTTCCAGGTCCAGGCCTCCTCCTTGCGAGCCACACGGTCCGCGAGCTCAAAAAGCTGCGCGGTGGTCTAGGGCTCCTTGGAGGCGATCTTCTCGAGCATGCGGTTGTGCCGCACGCCCCCCCTGAACGCGTAGATCACCGCGTGTGCGGGGATGCACGGTATGGTGTTGCGGACTTGACAGAACCGCTGAATGTACGAGCGAAGAGACTCATCGTCCCTTCGCTGTACCGCATGCAAGTCCGCTTCTTCGCCTGGGCGTGGATATATGCCCTGGAAGTTCGTGGTGAACTGCTGGCACAAATCCTCCCAAGAGTGGACCGACGCGGGTGGCAAGTTCATTAGCCAACCCCGCGCCTGACCCTTCAGGGCCATGGGGAAGAAATTCGCCATGACCCTGTCGTCACCCCCGGCGGCCTCGATCCCGGTCGTGTAGATCTGGAGAAACTCGGCGGGGTTGACGCTTCCGTCGTATTTTTCGGTGATGGTGGGCCGGAACCTTGGGGGCCAACGGACGTTCCGAAGGCTCGCCACAAAGGCTCGACAGCCGGCACCGCCAACCGGGGACACGGGGGGCCGGCCCCCGTGCCCGGACCGAAGTGGCGCTCCGGACGAGGAAGCGCCCTCCGTTGCGTGGGCGGCGCGACGAGTGTCGCGCCGGCACTCGATATCGAGGCGGGCATCCGGCCCCCCACGCACATCTTCTTGGGTCGGAGGCGTTGACGAGGGAATGGCGGACGAACGGCGGGTAACGGCCGCCGCTCGCCGCACCCTCCGCCTCGACGACGTGGAGCCGGCGGCGGCAGCGCCAGAGGCCTCGGTGGCGGAGGACCGCCCGCCGGCGCCTAGGCGCTGCTGCGCCGTCATGACCAAGTCGGCCACATCATCCAGCCAACGTCGGGCTGGAGTCTCTGGATCGGGGACGACGGGCGGGTGACGCAGGAGCGCGCCCGCAGCCTGGAGCGCGCCCTGGGGCGTGCCGCCATCGCCGTAGACGAGGCGGCGACGCGCCCCGTCTCGCTGCCCTCCCCCGTCGCCCGCGGGCGGCGAAGTCGCGGATCCTCCGAACTCCCCGAGCGCCTCCCCCCGCCCAAGATTTCGGCGAGAGGGGCACGGTGGGGTGCGAGCCCGACGGCGCGGGTTCTGCTCCCCGTCGTCACCGCTAGCGTTCGGAGAGAAGTTGTGCGCCACTGCCCGTTCGGCCATTGGGCTGAGCGGGAGAAGCTTCGCGCACACGAAAGAGGACGAGGGCTTAGAAAAACACGCGCGCCCCCTACCTGGCGCGCCAGATGACGGAGCGTGGGGCTCCTCACCGGGAGACCGCGCAGGCCCCCCTTTGCCGGTTCGGCCGGGGGCGCTAAGTGAGGTTCTTCGCCCTCGATCTGAGGAACGTCAGCGAGAAAGGAAATGCACAAGACCCGGGCGACGTAGACAGGTTCGGGCCGCTGAGAAGCGTAACACCCTACTCCTGTGTTCTGGTGGATCTGTGAGTGAAGGAATCCAGAGAACCGAGAGCGAGAGAGAGTTCAGGCTCTAGAAACCATTCGCCAGAGTCCCAACTCCCCTCCTCTCTTCTCCTCTTTCTTTCTTTTTTTTCTTTTCTTAGGCCTGGGCCTCCTTTTTATCTGGTCAGGGGTCACCACATGGGCCTCTAGCTGCCTAAGAAGGGAAACATGCTTTTTACAATGAGGGCTAGTCTACAGCCGGAAATGACCTCTGACAAGCAGAGCACACGCCTCCTGCCCCGCTCGCCCGCTTTTCCGGTGGACGCCCATTTCAACCTTCATTTAATGGCCAGCGACTTCCTTGCCATACTTGCACTGAAGCCTGGAATGGATCTGACCGGGACTGACATACCAACTCCTGGAGTTGGCACGCCGGCTCCGGCTAGGGACGAGAGCCAGGAAGCTTTCATCATTCCGACGGGACGGGGCGAGGCGTGTGACAGGCCGCCTGTTGCCACCTAACCCGCGATCTGACCGGTCTGTGACCGGTCACTCACCGCGACCGGTCACGGACCGGATAAGCGTGAGCTACGCCGCATTAAATGCGGCGTGGCGCGCTCGTCCAACCTGCTATAAATGCGGTTAGGTGAACCCGCTGTGCTCACCTAACCCACACACGTGGCGCCAAAACCACAGGGGGTCGGGGCGCCCCAGCCCTCGGGGCCGAAACGGGAGCGGCCCGACCCCTCGGGGAGACAGAGGGAGGGGTGGCCACGTCACCTTCGGGCCCGACCCCCCCGAGGGGGTCAGGCCACGTGGGTGACCGCGGCTACCCAAGCCTCTAGTCACGATACCCCCGGCCCCATGTCACCGACACCCTTGTTGCCCTGTTTTGTAAGCAACGAACTCGTCCCAATGATCCCTTAGCTTTAGGAATACGTCGAAGTTCGGTGTTAGTCCCTTCAAGATGTATTTCTTGTAGAAATCTCACTTGAAGCTCTGAAACTGTTCTGCCATTTTCTTCAGAGTCCACTGTTTCACTATGTTCTCCGTACCCGCGGGTAGCGTGAACGTCTCGAGCATTGTGGTCCACAGCATCTCTTTCTCTGAGTCCGGGACAAAGCTGTCATTATCCCCGCGTGCCCTTGTTTTGCGCCAGTACACCGTGCTGACAGGCACGTTGTCCCTCACAACCCAACCGCTGTGGCATACAAAATTCTTGGCTGCTTCTGCCGGGGCACTAGGTCGGCCGTCTTCGTCCACCTCAGCTATGATGTGCCGACCCTCTATCTTCTTCACGGCACCTCGTTGTCCGCGTGCCCTCTTCTGTCCAGCCGAGGGATGACTTCCACTAGCCTCCTCCGCATCGTTCCCCTCCTTGTTCCCCTCCGCATCCCTCTCCACATTCCCCTCCTCGTTCAAGTACTGGTTTGGATCGTTGTTCCCCTCTTCTTCGTTCCAGTACTGGCTGCTTCCCTCTGCGATTGTATCGTATAGTATCTGTTCCTCATCGCGATCAGCCATCTGTGCATACAAAAAATATTTGTTAGATATATAGGATGTATTTGCTAACCGTATGTTGGTGGAGAAGACGAGGGCGCACCGGGAATATATATACCCTCAGATCTTTAGTCCCGGTTGGTGAGAACAACCGGGAGTAAAAATATCTTCACTCCCGGTTCATAACAACAACCGGGACTAAAGAATCTTTAGTCCCGGTTGTTGTTATGAACCGGGAGTGAAGATATTTTTACTCCCGGTTGTTCTCACCAACCGGGACTAAAGATCTTTTCCCGCTATTTCCAAATTCTTTTTAAACCCGGTTAGGGTTAGGAACCGGGACTAAAGATAATAGCAGCTGTGTCTTGAATTTCATTGCATATGTGTTTCTAAAATAGTAAATAATGCATTACAATTATTTAAAGTCGAACAATTGATGATAAAACCTTCGAAAAATTATTGTAATATGTAGTAGAATACGTGGATAATATATAATAAGCACATGAATGATTTAAAATTGTTAAAAATTCTAATAATCATATATAAATAGCACATGCATGATTTAAAATTAATACAAAATCTAATAATCATATATAATTAGCATATCATGATATTAAATTGTTGAAAATTCTAATTAACATATGTAAATACCACATGCATGATTTTAATAAAAAATCTAATAATCATATATAACTAGCATATCATGATATTAAATTGTTGAAAATTCTAATTAACATATGTAAATACCACGTGCATGATTTAAAACCTTTAAAAATTCTAATAATCATATATAACTAGCATATGGATGATTTTAATTTGATTAAAATTCTAATAATCATACATAATTAATAAAAAATCTAATAATCATATATAACTAGCATATGGATGATTTCAATTTGATAAAAATTCTAATAATCATACATAATTAACATATGCCATACAACAATTGATTTATATGGATATTCAGTACATCCAACATAGTTTACATCGTGTACAGAACAATTACGGCAATACATTGGCGGTGACGGTTGACCGCACGTACTTTCTCCTCACTATTGTTCCTTCCTTGTGATCGCTACGTGAGTAAGGGGTGTCTTCATTTGATAGGAGGATGTCAATCGTCACCGTGAAAGGGGGTTGCCCATCAAACTGATCGTAATCCTCGTCAGTCTTATCCTCCACTCCGATGATTTTTCTTTTTCCTGGGAGAACCACGTGGCGCTTCGGCTCGTCAGGCCCTTTGCCCTTTTTTCCTTTGCTAGACATGTCCTCGACGTAGAAAACTTGGGTTACATCATTGGCAAGGACAAAAGGTTCGTCCGAGTATCCAATCTTGTTAAGGTCAACCGTTGTCATCCCACTGTCATCAATCGTTACGCCTCCACCAGTCAACCTAGCCCATTGGCACCGGAACAGAGGGACCTTGAGAGGTCCATAGTCAAGTTCCCATGTCCTCGATGGCACCGTAATACGTGTCAGTTGTACCATCGTGTCCCATGGCATCGATACAAACAACACTGTTCTGGTTCGTGCTCTTCATGTCTTGGGCCCTTGTGTAGAATGTGTACCCATTTCATATCCCTGGAATATCACGATCGAGCCAGATGGTCCCCTCGCCAGGAAGGCTAGTTGTTGGTTAATCGTCTCGTTACCCATGAGATGTTGTCGCAGCCACGTGGAGAAAGTATCAATGTGATGCCTTGTAATCCATGCATCGGACTTACCGATGTTTCTGGCGCGAACTAGAGCCAAGTGCTCCTCGATGTAGGGAGCCACCAATGAGGATTGTTGCAGAACCGTGAAATGGGCTTTACGGAATAAATTGTTGTCTACCGTCATTATTGCTTTCCTTCCAAGAGTTCCCTTTCTTCCTTCATGGCGTGATTCAGGTACCCCGATTGGGCGAAGGTCTTCGATAAATTCTACGCATAATTCAATGACCTCCTCTGTTCTATACCCCTTGGCGATGCTTGCCTCTGGACGAGCACGGTTACGAACATACTTCTTCAGAACGCCCATGTACCTCTCAATAGGAAATATGTTGTGTAGGTACACAGGACCGAGAATACCGATCTCTTTGACAAGGTGACAAAGCAGATGCGTCATTATATTGAAAAATGAAGGTGGAAATATCAACTCAAAGCTGACAAGATATTGCACCACATCATTTTGCAGGGCTTCTAATCTATCAGGATCGATGACCTTCTGCGAAATTGCGTTCATGAAAGCACATAGCTTTGTTATTGTTGCCCGGACATTGTCTGGGAGGATACCCCTTATTACAACTGATAGCAGCTGTGTCATCAACACGTGACAGTCATGAGACTTTAGATTTGTGAACTTCTTCTCCTTCGTGCTTATTATTCACTTTATATTCGTGGAGTATCCAAACGGTACCTTGATGCTCTCCAAGCATTCAAACATACTTTCCTTCTCTGCCTTGCTAATAGTGTAGCTGGCTGGACTCAAGTAATGGCTTCCTTTCTCCTTTGGTTCCGGGTGAAGGTCACCGCGTTGTTCCATATGCTTCAGATCATTACGTGCTTCCAGTGTATCTTTCGACTTTCCATATACACCTAGGAAGCCAAGAAGGTTTACGCAAAGATTCTTAGTGAGGTACATCACATCGATTGCATGGCGGACGTCTAAGAATTCCCAATAGGGTAACTCCCAAAATATAGAGTTCTTTTTCCACATCGCCGCGTGACCATCTTCGCTCTCTATAGGCTGGCTGCCAGGCCCCTTTCCAAACACTACTTTAAGATCTTTAACCATAGCAAACACTATATTCCCGCTGCGATGTTTAGGCTTCGTACGGTGGTCCGCCTTATGTTCAAAGTGCTTGCCTTTCTTCCGTACCGGGTGGTTTGCTGCAAGGAATCGACGATGACCCATGTACACAACCTTCCTACAGTGCTTAAGATACGTACTTTCTGTTTCATCCATACAGTGACTGCAAGCCTTGTACCCCTTGTTGGACTGCCAGGATAGGTTGCTAAGTGCAGGCCAATCGTTGATGGTTACGAATAGCAGCGCTCGTAGGTTAAACTCCTCCTGTTTGTCCTTATCCCACACGAGGACACATTCCTTCTTCCACAACAGTTTAAGATCTTCGACCAGTGGTCTTAGGTACACATCGATATCGTTACCAGGTTGCTTGGGGCCTTGAATTATAATCGGCATCATTATGTACTTCCTCTTCATGCATAGCCACGGGGGGAGGTTGTAGATACACATCGTAATGGGCCAAGTGCTATGGCCGCTGCTCATCTCTCCAAAAGGATTCATGCCATCCGTACTTAAACCAAACCGTATGTTTCGTGCATCCTTTCCAAAGTCTTTAAATTTTCTGTCGATGTTTCGCTACTGCGAACCATCGGCGGGGTGTCTCAGCATCCCGTCCTGTTGACGCTCTTCAGCGTGCCATCGCATCATTCTAGCATTCCCCTTATTCCTGAACAAACGCCTTAGCCGTGGTATTATAGGGAAATACCACATCACCTTAGCAGGAATTCTCTTCTTCGTTAGCTGCCCGTCAACTTCTCCTGGATCATCTCGTCTAATCTTGTATCGTAGTACTTTGCAAACAGGGCATGCTTCTAGGTTCTCGTACTCCTCACCGCGATATAGGATACAATCATTCGGACATGCGTGAATCTTCCGAACTTCCAGTCCTAGAGGGCAGACTATCTTCTTGGCCTCGTACGTTATCTCGGGCAATTTGTTTCCCTCCGGAAGAATGTTCTTGACGAGTTTCAATAAATCGCCAAATGCCTTGTCACTAACACCATTTTTTGCTTTCCATTGCAAGAACTCCAGAGTGGTATCCAACTTTTTGTGCCCCTGCTCGTAACCTGGGTACAACGATGTTCTGTGGTCCTCTAACATCTTGTCCAATTTATGGGCCCCCTTTTCACTTTCGCAATCCTCCTTGGCGTCCTGCAACATCTGACCAAGATCATCCGCAACGTTGTTACCATCAGCATCCCTTTCCTCCTCGCCCGTTTGATTTCCTTCAAATCCAGCGTACTGAGCAAAGTCCAGAATATTATCGTCTTCCACTTCATCTTCTTCCATTTCAAAACCTTGCTCTCCGTGGGATGTCCAACAATTATAGCTTGGCATGAACCCCGACTCAAACAAGTGGAAATGAATAGTCCTGAATGCAGAATACTCTTTCTGATTCTTACACTTATTGCATAGACAACAAATAAAACCCTTTTGCCTGTTAGCTTCGGCCACTCTCAAAAAATAATGCACGCCGTCAATAAACTCTTTGGACCGCCGGTCAGCGTACATCCATTGCCGATCCATCTACATGACATGAAAAAAAATCGTACACACATAATTATTCGTACAATAATGACAGTCATACAATAATTATAAAATAATTACAAACTCTTTCAACAGTCACACAATAATGACATATCATTATTTATACAAAAATTATGAAATATTACACCAAATAATTATATATTTACTATTTATAAAGTTTTAAACTAATATTAATGTGTTGTATTTATTTTAATTTTTCATTTTAGTTTGTTTTCTATTATTCAAGATTAACTTTCACTATATTTTCCTTCTCAACTATTTTATAAAACCTTCTTTAGCAAATAAACTAAATTTCTATATATTCTTTCTTCCCCACACAAATTTTCTCTCTCATCAACTAACAACAAAATTTTGGAGACAAAAAAGTGTGCAAAACATAGCTCCAAATGTAATATGAAAAAAAAAACATTGAAGGATGAAGTTGCTAACCTTTTAGGCACCTCCGATTTGTATATAATCGCCAAAATAAATTCACTAGAAATTTTGGCATGACCTCCCCTCTTTTTTTGAAGAAATTTTGAAGCTTGCTCGGGCTGGAGGAGGAAGAAGACATATATATAGGGGTGGGACTAAAGATGATCTTTAACGGGCATCTTTAGTCCCGGTTTTTGTTGCAACCAGGACTATTGTGGAATTAGCCTGACCGACGAAAGATGGTTTCTCCACCATTGGTATGTAGGTATCACATGTATCACATGTATACGTACAAGCTAGCTACTTAGCTAGCGTATGTAATACTCCCTCCTTCCCAAAATGTTTGAAGCCGTTGACTTTTTAAATATATTTGACCGTTCGTCTTATTCAAAAATTTTTGTGAAATGTAAAACTATATGTATACATAAAAGTATATTTAACAATAAATCAAATGATAGGAAAAGAATTAATAATTACTTAAATTTTTTGAATAAGATGAATGGTCAAACATTTTTAAAAAAGTCAACGGAGTCAAACATTTTGGGATGGAGGGAGTACAATGCAGTAGTAGATGATCGATCGAGTTTAATTAGGTGTTAGCTAGCTAGGGCTGCGTAAAGGTCAGGTCAGTAACGCATGGAGCACTCGATCGTCGTCGTCTTCCTCAGCTCTCATCTCCGGCGGCCTTTTAAACTCTTTGCTGCTTGCGCTACATGCACCGCATCCTGCCATCCTCCATGCATGATCAAGGTTAACATCAATAACATCAATAATATCTCTCTCGATTTCTTTCCCCAAAAGAAATCTCTCTCTCTCTAACCCGGAAAAAAATTATACGGCACCAGGTGCTACAATATACGCACCTATTAATTAACAGATGGAAATTAAACATGTGTGTTGGACAACAAATATCAAAGCATCATCTTCTCCCTCTCTACTTTCCTTTCAAATTTTCTTCTCTGAGACATGATTAGGCCTCTCTTGGAGGGATCAGTTGTCGGATGATACTTATTTTCAGTTTAGGAAACAAAAACAAATTTTTTGGAGAGATTATACGTAATCTCTTGGTAGCAATCTTGTTGTAAATCCTCTAATGACGGCTGACAGAGTAGATTATATTAATACTAGAACATATGTAGCTCAAGCACCTGACATCAGTAAGATGAGACCAAAAGTTGCAACGCTCGTCATCGACAAGGGCAGTAGTACAGTACAATGGCGAATCAAGGTTGTCGGCCGGAGGATTTACAACAAGATTGCGCAAGGATCGATGCCAGGTCTCATCGACCTATTTTGTTGGTCATTGGTGAACGTCTCGAAGGATCAAAAATATTTGCCTATTGATTTTCTTTTCTAGCTAGGGCGATTCAACGAAGATATATATATTTGATCAAGATGAACCACATGCATAAAATTGATTAGAGTAGATATATATGATCAAGATGAACCGCATGCATAAAATTGATAAGAATAGATATATTTGATCAAGATTAACCGCGGGCATAAAATCGACCGTGCCAGCCCAAGCGGTGGCCGTTCATCACTGTTCGGAGAAGAAAAACTGAAAAGAAAGAAGAAGAAGATAATGCTTTGAGATTTGTATTCCAACACGTGTTTCCATCGGGTAAGCGGATGCCGTAAATATATTGTAGCACCTAGTACCATATAATTTCTTTTTCACTCTCGCCCTGTTTGCATGGCAGAGTTGTAACTTTTAGAGGTAGAGCCGAGGCAAATAGTTTTTAGGTCCATCTAAACAAAGAGTGTATATTAGCAGACTAAAATGCTCTCACAAAACGACTAGAGATGCAGGGCTTAGGTTTAGATTGGTTTATAACTTTACTCCATACCTTAAATTTAGAAGTTTGAGTCCTGCCAAACAAATTCTAGTCGTCGGTCTAGCTAGAGTCTTCGTCGGTGAAGAACCCA
Source organism: Oryza sativa Japonica Group (assembly GCF_034140825.1). Lineage (NCBI taxonomy): Eukaryota > Viridiplantae > Streptophyta > Magnoliopsida > Poales > Poaceae > Oryza > Oryza sativa. The sequence goes on from NC_089046.1 coordinate 25,913,359, forward strand.
GCTGTTTCAGTATCTTCGCGATTCATGAATGACACTACTGCATGCCAGCCTTCTAGCTACTTCCTCCATTTCACAATGTAAGACTTTCTAACATTACCCACATTCATATAGATGAATGTAGGCAATGCTAGAAAGTTTTACATTGTGAAACGGAGGGAGTAGCTTAATTAAATCCACGTGGCAGCTAGCTAGCTAGCTACGGTATGAACGCAAGCATCCACTGGTGTGCAGGTCTCGCAGTATATATAGGGAGAGCTATAGGGCGCCAGTATTAGTGTTGTACAAGCTAGCTAGACCAAGTACGTTAAGCTGCTTAATTAGTGCGTAGCGCAGTTTTCACACACACACTCACACTCACACTAGTATTCATGGATCGTCAAGATACTGAAGCAGCTGGGTCCTTCACCGGCGACGACTCCGGCCAGACCGCCGCAATCGCCGCCGCCGCCGCCGCCGCCGTGGAGAACGATGACCTCTCCTACATGCTGCGTGGATTTGACTACTACACGTATGGCAGCTACTACTTCTGTCACTCATTTTGCATCGCAAAGCCTACATATATCTACTACTTCTGTTTCCAAATGAATGACGTTGATTAGTGCAATTTTGAACTAACCGGCGTCAAACAAAAAGAAACGGAGAGATATATAGTTTGGGTAGAAATAAAAAGGACGAACTATGTATATATTATGATATATCATGCACAAAGCATATATACATTATTAGTAGTGCTGCTAGCTCCAACTATATGAGCATTTCCCTTTCAAAATTAATAACAGTATAGTAGTACTATATGAGCATGAAATTAATCTATAGGAAGAGAAATTTCGCGTCCCTTGATTTGTATATATAGTGCATATAATTTGGTCAAAATCTTGGAAGTTTTTGATTGTCTGAAAACGATCAAAATCAATACTACAAATTGAGATGTTTTGTCTGATCGTATAAATCCTACAACGAATTGAATGTGACATATATATGTGGTACTATGTGCATTAATTTTGACTGGTCATGAATTACAGTAGTTGGAAACAAATTAACGCAAGAATGAGATGTTCTATACAAATTGATGGTCATGAGATGCATGTACTGCTGCTGCTGCTGCTGCTATATATACTAGCTGCATGCATGGGATCAGCAAGCATATGTACTTTATCCAGCTCTACGTGTCAAGCCGTTAAGTCGATGTGCGTGCATACATATATATATATGTCTTTCTCATGTTCAGAAGTAGTGAAGATCTCTTCGAGTTGATGCATGCGGCAAGGAGGAGGAGGAGCCTGCAGCTTCAACCAGCCGCCGCCGCTACTGCCGCCGGCGGGAATCATTGTGCCAGGGACGACGACGACGACGTTACTGCCGGAGCAGCCAGTAGTTGATGATCATCTCCCAGCTGCTGCTGCTGCTCCTCCATCGGAGGAAGAGATGGCGGCGTGGCTGTATCCGATCGTCGGTGGCCACCAAGTCGCCGCCGGCGGGTGGCTGTCGCCGGAGGCTGGGGATGACCGGCGAGCCGCACCGCCGGCGCCGGAGAAGAAACAGATGGACAACATGCCGGCGGTGGCATCGCCGACGATGAACAAGGTGCGTGTAATATATATCATTCCATTAATTAATTTAGACATGTCTATATGTGTGATATGATTGAACATGATCAGAGTAGAACATCTATATACATTAAACATTAATGTTGAGTGAGAAAGAAGCGAAACTGAAAATTGGATCGAGTGCAGCTAATTCTCCATCAAAGATTTAATTTACTTAAACAAGTCGATCATATCAGTAGTTAATCAATTTCTCTTCGAACCTACCCTTTCTCACGCTTATTAATTAATAAGCTGTTTAGTGAACCATATCTCAGCTGATCTCTGTACATTAATTCTTGAACTGATCACTCTGAATCTCTGACATCGTAATATATCACAGGACGAAGCAAGCGACGACTCCGGCGAGAGGAAGAAGAAGAAGAAGAAGGCATCATCAGCGGCAGGAAAAGCAAGCAGGCATCGCCACGCTGCAGGAGCTCACAACCTTACAGAAAAAGTGGGGATTCGATCAATGAATTCTTGTATATATGCACGCATATCCATCCATCCATCTAATTAATTGATCGAAATTTCTGGATGCATCTGTAGAGGCGGAGGTTCAAGATAACTGAGAGGTTCAGGACGCTGCAACGTCTCGTCCCAGGATGCGATAATAAGGTAAATGATGCAATAAGGATCAGATCAACCAGTAGAAAAACATTCAGTAATTTTTTTTTGGGTAAATGATGCCCTCTTGTTTTCTTTAAATTTCATTGCAGCGAGATACTTATGAAAATTTTAAAACATAGATCAATATATATGCATATATCATTACACAAATTTGCAGGTTTAAATTTGAAAAGAAGAGATAAATATGGCTGTGAACAATATACGTATTTACCCTCAAAACCCTAAGAAAAACAATATACGTATTTAGATTTTAATTTGTTCCTAATTTTATGTCAACTTGTTTTTTGGATAATGAATTTTTTTTATTTCAACTTGTATAGGTAGAATTTAGCTATTTATATATCTTTTCATGCGATTTAACTTAATTGAACTTAGAATTAATAACAAATGAAATTAAGAACGGATTATTACAATTTAATCAATATAGGATATAGATGTATCGTCATGCATCGTGAGTAGTGGACCAAACTAAATGACTAAACTGAAAATTTGTCGCATGCATGCGTACGTGCATTCTCTAAATCAGAATCGATGAATTATAATATATAATATGTTGTGTCGTCTGAGTCGTAAGTTTCTTTAGTGAAAATTTTCAAATTCACTAAAATTTTTAAATGTAACCATATCATAACTAAAATATAAATACATTTTAACTAATCTGTAACTGTTCTTTAACTACATGCATAACTATGATATAGTAAAAACTTGTATTCAACTAACGTTTGATTAATTGGCTACCACTTGGAGTCTAGAATCTTACGCATGACATGTGTGAAATTAGATTTCTTTCCAGCGATTATTTTGTCTTGATGCACGAATCTTAAGACCATCCGATAACCACGAAACTAGAACTTTGGGAGGAAAAAAAAACTTGCGGAAGTTTTCTATCGATTCCTTCACTGAGTACTGACACGGCCGGCATCCATGGCGATGGATGGATGGATGCGTCCATAAATTTCAGTCGAACCAGGCGTCAACGCTGGACCAGACAATCCAGTACATGAAGTCGCTGCAGCACCAGCTCGAGGCCACGTCCGCCGTCGGCTCGCCGGCGGCGGCGGTTCTGTACCCCGCCGCCGTGCACCCGCAGTCGTACATGCATCCACCGGCGCCGCCGCCACCGGTGGCCGGAGCGGCGGCGCCGGTCACGATGGCGCCGATGCCTGCCGGGATGGTTCTTGCTGCTGCTCCTCCGGGGGCGGCGCCGCCGCCCGGCCCTCCGGCGACGATGATGCCGTTCGGAGCTATGCTCCCTTACCCTCCCTACCCGGAGGTGCTGCTGCCGCCGCCGCCGGCGACGCTGTACGGACGGCCGCCGGCCGCCGCTCCCAGCGTTGCAGCTCGTCGACATGGATCCACCAGCGGCGGCGGCAGAATTAGCAAGAGCAGTAGCAGCAGCCTGCGCAAGGAATTGTAATTGCATGGTATGTGTAGAAATTAATTAGTGAGCATCCTTAAATTAATTCGAGTTGATAATAAAACTCCAAGAACTAGTACATATTTTATGCATTGTTGTGTTCCTTAATTACTTGGCTCTTTTTTTTTCGGATGCCATAACAAACACGCGTGCAAGAGTGAATCTGAAGAGAGAAAAATAAAATCAGCCAAATCATGCTTCAAACCGGGGATATATTTCGTTGTCAAAATTGAAGTGACTTCAATTGGGAGAATATAATTGGCCATTTCATTCAGAGCCTTCTTACTCTTCGTCATGATCATACCTGCAACCATGTTATGTGTGATTGTTAATTAATTTTGGATTCCATCAACCGGAACCTCAACTGTATAATTAGTTAATTTATTGTACAAAGAAAAAAAGTGCATGAGCACTAGTAGTCTCGAAGTATGTATGCTCAGGGTTGTACTACTCGATCCTTTCCAAAAATGTTTGACGTTTGAACTAACCAACGTCAAATATAAAAATAATAAAGGGAGTAATAATGTTAAAGGAGTTGACTAATCTTAGTGCCATGAATGTTTAAGGGGGACTAATAGAACTTGAAGAATACCAAATTAAATGAAGATATCTGAGGATTAATTCATGTGTCTGATAGTACTTGCAAGTTGCAACTGCTGGAATAGCTTACTTCAACGCCGGGGAGAAGAAGGTGGAGCGCGCTGTTCATCATTCCCTCGAGGTTGGGATTGGAATTCGGTGACATTCCCCCGTGACATTCTCGGTGATATAGAGTCACCGACATGTGGGTCATGTCACTGAATCTGCGTCCTCGAGGTTGCCTAGGCCACTCTTGGCTGAATCTGAAAACACTGTAAAGAAATTAGCAATAGACTGGCTGCAATGACGCCAAGGATCATGGAAAATACTACTTCCTCCGTTTCACAATGTAAATCATTCTAGCATTTCCCATATTCATATTGATGTTAATGAATTTCATATTAATGTTAATGAATCTAGATAGATATATATGTCTAGATTCATTAACATCAATATAAATGTGGGAAATATTAGAATGACTTATATTGTGAAACGGATTGAGTACTTCTGTTAATGCATGGATATGTGCTATTGGAGTGTTAGTGTATGTGTTCACCGTGTTATCTGCACTGAAAATTGTGATATGTGTGTGTAATTAAGGTGTCAATGCTAATAAAAACTATTCATCAGCATTTTTTCCTCGGAATTATTCCGCATCACGCATAGGAAGCAAAAGTAGATGGAGGGAGTACTACGGACCATCGTTCTTATGGTGTTTCCAATATATGTTTACACACATAGTTTTGTTTTAGTGGATAGCATGAGATGTGCACACAAGAGAGTGTGTTGCACTATACTCCGATCCCTCTATCCCAAAATAAACAAACCTCATACTGATGTGTTAACATTTTAATACAATGATTCTAGTAGATAGATTCATTGACGCATTCTAGTACGAGGTTGATTTATTATGATACGACGAGAGTATGTACATTAGCGAACCAAGTTCCAAACATAGTCTTCATGTGTAAACCACGTACGTGAGAGGTTTGGATGTATATATAAGCCAGAGAAGAAATTTCCCAAAAACTAATTTGTCACTTTCCCATTGTCCAATATAGTGTCTAAGATTGTTCCATACCAATTCCGCAATACGGGCCGCGCGCAACAATTAATACATAACTAACCTATTTATTAACCCTTTATTATTGTAATATAACCTGCAACACAACTAGGTACGTAGCTAGGATGATAAATAGTTACAGGGAAATGGTTAGCAACACATGTATATATATGTACACTGCTTTACAAAAAATGATTTTTTGCATGCACCAGTATTTTATTTTAATTTACGGGTATATCACTAAAACAATAATGATGAGGAGCTCCTGTGATCTAAAGGTGCCTGCGATTTTCGCAAGCAGTTACATGTGGAGTTGTAGAGATCCACATTCTGAGTAGCATATACAAGGTATGTGCTACTTTCTCCGTTTTACAATGTAAGACTTTTTAGCATTGTCCACATTCATTTAGATGTTAATGAATCTATATATATATGTATGTGTTTAGATTCATTAACACCTATATGTATGTGGGCAATGCTAGAAAGTCTTACATTATAAAACGGAGGGAGTACCTTCGTCCCAGAATAATTGTAATTTTATGTTGTTTAGCCTATATTAAGGTTTAAGAAGAAAACTATAATGCTCCTTATTATTAAATGGTATATATGTAAAAGTGGGAGGGTAGTTGAGGGTAAAATAGTGAGAAATTTGAATGAAAAGTGATTAGTGTGGGCATTAGTACTCTATTTGTGACAACTATATTGGGACAAATTTAAATCCTAAAAATACAATTATTATAGAACAGAGGTAGTACTACAACAATTATATGGCTCACATCTATCCCTAATAATCAGGAGGTTTGCACCTCAAAATTAAGGTGTGGTAAAAATCTAGTACGTTTAATTTGATGCATGCACAGATCGTGTGATATGCCACATCGGTTTGCTATATATTAGGTTCCACTAAGAGATAAAGAAAAAAGCTAACTTAACTTTCTTTCTTTTTTTTTTTAAACCTAAGCCAGCATTGCTTGTTTTATATTAAGAGAGGGAGAAACTGTACAAACAAGAGACAATGACCCAGTTTACAAGGGAAACTGGGCCCGAAAACCATACAGCTGCACGGTTAATTATGGGGAACCGCTGAAACCCAATAAACATAAAAAAGCATGGGACGTAACTACACAACTAACAACAACAACAACAGCGGAGCCCAAAAGCAGGACATTGTTGCCAAGCTAAACACAAAAGTGACACAACAGCTCCGACATCACAAAGAGGTGTTATCGTTGCCGAGCTAGCCGCCCAAGCGACCCAGCAGCGCCGACTTCACCACCGCAACAACACTGAAGCCACGAAAGCCGCCAAAGCGAAAGCAGCTCCGACATCCACAATGGACATCAGCCAAGCGTCGCTGCACCCCAACAGCGAGCAGCTCCGACTTCATCCGCAGAAGCAACCGAAAAGTGTGTCGCCCACCACAGAACGAAGTGGACCCAAGAGGCTTAGGCCTCGAAAACACCAAGGAAAGAAAGCTTTTGAACCGAAGAGACCATCAATAGTCATCGATGTAAAAGAATTTCCCTGAAGCGACGCCCCCAAGGAGGACACGATGCGTAACGCCGCCGCCGCTCGTCCGAAGCCGGAGCAAGGTTTTCACCTGGAAATTTATGGGGGCAAATGGGAGAGCGCCATGACAACGCATTCAAGAAGGGAAACGGCGCGGCGTCGTCGTCATCGAACCGGCCAAAGGCACGGCAAGGCTTTCGCCAGCGTCTACACATTACCCACACAAGCACCTCCACATCGACGACCACACAATAGTCCACGACGTCTCACAAGCAGTCAACCCTCGATGCAATCTACCATCACCCACACTCCTCTGCTGCATCGACCAGAACCGGCCAAGGCGGCCAAGGGACCGGTCGTCGAAACTCGGCTAGCCACCGTCGCCACAAGCGCCCGCAGCCCTGCTGCACCGCCGCCAAGGCCGGTGGGCGCAGCTGGAGGCTGCCACCGCTCCGCCCCCTGGATCATTTGGGACTTCCATATTGAAAGGAATATAATTTTTCCCCCAGATTTCGTCGTATACAAATATATGAAAACAAGTCCAATTTGCAATTTTGGATTTCCCGATATTCCTATCAATACTCTGGCTTTCAAGACCGACTCTTTGAACTACTCAGACTTCCATGCATCCATGTGCTTTGCTATAGCGAAAGTTACCATTAGAGCAGGTACAATAGCAGGCTATTAGCCAGCTATAAACATATTTTAATGAGATAAACGATGAGAGAGAAGAGCAGCGGCCCCTATAAATTTGTAGCCAGCTGCAGTACGGACTCCAAGACACAATGTGTTTATGACAGGTGGGACCATATATTAATAGTATAGTAAGCAACTATTGTATGAATTGGCCATTATATTGGCTATAGATGAATTAGAGCTACTAATGGGCTATACTATTGAACATTACGTCATATCGGTCCACGTGTATAGGTTGGAAGGTTTTTTCTCCTAAAAACTATCGAATGTTTCTGTAGGTAAACCACCGAAACTATCGAATGCGTTGTAGGTATAAACCGAAGCCATGCTGCGTATGTAGACGTGGCAGGCACATGCCTACGTGGCACGTTCATCGTCTACGTGGGCAGCACGTACGGTTCCCGGGCCTAGGTAGATTTTGGTGGCTTTGTGTCCTTTCCTCGCCACGCGTCCCCTTACCTTGGCACGCTCGCGCGGCGACGAACGTACTGGCCGCCGATGAGACCACCAACTCGATCGCTTGCAATTGCACACGACTTCGACGCCGCCGCCGCCGCCGCCTTTCTTTACCGGCATGTCGACGTCAGGCAAAATTTAATAGCTTAGCTAGCTAGATCCATATCAGTCGACCGTGAGGTGACGGAGACGATCATCGCCGCCGGCGGCCACGGAGAAGACGACGACGACGACGACGATCGATCCCGTCATGCCCACGCCCTATATATGACCTCTACATGACGTAAGTAAATCAGAGCTTGTTTGCGCACGCACGTGTTCGATCGATTGATGATCCATGCGGTCAGCGAACTGGCCGGCCTGCTGGAGGTGGTCCCGCGGAGATGGTAATCTCGCCGGCGGTGGCGCCGCCTCCACCTCGGCCTCCGCTGCTGGGACAGTCGTCGTCGTCGCCGGTGACGACGATACCAACGAGCAGTAGTGCAGCTACGAGTACATATTCCAGCGGAGGTCAGCCGCTGGGCCGGACTACTGCCTGAGAGGAGCTCGGTCGTCGCGGCGGCGCCGGTGAGGCCAAGATGGCTGTTGGAGTGTATAAAGTGAATTGCCCGCCTTTCCCTATCAATTTAGACTTTTAGGTGTAACTGGCTGGTGCATACAGCGCAGCGATATCGGCGGCGGTGACGCGGCATCTCCGGCGAAGGAGGTCTACTGCTCGGGATATGCTGGCGGCCTGCAGCAAGAGATCCTCTGCTGGGAGAGCCGCAGAACAGGTACCCTACTCACCTTGTGTTCATTAATTTCTGCATAAAAATATAAATAAAAAGTTATTAACGTGTAATTACTTTAACTAGCATGGTGGCCCGTGCAGATTGCGCGGCTAGCATCAGTATATTTTTCTTATATAATAGCATATATATTTTCTCATTATATTATTCAAATATATTAAAATGACATCATAATTTTAAATTTTGCAATAACTTTACAAAATTACAAATGTGTAATATTCATATTGTATTTTATATACGTGTTAGTTATTAATTATTTTTAATATCAAATTTTAGTTATTTAAAAATTATATATATTCCTATATGGACTCTAGACTCGTCTTTTAATATTTCTTTTTTTTAATTCCTAATTTTCTGTAAATTGTATTTCTATATAGACTTTAAGCTCTTCTTCCAATATTATTTTTTTTATTTCTGAATTTTTATTATTTCTAATTGTATTTCTATGTGGACTCTAAACCCATCTTTCCATATTCTTTAATTTTTAATTTCAAATTTCAGTTACTTCTAAATTGTATTCCTATATTGAATTTAAACTATTCTTCCCATGTTTTTCTTAATTTCGAATTTTAGTTATTTTTAAATTATATTTTTATACGGACTCAAAACTCTACTTTTAGTTTTATTATGTTTATTCCGAATTTTAGTTAGTTTTAAATTCTTCTATACTCTACTTCTAATATTCCTTATTTTTTAATTCCGAATTTCTATTTTTTTTCTTAATTGTATTTCTATATGGACTCTATACTCTACTTCTAATATTCCTTATTTTTAATTCCGAATTTCTATTATTTCCTAATTGAATTTCTATATAGACTCCATACTCTACTTCTAATATTTCTTATTTTTAATTCCGAATTTCAGTTATTTCCTAATTATATTTCTATATGGACTCTAGTCTCCTCTTCTAATATTTCTTATTTTTTAATTCCGAATTTCAACTATTTCTAAATTGTATTTCTATATGGACTCTAGTCTCCTCTTCTAATATTCCTTATTTTTTAATTTCGAATTTCAGCTATTTCTAAATTGTATTTCTATATGGACTCTGCCTTTTTTTTTCTCTGATTAATGTGAGAATTTCTAGACCATGAGAGCAAACGTGGAGGCTCCTTTTTCTATTCCTTTAATAATATAATAGATAGATTGAGTTTTAGTTATTACGAGAAGCAGATTTTAAAGAGTCAACAACAGAATAAACATCAGTACTTAGATGGAAATATCTTTATATATATACGTGGTGATATATAAGTATTAATTTTAATTAATTAAGCTGGTTATTATTAATAAATAATTATATTTTTTTTGGCATGTAGAGACGGCGCGACAAGATCAACGACAAGTTGAGGACGCCGCAGCTAGCGACTAGTGCCCTGCCCCCGTTCTAGCAAGGTAGCCCTCCATTTCATATATTAATCAAATTTATAAAAAATATATTAATAATTTTAATACAAAACAAACATGTTATCATTTATCAAATATATTTAATATTAAAATTAGTAAAATTAATTTGAAATTATAGATGTTGTTAATTTTTTTTATAAATTTAATCAAATCTAAACAATTTTGACTAAGAAGAAAGTTAAATGACTTTTCACATAAAACAGAGAGAATAACTAAATAAATTATTTAATTTACCAGGAATTATATACCACTAATGTTTAAAGAGAGTTACGTTGAACATAATAATGTCGCTGACGCTGGTTGGCATGCTTTGCATGCGTGGGCACGGATGTGACGTGGCACCTTACGTGGCCGGTTTTATTTTCTTCAGACTGACAAGGTGTCCACGCTGGACGGGGTCATGCAACACATCAAGTATCTCCAATACCAACTGCAGGTACTAGCTAGCTGCCTTTTTTTTATATAATACTTCTCTATTTCATATTATAAATTATTTTGATTTTTTTTAAGTTTAATCAATTTTACTGAAAATATATAGCATAAAACAAACATATCATCAAATATATTCAATTGCATTTAATGAAATTAATTTGAGATTATATATGTTATTATCTCCATCCAAAAATGTATGATGTTGGTTAGTTTATTTTTCACTAACTAACGTCATAAAAAAAAAAGGCGATACTAAACAAAGGGACTTCTAATATACTATCTTCATTTTTTAATATATGACATCATTTTACCATTCATCTTACTTAATGATTTTATACACATATTAAATATTATAAGTAATATTTAAAGTTTATTTACTCATAAATCAGGCCAAGGAAAAAAAATATTTCTTAAAAAAGTTTTGAATAAGTAAATGGTCAAACACGATGTAAAAGGAAGTATCATCAGATGATCATCCATAGCCTACGCATACCTAGCTACCGTATTTCGATCCATATTTATATACTCCCTCCTTTTGTAAATTTTTGACGCTGTTGACCTTTTTAAATATGTTTGACCGTTCGTCTTATTCAAAAACTTTTGTGAAATGTGTAAAACTATATATATACATAAAAGTATATTTAACAATAAATCAAATAATAGGAAAATAATTAATAATTACTTAAACTTTTTGAATAAGACAAACGGTCAAACATGTTTAAAAAAGTCAACGGCATCATTGGAGGGAGTATATAGGTGATTTCAAACGGATCAGGCTACGGCGTCATGCCGCGCCCGTTGTGCCTGCCACATGGCGGCCGTGGAGTTGTCTTCGGCTGCATGCCGGCGCCGCCGTCACCGCCGGCGACGGCGACGGCGTCGCCGCTTCACCACCACCCACCATCAGCTCGTCCCGGCGGCGCCGACGATGCCCGCACCATGCCCTCATCATCACCATGGACGCCGCCACGCTTCGTCCCAGCAAAGTCACAAATGATCACACTTAGTATCTACGTATTATATTAATAAGTTTCAGGAGTTTTCGGAGACACGTGAGTTTTCATGAGTATATTAATAAGATGATATGAGTGGTAAGTCATGGGTGTCGACGGGTGATACCCGTAGACCGGATATAGAGGGTATTGAGGTACGTTGGTACAAGGATCTACGTAGTACGACATCAAGCAAACAGAAGATGAAGATTATACTGGTTCAGGCCCCTTAATAGGTAATAGCCCTAATCCAGTTGATGTGGGATTATATGATGGAAAACACAGATTACAAAGGGAACGGTGGAACTCGAGGGATCCGGCGAGATCGTAGTCGAGTTGGTTCGACTAGATCCCTGGCGGTTTGGCTCCTGCAGGCTCCGACTTCGTAGGCTGTGGGGGTTGTGTTGGCTCTGAGATTCGATGCCCTAGGTCCTCCCCGGAGGGTCCCTTTTATATCACAAGTCAGGCGGTTTTCAAGTAGAACTCGGAGACATCAGACCCTACACGATACATTGACGACCCAGTCTTGTCCGAGTAGGACTCTTTTCGTCCGTAAACTCCGTGAAGGGTTTCCTTCCTGTATGCAAAGAGTATCCGTATGCGCGTGGGCATGCTATACCGATATGTGACGTATATCGAAGGGTAAAGGGTATACCTAACCCGTAACCCTGACAATGGGTGCCACCAGCTGATTAAGCGAGTCAACCACGGTTAACTTGCCACGTCAGTAAAAACCGCTCTTTTGAAGATAGAAGAGGCGTTATACAGTTTTAGGGTTGAGGGAGGTTATTCAAGCAGGAAAATGAGTTAAGGGAGACAAAATAGACTTATGCCTATTAATATTTCAATATCCCAACCTACCATGATGAAAATAAGTCTCGACCCATGGGCTTTCAACCCCAGGCCCTGGGCCATGGCCTAGGACGTACGGGCAGGTCTAAGTCCGCCCCTGAAAATGGTTATGTATAAACTGTATAATTAAGTGCATGTACTGATCTGTGTGCTTTAGTATGAATTGATCATCAACCGGTGAGAAAGGTCGAGCAGGGAGAGAGAGAGAAGAGAGAGCGAGAAAAAAAATTACTTCCTCCGAATTAATAATACTTGTCGTTTTGGATAAGAGCACGGTCTCCAAAAAATTTTTGCCTTCACCACCATAGGCTCGTTCGTACAAAGGAGGGGGGGATGGAGTAGCATGGAGAGAGGGCTGAAGCAGGGAGGAGCGGGAGAGAGGGGCGGGTGGGGTACCGCAGCTCCCGCTATATGCACTAAAACAGAATTATGTTTGTAAACATACTCCGTAGTAGAAATCAATCTAGGCCATTGAACTTTTCTAATCCAATAGATCATATCTATTTCGATCTACTACCACATTAAGTACGGTAGCAGAAATATTTTGTATTACTTGCAGTAGAATTCATAAATTCATGGTTAGGATCACTTTCTACTAACGAGAATTATCACTGGTAGTAGGAAACAAAATAGGGATAACTCAAACATAGATTACCAAAGGGGACAAACTTTGCCTTGCGCTGCTGGAGAAAGGGACTTTAGTTTCGATTCACAACAATTTTTAGTCCCGTTTGTACAACCGTGACTAAAAATACCTATTTTTAGTCACAGTTGAAATAACCAAGGACTAAAGACGCATACCAAGTCAAAAAAAAATGTGTTGGATGTGGAATTCGAAATCAAGATATCTCACATTAGCCCTCACGCGTGTTACCATCCCGCCTACTACACACATCTGACTTAAATATGCTTTCTTTTTAAACTAACCCTAGATGTATCTTTAGTCCCAGGACTAAAAATATCTTTAGTCCTGATTGGTGTCACCAACCGAAACTAAAGATCGGTTTTTAGTCCACCATCACCAACCAGGACTAAAGATGGTGGACGAAAAATTGTTCTTTAGTCCTGGTTGATGGGGCCTGATAGCTTTTGAACCATGGTTAAAAATGATTTTTAGTCCCGGTTCCTATTCGAATCGGGACAAATGTGATTTTTGTCATCCGAGCAAAAATCAGTTCTCCTGTAGTGTTATACTATATAACAAATGAAATCATATATATACCCTTTGAAATGAATATTACAAATAAATCTCAGTACAAGCTAGCTAGCTATGGATATAAATATGTGTCTTGATTGGTTTGGACTAGCTTGCTGCAGCTCCACTTCTTTGTCCTTAACTAAATCGTGAAATTATCTAATCTATTGATTCATTTTTGACAATATAAAGAACCACGAACATATATACCTACAGATTAGTCAACTTCTTCATATATATTACTCTTTTTATTGTTTTTTTGACGTTAGTCAGTTCAAACGTCAAACATTTTTGCAAGAAACAAAGGAGTAGTACAACCCTACGCATACATATACCTCTAGATCTACTAGTGCTCATGCACTTTTTTACTCAGTACAATAAATTAACTAATTATACACTTGAGGTTCTAGTTGATGGAATCCAAAAATTAATTAACAATATAACACTCTTCGCATGTGTCATCATGAGGAAGAGTAAGAAGGCTCTCAAAATAAAATGGTTAATTCTCCTATAGTAACTTCAATTTTGACAACGAATAATCCCCGGTTTGAAGCATGCATGATTTGGCTGATTTTGTTTCTCTCTTGCAGGCGTGTTTGTTATGGCATCCCTGAAAAGAAAAAAGAGCCAAGTAATTAAGGAACACAACAATACATAAAATATGTACTAGTTCTTGGATTAATTTAAGTATATGCTCACTAATTAATTTCTACACATACCAATTACAATTTCTTGCACAGGCTGCTGCTACTGCTCTTGCTAATTCTGCCGCCGCCGCTGGATCCATGTCGACGAGCTGCAACGCCGGGAGCGGGGGCCGGCGGCCGTCCGTACAGTGTCGCCGCCGCCGGCGGCGGCAGCAGCACCGCCGGGTAGGGAGGGTAAGGGAGCATAGCTCCGAATGGCACCATCGCCGGAGGGCCGGGCGGCGGCGCCGCCCCTGGAGGAGGAGCAGCAAGAACCATCCCTGGATGCATCGGCATCGTGACCGGCGGCGGCGGTGGCGGTGGATGCATGTACGACTGCGGGTGCACGGCGGCGGGGTACAGCAGCGCCGGCGGCGAGCCGACGACGGACATGGCCTTGAGCTGGTGCTGCAGCGACTTCATGTACTGGATTGTCTGGTCCAGCGTCGACGCCTGGTTGGACTGAAATTTATGGACGCATCCATCCATCCATCGCCATGGATGCCGGCCGTGTCAGTGATGATCGAAGCACACATATAATTTATTTGTTTTTGGAAACTTATATGACATGTACTCCCTCCGTTTTTTAATAGATGACACCATTGATTTTTTTCTTACATGTTTGACCATTCGTCTTATTCAAAAATTTTATATAAATATATATATAAGATATAAATCACATTTAAAGTACTATAAATGATAAAATAACTCATAATAAAATAAATTATAATTATGTAAATTTTTTGAATCAAATGAATGGTCAAACATTTGAGAAAAAGTTAACGGCGTCATCTATTTTAAAAAACTGAGGTAGTAGTACTAGAAATTATTAATTGATCGATTCTGATTCAGAGAATGCACGCACGCATGCAGCAGCATGCGACAAATTCTTCAGTTAAGTCATTTAGTTTGTCCACTCACGATGCATGACGACACACATCGATATCCTATTGATTAATTATTTTTAATAATCTGTTCGTAATTAATTTCATTTGCTATTCTAATTTCAATTAAATTAAATCGCATGACAAGATAAATAAAATAGTTAAATTCTACCTATACAAGTCAAAATAAAAAAAATCCATTATCCAAAAAACAAGTTGAAACAAATTAAAATCTAAATACGTGTATGTTCACAGCCATATTTTTATCTCTTCTTTTCAAATCTAAACCTGCAAATTTGTGTAATGATATATGCATATATTGATCTATATATGTTCTTAAAATGTTTTAAAAATTTTCATAACTATCTCGCTGCAATGAAATAAAAAACAAACAACAGGACATCATTTACCAAAAAAAAACAGTAAATTACTGAAAGTTTTTACCGCTGACTGACCTTATCGCATCCGGGGACGAGACGCTGCAGCGTCCTGAACCTCTCAGTTATCTTGAACCTCCGCCTCTGCAGATGCATCCAGAAATTTCGATCAATTAAACTAGATGGATGGATGGATGCATGCAAGAGTTCATATTAGTATATATGGACACATGAAATTTAGTGAAGAGTTCATCGATCGAATCCCCACTTTTTCTGTAAGGTTGTGAGCTCCTGCAGCCGCGTGGTGATGCTTGCTTGCTTTTTCCTGCCGCTGATGACGCCTTCTTCTTCTTCCTCTCGCCGGAGTCGTCGCTTGTTTCATCCTGTGATACATGCATGACGATCAGGCTCATCAGAGATTCAGAGTGATCAGCTCCAGAATTAATGTACAGAGATCAGCTGAGAGATATGGTTCACTAATCAGCTTATTAATCAAGTACTTCATCCGTTTCACACTGTATGTCGTTTGATATTTTTCTTAGTCAAATTTCTTTATTTTTGATTAAGCTTATAAAATATTAGCAACATTTACAACACAAAATAGTTTCATTACATTTAACATTGAATATATTTTGATAATAAGTTTGTTTTGCATTGAAAATATTATTAGTATATTTTTTATAAATTTGATTAAATTTAAAGAAGTTTAATTTTATTAAAAAAATCAAACGACTTATAATATGAAGCGGAGGAAGTAACTAATAAGCGAGATAAAGGGTTGGTTCGAAGAGAAATTAATTAACTATCGATATTATCGAATTGTTTACGCACCAGACAGTTCACCCAAAAGTTTAAGCAAATTTAAAAGGACACGAATTTAAATTTAAACTTTGAGGGGCTACACTCGATCCTATAATTTTTCAGTTAGATATTAATTAGGGAAAGTAATTTCATTTCTTAAGGAGATAAGTAGTCATGAAAAAATTACTCTGTAGATGATTTACTCCGATCATCTTCAATCATATCACAGTCACATATATATACCGACCTGTCTAAATTAATTAATGGAATTATTACACGCACCTTATTCATCGTCGTCGTTGGCGATGCCGCCGCCGGCATTTTCTCCATCTGTTTCTTCTCCGGCGCCGGTGCGGCTCGCCGGTCATCCTGAGCCTCCGGCGACCGCCACCCGCCGCCGGCGACTTCGTGGCCACTGACGATCGGATAGAGCCACGCTGCCATCTCTTCCTCCGATGGAGGAGCAGCAGCAGCAGCTGGGAGATGATGATCATCAACTAGTGGCTGCTCCGGCAGTAACGTCGTCGTCGTCGTCCCCATCGCCGGCGGCGGCGGCGACAGGCGGTGGTAGGAAACCGGCGGCGGCGGCTGGTCGAAGCTGCTGGCTCCTCCTCCTCCTCCTCCTTGCCACATCAACTCGAAGAGATCTTCACTGCTTCTGTACATGAGAAAGACGTAGATATATATGCATGCATCAACGGCTTGAGTGACACGTAGAGTTGGATAACATATATATGCTTTGCTGATCCCATGCATATGCAACTAGTATATATAGTAGTAGGACATCTCATGACCATCAATTTGTTGTTGAACATCTCATTCTTGCGTTAATTTGTTCCTAATTACTGTATAATTCATGACCAGTTCAAAATGCACATATACAATACCACATATATATATGTGTCACATTCATTGTAGGAATATTTATACGATCAGACAAAACACCAATTCGTAGTTTTTTTTTTCGTGAACGCACATCAATTTGTAGTATTAATTTTGATCGATTTCAGACAATCAAATTTCCAAGATTTTGAACAAAATATATGCACTATATATACAAATCAAGGGAGGCGAAATTTCTCTTCCTGTAGAATTAATTTCATGCTCATATAGTACTGTTATTAATTTTGAAAGTAAATTAAATGCTCATATATATAGTTGGAGCAAGAAGCACTAATAGTGTACAAGATATATATATATGCTTTGTGCATGATACATCAATAATATATACATACTGCCTTTTTAGTTCTACCCAACTATATACATGTATGCTAGCTTGCGATGCAATAAATGAGTGACAGAAGTAGATATAGCTGCCATACGTGTAGTAGTCAAATTCACGCAGCATATAGGAGAAATCCTCGTTCTCCATGGCGGCGGCGGCGGCGATTGCGGCGGTTTGGCCGGAGTCGTCGTCGGAGAAGAACCCAGATGCTTCTGGATCTTGGCGATTCATGAATGCCATGTGTGTGAAAACTGCACTACGTACTAATTAAGCAGCTTAACTTGGTCTCTAGCTAGCTTGTAAACACCAATGCAATGGCGCCCTATAGCTCTCCCTATATATACTGCGAGACCTGCACACCAGTGGATGCTTGTGTTCATACTAGCTACTCCCTCCGTCCCAAAATATAAGAAGTTTTAGGATTGGACACGGTTATTAAGAAAGTAGGTAGAAGTGAGTAGTGGATGGTTGTGATTAGATGAGTAGTGGAGGTAGGTGGGAAAAGTGAATGGTGGAGAGTTGTGATTGGTTGTGAAAAGAATGTTGGTGAAGAAGTTGTTATATTTTAGGACAAATCCTGAGAGCTAAAAGTTGTTATATTTTGGGACGGAGGGAGTAGCTGCCACTAATGTTAAATTAGTGTTTATTTGGCAGAACTTAAACTTCTAAATTTAAGGTCTGGAGTAAAGTTGTGGACCAATCTAAACCCAGCACTATATCTTTAGTCGTTTTGTGAGAACATTTTAGCATCTGGCATTCTTCTTTTAGATGAAGCTAAAACTGTTTGTCAGGGTTTAGATCACCTCTGAAAGTTAGAACTCTGCCAAACAGGGTGAAAGAGAGAGAGATTTTTTTTTGGTAAGAGATCGATCGAGAGAGAGAGAGAGAGATGTTAATTTGTCGTAGATAGATGATATCTGATGGATAGATCGATGCATGGAGGATGCAATGCATGTAGCACAAGGTAGCAAAGGGTTTGAAAGGTCGCCGGAGATATGAGAGCTGAGAGGAAGACGACGACGAGTGCTCCATGCACGCCCATGCGTTATTCACCTGACTCTTACGCAACCCAAGCTAATACCTCTAGTGCATTGTATTATACATATATACGCTAGCTAGCTTGTATCTAGATACCAAGCATGCAGGTCTACTTTGACCGGATATATTGTTTGTTACTCTCTTCGTCTCAAAATATATAACTTAGAATCGGATGAGATATTTCTAATTAATACTATAAATCTGGACATGCTACTTGTATTAAATCCATTATTGCATGTACCATTCTGATCCTATCCGTTTAGTAAGGCGGTATATACATCTCAGTTAGCTAGCCCCTTAGGATTAGGGATGAAAACGGAGCGGATACGGACGGATAATACTCATACCATATTCGTTTTCATATTTTTTGCCGGATACGGAAACGAATATAGATAGCTCGAATACGGAAACAAATACGGACTATCTCGAATACGAATAAGAATCGAATATGATCGGACACGAATACGGAAACAAATTTTTCTCGGAACACGAAAACCAATTCAACTTCTAATAGAAACAAATATCAACATATATATTTAGATCATTTTATATAAAATATAGTATAATTTATAAATATTTTTAAAATTTTAAATAATATTAATAATGTGGACTAGTGTTAAGAGATGAACTACTATTAAAATCTAAAAAGGTATATTGAAGGTCATAGAGTTATAAAGAAATGGGGTATGTCTTGTGGCTTCTGCGGATATCCGAATAGCACTGTTCACCGGATATCCGAATTATTATCCGTATCCGACGGAAACCCTGATACCATATTCGTATTCGTATCCGAGAGAAAATATCCGTATTCGTATCCGTATCCGAACTATCCGAGAATTATCCGATCCGAGAGGTATCCGTATTCGTTTTTATCCGGAGCGGACGGAAACTATCCGCTCCGGTTTCATCCCTACTTAGGATGGGACAATACAGTACGTGTGATGTCATCTCTCCATGTGTGTTTGATTCTAGGAAACAAATGTTAATTAATTACTGGTTTTAATTTTACGTTTTGTGATTACCGATCATAATGGGGTGGTATATTAAATTAAGAGTTATACTCTCTCCGTCTCATTTTAAGTGTAGCCATGATTTTCCGTGCATAACTTTGACTGTCCGTCTTATTTAAAAAGTTTTTGAAAAAATTTAAAAACTTAAGTCACGTATAAAGTACTTCATGTAGTTTTATCATCTCATAACAATAAAAATACTAAATAAATAAGACGGACATTCAAAGTTAGACATGGAAACTTATATTTGTATTTAAAATGAGACGGAGGGAGTAAGTTCATGCAAAGTATGGTACCTCTTCATTAATTATCGCAACTAGTGGTACTCCCTCCAAACAGAAGTACTTGTCGTTTCTGACCGTGCAAATGACTTTGCACCTAGTCTTTTTATTTTTCCGATGATAAAATAGACAGATAATTTTAACCGGAGGGAGTAATTAAGAGGTATATATATACCTCTTAATTAATACTACCACCGTTCCAAAAATAAAACTTTATTTCTAATTATCTATCTTATACACATCAATACAAAGCCGGAAGACTAGAATGCTTTCCACTTTTTTAAAGTAATTAATACTACCTCTGTGTTCCAAAAAAAATACTTTACTTTTTAATACTTACATATCTCGCACACACCAATACAAAGCCAAAAGATATAATGCTTTTCACTTTGTTAAATTCCAATGCATTTATCTCATGCCTTTTGAAACTTTACTGTATATATTTGTTTTCCACTTTCTCAAACTCTAAAGTTAAAGTCTTTGTGGGACAAGTGAGTGGGTAGAGATGAAGTCTTCTTGCATTGGAAGGAGTAGCTATCTATCATGTAGCCATTGTACACAATCCAAAATCACTAGTAATTTATATCTTGGGCTGATCTTGACAAACGAATTATGTCTCGGTGTCTGTTAGATGTCATATTGACGGCTCCCGCGCATACATAGTTGTGGTATATAATTTTGGTCGAACTGCACTATGGGCCAACTAATTTGTTGTGAATTATTTTCTACTTACTTCATCCATAAATATAAGGATTATGACTTCATTCATAAATATAAATATAAGGATTCTGACTATGAAGCGTACCTACTTGTTGCCAGGATCAATCACTTATATATATTTATGGACGGAGGTAATATCTTTTAATTAGCGGAGATTTTTCCACATAACTTTTTCATAATTTTGCACAAGCTGTATTTTCAAATAGAGTAAATTTGGAAAAAAAAAACTCAATCGTAGAGACAAGTGAGAAATGTGGGGCGTGGGCCCACATGTCAATCCCAAGTGAGATGGTATGGGCCCACATGTCAATCGCACGTGAGATGGTATTTTTCAACTCCATGATTTTTGCGCTGGAACAAAGCAAATTAGCCCCTTTTTAAAAAAAATGGAATTGGATTTGGTATATAAAATTCTTAACTTTCTAGCTATTTTCATAGATACAATTGTTGTATCAATCTTCAACGTTATAATCTAGAGTTCTGAACCTATCACAATTTAATGGTGTAAATCTTTCACTCTTTCTTCCACTCATTGCCTTGGTAATTATTTCTGTACCTCCAAAATGAACATGCATGCATGAGCTCCCTCAATCTTCAAGCTAGCTTCTTTTAATAATACTTCCTCCGTCACAATAAAAACCAACCTTGTAATATTATGTCCAGATTCATTATGTCAAATTCAATTTTAGATTGGTTTTTATTGGAACGGAGGGAGTATGGCAGAAGATATTTAACAACATAGTAGAATATGATTGTTACTTATTCGAACCAACTCATTCATGACCAATCGGAACTGTCTTCGTTTTACTTTCTTGCATGATTTGCCTGTAATTAATCTTCCTTTAATGATGTATACAATTTAGTTACCTAGAGCGATATCTTTTAAAAACAACATTTCGTTGGCTAGCTTATCCATGCATGGTGAACGTTTGCTTAAATCCCATCACATGACCGCATGTGCGTCGATCGACGGCCCATATCGATATATCGTCGATATCCATCGAACAGGTCCGATCGATATACTCCCGCCGTTTGATATTATACGAATCGTTTGACTTTTCTTTTAGTCAAAATTCTTTACATTTGATTAAGTTTAAAGAATAAATTAGTAACATCTACAATACCATATTAGTTCTATTAAATTTAACATAGAATATATTTTAATAATATATTTATTTTGTATTAAAAATGTTAGTATATTTTTATACAAGCTTAGTCAAATTTAAATAAGTTTGACTAAGAAAAAAATTAAACGACTTATATAAAGTTGTTCACCAGTACATCAGCAACTTATATATGGTATTATGTTCTAGATTGTTCCAAATATACATAATTTTGCGTGCAGCAGCAGCTGCGCCGTACAGTACAATACACTAGTGTGTTACGTGTACAACATAATAACGTGTACAGTGTATTGTCTATGTATGTACGTGCCTAGCTAGCTAGCTAAGCTAGCATAAGTACATGCTATGTGTGTCGAGAGAGGATGCATGTATATCAGCATATGTAAATATCTTGATCGATCGAACGTGCATGGACGTTCTACGTGCGTGTATGAGCATAGTAGACACTACAGAACCTGGTATTCATCTTTAACCGGTTATTTTGTAACGGCTCAATGTATAGAGAATAGCCTAATTGGCTAGCTAAGGCTGTGTTAGGTTTCTTGGAGCAGTGAAACCTCACCTGATTCAAATTAAGTACTACTAGAACTTGGCATATATAGCTACCTGCTTGTATTCACGGCTAATTATTCTTGCAATAGTATACGCCATATCGATCTATAGAGAAATATATATTCGTGGTGACTTCGTCGATCTCAAGATATGACGACCTGGTCTTTTAAAGGTACTCATAGATATATGATGTACGAGTGTGCATTTATCAAAGGTACTCATAGATATATGATGTACGAGTGTGCGTTTACATTAGTGAGTGCATGTGCTATAGATAATTAGTTTAATCATATCAGTAACGATTGTTTATCGACAGTTCAAGATTGAACCGTTATAGATGATGTGTCTCTAATATGGTGAGTTTTTCTATAACTCATATAGGAAGGTACTATTGCACTCTCCTTTTAAGTTCTTATAATGTTCTAAGTTCCGCACCATAATCTAAAACTGATCATGTCATCTGCAATAGAAGAAAAAACAAAGGTTATATTGCCGATGTTGACACAAGCTGAGAAATGGAGTATTAGGTAAGGGACTCGTCATCCAGTCATATGTTTTTTTTTTTGACGGAGGGGATATATATTTAGATATTTATATAGCTAGTTTGTCCTTGATATTTTATTTTAGTATTGTGGTGTGGGCTCAGAAAAATCGTTGTTGAAATGGTGTACTGCCTTTATTTCAAATGATTTGTCATTTTAGTTTTATATCCTAATTCTCAGTTTCAAATTACTTATTATTCTAATTTTATCCTGAGTCAGATATTTATATATTTAATCATAAATTTGTGAAAATTAATTCATACACTTGTTAATATTACAAGATTGATGTTTATCAATTCACCAAAATAATTAAACTTTCTCGTAATATGTAATTCATCCGTTGTTAACAAATTTCTACAAATCAATATTCAGAGATAGAGATATTTAACTTAGGATAAATCTGAATGACAAGTAATCTGTGACTAATCTGAAACAGGTGGAAGACATAGTTCAGAAAGAATGATTTTTTTTCTTAAAACCACAAAGGCTAGCTGTGACTGTGATAAAGCCAGCCCATATGTGTGTGCATGCTCTCCCCGTAGGATCCTTTATTTCCTTACGGTTTCAATATTTCTTTTGAAGAAAAGGTCATGCTGATCCGCTAGCTAGTAGCTAGCCCGTTCAAATTCAACTTCGATCTTGTGTAGATTTTTTTTTTACCACTACCCACGCAACACCACACTCACATCCACAAATGTGTCCCTTGACACATATTCTAAAAGACGAAAACCAGCAGCACATATGCCTGATCTCACTAAAATCATGTTGAAAGTATACCTACATATACGTAATATTCATTGGTACCATGATCTGAATCCTGATGAGTAGATTCATGCACCCACGACTCCACCACTACACCGCTGGTGCTCCCCCAATCTTGTTTAGGTTGATGACTTAATTTCTTGGTTTTTAATTAATCATTTAAATTCTTGGGTTGATATATTGTTCTCTTATCCTAGCTCTATATATATCCATGAAATAATATGCATATGCACATAGCTTCTACTCCCTCCATCCTAAAATATAAGGGATTTTGGATGGATGTGACATATCTAGTATAATGAATTTGTGTCATATCCATCTAAAATCCCTTATATTTTGAAACGGAGGGAGTATATAATTAACTTAATCTGTCTGTTTGAAGATTAAAGTTCATGTACAAGCAGAAGCTGCTATATATAGGTGAACAACGCCAATCACCATTATTAGTTAACTCCGACGAGCTAGCTGGTACGTATATCCAAATAAAACAACATAACGTGAAAAATCATGAATTTAAAAGCACCAATAATAACGTATCCTCTGGGGAAGAAGATGCAAAAGTATGTCGTCGATCTCCGTAATAAGTTCATAACCCTACATGAAATGATGCGCGCGCCAGGGCCATGATCGATCCATATCTTCTACTGAATTATCTCCATATATCTATGTATGATCAGTATATATGCATGGATCATATATTCATAGATATGCATGGATCCAGATCTTGTATCATATATATATGAGACATGTACATGTATGTATATGTATATACCTTCTCTGTCTAAAAGAAATTCAATTCTAGCTACGAATCTGGACGCAGCTAGAGTTTGTTTTTTATGAGACAGAGTAGTATATGTGTGTACCTGCGACGTCGTCGTACGGTGGTAGCCGGCCGGCCATGAAAACGGATGAACGTATCTCCGTACGTCGTCGACGGTGAGCCGCCGTGCGACGGCCGGCCGGCCTTGCTTCTTGCTTCTCTAAATTATGCACGAGATAGAAGCAAGAGCTAGCTAACTAGAAGATGCAAACGAGAAGAAGAGAGACAGAGAGAGAGAGAGGAAGAGACTGTTCTCAATGCAGCTAGCTAGTATATCTATCAATATCTCTAATATGGAGTAAGTAGGTTTTGGATATACATATCCACATCATGCTCAGTGCTCACAAGAGGCATTCATGCATGCGTACGTGTTGATATTCATGCCGACATCTGTCTTTCGATCTATATATGATTGTATCGATCCCTTTTGGAATTGTATACATATAAAACAAATGCATCAATCTCTATCTATATAACTATGAAACCTGGCCATGTTCAGTTGTATGCAAGCATAGCTAGCATCGTCTACATGTGAACAAGTGTGTGCCAGCGCACGGCCATGCCAGTTGACACATGGCGTACTAGCTGCAGGCTGCCATCAGCTAGCGAGCTAGCTAGCTGCTAGCTTAATTGTCTGCTAACATACGTGTGGCGTATTATCCTCGCTACCACTGGCAATGCAGCGTGTATATATATAGCTAGCTTCATCTATATCTCTCCGTATATATCTCTTAGTTCTAGTAACATCGAGACTGCTTAGGCTGCGTTCGGCAATTGTGATTAGGAACAAATTAAGGGTGTGTTTGGCAAATAAGATATGGAAGGGTGTGTTTGGCAAATAAGATATGGGAGGTGAGATTGAGAAAGGGAAATGGTTGAATGGCTAGGATTAAATGAGGTGTAAAGAATAGATGGCTAGGATGCAATATTGTTCTTTGGAGAATGGGATATTATTTTCCAATCACATTTGCCAAACAAAGCCTAAATCCCTCCTGAGCACATATGCCAAAACTAGATTGGGCAGAGATCGAGGTAAAAAATATCACACATTGATAGCTAGCTCGGTTGAGTCTATTTTCTATTTTGGTAAATAACACTACTAGAGGTGATCTTTACTGGGTCGGCCGATTTCCACAATAGTCCCGGTTCTAATAGGAACCAGGACTAAAGATTATTTTTAGTTCTGGTTAAAAATTTTTAATATATAGTTTACCAACCGGGACTAAAGACCATTTTTAGTCCCGGTTCAAGAAGTTGTCAGGTTCAAGATAGACCCCCAAATATTCTTAGTCCCGGTTGATATAAACAATCGGGACTAAAAATAGATCTTTAGTCCCGGTTGTTTGTACCAACCGTGAGAGCAAAGAGCACCCCGAGCCGTGCACCATCTCGATCTTATCCGCGCGCCATCTCCTCTCTCCTCCCCTCTCATTAAACAGCGCCTGCCTAGTTATCTCCTTCTCCATCAATTCCTCTCCCATTCCCCTCCCCTCCCCTCCCTCCCCTTCCCCTCTCTAGAGGGGCGGCGGCCGGCCAGGCGGGAGGGGCGGCAGCCAAGCGAGCTGGCGCGGCGGCCTGCGCGTGCAGAGGCCGAGAGGGCAGGGGCAGGGAGGGCAGCTGAGTTATGAGCGCGCGGAGGGGGAGGCCGGTGGCGCCCTCCCCTCTCTGGGTCGGCGCGCGGAGGCGGGAGCCGGCGACGCCCTCCCCTCTCCCGGCAGCGCCGGATTTGTTTTTTGTTTTTTTTTCAATCTGTGATTTATTGGATCTGATCTGTGATATACGTGATATTGGATCTGATCTGTGATGTATTTGAGTTGTGATGTATTTTTTTTAGGATTTGTGATGTATTTTTTGTTTGAGAATTTGTGATGTGATGTATTTGTGATATGTGATGTTATTTGAGTTGTGATGTATTTTTTCTAAGATCTGTGATGCTACTTAAATTTGTGGATGATTTGATGATATGATTCGGGATATGCAGGGAGCATATCGATTTGAGCAAAGAAACAATTAAAAAAAGAAAAAGTAGGGACCAATCAGAACTGCTCCCACCATCTTTAGTCCCGGTTGGTGACACCAACCGGGACTAAAGATGGATTTTTAGTCCCGGTTATTTTACACGGGACTAAAGATGGATATCTTTAGTTCCGGATTCATTGTACCGATTGTATAACCGGGAGTATATGGGGTTACCAACCGGGAGTAAATCTCCTTTCTCCACCAGTGTAAAAAAACCGTCTCAATTGTCACTCTAGTTCGTGTATTCAGCTTGGTCCATAACCTATTTTATTAATTATAAAGCCACCATTCAACACGCATGAGTAGCCAAGTTGGGTTCGCGCATGAGTAGCTGATTCGTCCGATTTCTTCCGATATGGATTCACAACAAACCATACATGAATATGTTGCGTCTATGTTTATATTATTTTGTTTAGTCAAGTTGGGTTCACTGCTTTTAAAAAAAAAATCATAGCACCACCCTTTTAATTTTACTGGAGGTTTTAATAAACACACACTTGTAAAAATATTTAAGAGGAATTCCGTTCACCAACCGCCAGCAAAAATTAAACAGATTGTCACTTGAGAAAACCCAGGTTAGCCTAAATAAAAGACCCCATCTCTTTTCCTACCTCATGGCAACACAAGGATCTAGGAAAAAAATTGTTCGGCCACCTGCAACACTCCGATGCAATCTCTACGTGGTCAGCGTTCGCTGGCGATTTCTCCTTCAAGGTTAAGCCGGCCATTCCCCAAATCTCCTCAAACGTTAAGCCGGTCATTTCCCATATATCTCCTGCAAAGTCAAGAGCTAGCTAATTAACCTCCATCGATCACTTGGGCCCTTAATTTGCTAGCTTCTTGCCGCTGTGTACAACGGCTGCGTGTACAAAGCTCCATGGAAGCTCGTCTCGCTTTCTTGTAATACTAGGAGGTCCTTTGTGGCTATATATTTTCAGGGATCGATTTGTAACATTACTTATTTGTGAAGGACCCCTGTAGCAGTGAGGTTGTAAGACTGTGCTTGTATCAGCCCCTGTTTGTTTCAGCTTATGATTATTATAATCTAGATTATTAAGCCAGATTACTATAAGCTGGATTATAATAAGCTGGCATAGAATAAGCTGTGAGTTGTTTGTTTGTCTGGATTATTGAAGGCATGGATTATTGGGTTTGAAAGGCTAAAGTCTATAATGCCCTCAGCTATCTGTTCGGTTGATGGTATAGGTGGGTAATTTTTCTTAAGTATGTAGGGGTAGTGGGTCTTTAGCCACTCAATAATCTAAAAGAAGCTCCTCTAGAGCAGCTTATCAGATTATAATAATCTGGCTTATAGATTATAATAATCTACTGGTTTGTTTCAGCTTACTCCTAATAAGCTAGATTATAATAATCCTAAGCTGAATCAAACATGGCCTCAGTACAGATCATATACCTTTGAAAAAGAAACTATTTGAAAACCTAGCCATCTGGATATATTAAAAAGTAAAAAAAATGATTTTACTAATTTTTAGTGTATATCAAGTTGAGAAACTTTTGGTTTGTGGATGGAGATAAAGATCAATTTGATTCAATTGTAGACCAAAGAAGAATGGACTATTTAAGGTGGATGGGGGTAGCCCACTGGGGTTGGACAACTCTAGAAACAAGGTCGCGAACAGTAGGATTAGTTAAGGTTGAGAGAATCCATTATATATACATATATGTCACTGAGTTTTTCATAGTTCTACGATTTGTCACTGGCTTTAGCATGTTCTATAATATGTCATCGACTTTTTTTTAATTTATATGATTTGCGTACCATCGTCGTTCGGTTAGCCTCTATTAGTAGGACAAAAACTACCAAAATTTGGAAAAAATCGGAAATATCATATTATAAACATAAGATCGTAAACAACCAAAATTTGACAAAAACCTTAATTAATTATATACTAATGACAAGCTGCTTCGATTTTCGTGCTGGAGTAGAAGGCTTCCGACCGGCCCAAACGAGCGCCGCTATCCTTAACTGACCTTTTGGACTTGCATATTGGAATATTATATTACTGTCACGTAGCTATCCTTATGTACATCGACGTCGTTGCATGCATCATCACATGGGCGTGTCAGTGTTTTGTACTTACATACTACTCCCTCGGTCACATAAAAAAACCAACCTACTACCCTCTAGTACCCAATAATACCACATCTGATTTTAGATTCATAGTAACAAAATATTTCAAAATTTATATTACTAGAATATATTAATATCTGATATCTTGGATTCGTTTTTTATAGGACGGGGGAGCATATGAGCACCAGATGTCGTACGACCAGGGGTGAAATGGTATGTCATGTGACGACACGGATTTGTATGCACGATGATACTACGTAGTATACGTACAATCTCAATTAACAAAAGCAGACACGGCCATTCCGGCGCCGGACATGCTACCTTGCCGGTTCTCACCGGACATCTCTTGATCCAATCGATCTCCGTGTTGTCCATTTGTAGTATGTAAGAAAGTTCAAATCACGTTTAGGAGAGATTGCCATGCAATTCGAAGTAATTAAAAAGATTAGAAAATTTTAGTTTGGATTATTTTATTACCAATAAACTGTTTTAATTGAATCTTACTTTTATTTTACTTTAGATCATATATAGCGACTTCCTTATCAAGTATATGCATGAACGATCTCGAAGTAATTCGAAGTAATTAAAGTACGAATTACCCTCCCCCGAACTATCGAGGTCGATCGATTTACCTCCTGAATTGTAATATCGGACGTTGGACACCCTAAACTCTTGAATCTGGATGAATTACCCCCCTAACAAAAACCAAAGTGGTTTTCAACCTATGTGGCACACACGTGACTATACAATCATCAAAAATAAATAAAAACCAGTGGGACCTGCTTGTCAGCGTTGGTTTTTCTCTCTCGCCCTTCTCTCCCTTCTCTATTGGTGAGAGGAGGACAGAGCGCCGACGGCGAGGGTCAGTCTGAACGGGAAGGGGAGGAAGGGGGCTGCATGAGCTCGGCTATCCCGGTCATGGCGAGTAGGCGGCCGGCGGCCGATGGCCGGGAGGATACGGCGGGTGCGACAGGGACGGCGCGGTGGGGGTTGGATACGACGGGGCACTAACGAGGAGGACGTCGAAGACAGCAGGGAAGTGGTGAGGTGGGCTCGAGGCGGCGGCTCATCGATCCCACGCGCAGGAGGGTGCCCCACCCGGTCGCCGTCCAGCTTCTTCTTCTTTTCCTCCTCCTTCATCTTGTGATCTTCTTCTTCTTCTTCTTCGGCCATACATAGCCTTCTCTGTCTTGAGCTATAAGGGTGGGTCTTAAGCCTCTTAAGTGAACCTTATATATTGTGAGAGTAGTTCTTATAGGTGGCATTTGCTTAAGCTAGCCATATGCATAAAGACTACCCGCAAGGAATAAAAAAATATATTATTCTTTCCTCTCTCATAATAGTGTTACTCTCTCTCCCTCTTTTAGTGGCTAATCTTGGATTTGTAGGGTTCACCTTAATATCCACTCTTGCCATATACATTGTGGACATGATAATATGTTTCAGTGGGACCTAACATAACACCAATGTAGTCCATATACATTGAGCATGCCCTTAACTGCATATATAGTATTCGAATTATGCCAACTAGTAAGAAACAAAGTCTATCTCTTTGTGGATGCATACATGGATAGAATAAGAGCAAGTTTAATAGTATAGCTGACTACTAGCTTCAAAACATTAATAGCCATTTTAATAGCCAATTCATACAATAGTTGTTTACTATACTATTAATATCTGATCCAACCTGTTATACATATATTACATCTTGAAGTATATGCTACAGCTGGCTACAGATCTGTAGCCCGCTGCTCTTCTCTTTTTTTTTATCTCTTTAAAATATGTTTATAGCTGGTTTATAGCCTGCTATTATTGTACATGTTCTAATTAAAGGCATCGATCTGTACAGTGTACATCACTCATGACTCATCAATCGGTGCAGCAGCTAGCTAGAGGCATGCATCGATCGTCGGTGTCGTCTCTACTTGCAAACCGGCGCCAGCATCCTTTGTTCAGCTGGTGAGCAGCAACAGGTGGCGTACATGCCGGTAGCAGCAACAGGATGGCGCGTGTGGAGTACTATAGATAATTAGGCATCTACGTACGTCATGCTGCTAAGGGTGGGCAGAAAAAAACCGAACCGAAAAGACCGAGACCGAGACCGAAAATACCGAGACCGAGAAATTCGGTCCTAGGTAGTGAAAGACCGAATTTTGTTCGGTCAATTCGGTTAGTCTCCTCGGGTAACCGAATAGACAGAAAAGACCGAAATATCAAAAAAAATATCTAAATATAACATATAATCCACTATGTTTAATAGGATTAAACTCTAATTTTCACATCCCTACTTCTTCTATGCATGCAACCTAATAAGAGTCTTTACTCATAAGTGCTTACGAATTTTTTTTTGTGATTTTTATGTTGAAAATTTCCATTATTTCTTTGCATATATGAAAATGTTGTTGAATTCCTGTTAGAACCGAGACCGAGACTAAAAAACCGATACCAAATTTGTCGGTCCTGATGCTGCATGCGTAAGCAGTATACTAACAAGGCTGCTGATGCTGGCCTGGCCTGCACACGGTTAGATTGTGTATATTTGCAGATACTGAAATTGCATTTAGATCACCTCCTAGCTAGGAGTAGATATGTTTTGACTAATTGTTAAAAACATGTTTCAAGGACTGGAGGCATATTACTTCCTTTGAAACCAAATGAGATGGATGATTCTCAAAAAGAAAAGAAAGAAAGAAATCAAATGACGGATATGTTCGGGCTGAGGCTGGAGTGGACAGTCGGCCAGCTGAAAGGTCCGGTGTGTATCAGACTCTGCCCCCTTTATGCATGGGTTGGTGTGTTTTGGGAGTTCAGTGCTAGTGAGAGCTTCAAGGTTAACACTGGAGCACTTGTGAGACCACCCACGAATTAACAACTATCTATGAATTACAGCAACTTTCCTATACAAATTTATTGACGTACCGTTTAATAGTTCAAAAAGCGTGCACACAGGAAAACGAGGGAGTGGAAGTTGGGTACCTTGACTTGCGAACACAACCTTAGTCAACAGCGGGAATCTCAGTTTAAGGCGACAGACGATAGAAGCTCAGTGTAGAGTAGATCTAAAAGGGAAATCTCAATTAAGATAGCATCTTTCCTCGATTGTCACACATCCCACTTGTCCGCCCAAATTCTTGTTCTTCTCCCCCATCTCTCTCTCTATATAGATCGATTGATCTCGGTTGGCGTTGGCGACCACCATCGCCGCTTGATGCATAGGCAGCGAAGCTAGCTAGACCGAGGTTGGGGGCGACCGAGGTTGGAGGAGAGCGGCGATGGACTGCAGCTGAGCTAGCAGAGGCGAGCAGTGTTGAGGTCGTGGAGCTTGTCGTTACCCTCTCTGCCTGCACTGCAAGCTTGAAGCCACCCATACCGCCTCTGTCGTGAGTTCATTGTCGCCTGAATGGAGCTTCACCTTTCAGATCGGTGTCGCTAGCCAAGGAGCTTGGCACCGGGGATGGAGCTTGGCCTTGGATTGGTTGATCTGTTTCCCCATTAGGTCACCATTATTGGGTCATCGATCCACCCTGGCCCAATATATCGTCGTGTCTCATTCGTCCTCACACTACCGGTTCATCCTCACACAGTTTGCCCCCCCCCCCCCCCCAAAAAAAAAAACCATCCCAATAGTGGCATTAGAAGGGAGTCAGCCTTTGGGAGGTTGTTGCCGCCATGGGGAGAGAGAGATGTGAAGGAAGGTTATCCCCATTTCTTAATACTCCCTTCGTCCCTAATTATTTGACGCCGTTGACTTTTTAAAACATGTTTGACCGTTCATCTTATTAAAAACTTTTGTAAAATATGTAAAACTATATGTATACATAAAAGTAAAAGTATTTTTTTACAGTGAATCAAATGATAGGAAAAAAAATTAACGATTACTTAAATTTTTCAAACATGTTTAAAAAAATCAACGGCATCAAATATTTAAGAACGAAGGGAGTATAACGTAGATGTTTATTATGAAATATATTTATACCACTTTATAGAATTTTAATTACGGTATTGACTCACTTCCAAGCTTTTTAATCTGATTTGAAATGCAATTGCCATTATTTATTTATGTCACCAGCTTACATTACATCAAACAACTCCCACAACATCTCTACTACCATAAAAAAAAAGGCAAAAGAAAAAAAAAGAGAAAGAAAAAAGAGTGCCACGTCATGCATCGATGGGATGATGATGTCATGCCACGTCAGCCGTGGCCGGAGCTAGCGGAGAGCTCAGCCGCTGGTGGCGGCGACGCTGTTGAGCAGCGCGGTGGCCATGGTGGTGAGCCGGCTGAAATCCTCGTTGGCCCTGTCCATCCCCGGCGCCGGCGAGTCGAGCGCCGCCGCGCACCCCATCCCGGCCTGCCCCGACAGCCACAGCAGCGACCTCGCCGCCTCCCAGCTCCGCGCCGCCGCGTACCCGCGCATCAGCCGCACCGCCGCCACCGACGACCCGTACAGGATGCCGCACGCCTCCAGCCCGTCCCGCTCTCCGCCGCCGCTCGCCCGCGCCGCCGCCGCCGCCGCCACGGCGTCGTCCCTCGCCGAGTCCCCGCGCGCCGCGGCCAGGTCGGCCGCGATCAGGAGGTGGCCGTGGCGGTCGGCCGTGGCGGCGCCAGGGCCGCTCGACCGCAGCGCCGCCTCGCAGAACGCCACCTCCACGAAGTCCCTGATGGCGTTGCACGACTCCGCCACCGTGTCCACCCCGCCGCCGCCGGGCGAGACGGGCGCCGATGCGAGGACGACGGCGGCGGCGACGAGGAGGACGGTGCCGCGTAGTAATGAGGAGGACCCCATCGCCATTGATGGCTTCAGAGCGATCGAGCTCGTTTCTTCTTGGTGGATGTCTAATGCAAAGTGTACTCTACTCCTGTTAATTTCTTCTTTGTTGTTCTTGTTGGAGTTAGGTGAGCTAATCAATGGCGGCATGCGATGCATGGTAGTGGGATCATCATCAGATTGGCATGCATTTACTTTCGCCGTTTTGGAGGTAGACATTACTGCGTGCTCGCCTGCCAACCCTACTCAACACTGACCAACCAGTACTGTCCCATGAAAGATCACTTATCTTGTTACTTCATTACAGATTCGTCTATGGTGTCTTCGCCAATCCTAAGATATATCGGCCCAGTCTTTCGGAGGTGTTTATACGGATAGAGTGTACGTGTATATGTTTATAGGAGTGAGTGTGTGCACGTTATGAGTAACCGTAAAAGATTGACAAAAACATATAAATTTTAGAGGATAACAAATATCCTCCATGATTATGATTTATGAACATGATAATAGCAACAGAAATCGGCTACGGTACGTCGATTTTCCTTACCGAGTTAAGCCATTAAGCTCAGTTTCATGAAACAGTGGATGAATCTTGGTTGTGGATGCGTCCGGTCAGATTGTAATTAAAATTGTAGCATTGAATTTTAGCCGTAGTAGAGTACTACGTGTGAGCTCAATGAATCTCAATCCGGTGTGCGGCTGGGCGAGGTAGTTGGTTGGTTGGCTGGCATTGGCAAAGCCTCGAATCCATCCATGGATGCATTGATGATGACGTACTCCTCGTCACTCTGCCCTGCCGCCATTGATTGCCTGCGCGCTGGTGGCATTGAAGACGACGACAAGTGTTTGTGATGCAGCAGCTGAGGTAGCTGAGAACGTGAGCGTCTTCAACCTCAAGCTCAAGCTCGCCCATGGCGAGGGCGTGCGTTTCCACTCCTCGCTCACCCACTTCTCCTCCTCTAGCATAAAAGGCGTGTCATCTTTAGCCAAGAAAGCAGAGGAGGTAGGAGAGAAACAGAGGAGCCGTCTTGCCCATGGCGCGGGCGGCCGTTGTCCTCGCCGTCGTCGTGTTCTTGGCGGCCGGCGTGCAGGCTGGGAGCGGCGGCGGCGGAGGAGGGGCGGCGTGGACGGCGCTGGACGGCGTGTGCGGCGACCTGGGCGGATACTACGTCACCCCGGAGCTCTGCAAGTCAGCGCTCTGCGGCGGCGGCGGCGGCGGGGACACGTCGTCGTCGTCGTCGCCGTGCCGCGCCGCCAGCGGCGCGGGGAAGGTGGCGGCGCTGGCGGCGAGGCTGGCGGCGGCGAACGCGACCGCGGCGAGGGCCAGCGTCGAGGCCGCGTCGCGCGCCCTGGAACAGAATCCCAGCAGCAGCAGCAACGGCACGGCGGCGGCGGCGGCGGCGGCGAGGAGGCAGGGGATGCGGTCGTGCCTGCAGCTGTACGCCGGGGCGGTGCCGGCGCTGGAGTGGGCGGCGCGGTCGGTGTCCGCCGGGCGGTACCGCGGCGCGCGGGAGGTGCTCCAGTCGGCGCAGTACGTCTCTCTGGGGTGCGAGGGCATGGCCGGCGGCGGCGGCGGCGCGGCGGCGCTTCCCCGCGAGAACGAGCGGTTCAGCGTCATGGCCATCGTCGCGCACGCCGTCGTCGCCTCCATGCTGGGACCCTAGCTAATTAATTACTCAATGGCCCTTCGCCTTTGTAATTAATTAGTATTAATCAGTTGATTAGGCCACCTGGTTAGAGTTAATCCGTGCAATAATTAAGTTTGTAAGGAGTGTTAATGCAAGACTATTTTGCAAATAGACCCTTGTATGAAAAAAGATTCTCGCAAATGGGCCCTCAAAACCATGGGCCCAACTATTTCTACCTCTAAGCCCATTTAAGCTTCTCGGCCCGGCCTAACGGAGAATGGATGGCCCACCTGTCAGGCGACGTGGGGCCCACCCACTACCTTTTCCATCTTCTTCCCCGCCATTAATGGCTCATTCCTCTTCGTCTCCAAACCCTTCCCAAAACCCTACTCCGCGCACGCGCCTCTCCTTCTAGAACCTTCTGGAACCCTCGCCCCCGCGAAGGCGGCGCCGCCGCCGAGATGGCCTCCTCCCCCTCCGCCGTCGTCCTGCAGGCCGCCCTCGACGGCGACCTCCACCTCCTGTGTGGTAAGCATCAATCGATCGCCCTCTTTTCTCTCCCTTTCTTTTTTTTTTTTTTTGGAGGCGAGCATCTCCCATTGATTCGGCAAGGTGCGATCGTGTGGTGTACTGGTTTGCAATGCACGATTCCGGATGTGGGGGGAAATCTGGGGTGGTTGCAGCTGCGATGTTCTCTGCGCGGTAGCTCATAGCAAAAATCTGGGTGGCGATTGACGAATCGGGTGTTGATTTCGTTCTGTTTGATCGCTGGTTTAGGTGGAAATACCTAATTGGGGGCTATGTGTATTGCATAGTTTGCAGATTTCTGAATTAGCCTTTTGTTTCCCCCAAATTTTCTGTTTGATTCACTCGCAATCTATCTATCTATCTATCCTGGGTAGAAATGGCCAAGAAGTTGGACCTGCGGGGATTCAAGGACATGAATGGGCGAAATGCGCTTCACTTGGCTGCAAGCTATGGGCATCTGGAGATCTGCAAGTTCCTGGTGGAGGAATCGGGCCTTGATGTCAACTCAGGCTCTCACAGAGGTGCGTGCACATCAATGATTTCTCGCGCATTGGGAGAAGGAACCAGGAAATTATTATGTGTGTGTTAAAATCTCAAATGCTTCCTTCCTTCTTTGCAGGTGAGACACCAATACTTCTCGCCGCATGTGACGGGGACATTAATGTTTTAATATACCTTCTTGATCATGGTGGTGACCCAGCCATACCTAACGCGGGGGGCTTCATGCCGCTGCACTACGCAGCAGAGTACGGTGCGTTCCATGCTTTTCAGTTCACTCGCCATCTGTGGGATTTAAGGATGGTTCTTGCATACAAGTTGTTAGGAATCCTGTGTGCTAACATCGTTGTGCCCTCAGGGCATGTTGATGTTGTGAGACTATTGCTGTCCAAAGGAGTTCATGTGGATCCTCTGAATTATAGTGGGGCCCCGCTGCACTTGGCTACCGCAAATGACCATGATCAGGTTGCGAAGGTTCTGCTTGAGCATGGTGCTGATGTAAGTGGTTGATCTCGTGGTCACCTAATTAAATGGACCACAATAAGTTGAAACGATGAATGGGGCAAAAAAAATTTTGTCCTGATGATGATATTTGTTTCAGAAGCTGGAGCAGAAACTTGGGCAGGCAGTGGGCCCATTTTCTCTATTGTTATTTTGTGGTCTGACTAGTTCTTGAAATTGTGATTTATTCCCTTTTCAGCCCAACAGAGTTGTCAACCATGTCCTTTCACCACTCGTTGTTGCTTGCTGCAGCCACTCCTTGAAATGCATGAAGTTACTGATCAAGGTCTAGTATTATATTGAACCAATTTGATGTATTCTCATATGTTTTTTCTGGTAAAATGTGTCATGGTTTTCAAAAGAAGGTTGGGAGGAGATTGTAGACAGTAGAACAGTTATGTTGCTTTGATATAATTAGCTGTCTTTTGAACTACAAGTTGAAAGCATTTCTCTATTGCTTTGCGATGTCTATTTTCAATTCAATAGGCTGGTGCTGATGTGAATGATAGAAGTTCTACTGGACCAAGAACGACCCCTTTAGTGCTTGCAGTTGATGATGGATCAGCCGATATTGTCAAAATCTTGCTAGAGGCTGGAGCTGACCCTAACATTCGTAACGAGGTAACTGCTCCTCAGATCATGGCTCATACTACCTTTTGACATTATGATTTTAAGGTCATGTTATCTACCTTGAACATTTTCGGTGATCGGATATTTGGATGGTAATGTAAAGCTAAGGTCTGTCGAGAGCGGAAGCTCATTGTATAGTTTGATCATTTGCCAACTCAATACCGTATGTATGTACTCTAATACATCTGTTTGGATTTGCCTCTGACAACTGTCAATCAGGCATTTCATGATTTAAAGCTCTAGTAGATAGTAACATTTTTTACTGATCCATGGTTTGGAATTCTGAACTCATAGTTCATATAACAGATTTACTTAGGTCCAGAACATACTATTGTACTTCCGTTGTTAAGTATTCATCTAGACTCACCCACTAGTACTTGATCACACTGACTAGGATTATGAGGGAATAATTTCTCTAGCTTTTCTTCAAGTTCTGCTCTGTTCATTTAACAGTTTCACCTTTCTTGCAACCGTTCTCCCAGAAGAATCTCGTAGTGTTGAGCTCATCTTTTGTATCCTCAATCTTAAGTAACTTTGGTCGGCCTAGCTTGGGCCGGCCTGGCAAATCTTTTTTACTGTCCATCTTGGGTTGTTTTCCATCTTCCATTTTGTAATGCCTGCAAGTTAATACACTTGTTGCAGGATGGGAGGATTCCTATCATGATGGCAGCAGCTCGTGGTCAACGAGAGCTTGTTGAAATTCTGTTTCCTAGGACAAAACCAATTCCATGTCTGCCAGATTGGAGTGTTGATGGGATAATTAGAACTATGAGATTCACACGTACCGAACCTGAGGTATCTGTCTGATTACTTACTTTACTCCAATATAGCATGTATTAGCTTATTAACTACTCTATCCATCCCAAAATATAGCAGCTTCTAGCATTCAAAATTTGTCCCAAAATATAACTTCTCTGCCTACATTCTCTTCTCAACCAATCACAACCTTTCTCCTTTCAATTTCTCTGTCTACTTCCTCTTATCAACCAATCACAATTCACAACATTCGCACATTTAATTCCACCTACTTCCTTAATACCTATGTCCAGCACTAAAAATCCTTAATTCCAACCACATAATATTTTTCTAGTAGACTGCTATAATCCATGGACATATTCATGAGCTGTGTTTACACCCATGGACATATTCATGAGTTGTCCTGGACCCTTTATTTTTCTAATCCGAGTTCGCAAGTTAATAGAGAAACACCTTACTCTAATTGAAGTGATTTAGAACTAGGAAGAGTGGTTATTTTGCAAACTACAACATGCTGCATGCTGTAGGAACTTTGTCATACCTCATATGACACATACTTTGCATAATGGGACATGCTATTTGTTATAGGATGCAGTTCCTGTGGAAATACTAGTATCTGATTCGAAGTTAAATGCCAAGGAAGCATTTGCAGAGGGTGAATACATTACAGCAATCTACTTCTACACCAAGGTAAATGCATGACACAATTTTGTGTCTTCTTGTACAGCTTTGGATTAATTTAGAGGTTTCTTCATCAGTTCCATTACCCTGTTCTCTTTTCATGATTGTTAAGAAGACAAGTAAAAAAATCTACCCAAAATTATTCTTGAAAAATGAAAAATGAAAAATAGCTTTGGATTATATTTATAACAGTACGAGGTTGCACAACAAATAACTACTTCTAATACGTCAAGTACATGAAAAATGGCCGGGGTTTCAGTTTTCCTCATAGCCGTACAACTTGTTTGCTGAACAATACTGCACAACATACGTGGTACACCAGTAAGTTCTTGTCAAAAGACATGCATCAGTAGCCGTCATTGTCATCTCTATCAGGAAACTAATCACAGTGCATTTCACATGTTAATGGCATGGTATATTATCTTAAATGAAAAGGGATAAACACTGTGCTCCATAACACGTTTGATCCATCCAAGTTTACTGCAAACAACCATGCGAAACAACGCTTTGCTGGGCGTGCATGCAGGCACTGGAAAAAGCCCCACTTGATGCCACCTTGTTCGCCAACCGCAGCCTCTGCTGGCTGCGGCTGCGAGAAGGAGACGTCGCTCTATTGGATGCGCGACGCTGCAAAGCCCTGCGCCCTGGTTGGTCCAAGGCATGGTACCGTGAGGGCGCGGCCCTCAGTCTCCTGAAGGTGTAGCTCCATCGTCAGAGTTTCCACTCTTGCAATCTAGTCGCATTAGTTTGTACACTTTGTGCCTACCTCGCTCTTGTGGTTGGCATTTACCTCTGTTATGCACAGAACTACAGAGAAGCGGCGGCGGCTTTCACGGAAGCGCTGAAACTTGACCCTGAGAACTACGAGATCAAGATCGCGTTAAGGTAATGATGCTATCATCTTCCTTTTGTTGCTGACTGGAGTAATATAATCCATGGGGCATTAGCATCAAAACAGGAAAGGAGCAGCATATTTTGACTCTAACCTTCTTGCCTGTGAAAGCAGAGAGGCGTTGGAGTGTCGGAAGAGAGCTGCACGCTCTGAAGAAGATAAGAACCCTTGAGCTGCTGCTGCTGCTGCATCAGTGCATCACCCTTTTGACCTCACCTTTCAGACTGCCACATCTCTGATCTCACATTCTCTCTACGTGTAACTACCAACGGCCTGTTTCCCAAACTATCTAAACTGTTTAGCTGATCACCATGCATCTGTGTCCTTTGGTCGAAAAAAAAAACGTAGTAACTAGGAGTAGTTCGCTGGGAAGGGACATCCCTTGAGAGATCAAAATAGTTTCCTGTTAGTTTCCTGTAGTTTGATAGATTATTGTCGATACATATTGCAGCTGCACTTGTCTTCCCTTTGTGTGCGACTCTAATGCAAGCGCAGACTGGCAGCATGATATTTGTATATGATATATGTGAAGTCCGGCAGTTTCAGTATTCAGTAATTTGGGTTGCTATAAAAAAAAAGAAATGATAGCAATCAACCGAAACAAAGTATATATGGACATCACATTTTAGCCATTACTGACAAATATGAAGCAAAACTGACAGGTCAGGTTAACATATATACTCGGAATAATCAAGCAGTCGATTCTTACGGTACAAACTGCGCCACAGCTTCATAACAGGAGGTTAAAAATAATCGTATTGTTTTGCATGGAGGACCTCGTATGAAAAAGATTCTCGCAGTTTTATTCTCGGAAAAAGTACACAGAAGGTCCCTCAACTTGTCATCGGGGTAAAAACATTCTCGAACCGTAAAACCAGATATACGGGATCCCTTAAAACCGATCACAACAGTTCCCTCGGCGGTTTTTTCTCGGTTTTATCCTACGTGGGTACTGAGTCAGTGTGGGATCCACGCGGGCCCCATATGTCAGCCTGTCCAAGTCAGCCTTATCTTTCTTTCCCCTCTTCTCTCTCTCACTCTTCTTCTCTCTGGGGCTCCAGGCAGGACGGCGGCACTGCCCGACGGGTGGGGAGGAAGGCGGCGTCGGCAGCGGCAGCTTCCTCTCCGTGCTCGCCGACGAGGAGGAGCAAGGTGGTGGCGGCGCCGGGGGGGGGGGGGGAGCAAGGCGGTGGCGTCAGCCTCCTCTCCGTGCTCGCTGACAAGGAGGAGCGGTGGGCGACCCAGCGTCGCGGCGATGCCGCCGCCGCCGACGGCGGTCCTCCTGGACAACGTCCTCGCCACCTCGCTGACGGAGATCTGGATCAAGACCGGGATGGCGACGAGCACCCTCACCAAGCACCTGCGAGGCTTACCGTTCTTGCTCGCCCGCCGCCGTCCTCGCCGTGTCGTTTCCCCAACCGCCGCGCCGCTTCGCTGTCTTCACCGTGCCGCTCCTTTCCTTCCATTTCATCTCCACCAGCGAGTAGATCTCCACGCCGGTGAGGTTGGAGGCGCGCGGTGTCATGGCGTTGGGTGCGTCGTACGCCCGGGACACGCCGGAGCACGCCGCGCCGCCGCCAGTGGTGGAGGCCGACGCGGAGCAGCGGATGACGACGTGGACTCAGCTGTCGTGCCCCACCTCGGCGTCGGGCTGCAGCGCCTCCCTCCAGCGGAACGTGGCGATGCTGGCGTCGACGTCCGGCGGGAACTGCTCGGAGATGATGGTCGTCACCTGCCCGCTCCGCCGACCCACCTGCTCCTGCGTGGTCACCACCGCCGCTGCATCGCCGGTCGCCGGCCACCGCCGCCGATCCTCCTCTCCCGCCTCGCCCCGTCGACTTCCTCCCCAACACGCTGGCCAGCCTGCCCAGGAGAAAATGGAGAGAAGAGGAAGGGACAGATGACGTGGCATCCTGACATGTGGGGCCCATGTGGGTCCCACGCTGACTCGGCCACCACGCCAAACAAAACCGGGGTCAAAACCACGAGGGACCTAAAGCGAACGGTTTTGATATTTAAGGGACGCCCGGTATCTATTGGGTTGACGATTTTGTATCTCGATGACAATTTGAGGGACCCTGGGTGTACTTTTTTCTTTATTCTCCGAACCCCCAAACCATGGGCCTGAATTTCTCTAGGCCCATATCATCTCGGCCCAGACCAGCCCACCCCAGAACGGAGGCCCCATCTGTCAGGCCACGTGGAATCACCCACTCCCTCCACCTTTCCCGCCATTAATGCCTCCTCCTTCCATTTCCACCCGCTTCCTCTCCTCTCCAAAACCCTCCCCAAAAACCACGCCCCCGCCTTCCAGAACCTTCTGGAACCGCGATGGCCCCCTCCCCTTCCGACGTCGCCCTGCAGGCCGCCCAGGACGGCAACCTCCGCCTCCTCAGGAGTAAGCGCGCCACCCACTTCGCTGCCCCCATCTCTCTCGTCTCGTCTCGGGGGTGATGAGTCGATGAACCGTCGCCTGATTCCTCGCGCATCTCGCATTGTTTCGGTCCGGGATCGGGACGCTCGCGTGATGTTTCGGGGGGTTGTTGCAAGTTTGATGCTCTGTGCGGTTACTGTTCTTTTTTTTTTTGTGGGGGAATGACGAATTCGGGTATTGATTTCGTACGGTTTGCTGGCTAGTTTAGATGGAAATCCTCCAATTCGAGGATAGATGGATTGGATTTACTCGATTTCTACGGTTTGGACTCCCATTTGTGCGGATTGCTGAATTAGCTACAGTATATTTTCCCCCCTTTTTTTAATCTGTTTGATTCACTTACATGGCTGTGTTGTTCGGATTTTGCTGCTGCTGGTGGAATCGATCCTTTGTAGAGATGGCGAAGAAGTTGGATTTGCGAGGAGTCAAGGACAAGAATGGCCTAAGCGCGCTTCACTTCGCTGCAAGCCATGGGCACCTGGATTGCTGCAAGTTCCTTGTGGAGGAATCGGGCCTTGATGTCAACTCGGTTGGTCACAAAGGTGCGTGCAGGCACATTTGGTGATGTATTATTTATTTACGATTTGAGAGCATGAACCAGGAGTTTATTGTTTTCGGAAGAATCCCAGAGAGGCTACTGTGTGGCTAACATCTGAAATGCCTTCCTCCTTGTAGGTGAAACGCCAGTGTTCTATGCCGCGATCGATGGGAACGTTCAGGTTTTGGGGTACCTTCTTGATCATGGTGGTGACCCGGTGAAACCCGAGGAGAGGGGCTGCACGCCGCTGCACAATGCGGCAGAGAATGGTCTGCTTACTGTGCTCTTCGGTTCACTTGCCGTATCTGGATTTTAAGGATGGCTTATATGGCATTTCTTGCATACAAATGACATGATATCTGTCTGTGGATTATCTTGTTTGAACCTTTGTGCTAATTTTGTTGTGCCCTAGGGCATGATGAGGCTGTAAGACTATTGCTGTCCAAAGGAGTTCATGTGGATCCTCTGAATTATCGTGGGGCCCCACTGCACTTGGCTGCCTCAAAGGACCGGGTTCAAGCCATGAAGGTTCTGCTTGAACATGGTGCTGATGTAAGTGGTGGTTCTCGTTGTTATCGTCGCCTGATTACATGAACCAATAAATTGATGAAATGACAAATGCAGTAAATTTTCTTGGCTTGATGATTAAATGTCTTATTTTAAAAATTAGAGCAGAAACTTGGGAGGCAGTGGGCTTTTCTCTCTTATTATTTTGTGATCTGACTGGTCATTTTTTTCAAATTGTGATTCTTTTCCTTTTCAGCCCAACAGAGTTGTCAATCATATCTTTTCACCACTCATGATGGCATGCTGCGG
This sequence comes from Oryza sativa Japonica Group, assembly GCF_034140825.1. Classification (NCBI taxonomy): domain Eukaryota; kingdom Viridiplantae; phylum Streptophyta; class Magnoliopsida; order Poales; family Poaceae; genus Oryza; species Oryza sativa. Next base: position 25,956,562 of record NC_089046.1, read on the forward strand.
GCACTCCTTGAAATGCGTGAAGCTACTTGTTGAGGTCTGGTATCATATTCAACCAACTTAATGTATTCTCATGTGTTTTTCTGCTTAAATGTGTCCTGGTTTTTAAAAGATGGTTGGGAGGAGATCCCATATTAACAAAGCCATTGTGTCAATTTGATGAAAGTTGATGTCTTTTTAGTTCTATATTGAGATATTGTCTCTAAAGCTACCTTACTTTGCTATGTATATTTTCAAATCAATAGGCTGGCGCTGATGTGAACGGTAATAGTACCAATGGACCTACCCCTTTAACTGAAGCGGTTGATGACAGTTTAACCGATGTTGTCAAATTCTTGGTAGGGGCTGGAGCTGACCCTAACATTCCTGACGAGGTAACGGATCCTCTGCCTTTGCCCCATACTGGTTATTGACAGCTCTTAGGATTGAATGTTATCTGCCTTGCACATATGGTGATTGTATACTTGGCTGATAATCTAAACAAAGGTCTCTTAAGAACATGAGTGCATTGTATAGTTTGACATGTCAACTCAATATTGTGTGTATGAACTCTGATTAATATGTTTGGATTTAATTCTGACTACACTTAGATCAGACATTCCATGATTGGCAGCTCTAGTAGATAGTGACAGTTCACCATTGCATGTTTTGGAATTGTGAATTTTTAATTCGATTTAATCCATACAATAGGTTTACTTATCTCATATGGTGAAATCTCTAGGTCCAGAGCATGCTATTGGACTTCCATTGTTCAGGATATTTGTCTAGGCTCACCCATCAGTACTTGATTGGAATAATTTCTCTAGCTTTTCTTCGAGCTATGCTCTGTTCCTCTAACAGTTTCGCTTTTCTTGCAACTGTTTCCCAAAGAGTGTCATAGTGTTGAACTGATATCCTTTTTACTCTTCATACTGGGATGTTTTCCATCTTCCATTTTGTAATGTCTGACCAATTCAATGCAGGAAGGGAGGATTCCTATCATGGTGGCAGCAGCTCGTGGTCAACGAGAGCTTGTTGAAATTCTATTTCCTCGGACAAAACCTATTCCATGTCTGCCAGATTGGAATGTTGACGGGATAATTAGAACTATGAGAACCACACGTATTGAACCTCAGGTATGTAGGTGATTGCTTGCTTCATTCTAACATATCTTGTGTTGCTGTGTTCTAACTTATTCATTGTGCCTTTTTATGAACATTTTATGCTGCATTCCCCTTGAATCAGTCACAAGGGCATAATAGTTAGTTTGCCAACTGCAACACATCGCATACTGTTTGAACTTTGTCATACCTCATTTTTTTGATAATGTTGTCATACCTCATGCACATAATCTTCATAACCAAACATGCTATTTGTATAGTCTGCTATTCCTGTGGAAGAACAAGTGTCTGATGCAAAGTCGAAAGGAAAGGAAGCATTTGCAAAGGGTGACTACCTTACAGCCATCTACTTCTACACCCTGGTAAATGCACAAGTGCACGACACAATTATTGTCTGCTTGATACAGATTTGAGATTTGGGTTATAATCCGAAGCTGATTTTCAATTTTAGTATTTGTTTTTATGATTATTTTCGGGGGTATGTTTGTCACTTATGTTGCCCAGCTCTCTTTTCATGATTGCTAAGAAAAGTAAAAGTTCTACTTAACAATCATATTTGGAACAGTACAAGGTTACACAAGAAATAGCTAATTCTAAAAATATCAAGTACGGGAAACATGAAGGGGCTTCAGTTTTCCTTGTAGCCATACGACTTTTTTTGCTGAACAATAAATTGTTAATAACATGTGTTGGACCATCCGTGGTCCTTGTAAAAGAACAGTACTCTTTATTGTCATCTACAAGTAATTACAGTGATTTCTCATGATATGTTAAGTTGAATGCTAGGGGGAAACGCTGTATTCCGTAACCTGTTAGATCCACTCAAATTTACTCCAAATAATCATGTGAAACAGCACCTGTTGGTCTTGAATGCAGGCAATGGATAAATCCCCACTTGATGCCACCTTGTTTGCCAACCGGAGCCTTTGCTGGCTGCGGCAGCGAGAAGGGGACAGAGCTTTACTGGATGCACAGCAGTGCAGGATGCTGCGCCCTGGTTGGTCCAAGGCATGGTACCGTGAGGGCGCAGCTCTCAGTTTCATGAAGGTATAACCTCGTCATCGATTTTGCTCTCAAAATCTAGTTACATTTTCACAGCTGCGCCTCACTCACTCTTGTGGATGGCCTTTGTCTATTTAAAGGACTACAAAGGAGCAGTGGACGCATTCGGGGAGGCACTGAAACTTGACCCCATGAGCGACGAGGTCAAGAACGCGTTAAGGTAATGCTAAATTTATCTTCTATTGCTGGCTTGACTGACTCAATCCACGGAACATTGACGTCTAAAATTGATAGGTGCTCTTGTAATTCCAAACAGAATTTTTCACTAAAAATTTACATGAATGCAGGGAGGCGATCGAGTGTCTGAAGAGAGCTGCTTGATCTGAAGATCCGAATAACCCTTGAGCAGCTACTGCATCGTCCTTTTGGCCTCACCTCACCTGTCAGACTGCTTCACATCTTTCCACTGTAACTACCAACGACTAGGTTTTGCAAACCATGCTGACTGTTTAGCTATCTCTGCTGTCAGAGTACGTATGGCAGGAACATGCACTGTCTTTCGGTCAGAAACCATATGGTTTGCTAGGTCATCATCACCCATACATATGCAGTTGCACTTTCTTCCATTTTGTGCGCAACTCATGCAAGTGCAAACTGGCAGTAATAGTATATGATATGTAAAGTTCGTCAGTTTCTGAACTCAGTACTTTGGTTTGTTATGAACTTCTATGATACTCCATCCGTTTCACAATGTAAGATTTTCTAGCATTGCCCACATACATATAGATGTTAATAGATGTTAATGAATCTATGTATGTCTAGATTCATTAACATCTAAATGAATATGGGTAATACTAGAAAGTCTTACATTGTGAAACGGAGGAAGTACTAATCAACTCAAGCAAAGTATGAGCTCGTTTAGCTGGCTCAGTTCAAAATTGCTTCGATTGATCCAGTTTTCCTTTTAAATAAAAAATATTTAATTTTGAACAGAAGTTATTTCCACCTTGGCTCAGCTCGGCTCGTTAGGTTAGCTCATTAACAAAAAAAAGAAGACTCAAATGATAGAGAAAAAAAATAATAAATCATAAAAATATAAATTTGAAGAAAGCTCGATAAAAAAACTGATCAAAACTTTTTTTTTCACCCTATTCACACGTTCAGACAGCTTAAATTTGAAGCAAAACTGACAGGTCAGATAAATGTCATCAAGCAATCAATTCTCATCGTCTCATGGACAACTGCTACGGCTTCACAATGGGATAAAGCCTGTGCATGTCTGCTGGTACAGAAGATGGGTGACATTCGGCCTGTTTGGTACAGCTCCAACTCAGCTCCAGGAGTTGAGTCTGGAGTGGAGTTGTGGAGCTGACTAAACCCAGCTCCACAACTCTAACATTTTGTGAGAGAGCTCCACCCAACTCCCAATTTTTGTAGAGCTGAAACTATTTGGCTGAGCTCCTACTCCAGGAGGGGTGGAGCTGGAGTTGGAGCTCCAGCTCCACAACTCTAACATTTTGTGAGAGAGCTCCACCCAACTCCCAATTTTTGTAGAGCTGAAACTATTTGGCTGAGCTCCTACTCCAGGAGGGGTGGAGCTGGAGTTGGAGCTGTACCAAACAGACCTCAGAGGATAACAAAGGAGCAAAAGAAAAAAAAAATCTAGCATACAGATGATACAGAAAAGATTGAAGAACAGATTGGCTATCACTTTGATCTTATGGTTTAGGATTTGGAAGCAATTTTCAGTCTAGTACCACATCAGTTTAACATTAATCCAGGATACAACCAAGCTGCAGTCCACTAAAAACTGAAGCCAATTTAATCCCTTCCAAGGGAAGAGCAGCTAAAACTGACATTATGTATCCTCTCTTTGACCAACCTAAACACCAGTTTTCTCTGCGCCTACCAAATTACAGCAACTTTAAATTTACCTGTATATCAAGAACGAAAAAAAAAACTAACAAATTCTGCCAGAATGGAGCAGCATTCAACAGCATCAATGGAGGGAAGGGGAGCTTTGAGTATGGCACAGCCGCTTTCTTTTGAGTATATGTCATCAGGGGAGAAGAGAATCCTCCTCCCATATATGGTGATATGTTTTCCCGGGTGGCGGAACTTCACGACCTTGTGCCAAATCCGGTGATCGTCGACAGGTGGGACATCTGAAGATGGTTCGTTTCAAGACTATGCGGCCTTTGGCCGCCCGTAGGATATCACCATCACATAGTCTCCCCCGGAGGAGCCGACCACAGTCTGCAAGGTGCGAGCTGGGCCGAACCTCAGCCACCGCTCTATTAAATTGCGCAGGGGTTGAATTGGGTTCACTGGCTGACCGCAGCAGCTTATTTCAACCTGCAAATGAAAAGTTTGGTACTGTTCAGACGAGTTGTAATGCTGAACTCAAAGCTGGCATCCGCGTAAAAATAGAAAATGAAGATAGCCAGATCCCGGATGCCATTTTAGCAGACAACATGGTATATAGACCACAAAGTGCTAGAAACAGCAGGTGTGTCCTTATATCTACTTCTAAGCTAATGAGCTACTCAGTTTCAAGATATACCACCATTTACGGCATTTCGTTTAATTACATTAAGGATATTATTTTCAAGCAGCCTACTTATAACCTTATATTTCATAACTGCAGTAAAATAAAGTACAGGAAAACAGTTGCTCAAAAATACAGGAAGGGTAGAAGTCTCACCTCAGTCTCACTTGGAAGACTGAGCTTCTGCATGATATACTTTTGGATGGATGACGCGGGCATATTGTCATCTCTATCAATGGATAAATAAACAATGCGTTAAGCTACAAGAAAAATAAAAGAATATATTTTTGCTAAATAACTAAATAACTGCCAAGTACACCAACAGGCGTACAAAGTAACTGAAGCTACGCTAAAATTAGCTACTAGGTACTAAGCTAAAGAAGTAATATGCAAGCTACTGAAGTTGACAGTTGAATCCTCAACTAGGCTAACTATCATGGTTATTAGCAAGAACAGACCAGACCATCAGTCCTTGGCTATAATAAGCACTTTCTCACAACAAAATGTATTAATACAATTTAGAGCTTTGGATGACCTTCTAATCTGCTGGTATGTTGGCTAATAAAATGTAATAAACCATTTAGATTATATGTAAATAATTACGCACTATTGATGGACTAAAGGCTAAAGCTATCCAGGGCAGCACAAACAACCTTATGACAACTACAAGACCATGCAGAAACTACCTGAGGAACAACCTTATGAACAACCAATTTGGTTTCAAAGGCTGGAAATCTGAAATTGGATTCCCGCTTAGCACAGTGTAGTTGACACAATTGAAAACAAAGAATGTTGTGGTGTCAAGGTATCAAATGTTCAGTTATCTGCAGGAACTAGCCACCAATCACCAATGACCGATCTGTCTATCTAAATCCTCTGCACATGCATGCGGAGCTAAATGGAATCAAGTTTTGTCAAATAGTAGGTCAGAAAGGTTATATACGTTGGAGGAAACCAGTTATGCGAATACACGCACATGCAAATGACACTATTGCTAAAGGTCATGGCATAATGTCTCTGGAAATAGTCTTTATCCCTTCTATGTTCAAACCAACTTTCAAGTTTCCTGCTTTTTCCATTTCCATTGGATACGTATATTTCATACAAACACCAAGAACATCCATCTCAGTGCAAATTATAAATTAGATCAGACATGCATTTCAAACAGAGGTGAGGAACATGGACTCACTTTATTCTCAAATAATGGGTTGGTATCTGCGGCAAGGGTGGAGCACCTTTCCTGAAAAGAATAGGATCACAGAAGATAAGGGGGAAGGAAAACACATGCAGGAGGTTGTTTGGACTGAATTTGAGAATAATTGGTATTATGATGATGACTTACTGGTCAAATGATGCAATCAATGAAAACCATACAGGGGTTAATAATTTTTCATGCTTGCTAGCTGAATGACTAGACACTGCAGCGGCTGGGGGTTGTGCAGGTTTCCTCCCCCGGCCAGGTCCTTTCCTTTTAAACGGAACTGTTGCCACAGGAACTTCTTTCTTCTCATCTTGAACTTTGGACTTAAGCAGATACTCCCTAGCCTTAGTTCTGCTAGCATTTGCACTACTAGGAGATTCAGTGGGCTGATTTCCCCTAGCAGCTGAACTTGATCTATAGGACTTTGTTTTGCTTGCAGCCTCTACAAGACAATTTAAAGGTCTCCAGAGCTCTGACTTGTCCAAGTCCTTATCGTCACCTCCTTTATCTTTACTGGAGGGATGACTCGATGTTTCCGCATTTGACAATACCTGCAAACGGTTCTTCCATTGATTAGTTTTTGATAATTTCCAAGGCACTTGGGGATGCACAGGCTCCATGTAGATAATGTGAAAACACAAAGTACAAAGCTACTGGCTAACAGGGAATGGTTCGATTGGATTGCTAGAGGATTTCTTTACCTGTCTTCTTGTTTGAGGTACTTTGCTCAAGCTGTCCAGCAAGCTTGAATTATCAGCATTCTTATTGGTGTTATCACTATCCTTTTTCACAGGAGGAATGATAGGACCAAGGTCACGTAATGCGGCAGCAGACTTCCTGGTAGATGCCCTTGTTCGGCGCCCTGTCAAACTCTTTGGTGTTATTTCAGGTGTATTGACCACCAATGAAGAGATAGATCTCTCTTTCCTTTTAGCAGGCGGCGCAATAGGAGATTCAACCTCTTCAGCATTAACCTTCTTTCTTTTCAATGGAAATATTTTTGACCTCACATCTTGTATATTGTGATCAGCTCTGAAATCAAGATATTAAAAAATGAGGAACCACATGTCAACAACCAAAATTGTTTTCACTAAAATTTCCATGATTCATCAGGGTTACATAATCAAGTTTATTTGCCAAATCTTGGTCAAATAGCTACATTTCAGTTACACGTAACAACAAGCGTGTCTCTGGTGAAGACAAGTTAAGTCCCACCTAATACAGAGGCTTCTCTAAATGGGCTTTCTCATGAACAAATGATTGACAGAAGTCCTCAAAAAAAAGAAGATCCAATGACAGAGAAGCTATGGTACTCATAGATCTCAAACCATGTCAAACAATTATTAAAAAAACAAAATGATGCCAACAAGAAACAACACTGCTGATCAAAGAATTATCCATAATTCCACATCTGTATAAGGAATTCTTATGTGAGAGCCTTATTGTACAACTGGCATCTAATGTTACACAATGCATGCCTGTGTTAAACCTCATAGGATTCAAGAAGCATTAAGCAACATAGATTATTTGGTGGTTTGGAACATTACAGAGAATTGCTAACCATAACTGGAGTGTAACTGCATAATAGTTCCACCACTTCATCAAACAGACAGTAACATAGCCACATTCCAGCTTATCCACAAGCTGAATAAATCGTTTATGCTTAAGAATTTATAATTTTCCATGCCTACCTTGCTTGTTATCATCTATTATTTGTTATTATCTATAGTTCAGCAAGACAATCTATCGTGATGATTTGTGATCGAATATCAAGTTATGACATCTTCCTGTTCAATGGAAATATGTGCATTACAGTAAGAAATCCAGGGAACTTATGTGAAGTCAAGTAGTGGTAACTAACATATATGGCAGAGAAAAAGAACAGTTAGAAAAGAATATGACACAATGTACTTCTATAAGTAATTTCTCCCAAGAAAAGGTTATGAGAAGAATAATACCTAAGCTTCTCGAGGGGAGCACAGCCAAGATCAATTTTACAGACTGGACAGTGCTCTAGCTCTTCATCATTAATCTTCTTATAGATACACTTTCTACAAACTGCATAGTGCAAACAAGAAAGTGTGAGTAAATAAATAGGTGCATATTTCATAGTGTAGAAGAGTGGGACAAGGAAATATACTTAAAATCACAGAAATCGAGAAATCTACAGAAAAAAAAAACTTTTCCATGGAAAGTGTAATAAAATTGTTCCATGTTTTTCTCTACCATGAGAAAGAAAATGGTGCATGTAAATGAACAAAAGCCTGTGATATTTCTACTAGAATGGGCCATGTAGCACAAAAATGCTCAAAACCAACGTTTGACTAAGAGGGTCAAAAGGAAATAAATTCGTCTGATCAACAAGGTTCATGTACAGTAAACAGTTGAAACATCAACAACATATTGCAGACTTAAGCGAAACAGGAAGATGTGCATGTTTTGATAATAAGATATTCATCATAAACAGAAATAAAGCAAATAAGCAATCATGCATCCTCATTACAACACATATTATCCATAATGATGTCTTTGGGCAGTCTTACTTTTGGACAAAGCTACACTTGGCTTAATAAACTGGTATGCGGATACATCACTAAACAGTAAAAATAAGAAGATAAATCACAGAAGATGATATGCATTCATACAAAGAGGAAGATTATATGCATCCATACAATGGATGTGACAGTGAAACAAGTGCATAAAACATTATACTACAAGGATTTAAGCCCTAAAAGGTGTTTCCTAGAAATGGCAATTTCATTTCTACAATACCAGACAGAAACTAAGGATTTTGCAAGCGTTTGAAACAAATCTGAGATTCCCAACATCTTACTGGCGCGCACACACGGTTCAGACAAATTCATCACTGATTCATGCATGCGGAGGAACCAAATTGTTTGCAAATGCTCACCGCACCATGAGTTCACACAGCTATGTGTAGAGTTCCACCAATACATGCTAACATTTCAGAGACAGAGACTCCACATGTAATGGGAAATGATGTACTCTGAACCAATCCTCCCAATATGTTACCATCCACTACTACGCCAAAATTAATAAATCATAGACTATGAATCGCACCAGAGCAATGCAGCATTGCATTTGAACAACATCATGAACAAGTATACCACATCGCAAACAACAATGCCAACGAGTTTACAGCCAGCAAAGCAGCAGCAGCTGGCTTGCCAGGTTCGCATAAAAGATCAAAGAGTACAGAAATATATCAGTGCACGTTAAGATCAATATCTTGAAGCTAAAAACACATTCATGCACTGAAGCAGAGCTTCACAAGGCAAGAATCTCTGCAAGCTGAGAAAAAAAAGTAGCAGCAGAAGTTATAGACGTGGTCAAGTCAAACAAAAACACAGCAAGAGCCCCAAAAGCCCAAGCTCTCTCTCTCTCTCTCTCTCTCCCCCCAGATTTACGTGCAGCAGCCGCGACACGAAACCGTAGGTAACGCACGTCAAGAATCCCCCCCTAAAATCACGCAAGAACGCGAGAAAAAGAAAATAAAGAAAACCCAATCGGCGATAATAGCATGACAAAGCTTCCGCCGGGATCACGAAATGCGGCGAGCTCGCCGTCGCCAGCGGCGATGCTCGAGAAACGCGGCGGCGGCTAGATCGCCGTGGTAAAGGGGGTTTTGGAGCTCTCCGGCGTGCGGTGGCGCCGCACGGAGAGAGAGAGGTGGGGGGGGGGGTGGTTACAGGTGTGGAGGCACTCGGAGACGGTGGTGGCGTCGCGGAGGATGCGGCGGCAGAGCGGGCACGTCATGCAGCGGGCGAGGAGCTCCCGCTTCACCATCACCACCTCGCTCGCCGCCGCCGCCGCCTCCCGCTTCCTCCGCCTCCGCCTCCGCCGCTCCCGCTCCCGCTCCCGCCGCGGCTGCTCTCCCCCATCCTCCTCCCCCTCCTCCTCGTCGTCCTCCTCCTCCACCACCTCCTCCTCCTCCTTCGCCGCCTCCGGCGATGCGGGCCCGGTCTGCATGGCGTGGGGCCCCCCTCCGAGGCAAGAGAGACAGAGAGAGAGAGAGGCTCCTAGCTCCTCCTCCGCATGCCGCGGGACGCCGCCTCGCTCCCCCTCCGCCGCCTCCGGAGCGTGGAAATGGGAGGAGAGATCGAAGCGGAGGAGGAGGAGGCCGACGACGACGACGACGACGAGGAACCAAAAAAAAATGGTATTTTTACGTATTTATCGAGGGGAAGAGGAGGAGGAGGGGAGGCACTTTGGGTTGGTTGGTTTTCTTTTTTTTTCTCTTTTTTTTTACCTTTTTGTTTCTCTTCCAACCCTTTTGTTTTGATTTACTTTTTTTTTTTACTTTGGTGTGAAAAGCAAAATTAATCTGATATAGGTTTGGTGGTGTTAATGTCACGGTATAAATGTAGCGAGAGTCGAATCGAAACATCAAGACAGATATTTCTACTGTGTAAAAGAGCGATGCGTTGCATATTGTGGGGTGGGTTTTTTTTTCCGTGTGTGCTGAGCTGGAAAAAGATAAGCATTCTATCTTTGGGTAGCGCTGGAGTAACATATGAAGTGTCGTCGTATGCGTGGATCAGTGTGCGCCAGTAGGTGGGTTTAAACGTAAGCATTTTTTAGGCTTTGAGTGGAGAAATTTCAGGTGATTACACCACGCTAGCTTTCTAATTGATGTGTCGTGTTCTACAGCACTCGCATTAAGCGTGAAAGTCGTCGCGTGCATGGATCAATGTGCACCGACTGATGGGTTTTAGTGTCATCATTTTTGTATTTGAAGCGGAGAAAAGAAGACACTCATGATACGACGATCGCTAAGTGTTGTGTTGTACACGCAAAACAAAATGGAATAACATCTAATATGGTTGGATTTACATCATGCTTTAGTTTTCATGTAGAGTTACATTTGTTTCCTTCGTGTTCAAAAGCAGTGGTCTCACTATTGTGTTATAAGAATTTCTGGTAACAAATGTGGCAATGCCTATATCTGTGCATTTTACTATGTGTGCATCAAACTTACCACGTAAGCATATCCAGGGAGGACATTATATGGCGAATTGCACTAGTACCACAAGATTGGTTGGTAGTTTGCAAAATCACATCATGGGTGTTTTCACTGCAAAAGTTTTTTTTTCCATATCCGTGCAATCAACACATATGTTGAGCTAGGAAAAAAAAAACCTCTTTGTCATTTAGTACATTTTACAGTACATAGCTGTCAGAATTGATAGTACACTAAACAAACATTTTGCTTGTTCCTCATAAACTAGTATCAAATTAAATATATCATGTATTGGTTTATTTTATTTTCTTTGTCATGAAAAGCAAAACTAACTTGTTAATGTCACGATATGAATGTAGTAAAAAGTTGTATCGAAATGCTAACACAGTTTGTTCAACCGTGTCAAAGGTTGATACTTTGTATTTGGGAAATACTTTGGGTGGATTTTTCCATGCGTGCTAAGTTGGAGAAGATAAGCATTCTATGTTTGGTAGCACTGGACTAACGTATCAAATATCGTCGTATGCATGGATCGGTGTGCGCCATTAGGTGCGTTTAATTGTAAGTTTTTTTTTTTGCTTTAAGTGGAGAATAATTAAGGTGATCACGCCGTGACAATTTTTAATTCATATGTTATGCTGTACAACACTGATGTTAAGCATGAATGCAGTAACATGTATTGCCAACGTGCACGGGTAGATGGGTTACAGTGTAAGCACTTTTGTATTTGAAGCGAAGAAATTAAGACATTATGATATCTGATTGGTGTATACATGCAAAACAAATAGCTAGTGACTCGCAAATGCAACACTGTTGTTGGATCAATTTTCATCTTGCGTTAGTTTTAGTATAGTGCGGAGTCACTTTTGTTTTCTTTGTGGTCAATGCCATTGGTCTCACTTCGTGTTATATAAATTTCTTCTAGGAAATATGATAATGCCTATTTATGCGAATTTTGCCACGTCTGCATCAAAGTCAAACTGTACATAATAATATTACAAAGATTATAAGTTTCATGGATTGTTTTGATAGTTTGCAAAATCACATCATAGCCATTTTCACCGTTAAAGTTTTTTATATATCCATGTGTTCAACGTATGTTGAGCTATAAAAGAAAAGAAAACATATTTGCCTTTTGTAGTAGAAAGCTGCCGAATTGAAATTGATAGTTCACTATGCAAACTTTTTGCTTGGTCTTCATAAACTAGTATGAAAGTAAATATCTTTGTATTATTTTACATTTTACATTGGTTTCACATATGGAACAATTGATGTCTAACAATTTCATTCATTTATAATTGACATAGCGTGGCTTACGATAACATAAATATCATGCATCCCCCACAACTGATTACTCCTTTTATACTCCACATTTATTATATGATGTGCAGAAAACCATTTGCTGACTTGCTCATCATGTATGCATGAGTGGTTGGTGTTTGATGTTTCACTTAACTTCTAGTAGCATTTATCGTATTGTACTTGTTTGTTTCACTAGTTGTGTAGTATCTATGGCTTAGCTATTTGTATTGCTCAAATTTAAAAGAGAGTAATTTAAAGATCCCATGGTAAATATTACTTCCTCCGTTTCACAATGCAAGTCATTTTAGCATTTCCCATATTTATATTGTTGTTAATGAATCTAGACATCAATATGAATATGTGTGAAATGCTAGAATGACTTACATTGTGAAACGGAGGGAGTAATAAATCTGCTACTTTTTATAATTAAAAAAAGAAGTACCCGGTTGAGAAATATATACAATTTTCTATGAGGATTAATAAGTTTATGAAACTAATAAATGAAAATTGCATGAATATATATACCCACATAATTATCCTCGAACAAAGAGTGAAAAAAAGGCAAAACTGATCAATTAAATGGATAAATTAATTAACCTTGTTAGATCTTCATCTAATCCTCATGTTTAACAGCAAAACCACTACTCCGTAATTATTACCCCTTTATAACACCGTTATTGGTCAAATACCACTATAGATTGTTTCCATCTTTCTTTGTGTGTATTTAGATTTAATTGGAAAATCAAGTGGCATAAGCTTCGTAATCATATTAAGACTTATTGTATTTTACATTTTGACAAAAAATTTAAGTAAGACGAATAGTTAAATGTTTGTAAAAAAAAATTAGCGGCGTCATATATTTACAAACGGAGGTAGTATGCAATTATACTAAGTGGGGATGATTTGTATGGGGATGATTTGTATAGATATATATAGAATTACCACGTAGTTCAGTAATAACGTATCCCATGGGTTGGCTTCATGGCCCATATATTTTATTTATTAATTAAGCCCTATATATACGGGCCCATCTGAATAACCACACACAAACAAAGATTTCACATAATTTTCCTAGAAGAGAAACAAACAAATAAAAACAAGGTTTTACTACACGGGCTTAATGCGATCTGCCTCCAGGCCCAGCCAATCAACCCTGAAAAAAAGGAAAAAGTACACCGAAGGTCCCTCAACAAAACCAGATATATGGGGTCCCTTAACTCTACAAAACCGGTCACCCGAGGTCCTAGCGTAGTATTGACACCGGATTTGTCCTACGTAGCGCTGTTTTTGTACACCGTGGCGCTTTGACCACGGTCTTCGGCGCTGAGTCAGTGCCTAGATACCCTCTTCTCCTCTCTCTCTCTCTCCTCTCTTCCCCATCCAATCTACCAAGACGGCGGCGTGCGGGCGAGCGCGCGGTGTGATGGCGGATAGGGCTGAGCGGCAGCCGGTAGAGGTGGCTTGCGGGCGGCGCCATCGCCGTCCGCCTCGTCCCCGCCAAATCCCGCCGCGGCGCGAAGGCCAGCATCGTCCTCCACCTCTTCTACGTGGCGGCGGCCATTCCACGGAGGCCGACGCGCTAGTCTACGCCGGCCCGGCCTTCTTCTCGGCTTCACCGGAGCCGAGCTCTACCGGCGAGGCACTAGCCTGGTGGCCGTCTTCCGGTTGGCCCTGGTGGGCCCTCGTCGTGACCGCCTCCAGGTCCGAGCCATCCAAGCGGAGCACAGCCTCCAGGCGGCCGGCGCCCCTGCGCTCCTTACCTTGAACCTCCCACTGTTGTTCCCCCTGCGCCGAGCAGCCTCACCGACTGCACAACGGTGACCTTCGGCGCGCCCAACGCCTCGTAGCGCCGCGACGGGTCACACAACTGGATGGCCGCCACCGGCATGATGTAGGCGTCGGAGTCATTTGACTCCGACCACTCGTCGGGCGACACCAGAGAGTCGAACACGGTGATGGTGACCCGCGGCCAACGCCACCTCGAACGGCACGTCCTCGTCGGCCATCTTCGCCTAGATCATGAGCGTGTCCACACCCATGGCCTCAAGCTTCTGTGGGGAGAAGCCAATCACCTCCTCCAGTGTCTCTGGGTTGTCCGCTGCAGTGGCGACGCGCTCACTCCGGCCATCAGACACGGCGGCGCCAAGCTTCGCCACTTTGTCCGCATCTGGGTAAGAGGGTTGGTAGTGGTTAGGTTTTCATGGAACGACCGCCTCCCCACCGAGGTTGCCGCTGCCGGCCGCTGTCGCGGCGCCGCCCTCCTTTCCCGCCTCCTTCTCCGTGCCTCCGCTTCGCCGGCCGCCGCGCGCTCGCGAGTTGCCTCCGCTGGCCGCCGCCCGTTCCTTGCTACTCACCCGCGGCAAAGGGAAGAGAAAAAAGAAAGGGGAAAGAGAGAGGGTGACGTGGACACCTGACATGATGGGCCCACGTGGGTCCCACGCTGTCGGTGACATGGGACCGGGAGTATCATGACTTAGAGACTTGAGGCAGACACGATCACCCACGTGGCCTAACCCCCTCGGGGGGGGGGGGTCGGGCCCAAGGGTGATACGGCCGCCCTTCTCTTTGTCTCCCCGAGGGGTCGGACCGCTCCCGTCTCGGCCCCGAGGGCCGAGGCGCCCCGACCCCTTGTGGGTTTTGCGCCGCGTATATGGGGTAGGTGAGCATAGCGGGGCTCACCTAACCACATTTATTGCGGTTTGGACGAGCGCGTCACGCCGCATGTAACGCAGTGCAGCGCGCTCGTTTATCCGGTCAGTGACCAGTCACAGACCGATCAGATCGTGGGTTAGGTGGCGACAGGCGGTCTGACGCACGCCTCGCCCCATCCCGTCAGGATGAGAGCCTCCAAGCACTTGTCCCTAGCCGGAGCCGGCGTGTTAGCTCCTGGAGATGGCACGTTGGTCCCGGTCAGATATATACCAGGCTTCATCCTAACCATTACAAGCAAGACATTGTATGAAGAGGGGCAAACATGCAGATTGATAAACTGACGCGTGGTGGACAAGAATGACTGATTTGTGACCGGTCTGACACTGGTCATGTCGTCAGCAGACAGCCATGTTCCCACGTCGCGCCTGCTTCCGGCGGAAGTGGAGGTAGGTATGGGCCGTCCCATCAGAAGGTCATTCGGACGGCAACCATACAAGTCGCCGTCTGTTTATGAAAAGATAGGATAAGTCCCCACAAAAAAGAGAGAGATGGTGCATGTGGTATCCCCTTGAGGTATAAAAGGAGGACCTTGCCCACTTAGAAGGGGAATTGATTTTTTCGGATCCAGAACGATCAGGGAGGGAGAGAGTAAGAGCTCTCTGATTCTCCAGCTCTTTTGTAGCTTCTTCATACATAGATCCACCAAAACACAGGAGTAGGGTATTACGCTTCTCAGCGGCCCGAACCTGTATACATCGCCCGTGTCTTGTGTGTTTCCATTCTCGCGAACCTTCCACACACAGACTGGGAGCTTAGAATCTCACCCAGGGCCCCCGGCCGAACCGGCAAAGGGGGGCCTGCGCGGTCTCCCGGTGAGGAGCCCCACGCTCCGTCATCTAGCGCGCCAGGTAGGGGGCTTTGCGTGTGTTTTTCTAAGCTCTCGCATTCTTTCGTGTGCGCCAAGCTTTTCCTGTTCAGCCCAATGGCCGAACAAGCAAAGGCGCACAACCTCTCTCCGAGTGTTAGCGGTGACGACGGGGAGCCGAACCCACGCCGTCGAGCTCGTACTCCACCGCCCCCTCCACGTCACCCGCCCATTGTCCCTGACCCGGAGTCTCCAGCCCAACGTTGGCTGGACGACGTGGCCAACTTGGTCATGACGGCACGGCAGCGCCTAGGTGCTAGTGGGCGGTCCTCCGCCACCAAGACCTCTGGCGCTGCTACCACCGGCTCCGTGTCGTCAAGGCGGAGGGCGCGGCGAGCGGCGGCTGTTGCTCGCCATTCAGCCGCCACTCCTTCGTCAGCGCCTCCGACCCAGGAAGATCTGCGTGGGGGGCCGGATGCCCGCATCAGTATCGAGCGCCGGCGTAATGGCCGGCGTGCTGCCCACGCAACGGAGGGCGCCTCCTCGTCCGGAGTGTCACATCAACACGGACGCGGGGATCAGCCCTCCGTGCCCCCGGTTGGTGGTGTCGGCTGTAGAGCCTTTGTGGCGAGCCTTCGGAACGTCCGTTGGCCCCCAAGGTTCCGGCCCACCATCGCCGAAAAATATGACGGGAGCGTCAACCCCGCCGAGTTTCTCCAGGTCTACACGACCGGGATCGAGGCCGCCGGGGGTGACGACAGGGTCATGGCGAATTTCTTTCCCATGGCCCTGAAGGGACAGGCACGGGGTTGGCTAATGAACTTGCCACCCGCGTCCGTCCACTCTTGGGAGGATTTGTGCCAACAGTTCACCATGAACTTTCAAGGCACATATCCGCGCCTAGGTGAAGAAGCGGACTTACATGCAGTCCAGCGAAGGGATGATGAGTCACTTCGCTCATACATTCAGCGGTTCTGTCAAGTCCGCAACACCATACCATGCATCCCTGCACACGCGGTGATCTACGCGTTCAGGGGGGGTGTGCGGCACAACCGCATGCTCGAAAAGATCGCCTCCAAAGAGCCCCAGACTACCGCGGAGCTTTTTCAGCTCGCGGACCGAGTGGCTCGTAAGGAAGAGGCATGGACCTGGAACCCCTCCGGTTCCGGTGTGGCAGCTTCGGCCGCCCCCGGATCCGCTGCTCGGACAGGGCGGCGTGACAGGAGGAGGAAGAAGAGGTCAGCCCATTCCGACGACGAGGGTCATGTCCTCGCCGTCGAGGGCGCTTCGCGGGCCACCCGAAAGGGGAGGCCTGCGAGCGACAAAAAGAAGGAGGCCGGCGCTCCCAGTAGGGAGCGCCCAACCGGCAAGTGGTGCATCGTCCACAACACCTCCCTTCACGACCTCGCGGACTGCCGCGCAGTCAAAAGTTTAGCTGAGCGGACGAGGAAGTGGGAAGAGGAGAGGAGGCAGGAGCGCCGAGAGGGCAAGTCCCCGGCGGTTCCTTCCGGCAATCGGCGAAGTGAGGCCAAGCAGAAGGCCCCCACCGAGGACATCGATGACGGCGATGATGACCTAGGTTTCCAAGAGCCTGGGGCCACCATTGCCACTGTCGATGGGGGAGCGTGTGCTCACGTTTCTCGCCGGAGCCTCAAGGCCATGAAGCGAGAGCTTCTGGCCGCGGCCCCTACTCATGAGGCGACGCGCCGGGCGCGGTGGTCGGAGGTTGCCCTCACCTTCGACCAGACCGACCACCCACCGTGCGTTGCCCGGGGAGGACAGATCGCAATGGTGGTTTCCCCCACTGTTTGCAACGTGAAGCTGGGGCGTGTCCTCATTGATGGGGGAGCAGCCCTCAACATCCTTTCCCCCGCAGCCTTTGACGCTATCAAGGCCCCGGGGATGGTGCTCCGGCCGTCCCAGCCGATTATCGGTGTGACGCCGGGTCACACTTGGCCGCTAGGTCATATCGACCTCCCGGTCACCTTCGGTGGATCCGCCAACTTCCGCACGGAGCGGGTGAACTTTGATGTGGCGGACCTCAGTCTGCCCTACAACGCGGTCCTAGGGAGGCCCGCGTTGGTGAAGTTCATGGCGGCAGTCCACTACGCCTACCTCCAGATGAAGATGCCGGGCCCCGGTGGCCCCATCTCTGTCCATGGCGACCTCAAAGTCGCGCTTGCTTGTATGGAGCAGCGCGCGGACCACCTCACCGCCGCGTCCAAGCCCGAGGGAGGCGACGAGAGGCTTGGCACCTCCGCCCCCGCCGCCCCGAGGCAGCGGATAGTCACATGCGACGAGGTCCCGGTCAAGGAGGTTGCCCTGGGCGACGGCCCGTCCAAGACCACACGGATCGGTGGTCTTCTGGACGGCAAATAGGAAGACGCGCTCGTCTCTTTCCTGCGGGCAAACGCTGACGTCTTCGCATGGAGACCGGCGGATATGCCCGGGGTCCCCAGGGAGGTGATTGAGCACCGTCTCGCCGTGCGGTCGGGCGCAAGGCCGGTCCGGCAGAAAGTACGGCGGCAGGCCCCGGAACGTCAAGCCTTCATCCGCGAGGAGGTGGCGCGACTTCTGGAGGCCGGATTCATCCGCGAGGTCATCCATCCGGAGTGGCTGGCGAACCCGGTGGTCGTTCCCAAGGCGAACGGCAAGCTTCGGATGTGCATCGACTACACCGACCTTAACAAGGCATGTCCTAAGGACCCTTACCCCCTGCCTCGCATAGATCAGATTGTCGACTCCACAGCGGGGTGCGATCTTTTGTGTTTTCTAGATGCATACTCTGGTTACCATCAGATTCGCATGACTAGGGAGGATGAGGAAAAAACTGCATTCATTACCCCCATAGGAACTTATTGTTATACGACAATGCCCTTCGGGTTAAAGAATGCAGGTCCTACTTTTCAACGTACTACTCGAATTTCTTTGGGTAGCCAAATAGGACGTAATGTTGAGGCTTATGTCGATGACTTGGTTGTAAAGACGCACAACCAAGAGACCTTACTCTCGGATCTAGCGGAAACTTTTGAGAGTCTCCGCTCCGCCCGCATAAAACTGAACCCCGATAAGTGCGTGTTCGGTGTACCTGCGGGCAGGCTTCTCGGGTTTTTGGTCTCTGCCCGAGGCATCGAGGCCAACCCCGAGAAGATACGAGCTATAGAGCGGATGCGCCCCCCCAGCAAGCTTAGGGATGTGCAATGCGTCACCGGTTGCATGGCCGCCCTAAGTCGGTTCATATCGAGGCTGGGAGAGAAGGCGCTACCCTTATTTAAGCTCCTCAAACGCTCCGGGCCGTTTACTTGGACGGAGGAAGCTGAACGTGCCCTCACTCAGTTGAAGGCGTATCTCAGCTCTCCCCCAGTTCTGGTCGCCCCGGAGCCAAATGAACCCTTGTTACTCTACTTAGCGGCGACCCCGCAAGTGGTTAGTGCGGCGTTGGTTGTGGAGCGCGATGAGGACAATCCTCATTCCGCGCACCCCCACCCTGTGCTGGCTTGGCCCGGGAGAGAGCAGGGAGGAGAGGCCCCCGAGCCGAACGGTGGCCCAAGGCCCCCGACGACCGGAGCAGGCCCTCTGCCCGCTTGTCAGACGGTGCCAGGTGCCCCCGACCCCCAGGATGGCCCGATGGCCACTGCGGGAAGGCCACACCTATCGCCCTCTGACCCCGAGACTAACCCTGTGCCGACTCGACCCGGGAGATAGCAGGGAGAAGAGGCCCCCGAGCCGAACGGTGGCCTAAGGCCCCTGACGACCGGAGTTGGCCCTTTGCCCGCTTGTCCGACGACGCCAGGAGCCCCCGACCCCCAGGACGGCCCCGAGGCCACTGTGGGAAGGCCGCCCCTGTCGTCCTCCGACCCCGAGGTCGTCGGCACAGAAGACGAGTGCACCCCGCGAGGCCGCTTGGACAAAGAGCACCCCAGGGATGTGGCCCCTAGCGAAGAGGATCGGCCCCACCGAAAGGTGCAGCGGCCCGTCTACTTTGTTAGTGAGGCCCTCCGGGACGCCAAGACCCGATACGCTCAGGCCCAGAAGATGCTTTACGCTATTCTGATGGCTTCGAGGAAACTGCGCCATTATTTCCAGGCGCATCGGGTCACGGTGGTTACGTCTTACCCCCTCGGCCAAATCTTGCATAATCGAGAGGGTACTGGACGGGTGGTGAAATGGGCAATCGAACTTTCTGAGTTTGATTTGCACTTTGAACCACGCCACGCTATCAAGAGCCAGGCCCTCGCCGATTTTGTGGCAGAGTGGACCCCAGCTCCCGAGCCCGTCTCAGTCCCCGAGGCCAGCTCGGGCCCCTCACAACTGCCTCACACCGCCCACTGGGTGATGCAGTTTGACAGCTCCCTGTCTCTTCAGGGCGCCGGTGCGGGGGTCACGTTGACCTCGCCGAGCGGAGACGTCCTCAGGTATTTGGTTCGCCTTGACTTTCGGGCGACCAATAATATGGCAGAGTACGAGGGACTCCTTGCGGGACTCAGGGTGGCAGCTGGACTGGGGATCCGCCGCCTCCTGGTGTTAGGCGACTCCCAGCTGGTCGTTAACCAGGTCTGTAAGGAGTACCGGTGCTCTGACCCGCAGATGGACGCTTACGTGCGCCAAGTACGGCGTATGGAGCGCCATTTTGACGGGATAGAGCTTCGGCACGTGCCCAGACGGGATAACACGGTTGCCGACGAACTCTCACGGCTCGCTTCCTCGCGAGCCCAGACCCCACCGGGCGCCTTTGAAGAAAGGCTTGCCCAGCCGTCGGCGCGACCCGACCCCTTAGGGGAGACGGACGCGCCTGACAGGCCCCCGATGCCCGTCGGAGTCCAGGCCTCGGGACCCGAGGGGAGCGCTCCCAGCTCCCTTAGATTGATTGCTTGGATCGCTGAGATCCAAGCATACCTCACAGATAAGACTCTACCCGAGGACCGCGAAGGGAGTGAACGCGTCCAACGCATCTCCAAACGCTACGTGCTGGTAGAAGGGACCCTCTATCGGCGTGCGGCTAACGGAATCCTCCTGAAGTGCATTCCTCAGGAACAAGGCGTCGAGCTTCTTGCCGATATCCATGAAGGCGAATGCGGATCCCACTCCGCCTCGCGCACCTTGGTTGGCAAAGCCTTTCGACAAGGTTTCTATTGGCCGACAGCTCTCAATGATGCGGTCGACCTGGTCCGGCGATGCAGAGCGTGTCAATTCCACGCCAAGCAAATCCATCAGCCGGCCCAGGCCCTGCAGATCATACCACTTTCATGGCCATTTGCTGTCTGGGGGTTCGATATCCTGGGACCGTTTAGGCAGGCCCCGGGCGGGTTTGAGTATCTGTATGTCGCGATCGACAAGTTCACTAAGTGGCCCGAGGCTTATCCGGTCGTCAAGATCGATAAGCACTCCGCACTTAAATTCATTAAGGGCATCACAGCCCGGTTTGGGGTGCCTAACCGTATTATTACGGATAACGGCACCCAATTCACTAGTGAACTTTTCGGCGATTACTGCGAAGACATGGGCATCAAGCTCTGCTTCGCCTCACCTGCCCACCCCAGAAGCAACGGCCAAGTGGAGCGCGCCAATGCGGAAATCCTCAGAGGCCTTAAAACCAAGACCTTAAACATCCTCAAGAAGCACGACGATTCGTGGATCGAGGAGTTGCCAGCGGTGCTCTGGGCGAACCGAACTACGCCAAGCCGAGCAACCGGGGAAACGCCTTTCTTCCTCGTCTACGGCGCGGAAGCAGTTCTCCTATCCGAGCTCACCCTGAGGTCCCCTCGGGCCACCATGTACTGCGAGGCTGATCAAGATCAGCTTCGCAGAGATGACCTCGACTACTTGGAAGAGCGAAGGCGGCGCGCGGCCCTCCGAGCCGCGCGCTACCAGCAGAGCCTGCGGCGCTACCATCAGCACCACATCCGGGCCCGATCACTCTGCGTCGACGACCTCGTCCTACGCCGCGTCCAAACGCGTGCTGGATTGAGCAAGCTCTCACCAATGTGGGAGGGTCCGTATCGAGTGATCGGCGTCCCCCGGCCGGGCTCCGTTCGGCTAGCCACGGGCGACGGCACAGAGTTGCCTAACCCGTGGAACATCGAACACCTTCGTCGCTTCTACCCCTAAAGGGGGATCGGGTGTCAGGTTTCGGGCTCGGGCCAACCCCGCACCCCCCTCGGGCGTGCAGGATTGGCCGGGGGCTACCACATATGCATATTCTTATTTCTCTTATATCTGTATTTCAATAAAAGTATTTTCGATTTCCTAAAGGCTGTATCTGTGCTGTTGTTTCCTTTTGAAGGATCTTGACTTGAAATAGGTCACTCATGTTCAATCCTGCCCTCGGGGGCTCGGGTCGGCTAAAATCGCCAAACGGGGCCCAGAACCGAGCCGTGCCCCGGGGCGTGGTGAACTCCGGGGGGGAATCGGCAAAAACCCACAATCGGGTCACCCATAACCCTCGGTCACCACGCTCCCGGCCTGGCCAGTCTCGACATGTGGATCTCCCCAGGCACTAGCCCCGACCCGAGCCATTTGAGGACTAGGACCTGGGCACGAGCCCTTGTTCAAGCCAAGACACAAAAGGACCGCGGCACAGGCATCCTCGTCTTATACACACAACAAATAGAATTGACACAAAAAATTTCCTCTTTATTTGATTGCAGATTAAATTAGTCTATACAAGAAGGGGGCCCGAAGGCCTCGGAAGAAGAAAAGAAGAAACTATTTAAAGATTGGCGGGGGCCTGGGGGCTCACTCCGATGCACCCGGGTCGCCAGCCTCGTCGCCACTGTCGCCCACTCCGCCGTCATCGTCCTCCTCGTCGGAGTTGAGGGCGAACGCGAGCCGAGGGGCCGAACCCTCGAAGCTGTGGACGATATGGTCGGCGGCGTCCCGGACCTGCGCGCGTGCGCCATCCTCGGTCCCGGGAGGGAACTCGTCCAGCGCCGTCCATGGGAAGAAGTCAGGATCCCTGGCTTGGTAACTCGCCAGTACGAGCTCCACCGCTCCTCGGGCGAGGTCCCTCGAGGATGACTTAATCGTCCTCTCGAGCTCCTCGGGGAGCCGTTGGAGAGTCCCGGCTATCTCCGAGAGGCGCTGGGCGAGGCCCCCCTGGTTGGCGGCGTACTTCGCAGTCCGCCCGCCCCAGAGGCCCGCCTGCCGGCCGGCGCGGTCTAGACGGGAGACGGCGTCCCGAAGCATGCCGGGCCCTACCTCGCCTGCCAAGCGGAGGGCCTCGACCTCCCCGGCGGACGAGTCTAGCGCGCCCTGCAGATCGGCGATGGTGTGTTCGGCAGCTGCGAGGCGGGCGGTTAAGTCGCTTTCGCCCGTGGCCGCCCCGCCGCTACACGCCCTTGCATCCAGCTCCCTTGCCTGCGCCTCGAGTTCAGCGGCCCGCTGGTTCAGTGCGACCCTCTCGGCGCGGGCACTTTCCAGATTGCGACGCGCTTGTTCCTCTTGCGCAGCCTCGCGGAGGGACAGGCAGTCCGCCAGCCGTTGCGCCGCGGCCTCGGCCTCCTCGAGATCTCGCTCCCGCTCGGTGAGCGCGTCCTCACGGAGGCAGAGCGCGGACTCCTCTTCGGCACAGGCGGCCTCGTGCGCAGTCAGCGTTGCCTCCCGGATGGCAACGGCGGCCTCGCGATCCGCCAGGTCCCTCTCCACGACGCAGGCACGCTCTTCCAGCGCCATGGCACGGGCCTCAAGGGCTTCTTCGCGCCGCCGGGATGCCACCTCGGTCTCCGCCGCCCGCCGTTCTCGGGCAGCGGCAGCGTCAAGGACCCCCCGGGCGGCGTCGAGCTTCTTCCCTAGCTCCGCCTCCCAGCTCCCGTATTGAAGGCGGAGGGTGTCCTGCGCCTCGTTCATCACGGTGGTGGCGATGAGGGCAGCCCCCCGCTCCTCCTCCACCTCCTTGGCGATCTCCCCCAGCACCTTCCGACGGGCTTCGAGCTCTGAGACGTGCCGGCGGTGTGCCTTGCGGCCCACCTCCACCATGGCCTCCACCGAGCGTCGCCCCTCTTCGACACGCGCCCATGCGGCGTCGAGCTCCGCCCGCTCTGCTTGCAGCGCCTCCACCTAGGCATTTAACCCGTCCAACACCGTGGTGTTTGCGACGGCCAAGGCCTGCAGAAGGGGTTCTGCGCTCAGTGGAGCAACGGAAGGCGTGGGGAAGAGCCGCCTCGAAGAGGATGCCGCGCGGCTTGGCCCGCCGATGGACGTGCCGGACTCGGGGATGTCCCCCGGACCTGGTTTGTCCTGAGCGTCGCACGAGGGAGTGGGCCCAAGCGATGCACCCGCGGCCTCGCCGCGAGTTGCCTCGGAAGTCGTTGTCGCCTCGGCCTGGTGAAGTCTAGCCTCCTCCCGAGCGGCTTCTTCAGCTTGGCGAGCTCGGACGGCCACCTGGGCAGCTTCCTCGGCTTCTCGAAGGCGATCCACGGCCTCTTGCCGGTCAGTTTCACGGGTCGCCTCGGAGGATGTCGTCGCCTCGGCCTGGCGGAGTCCGGCCTCCTCCCGAGCGGCTTCCTCGGTCTGGCGAGCCCGGGCGACCTCCCGAGCGGCCTCCTCGGCTTCCCGAAGGCGATCCGCGGCTTCTCGCCGGTCAGATTCCCGCCTCCGGGCCTCTGTGGTCGCCGGGTCCTCGGCCTCAGACTGGCCGGACTTGGAATGGCGGGAGGGACGCGACGGGATCTCGCTGAAGCAGAAGAAAAGCCAGAAGACAAACAAGATGGGTGAATGAAAACTTGTGTTGGAAGAATGAATACAGCCACAATGGGCGTGGGACGAACCTGCGAGGGGGTCGGTTAAACGACCACCTTGGAGGGGAAATGAGGTTTCCCCGGGATGGTTCTGTCCCCCCCATCTTGCGGAGCCGTTTCTTCTTCCGCTCCCCCTCGGGCTGCGGCGTCGGCGCGGCCCCCTCCGGGCGCCTGCTGCTGACACGCGCCGCCCCGCCCCCACGGGGAGGAGATGGGGAGGAAGTACCCTCTTGCTTTCTCTTCCCTCGGACGTCGGCAGGGCGGCTGCCCCCCGAGCCCCCATCACGGGGCCCAGAAGCACGACCCCCTCCCGGGGTAGATTGTTCCCCCCTGCGGCTCCCGCCCGAGCCATCGTGGCCTCGAGGAGCCCGCTCCTCCGACGCCCCGACCGCCTGCATGATGGTCAGGATGTTGGCGCGATCTGGATCGCTGCAGAGGGGGAGGACTCCTTGGGGGATGAGGGATGCCTCCGCGGAGCTGAGATTCAACACCCGTTGGATCATTACCTTGAAGTCTTCGGGGACCCAGTCCCATTTGACCCCCCGGTGGGTCCTCATACAGTCCTCGGACCCGGTGTACTCCCAGGCACCCCGGGCGCGCTGCTGGAGTGGCGCGATCCGGCGACGAAGATAGTCGCCGTACACCATGGCCCCTGTGAGCCCCAGGGATCGCAGGCCCGCCAGGCGGTCGAGGACGGCGTCATAGCCATCTCCCAGATCTACCGGCGCCCGCCAGCTGGAGGCTGGCTCGGAAGTCGGAGGCGCGCTTCGTCGGCGAGGGGGGTGTAGAACCAGTCGCTCTTCCAGTCATCCCACTTCTTGCGGAGGACGCAGGGAATGTAGCGGTTTAGCACCGGCCCCCGCGGCTGGAAGTAGCAACCACCAACCACCGACGGCGGCGACACCGGCTGTACGGTGAAGAACCACCGGAACAGCCGAAGGGATGGGCGCACCCCGATGAACATCTCGCACAGGTGCGCGAAGATGGCCAATGTCATTACCGCGTTGGGGGTGAGGTGCGCCATCTGGAGATCGTAAAACTCCAGAACATCCATGAAGAAAGAAGAAAATGGCGGAACCAGCCCTGCCATTGCAAAAGGGAGGAAGAAGACGGACCGTCCCGGGTAGCATGGCGCCGGGCGTCCCTCGCCCAGCGTAACTATCTCCCGGCCGGTGGCAGATTCCGGCATGAAGCGGCGCGGCAGCCCGGCCTGCCTCTCGCTCACGATGCGGGAAGGCGGCAGCACGCTACCATCAAGCAAAGCGGAGCCCCGTGCCATGACGCCGGAGGAAGAGATGTTTAAGAGCGAGCGCGTGTGGCGAAGGTAGGGCACAGGAAACAAGGAGTTAGGGCGCAAGCGGCGAAGACAAGGGGAATAATGGCGAGAGGAAGAAAGCAAATCTCTTCCTCGGCGACCTTATACCCTTGCCAACGCTGTGCCCGGCTCCTCGTTTCTCGCGCCCACTATCTTGCCCCCTCGTTTCTCGCGCCCACGCTTCCACTAATCCCATTCTCCCGTTTGCGGTGCATGAGGTGGATATGCGGCTGTGGCAGTCGAGATGGAACATCTCGTGCGCGCGTTAATTACGCTCGCCGACCAAAGCGCCATCGCCATATCTCCAGGAAAAACGAACCGGCTTGTCCCGATTTTTAGACCGGCCCCACCATGTCACCAGGCCTTAGGAAGTGGCGTCACGCCCGACCGCTTCCCTCGAGGAGGGCGATCGCCCTGGCATAACGCCGGGGGCTACTGTCGGTGACATGGGACCGGGAGTATCATGACTTAGAGACTTGAGGCAGACACGATCACCCACGTGGCCTAACCCCCTCGGGGGGGGGGTCGGGCCCGAGGGTGATACGGCCGCCCTTCTCTTTGTCTCCCCGAGGGGTCGGACCGCTCCCGGCTCGGCCCCGAGGGCCGAGGCGCCCCGACCCCTTGTGGGTTTTGCGCCGCGTATATGGGGTAGGTGAGCATAGCGGGGCTCACCTAACCACATTTATTGCGGTTTGGACGAGCGCGTCACGCCGCATGTAACGCAGTGAAGCGCGGTCGTTTATCCGGTCAGTGACTAGTCATAGACCGATCAGATCGTGGGTTAGGTGGCGACAGGCGGTCTGACGCACGCCTCGCCCCATCCCGTCAGGATGAGAGTCTCCAAGCACTTGTCCCTAACTGGAGCCGGCGTGTTAGCTCCTGGAGATGGCACGTTGGTCCCGGTCAGATATATACCAGGCTTCATCCTAACCATTACAAGCAAGACATTGTATGAAGAGGGGCGAACTTGCAGATTGATAAACTGACGCGTGGTGGACAAGAATGACCGATTTGTGACCGGTCTGACACTGGTCATGTCGTCAGCAGACAGCCATGTTCCCACGTCGCGCCTGCTTCCGGCGGAAGTGGAGGTAGGTATGGGCCGTCCCATCAGAAGGTCATTCGGACGGCAACCATACAAGTCGCCGTCTGTTTATGAAAAGATAGGATAAGTCCCCACAAAAAAGAGAGAGATGGTGCATGTGGTATCCCCTTGAGGTATAAAAGGAGAACCTTGCCCACTTAGAAGGGGAATTGATTTTTTCGGATCCAGAACGATCAGGGAGGGAGAGAGTAAGAGCTCTCTGATTCTCCAGCTCTTTTGTAGCTTCTTCATACATAGATCCACCAAAACACAGGAGTAGGGTATTACGCTTCTCAGCGGCCCGAACCTGTATACATCGCCCGTGTCTTGTGTGTTTCCATTCTCGCGAACCTTCCACACACAGACTGGGAGCTTAGAATCTCACCCAGGGCCCCCGGCCGAACCGGCAAAGGGGGGCCTGCGCGGTCTCCCGGTGAGGAGCCCCACGCTCCGTCACACGCTGACTCAGCCGCCACGTAGACCAAAACCGGGGTCAAAACAATCGAAGAATCTCGGGTTACTGGTTTTGTATAGTTAACGGACCCCGCATATCTGGTTTTGCGGTTCGAGGATGTTTATGTATCCCGATGACAAGTTGAGGGACCTTCGGTGTACTTTTTCTCTGAAAATACCCATAAAATCTCCGTACTAGGCCCGCACACAAGTACTAACTAGGCCTGTTACGTGGGCCCCACTAGGCCCCAGCCCAGTTGGGCCCAAACTGTCCATTCCAGCCATCCAATCCACCCAAGTACCTGCCAGCCGTCGGATCATCTACGGACGGTCCAGATCACGCCATATCATCCCTACCACACACTCTCCTCTCCCTCTCCGCCGCCGCCGCCGCCGCCGCCGTCGCATGACCGCCGTCGCCGTGCCGTCGCCGCCGCTCCTCCACCCCACGTGCCCCTCGTGGTGGTCGTCCCCGCGCCCCAGCTTCTTCTTCTTCTTCCTGAGGTGGGTCAGGGTGGGCGTGGATTGATATTTTAATACGAATAATAATACTAACTGGGGTTAGTAAGTTGTTAGTCAAGGTGATTAGGTTGGATGATTTGACCTCTCCTTCCTCTCCCTCTGCTTCGTCCGTCCTGTAGCCATTGTTGACTAGGAGGAGGAGGAGGAGGAGGAGGAGGAGGGATTGATTGGTGAGCTCGTGTTGGTATTTTTGTTTGTTTGTAGGGAGGAGAGGTGGTTGCTGCGGCGGCGGAGGACGGCGATGGCGCGGCCGCCGGTGCTCTCCGTCGCGCTTCCCTCCGACACGGGACGCGTGCTCAGCATCCAGTCCCACACCGTCCAGGTTCCTTCTTCTTCCCCCCCTCAATCCCAATCTGCTCTTCATTCCTCATTCCATGGAAGCGTATATATATCGAGTGGGTTCGGGAGCAAATCTGAGGTTCTTGGAGTTGTGCTCCAAAGATGTGATGTGCTCTCAAGATGTGTGGTTTTTTTTTTTTTTGGGGATGCTTTTACATGTGCAGGTGTTTAGTTTAGGCCTCTTGTGGGTGTGTTACTCTGGTTGTGATAATGTATGTGGGAAAATGAAGGATGTGAGTAAAATCGTTAGCGCTTGCTAAATCGGATTGCGCAGAGCTTGCGACCAAGGCTGCTTTGTCCTTCTGTGAGATGAGATGAGATGAGAGTTCAGGAAGCAAGTTCCTTGACATAGAATACAACTTGGTTGAGTTGTTTTGGGGAATTCTTTAGTGTATGATGGATTTGTTTTACAAGTAGTGAATTATGTTTTAGTTTTTCGCTTTGATATGTATGGTCTGTTGGGCCTGCCTTTTTTTTTTAATTTAGGGATACGTTGGCAACAAATCAGCAGTCTTTCCCCTGCAACTCCTGGGCTTTGATGTGGATCCGATAAACTCGGTACAGTTTTCTAATCATACAGGTAGAGGTGGGCTGCGCTTCGTTCAACATCGCACGTGCAATCTTTGACACACCTGAATAATTCCCTGTTATTTCATATCCCAGGGTACCCAACATTTAGAGGACAGGTCCTCAACGGCAGTCAGCTGTGGGATCTTATTGAAGGGCTGGCGGAAAACGATTTATTGCATTATACCCATTTATTAACAGGTGAATGACTTCTTCTTCATTTTACACTTTCCCATCCTTTGTCAAAGAAAAAAAAAGCTCTCCTGTTTCTGGTGATGTTTTCATCACAATGGCATGCATACCGGTTAGCCATCTCCTTTGTACTGCCAAATAAGGTTTGTGTGTTTTAACAAAAAGTAACATGATGTTTATGGTATTCAGGTTATATTGGATCTGTTTCCTTTTTAACTACTGTACTACAAGTTGTTGACAAATTACGATCAGTCAATCCTGATCTTGTATATGGTAATCTTTTCTCATCTTTCATTATCTATTCTTCTCTATGGTGTTTTGTCTCTACCAAATTTTATAGGGCAATTGTGTCATAGCTCAAGACTGATTACGAATGACTGATATCTGTTTGCTAATGTTCTGCAGTTTGTGACCCGGTTCTAGGTGATGAAGGGAAACTATATGTCCCTCAGGATTTAATATCTGTTTATCAACAGAAGGTGATTTAATCCATTCAAGTCGCTAAATATAAAATGCTGGAAATTTCTTATTGTTGGGCATTTGGGCATGTAAAAGCTGCTGATTGTAAAAATGAAAGCTTTGACTGTTTTCCGACATGGTGTGTGAGCAACCTCTATAAGCAAATCCCTTCACTTGACTGAATTGCTACCTTTTGTTATACCACCTCCATCTTTATATGTATGATGCTGGCTAGTTCAAATTTGACTAGCCAACGTCACATAAAAAGAACTGAGGGAATAGAATGCAACAGTTAAAGTACATCTCTTTAACAAGTGATTACACTTTAGAACCCCTCTGAGCAAAGAGGAATTGGTTAGTAAGTTAGGACCAAGCAGCCCAAGCTGTGCACCTTGTGTTCAGAAGTTGGTCTTCTTAGCTTGTGTTCACTTTTGCTGATCTAGTTATCAAGTGAAAAACTCTAGGCCAGAGTCTGTCATTTCAAATATGTTATTTTATTTCTCATGATTCTTAAGCATGCTCTAATTCTTGCACATGCCCCCATATATGATTACTTATCCTAATACATTCATTTTGTGATCTAATCATCCTTAGGTTGTCCCAGTTGCTACAATGCTTACACCTAACCAATTTGAAGTTGAACTACTCACTGGTTTAAGGTAGTCATGCTCTTCTTTTGGTAAAAAAGAAAACAAGTAATTCTTTGTTATGTTCATATACCACAAAAACTTATCTAGTTATCTTAGCACAATTATCACACAAATTCTTTTCAGAAGCAAAGCTTGTCAATATGCTTACTGCTGATTTGGTCTGAAAGGTCCATTTTTATGGGAAAATCCAGTCTCGTTCTGTGACTTCTATATTATTTGTCACCTAGTACCAGGGAGCTAATTATTTATAGTGGATAGGATTACCTGTGAAGAAGATGGCTTGAAAGCTTGCAATGCGCTACATAGTGCTGGACCGCGAAAGGTTTGACCCTTATCTGATTGATAGTTAAACCAAGAGAAGTATTCAGTGTTTTGGGTCATATGATCCCCCTGTGCAGTCACTAGTTTATTTACTTGTTTGATTGTCATGATCCTTCAGGTGGTAATAACTAGTGCACTTATTGAAGATAAGCTGCTCCTCATTGGAAGCCACAAAAAAGCAAAGGTAAACTTTTAACGTTTATGTGATCAACATCTTTGCACATGCTGTCAGTGTGCTGCAATTGAAGACGGAAAACTTACTGGTCTACAGTTATTCAGCAAAAGTTATCTTACCTAGGAAGCCTAATGGGAATTGTGAGTAGAACACAATAGATACACTTATGCTGGCAATTTATGGAGACAGCAAATCCTAAAAGCAATCTTATTTGCATATCTTATTCGAGCCCTATGTCTCTTGCAATGCTATTTATGTTCTCTACTGGGAGCTGCTGGCCAGTTCATGCGGCAGGATGTCTCAGGGATGTGATTTATCATATATACATGTACTCATGAATAGTTGTCAACTAGGTTAGGTACACAGTATTGAACTATTGTCAGGTTGATGTGTAAACCAGGTTCCTTGCCAAAGTACAAAAGTTGGAAAATTTTTGAAATCCCCTTGTTTCTTACCAGAATATCCAGTTTTCAGCTTTTAAAACCCTCATCATGGAATGAGATACGTTTAATCATGGGACAGCAGAGGTTTATCTGTTCCAGGCGTTCAGTCCTGCTAGCTATTTAGTGGTGACAAAGCTATTATCTATCTGGTAGAGGTTCCTCATCAAGGTGTCTTGTAACACAGAAAAACAAATTCAGAAAACCATAATTCGTTCATAAATGATTACCAGTTATTCATATTTCCCAATTACAACAAAATGCAACAGGATAGGGATAAAAGAAATGGCACCAGCTATTTCCATTGAGAATGCTGTCAACACCTGATGATATATGATTCAGTTTTAGTACAATTTATGTTTTATTTGTGTAATTGGTGCATTGGAATGATTTTAAGTTGAATCCATATTATTGTTCCAGTTTGTTCTTCATATGGCAATTTATTGTCTTGATTTTCAGGAACAACCACCAGAACAATTTAAGATTGAGATACCCAAGATACCTGCATATTTCACGGTATGCACTCAACTGTGGTGACAGAGGGATCCTTTCTAATATTGACGTAATTTTCCATGCTCTTTTTTTGTGGTTTCATAGTCAACATCTAGGTCACTGTGTAGGTAACAGATTGCCATAGCTGATCTTGATATCAGGGTGTGGGCAAAGCCGTAGTGTTGAAGAATAACCCTACATAATATCTATAAACGCTGCACAACCAAAAAGTGCTCTAATATGAAGAAAAGCATATTTCTTGTCTCAAGGTTAGACACAAACTAGGCTAGGTTTTCTTTTCCTTTTTAGACTGTGTTTGTGAAGTTTTAAGTGACATAAGTGGATCAAGGGGTGGTTGAGAAAAGGAGTAAGCAAGGAACTTTTCTTTGTTACCTTTGAACAAATACTTCTGTGCCAGCTTGGTCTTGATAGCATTGCTATCAGTAACTACTTCATCGAGTACTTTCATGTTGCATAAATTTTATCCTGAATTCGTAATGCTTTGCAGGGCACTGGAGATTTAACAACTGCCCTTCTACTAGGATGGAGTAATGTAGGTCCCAGATGAACTTTACCATTTTTTTCTCGAAAGCAGATGAAGTTTACCATTGCTCTTATAGAATTTTCTTGTCATTTTAAAACCACTTCTAAGTTCTCTTTGCTTTTGATTTGTACAGAAATACCCTGATAACCTTGAGAGGGCGGCTGAACTGGCGGTATCCAGTTTGCAGGTATCTCAGTTGTGCTGCTATTTAATACTTAAGATCGCTCATGTGTTTTGCATGCCTAGCTTAGCAGCATGGTGTATTCGCAATCCTGTTTCCTGGTTTATGTGCTTCATGTAATTAGAGCTATGACAGGAATTTGAAATCACAGGCTGGACCCAGTTCGTAATGGTCAGTTATTGATTGACATCAGCAGCTACCTGTTTGTAGCCAACCCTCTTTCTTCTATATAACATCGACCATGTTTAAATCCGGTTCAGTTTAGGTGTTATTCTAAGCTCAAACATGTTCTGTAGAAGGCTTTCTTTTCTATACAATGCAAATGACAAGTCAGCCATTAAGGCCTAGGATAAGTTTGCTTTCGAAGTATTAGGTGCAAGACAATTCAGATTCGAAGTTTACTCGCATTATCCTAGAAGCTTTGATATGTACAGAAATTTTCTGCAGGCACTCCTAAGGAGAACTGTGGAAGACTATAAAAGAGCTGGGTTTGACCCCTCCACCAGCAGCCTAGAGATCCGCTTGATTCAAAGCCAGGATGAAATTCGAAGGCCCCAGATTACATGCAAGGCTGTGAAGTATAGCTGAAACCATATCACAACCATGGCAAGCATCATCAAACATCAATTAGTGAATAGTGACTGGAGGGAGAGTACCAGTGTTAAAAACAATTTTGGTATTCTGCTTGTATGCACAATATTCATCAACATGCTTCCTGGCTTCAACTCTGGGGATACCATTTTAGTTGATCATAGTTTCAAAACAAGAAAGGGTCTGATTTCAAAAACAAAATAATACACATGCTGCCTTCTCTCTCTCTCTCTCTCTCTCTCTCTCTCTTTAATCTCCTTTACAATTTGTCATGTTTTTGTGCCTATGAGACTGATATTGTACAAGGGATAGCTCCATCTTGGAAAGCTTTATTTTGTGTAAAATCTACAATGAATAAACGGCAGTTCCGTTGATGTGTGTTGTGCAACTTTTTGGTAAACTCCAGATTTTGATGTTGTATCTGCTTCAACTTTTTGAGGTCATCAGAAGCTAAATTTTTAGCTTGTGAGATTACTGGGTGCGTGATTCAGACAGCAACTTGCACAATTTTTACTGAATATTTCTGTTGCCTTTGACCTTGTTGGATGTGACCTTATTTCCACGTGGAAATAAACAGTAAACCAGCCAGGTGTCGACACGTTTGGATCCTTTTTTTCTCCTCTCTTTTTCCTCGGAATATATTTCATGGGGATCAAACGACGGCTCATCTTTATTCACATGAGCTGGGGATAAAAGAATAATATGAAATAAAGTTACTTCCACCCTCTCAAGAAAGGCAGTCAACCAAGTGGCCTTTTTGAAACCTGTGAGATATATGGAATTGAAATGATGATTCTGAAATTCAAAATTCAGCTGTAGTATAGTAGAACTTTGTTGTTGGTAATTTCTCCTTCAAACACACAAACTTTATAAGGTTTTTGGGCTCCTTTGGAACATGTGATTCTTAAAACATAAGAATAGGAGAAACGCATAATTAGAATATCATAGCGATTTAAATCGTACGATGGAAAAATATATAAAAAAACTATAGGAATCGCCTTTTAGATGTTGCGCGGAAAAAAAAGGATTCAGATGAAAGATAGGACCCAAATGTTAAGAGTCTTCTAAATTCTTATGGTTTTGGTTATTTGTAAAGAATTTCACAAAATTTGTGAGAGGTAATTTCTTTATTCCAAAGGATCCTATAGGAAAAGTTTTTGCGGGATTCACTTCCTACAAAAATTCCTTTAAGGGCCCCTTTGAATCGCAGAAATAGAAAAACGGAGGAATAGGAAAAATGCAGGATTCCGACAGGAATGCAGGTGTAAAACAGAGGATTGAAAAATACAAGAAAAACACATGAATGACCGTTTGATTGGACCACAGGAAAAACATAGGAATCAGATGAGAGAGATAGAATTTTTCCAAGATATTGGACCTCTTGCTAACTTTTCTCCAAAATCTCTATAGGATTACCCATTCCATTGGAATTTTAAAGGATAGTATAGGATTCAATCATCTGTTTCAAAGGCTTTCATAGGAATTTTTTTCCATAGGATTGAAATCCTTCAAATTTCCTATACTTTTTCTACAAATCAAAAGTCCTTTGATCCAAATAAACCCTTTGTAGGATTTAGTTGAAGTCCTCTATAATTTCTTCGAAATTCCTCCATGGGGTAAGATCTCCACAAGAAAAAGAATAATATAAGAACCATAGGGTTGGATCTCACAATTTTTTTTTCCTCCTATGAATTCCTACCAAACTGTTCACCTCATAGAAACTGCAAAGGAATTTGTAGATTGATGACAAATTCTATGTAGCAGAGGTCTTTGAAGGGATTTCTTTTTCTTTTTATATGATTCAAAAGAGTGCAGAGTTACTGGAGTACTTCTACTTAGTATACTCCCTCCATCCTAAAATAAAACTATTTCTACCACTCAAGATTTATCTCAAATTAAAGTTATTTCTTCAACTACCACATCATCTCAACCAATTAAAACTAATCCATAAAATTCTTCAGTCTCTACCTTCTCTTCTCAACCAATCATGGTCCTGTTTGGGGGAGCTTGTCCCAGCTGCAGCTTTTTCCAAAAGCTGCTTCTGCTAGAAGCTGCCCCAAACAGTCCACAGCTTCTGAGAATCTGTAGTTACAGATTTTGAAAAATAAACTAAGAAGCCAGAAACTGGAGAAGCTAGGTTTCAGAGCTTTTCCAGATTCTTAGAAGCTGACTAACAAACAGCTGCTTCTCAGAATCTAAAGCTCCCCCAAACAGGCCTATAATTTTGGGCCGATCATTTTCACCTTTTTTTTATACATGTTTTGTGATTTTCTACAATTAAAAAAACAGAATAATTGAAAGAAGACAATAATATGATGGCCGGAGAATCTTTGGTCCTACAACTAGTATAAAATAACGAACCAAAACTTTATTTTATTCTGCATACACGGTTAGGGATGGCCTGCTGGCCGCATGGGATGAGATGTGATCTAGTCACGAGTGGGCCCCACACGTCACTCTCCACCTGTCAGTACTCGATACCCAGCAGTCTGCACTGCAGTAGTACAACGTGTTAACCACCAACTACACGGACGGACGGACAGCTATGTTAACTCTCTCTAATCCATCATGGCAACCGATAACTCATGCTCCTAATAAATTGAAATTGACCAGGGAAAATTTCACAAAGAAATACTAGTATACTACTAAAAGGAGCTGAAAAAACTGAGAAAAATAATTCGGGGATAGTCAACGCAATGAGATGTGCTCAAGTACATGAAACTGTAGTAAAAAGAATTGATCGGGCATGGTTCAATTTCATAGTCTTATCGATTGAGCTAAGGATAATATGTTGTAGAGAAAAAAATGTACGAAATAGATAAAAATAATTTATAGATAAAATTTGTATACATGTCTTATTAGCGATTGAGAAGGCCATGTAGGAGTAGAAAAATAGACTACGAGGAGAAGACATCAAAATATACTTTAAAAATTACTTTTTAGCATTATTCATATTTATATAAATATTAATTAATTTAGACATATATGTATATAGATTCATTAACATTTATATGAATGTGAATAATGTTAGAAAGTCTTGTAATATGAAACGGAAGGAGTACTAAGTTTTAAAATCTATAATTTGGCTACGGTTGATAAGTCAATATGCATGTGGTGAAAGCTATGATTTATAAGGGCTCTTTTTTCTAAAAAAGATTTATGTAATCCTTTGGAATTTAAACCCAAGCACCGATGTCCATTTTTGCCCAACAAATTTATGCAAGAACCGTGTGTTACTGTTAATCCCATGAAGCTCTAATAGTAGAATTTTATTCTTGTAGAACTCATATGAAATTCCTCCCCACCCGAAGACGAATCCTTAGCTTTAGCTGTGTTTAGTTCCTGAAAAAAGTTGAAAGTTTAAGGGAAGTTGGTAGTTTGAAAAAAAAGTTAGGAGTTTATGTGTGTAGAAAAGTTTTGGATGTGATGTGATGTTACGTAAAGTTGGAAGTTGGAGGTGAACTAAACACGGCCTTGTTACTACTAAATTCTTGTAGAACTAAATTTTATTCTTGTAGAACTAAATTCCTCCCAAACTGAAGAATCCCTGTGGCTGTGTTTAGTTCAGCGCAAAGTTTGGATTTTGGTTGAAATTGGAGATGATGTGACTGAAAAGTTGCGTGTGATGACAGGTTGATGTGATGTAAAATGACTGAAGTTTAGATCTGGATCTAAACACAGCATAGGTATAGATTAGGGGTGGATGTCGAGCTGGCTCGGCTCGGCTCGGTCTGGCTCGCTAGGATAACGAGCTAGCTCGGCTCGGCTCGTTATCCTAACGAGCTAGAAACCTAGCTCGGCTCGGCTCGTCAACAAGCTCGAGCCAGCTCGTTAAGCTCGCGAGCTAGGGGCAAGAGACGCTGGGAGGAGGGGAGGAGCTTGACGGCGGACGAAACGAGCTCGAGCTCGCCGGCGACCACAGACACAGGGAGGAGCTCGACGGTGGAGGGGATGAACTCGATGCAGCTCTGCCGGCACTTGAAGGAGACGAGCTCGAGCTCGCCGGCATCGACGGTGGAGGGGATGAACTCGATGCAGCTCTGCCGGCACTTGGAGGAGATGAGCTCGAGCTCGCCGGCAGCGTCGGGCGCTAGGGCGGGCACCGGCGGCAGCGGGCGCTGGATCGCTGGGGGAGAGGCGGAGATCGGCGGCGGTGGGCCGTTGGCGCTCGATCTCCCGGCGGCGGCTGGCGTGGGGGATAGGCGGAGACCAGCGGCGGCGGGCGCTCAATCTCCCGTCGGCGGCGGGCGCTGGCGGGGGAGAGGAGGAGACCGGTGGCGGCGGGCGCTGGTGGGGGAGAGGCGGAGACTGGCGGCGACGGGTGCTCGATCTCCCGGCGGCGGCGGCGGCTGGGGGAGAGGCGGAGCAGCGACGGCGGCGGCTTGGGGAGAGGCTGAGCGGCGGCGGCGGCTGGGGGAGAGGCGAAGCGGCGGCGGCGGCTGGGGGAGAGTGGGGAATTGAGTGAGGACTAGCTAGGGTTTGCAGTGTCTTGGGCTTGGGCTTTTTTGTTGTATTGGGCTTTTGGGCTGTGATGGAGTCTAGCTCGTTAAGGCTCGCGAGCAGCTCGCGAGCCAGCTCGAGCTGGCTCGTTATCTCTAACGAGCTAAAATGCCAGCTCGGCTCGTTAGAAAATTCAAACGAGCCGAGCCGAGCCTGTTACGAGCCGAGCGAGCTAACGAGCCACGAGCTTTCTGTCCACCCCTAGTATAGATATACAGTACTCCATGCCTGAGGGCAACAACAATGTATATAGCAAAAGCAGTCCATATAGATAGGACCCACATATATGGACTATAACTATTATCTTCACAATGTATATAGATAGCAACTAGTATTAGGAGGAGAGAGGAAATAGAGACAAATAACATATTTTATTCTATATGGGCAACCCATATGCTTATGGGTAGCTTTTGCTATTTTCTTGATATGGACTAGTTTCACAATGTGGTGAGGTAGCTGAATATAATATTTTATTGCTTATGGACTAGTTTTAGACTACATTCTGATGCCCTGAATATGTTTGTACTCAAGTGCACTCAAGTTGTCACGCTACTGCTTGCTTGCTTGCGTCTTTCTGTGCCCTCTCCTTTTCAGACCCAAGACTTCTTTTGAGGTGAGCGATACAACAAAGTTAGCTGCAATCCTACGCTCTGCCCGGCACAAGAATTACAAGAAAGAAATAGTGAGATTTTGACTTGCACAAGTGAAAAAGAAATGAAACCATGTGTCCCTTTTTCTGCAGTTTTTATCTTCAAAATTCTGCAAAAGAGTAGTACCAGTAACTAGTACTCCACTAATCAGCTGTGTCAACTGCGCTGATTGACTAACCCAAGAAATTGAGATGTTTGAGCAGAAAATCAGTAGCGTACCTTGGTGAAAATGACATTAGGAAAGGGACCAAAATAGATTTAAGTGGTGTAGTAATTTTGGAATATACTACTTACTTAACATGGCCCCTAAGATCTCAATGAGTCAGCCTCAGATTAGTCACAGAGGCTCCTTTATTAGTAGTCATTGGCAGGTCTCCATCATTATCACATCTCAATGTTGCTTGGGCACATGGAAACCATGTGTTGCCATGGACAATTCAACCACCGGAAGGGATTAAGAGAGGAGAGAAAAGGAAAAAGAAAAAAAATCCAAAAATTATAAGTAGTGGTGATGATAATTGATAATCATAGCATATTATACAGATTGCTTCATTGGAAATCCAACAAGATATTACAATATACAAAAAAGAAAGAAAAAGATTTCACAGATACATCATTCATGTCTCCCTCACACTGATTGAACCTAAAGCTAAGCTGCTCTCTTACTCTCTTCTTGTAGCCACTCTTTTGTACATATCTCCATGGCCTTTGCATTTCTTGGTTGCATGGACAAAAAACAATTCCATCAAAAACCAAAAATAAGCATCATCATCATGATAGAATAAACTAGGGACAGATACCTAACTAATCCCAACCCCCCTTCCCACCTACTAATTCAATTAGCTACTAAATCCCAAAGAGAGTTTACAGGGACAGATGAAGAG
This sequence comes from Oryza sativa Japonica Group, assembly GCF_034140825.1. Taxonomy (NCBI): domain Eukaryota; kingdom Viridiplantae; phylum Streptophyta; class Magnoliopsida; order Poales; family Poaceae; genus Oryza; species Oryza sativa. The sequence goes on from NC_089046.1 coordinate 25,995,304, forward strand.
AAAAATTTTTTTTGATTAAATCCAAAAGGGCTCTCCTTGATGAACCCCTTTTGTCCCTGTCTCCTCCCTCTAAATTTTCTAAACCCCCCATAGAATTTACATCAAGGACCTTGACACCTGAGATTTATTTACATACAAAAAGATTTTTCTTGGTAAATTACCTAAACTCTCAATTATACTTGTGGGATTATATGGAAGGATGGGATGATGGATTGATTATGTAGTAGTAGTTTTTTTTAGGGTTAAATTTAGGGCTTAATCTCTCTCCTCCTCACTCTCCTCCCCTCTCCACCAAGAATCCAAGAAAAGCTTTTTTGTGGTTTTTTTTGGGCATCCATGGTGGAGAAGAAGAGGAGGTGATGTTTTCTTAGGTTATTTTTTTTTGGGGTGTATGTGCAGCAACAAGCTTAGGCCATGGCGGTAATGCCATGGCCGCGGCCGCCGCGGCCACCGTCGAGGCAGTCAAAACCCTCGACGCGGACGGCCGCCGGCTGGAACGCGAGCCGCGCGCGCGCCGTGCACCCGCCGCTGCCGCGCGGCGACGACATCGGCATCGCCACCGCCGGCCGCGGCGTCGGGCGGTGCACCACCACCGGCGGCGCCACCGGTGGCGCCGGCGACCACGCCGGCATCGGCGGGCAGTCGAGGCCGAACCGGCTGTCGTGGACCACCGGGTTCGACGCGCGCCGCGGCGGCGAGCCGCAGAACAGCGTCTCCTCCCCCTGCGAATCGGAAAAAAAAAACGTCAGCGAGATAGCTCGTCGGAGATCGATCTCGTCGGCGGCGAGAGGGATGGATGGATGGATGGCAACCTTGGAGAGGAGGAGGTCGAGGAGATCCATGTCGTGGTGGCAGCGGAGGGGCGCGACGGGGCGGCGAGGTTTGGGGCAGAAGAGCGGGCTCTTGCCGTCGCCGCCGGTGGCGACGGCGGCGGAGGCGGCGATGGGGAGAGGGCTCTTCATGGCGGCGGCGAAGTGGCTCATCTTTTTTTTCTCTCTCGCTGATTTCTTCTTTTTTTTTTGGAGTTAGTCGATTAGATCCAAAAAATTTTTACAAACCCTGCAAGAACAAGGAACGCAAGAGAGATCGTTAGAGAGTGAAATATTGAAGTATTCGAGAGATTATGTGGTAGATCTAAAGGTTTTCTCGGAGGATTTGTGAGATTTTGACTAAAAATTTTTGAATCTTTGCTCAGATTTACTCGAGCTAGAGTGTTTTCTGAAGATAAAAGGAGAGTTCAAGCAGATTTGAGGGGAACTGGTTTAAAAAAAATCGAATCTTCTCAAATTTTTGCAACATGGCACGATGTTTTGCTAAGATTTGTCCTTTTGATACAAAAACATGAAAAAAAAACACATCTTTTTGTACACAAAAGAACATAGCTCTCTCCTCTAGAGAACAACAAGAACACACCAAACAAACAAACAAAAAAATCTTCAAAAATTAGAAGCTGAAATATGCAGAGAGTGAGATGCATATCATGCAAGTTTACCTGAAGTTTTGCCTCTGGATTCGTCTCCTTGGATAAAGAGAGAGAGAAAGAGGAAGAGACCCTAGTATTGTTACTCCTACCAAGAAAGAAAATAAAACAAGAAAAAAAGAAAAAAGCCTCAAACTTTGAGAGGAGCTGGATGGAGGAGGACAAGGAGAGGAAGGAAGGGAAAGAAGGAGATGAGAGCCCTTAAATAGACAGATAAAGAAAGCTGCACCACAACACCTTATGGCTTAACACTAACAAAGGGGACAGCTTACCCACAGGATAGTGGCAAATATCATTTTTTTTCCTTTCAAAAGTATAAAGAAAAAAAAGAATCTTTTCAATAATAAATACAATATTTGCAATTGGGAGAGAAACAGGGTTGAACAAAAGCTGGTGGAGGGGACAAGAGGAAATAATTTCGGCCTGCACGGCAAAACTGCTGTCATTATTGTGGCAATAAAAAAGATGGGCCCTTTTTATTTTTCTTCTTCCTCATGGCTTGGTCATGTGTGCATTTTTTTTTATGTAGAGGGTGCCTCTTGTCATAGCTAGTAAAATAAAATGTTTTTTTTGAATAATTCGTACCACTCCGCTCCATCACTCTTTGTTTTCTTGTGCACGTACTAGTCCTGGAATTCAAAGTTGCGCTGTCGACTGTCAATGATTTTGAAATAATTTGAATCTGTAGAAACAGTTAGCGGTACAGTAATCTTATCATTCTACTAACATGTTGTTTGTATAATTATTTTGGTTGTGAAAATATCGAAAGTACGTACGAACTGGAGTGTCCCTGTTTTATTTTTATTTTTTGGACGCGTCTGTTCTATTCAACTTTGCTTTGAGTACATTGCCAACCAACATATTGTTATCTTGGATTTTGTAAAGAAGAAGAAGAAGAATGTTGTTGTTTTGGTTTTAAAAAAAAGGCTGAAATTGGCGTAGGACATAATACATATGTAACTCATAGCCAAAAATAAGTGTGTTCCGCAGTTTAAGTTCTCATTTTCTACTCTCTTATTTTTCACAAACATGTTTTATAGATTGCTAAACGGTGATTATTTTTAAAGTTTTTTTTGAGAAAATTGTTTTTTAAAAAATATTAATCTACTTTTTAAGTCTATTTTAGCTAATACTTAGTTAATGATGTACTAACAAGTAGTTTTGTTTGAACATAGCCTATAATACATGACTTGGGCCTTGTTTGGAATATTAGCCCAGGGCTAATTTTGAGAGCTACTCCCTCCATTTCAAAATATAAGGTATAACCACTCCTAACCCAAAGACCAAGAAATAATTATTATCATCTTGTATTTTGGATTATCCTAATAAATACAATGCATGCATCCAATAGAATTAGAGAACATAAGAGTAGAAGATTTAAAAAAGTACTCCCTCCATTCCAAATTGATCTACATATAGTTTTTTTGAGGTTATTCCTAAATTATCTACATAATTGTGTTCATTTATTAGAGTCTATTCGTTATTTGTGCATTAGAATAAATTGACATTGATGCATGCATCCATGCACACAAGTATTTATAACCCACATGCAATATCTTGATTTGTTATTGGCTAGGAAATATTGGGGATGGTGCATGCATTGAGTATGTTGCTAGAGTAAATATAACATGAGAGAGTTATTAGCTTTTCTTGGTCTTGGTGTACCTATGAAATATGTAGATCAATTTGGAATGGAGAGAGTAATAATTTAATGGAAAAGGGGCCATAGTTAATTGCCTACATGCATGCATTTCTTATATTATGGAACATCTAAAAAAAATGGTTGTGCCTTATATTATGGAATGGAGGGAGTAATGTTTAGTCTTGAATTGGTAGGCGAAACATTAGTCTAGAGTGATATGTTTAGATCCATAGGCTAATTCAGAGTTAAAAGATGGAGAGAGAGTAGAGAGAGATGAGAGAGAGAGAGGGGAGATAGGGCTACTTTTTTATGGTCTCTACAGAAAATTAGCCCCATTATTAGCACCCCTTGAAGGGGCTAATGTTTTGAGGAGGGCTAATTCACTTTAGCCTCAAATTAGTCCATCTGTTTGGATTCTTAGGGAGTAATTCAGGGCTAAAGGTGGGGCTAATAATTAGCCCATGGAACCAAACATGGCCCTGGGATATGGGAATATGCATCTGCTACCATGCAGAGTACATGATCTCTCACAAACAACTATTTTGAGTATGTTAGTTCCAAACAGTGGTAATTGACAATAGCTATTACTCTATTTATATATATTTCGAGTAACTGTCTATTTTTAGGTGTTGAATGATTAGGCACAAATCAAGTCTTTAGAACTTTTGTTGAGTTTTATGCCTTTGGATGGGTAGATATTTTCTTTCTTTCATCATAATCACACATTACAATGAATATGTAGCCATAAAGCAACAGTATTGCTCTCCTATATCTTCATTATATAGTTGTTTTGGTAAGGCTTTAACTTTTAAGAGTGAAGTATATGGGCAGTCCTTAAACTCATACAACTGTGTCATCTAGATACTTAAACTTTCAAAATGCATTTTTTAGGTTTTCAAACTTATCATGAGTGTCATATAGTTCCAAACGGACTCTAACCTGCTCTATGAGCTGACGTGGCATGCCATAGTGACACCTGCATGTCATTGGGATACACATGCCAACCATGTAGAAAAAATAAAATTTTAAAAGAGAGGAGAGAGATGAGAAAAAAAGTTTTCAGTTTTGAAAAAATAAATTAAAAATCGGGAGGAGAAAAAATATGTTTGTATTTTTTTCTATATGCGACTGGCATGTGGGTTTCCACTGATACATAGGCATCACCAAGGCATGCCACGTCAACATACAAAGCGGGTTGGAGCCCGTTTGAAACTAAATGACACCTAATGCAAGTTTAGAGACCCAAAAATACACTTTGAGAGTTCAGGGATATATATGACATACATGCACAAGTTTAATTAGGGATAGCCCTGCACTTTACTCAACTTTCAACTTTGAAATTTAAGTTCAAGAGTTGGATATGCAGTGAAGTTTTGGAGCAGCATAAACCTCACTACACCTCTCTAGTTTATTTTGTGAGAGTGTACTTTAGCCAGCTCCACTCCCTTTTTGGGTGGGGTTGAAACCATTTGGTTAGTCTCTAACTCCAAGATAGATGAAGCTAGAGCTCGAGCTCTGCCAAATAAGCCCATACACTTCCTAAATTGTGTTATAATGTATAGAGTTAGTGAGTAGAGCCGTTGATATCATTCAGTAAGGACTATTTATAGCTTAGGGGTCTACTCCCTTCGTCAAAAAAAAATCCAATCCTGGGTTTGAACCTGGACGTCTAGGTTCAAACCTAAGATTGGTTTTTTTCTTACGGAAGGAGTATGTGTGTAGTCTTTGGGGCCTGTTTAGTACAACTCACCTCTCTTGGATCTAGAGTCTAGCCAAACAGTTTTAGCTCCACCTAAAATGGGAGCAGAGTTGGATAGGCTCTCTCACAAAACGAACTAGAGAGGTGGAGCTGGGTTTAAGCAGCTCCACATAACTCCACTCCAAACTCAACTCTTAAAGCTAAATTTAGAAATTGGAGCTCTATCAAACAGGCCCTATGTAACACCATTCTTGCTTCTGCCCTGCCCGTTGTCGTAACTCAAGTTTCTTGAGTACACTTATAATGTTTTGTTGGCTATATTCTAGTGCAAAGAGAGAGATCGAATAGAGTGATGGGAAAAGAGCGCGAGAGAATTAAAACATAGGAAATAAGAGAGTAGATGACATGTGGGACCAATACAAACTTAATTCCTACAAATGAGTCATATCTTAGATGTAACTAAACAACTATAGTAACTAAAATTGCGGGCTAGAGGCCATTGGTGGAACTTACTCCCTCCGGGCTAATAATACTTGTCGTTTTGATAAGGGTGAAGTCAAACTTTAGAATCTTTGATTATGAATCATTTTTAAAATATTTGTCTTTCAAATATGGTGACTACATGTATAGATTAGTCTTAAAAAGTACTTTAATAAGATCATATATTTGCTAATAATTTTATACATATTATAATGAAAAATAATAGTCAAAGTTGTTTTTTAGACCGTGCCCTTATCCAAAACGACAAGTATTATTAACCCGGAGAAAGTAACTTAATTAGAGGTTGTCCAGCCAGTCTCCAGACACAATCCTCCATATATGTTGACGAAGAGCGGACCCATGTTGCCATCTCCCTTGTCTAGACGTGCTACCAAAAGTGGTCCTAATAAATTTCAAATTTTCAAATCTGCATTTATGTACGAAATTGCACTCAATGTATATACTCCCTCCATACACACAAAAGAAGTCGTTTAGGGCAATATTTAATTCAAACCTAGGAAATATAAATCATTAATAACTCTCAAATTATTAAGTTTAAAAATATAAAAATTATATAAATATATTTGTCTTGAAAAATACTTTCATAAAAGTATACATATATCACTTTTCAATAAATATTTTTTTATAGAAACAAGAAGTTAAAGTTGTGTTTTGGAGACCGTGTTACTGTCCTAAACGACTTCCTTTACAAGTACGGAGGGAGTATATCAGAACAAGTCTAGAAATAAAGAAAAATAGATGAATAACCTGCAAGGCTTAATTTATAATCCAACCTACTATACACGACGAAAACCCTGGGCTATATAGTATTAACCCCACACAATTTATATTATATTGTGATTAGACTAATAGCCACTGTAAGCAAACATAGCACTGCGTAGCACGTTTAGTGGCTAATATTCTATCACAGGTTTGACCATCACATTAAGGTGCAAAGCCCAACGACCGATCGATCAATCGTGCTGATGAGAGAAGGAAATAAAAAAATATATAATTAATACTTTATGTGTACTAATGTTCATACATATGAGCCAGCGCGCGTGTAGGTCTTGGCTAGCTGTCCCCAATGCAAACATATCCCATAATAAGAAAATGAAATATTGGCATCTTCTTCTTCCTCAACATAGAAACATACTTCGTCTCCATCTTATTTTTCCCTCTTATTTTGATCATCACCTAAACAAAGAGCTTAAAGACCAAAAACAACTAAACATTCAACATTTTGTGATTAGTTTTCATCGGTTAAGGCACTATGTTGCTTCGCATCCCGTGGATTATATATATATATATATATCAAGTTTTAAATATTGCATGTAGTTATACCGATAGGAATTAATCTTGGTCGGTTACAATAATACTCATTTACTCTTTGTGCAAATAAATAAAGAGATACATGTTAGATAATGATCATTTTGAGAACATCTCGAAATACCTTAAGTGATGATCAAAACCTTAAGTAGGAAGAGAACTACTACTAGCACTAATTAATTAAAACCAACACTTTGAGTGAGAGCAGAGCAGAGCATGCAAGCAGACAGTGGCCATGTGAGGCCATCAATTAGCTACACCCAAAACCAGGCCCCTCTTGTGTGTGTGTGTGTTCAGTAGGAGTATCTTTCAGAGATCCATCAGAGCAATCAACGGCAGCAACTAGCTGGAGTAGTAGCTAGCAGCTGCATGCACACATCGATCCATTGCTAGTTGAAAAAAAATCGAAATAAAATTAATTGATAATAAATTAGTTAAAGAGACAAAGATGAGTGATGAGAGAGAGAGAGAGATCTAAAATTAAAGGTGGTTAAGGGGGGAGTTAGTTTGATTGATTATCACGCGCATGCACGGAATAAACCACCACGTGATGTGTCGGATCGATCCTCCTCCTCTCGCATCTCTCTAGCTTTCTCTCTCTACATCTCTCTCTCACTCTCTCTCTCTATAGATCTCAACCTTTTCTCTCTCCTCACTGTTGCTGTTTGCTGCTGCTGAAAAAAATGTACTAGTACTATGTTATTCTAGTTAGCTCATGCATCTTTTAGAATATAGCAAATTTTAACTATGGTTGTGTTTAGTTCGGCGTAAAGTTTGGATTTTAGTTGAAATTGGATATGATGTGACTGAAAAGTTGTGTATGTATGACAGGTTGATGTGATGGAAAAGGACTAAAGTTTAGATCTAAACTTTGGATCTAAACACAGCCTATGTATGTGAACCAGTGAACATATACATCTTTATCCAGATATAGAGTCAAAAATTGTTATATTTTAGATGGAGGTAGTACAACTTATGTTTGAAAATATAAGAATTTTTATTTTTAAAACTATGGTTATATATTTTTTTGAAATTTAAATTGGTTAAATTAGAGATTTTTTTAAGTATCTAATTGGCTTTAGAATAGTATCTAACTAGCTAGAATGCAATGCAAATGCATGCACGCATTTGTTGTTAATTCAGTTCAGTTTTGGCAATGGCCATGTGATGCATCATGCAGCAGGGATGATCAATGGCCCAGCTTTTAGTTAGGTTAGGTGAATTAGTTTACATCTCTCATCAGGGTGTAGTCCAAATTAAAGCTACATTACCTAGTATGGCCTCTCTCTCTCTAGAGCAAAACTGTGTGCTTGATCTATCAGTGTGCTGGCATTAACTAGCTGATTAAGCTAGGGTGGTGAATTAATGGTTTGTGGTGCTTAATTTGCTTAATTCGTTCTTGATGAGTCTCACATATATATGACCGTGTGGGGATGTACTCCCTCCGTATTTTAATTAATACGTATGACGCCGTAGACTTTTCGACCAACGTTTGACCATTCGTTTTATTCAAAACTTTTGTGTAAATATGAAAATATTTATGTCATGCTTAAAGAACATTTGATGACGAATCAAGTCATAATAAATAAATGATAATTACATAAATTTTTTAAATAAGATAAATGGTCAAACGTTTAACAAAAAGTTAACGGCGTCATACATTAAAATATGGAGCTAGTCCTATATATTGTACCGTGTCCTTGCCGCCTCCAACGGCCTCTCTAGCTCTCTCTCTACATTTAAATTTAATCACCTGCGAAAATCATTTTCTAGGACATTAGGTACATATGATACGGTGCTAATTAAGGACGACGGTCACGTACATCTCCCCTGTACGTACACGCACGGTGACTGTGAGGAACTGAAGAAACAATGTACACCTATAGCAACTACTCTCTCCGTTTCACAATGTAAATCATTTTAGTAATTCCAACATTTATATTGATGTTAATGACATCAATATAAATGTGAAAAATACTAAAATAACTTACATTGTGAAACGGAGGGAGTAATCCATATATGTTGCTGGCCAGATTGTATGGTGTGTACTTTCGCCATCGAAAAATGTAACAAGTTTTTTAGCGTTTAAATTTTATTCCGATTATAAATAGCGACCCACGATATATATGTAAAACATAATTAATTTTCATCACTAAATAATATAAACTGGACTTATAATTTGTTAATTTGTTATATTTTTCTCTTAACAAGGAGGCTTCCCTTGGGCTTGGTGCGGCCTCCTTGTTGAGCCATATGTCGGCGACAAATGCTCATTTTAATTTGTTTCACCGTGGATGAGGTCCATCATCCAAGTCTTGCATAGGTTATAAAACCAGCCTTAAAATTGATATCGGTGACAGAGAACATTAGGTGACTATAAAGAGATTATGTATACTAGGACACATCTCTCTGCAATTGCTAAAATAGATGATTACATTCAATATTGCGTGGAACATGAAGAACGAGTATTCAACGCAATGTTAAATGTCGATAAGACTTGAAAAGGAGTTTAGAAATGGATGAAACGAAGTTTCACTACTAGAAAAAGCATTTTTCCCAAAGTGGGATCTTATTTTCGCAGGCGGACATGACACTTAGAGCCAAATGACCGCCTCCAAAAATATAAATCAGAGAGAAATTTGATGTCCATAACTCACCCCTCACGGCCGGCCTCTCCCCTCACCTCTCATCCCCTCCCCTCACCTCTCCTCCTCTCCCCAAGGCCGGCCTTTCCCCTCCCCTCACCTCTCCTCCTCTCCCCTCCCCACCTCTCCTCCTCTCCCGGCGGCGGCGGCACGGAGGGTCGAGGCGGCGCGGCTCCCAGCCCCTCCCTCCCAGATCTGGCCGGAGAGGGGCGGGGGAAGAGCGGTGGCCGGCGGCTCCCGGTCCCTCCCTCCCAGATCTGGCCGAAGGGGGGTGGGGGGAGCACGGCGGCGGGCGGTGGTGGCGAGGGGGGTCGAGGCGGCGCGGCCACGGCGGCGGCGGCTTCCGGCCGCCCCTCCCTCCCAGATTTGGCCAGAGAGGGCGGGCCGCGGCCGTGTGGCGGCCGGCGCGGACGTGCAGCAGCGGCGGACGATGGCTGGGCGGCGGCCATGATTTTTTGATTGTTTTTATTTGCTTTCTTTGCTAGAATTGATTCGGTGATTTTGGATGAAATGGATGAATTGATTCGGTGATTTTTGGATGAACTGGATGAATTGAATGGGTTGGATGAGGAATGGGTGGCTTCCCATTTTTTTTAGCGTTCGGAGCTATTTTCGCAGGCAGACCTGTTGTACGCCTGTGAAGATGGTTGATTTTCGCAGGCGTTGAGGTGCAGGTGGATGGCTTGTCCGCCTACGAAAATATGTTTGGGCCGCTTGAGAAAAATGTTTTTCTAATAGTGTTTGTCCGCAACAAATCTCAAATCAAACCTCTTTCTTTTTCCCAAGGAAAATCCAACATTTTAAAACTTTACCTAGCTAATAATTGAACTAAAAACATGAGTTTAATGCCACGCATGTAGTCTCATGAAATTCATATATATACAAATGTTTTCATCATATGTTAAATTGTACTTGTTGATAATTAATATATATTATAGAAAAAACGACGGTCAAAGTATAAACGTTGGCACACCCATATGTAAAAAGCCATAATACGTGTCTTTTTATTTTTTAACAGGAGAGTAAATATAATTATCAACGGTTCTGATTTTGGGACGAGGGGAATTAATTAATCAAGCATCTGATTAATCAAATCGATCGATTAATTCGGTAGCGGATTCCGCTGATCGATCAGATATTCTCGAGCTATATTGCATATGCAGTTATGCACACGGCCGGCCAGGCATGCACATGATCAAGACAGAGATGACACGAGAGATCGATCTCATCGATCTGCCGGCTTAATTTGCTAATTGCTGTCGATGGATCGATCGCCTGCTCTGGCCTAATACGTGTCATGTTTGCAGCTAGCTGACAGTATCAACCACACGCAGTGACACAGGCTAATTAATCAATTGATTGATTAATTATACAAGAAAATATATAATTGGCTAGGCCGGCTATTTTCACTCTGTGCTAGCTCTGTAATATCTGTACTTAATTAGTGATTGATTAGATGATTCTCTCTCTAATAATAGTAAACCTTAGCAAGAAGCTTCGTCGATCCTCCCATGCACGTACGAGTCAGCGCGTAGCTTTGGACGGATCGGATCAACCCTCGGCGAACGGACGGCCAAGATATTCTGCTAGCAGCAGTTCTCTAGAATAATGCTGATTCTCCTCCTAATTAAATTCAATCTTACCAGGGATTCGGAAAATTAACTAATCCCTATGTACTCGTAAAGAAAATCGTTTAGGACAATGTTTAAGTCAAACCTTAGAAATATAAATCATTAATAACTCTCAAGTTGTTGAGTTTGAAAATGTAAAAAATATATAAATAGATTTGTCTTGAAAAATACTTTCATAAAAGTATACATATATCATTTTCAATAAATATTTTTATAAAAATAAGAAGTCAAAGTTGTGTTTTGGAGACCTTGTCGCTGTCCAAAATAACTTCTTTTACGAGTATGGACGGAGGGAGTATTAATTAGCCAAAAGCTTTGTGCACTGCACTGATATATTATCATTTATCATCAGTTGCTTCTAGAGGAAAAACTATATGTAATAATTTTTTCCCGACTAAACTCTTATTAGCACCGATATATATATTATATTGTGAGCATATTTTATAGGAAAAAGTACGAATTACTCCCCGAACTATGACGACAGTATGAATTACCCCCCTAAACCACAAAACCAGACATTTTATACCCTGAACTATCTATACCGGACGAATAACCCCTCTCAACCCAATCCAAAGCGGTATCGTCCTACGTGGCGTCCGCGTAGCAATCCAGTCAAGCAATTTTTTTTAAAAAAGATAGGGTCCACCTGTCATACTCTCACACATCTCTCTTCCCCTCTTCTCTCAATCTCTCTCTGTCACTATCTCAGATGTCGTTGGGAGCGATGAGTTGGTGGCCGGCGATGGGCGCGCGGCCGGCGTGGCAGGTGCTGCGGACGGCGAGCGCGGCGGGTGGCGGGCGTGGCGGGGGTGCGGCTAGTGGCGAGCGCGGCGGGTGTGGCGGAGGCGCGGCGGGCGTGGTGGAGAGGTGGGCGGCGAGCGTGATGGCGCCCGTGCCCCCCTGCTGCCGCGCCGCCCCGCTGCCCTCGTGTTGCCGTGCCCCCCCTCCCTGTCGCGGCGGAGTGTGGTGAAGTGGCGAGGGTGGAGGCGGAGGTCGTCTCCGCCCTTCCGCTCCGAGCCCCCGACGGCCGCCGCCACCGCGCCCGAGCTCCTCGTCGTCGTCTTCAACCTGGGGCCGTCGGTCTCTCTCTCTCACCCCTCTCTCTCGGGCCGTCGGGAGGTCGGCGTGCACGGCAGCGAGTCGACATGGCCGTGGCCACCGCCATCGCCGCCACCGCGCCCGAGATCGCAGTCGTCGTCTTCAATCTCCAACCTCATCCGCCCCTCTTTGGAGGCCACCGGTCAGTATCCGCCGCCCTTCTCCTTGCTCGGCTCTCCCGACGGCACTAGAGAGAGAGAGACGACCGCCGTCTCCAATGTCCTCGGCGCCGCCCACCGCCCGTCTCGCCCTCCCCACCGCGTCCGCCGCGCCCTCCACGGGAAGGACTCGTCGCCCGCCGCTTGCCTGAGCCGAGAGAGAGAGAGGGACGATGATGACGACGTAGGCCGCATCCTCCACTGCCCTCCTCGGCGCCGCCCGTCACCCGCCGTGCCATTCCCGCGCTCCGCCGTCGCCCCCCGCACGCCGACCGCCCGTCCGCGCGCCGCTGCCGCCGCCCACTGCCCGTCGACACACGCCTGAGAGAGAGAAGGGGGAGGAGGAAGAGAGATAATGACAGGTGGGCCCTATATTTTCTTTTATTTTTTTTGCTGATTGAATTTCCACGTCAGCGACACGTGTATGCCACGTAGGAGAAAAACCTCTTAGGATTGAGTCGGGGGGGGTAATTCATCCGGTATCAATAGATCGAGGTGTAATATGTCTGGTTTTGTGGTTCGGGGGGTAATTCATACTTTTTCCTATTTTATATTATACATATTTTTTATATATCTAAATGAAACGGTTGAGATTATTGTATGCTTAGAATTTTTTTAGAACACGGTGCTCTTCTGGAAATGGACGTTGTTTGTGGGCCGAAGGTTGTAGCTTGTTGGGCCTATATAGATATATATTCCAGCCCAATGGGCTGGATGGGCTTCGATCTTTTGGCATACTTGATCTGCGTAGAGAGGAGAGGATGGCACGTAGGCCCTATTTTATTTTATTAATTTTGTTGTGATGACTAGGCTGCCACATCAGCGAATACCACCGTCAATACTGTCATGGGAGTCATGTTGCACGGTTTTAACAGTTGGAGGATACAATATACTCGATTTTACCGTTGAGAGATACTCCATCCGTTTCACAATGTAAGTCATTCTAGCATTTCCCACATTTATATTGATATTAATGAGTCTAGATAGATATTAATATCAATATGAATGTGAAAAATGCTAGAATGACTTACATTGTGAAACGGAGGAAGTAATAATTAGATTCAACCTATATTTAAGGGATTCAAATTGGACTTTTTTTTTCCTTTCGGAGTCATGCATGTAGTGTTGCGTGGGCCAAAAAGCCACTTTCCTGTCTGTGCTTTGGACGATCCGTCATCGATCGACGAGCGCCCAGCAAAGCTGGATCGCGTCCATTTTTGTTACATGATATCATTCATATAGTGTTTTTTTTTTTGGGTCTACCAAAGCCAAAGTGGTCCTCGCCTCCACGTTGTCGTCGTCGTCATCATCATCTTGCTTCATAACAAGAAAGCTAAATAGCTTAACCTTCACGATTTATCCCATTGTGCTGTGAGCCTGTGATGCTGTCTGTTGTGGTAACTTCAGTCACCCAAACCCTCAAAGGTATTATTACTACTCCTTTTGTTCCTTCAGTATCAAGCCATTACCATAAGCCATTACCATAAGAGTTTAATAGTATAACCAGCTACTAATTATAAATCATACTCCCTCCGGATTGATAATACTTGTCGTTTTGGACAAGAGCACGGTTCCAAAAAAATAACTTTGACTATTATATTCTATTATAATATGTATAAAATTGTTAATAAATATATGATTTTATTAAAGTACTTTTTAAGACTAATCTATACATGTAGTCACTATATATGAAAGACAAATATTTTAAAAATGATTTATAATCAAATATTCTAAAGTTTGACTTCACCCTTGTCTAAAACGACAAGTATTATTAGCCCGAAGAGAGTATATAGTTAATTTAATAGCTAATTCATACAATAGTTACCTATAAATATATACTACACTAGTGATACTTGGTCCCACATGTAATACACACATTGCGTCTTGTAATCTGTACTACAGCTGGCTACAAATCTGTAGCCCGCTGCTCTTCTCTCTCCTCATTTATCATCTCAACATGTGTTTATAGCTGGCTTATACTCCCTCCGGATTGATAATACTTGTCGTTTTGGACAAGGGCACGATTTCCAAAAACCAACTTTGACCATTATTTTCCATTGTAATATGTATAAAAGTGTTAACAAATATATGATTTTATTAAAGTACTTTTTAAGACTAATCTATACATGTAGTCACCATATTTGAAAGACAAATATTTTAGAAATGATTCAAAATCAAAGATTCTAAAATTTGACATCACACCTGTCTAAAACGACAAGTATTATTAGCCCAGAGAGAGTAGTATGCTATTGTATTGTACCTGCTCTAAGGCCCCGTTCGATCTCCCATTTGGGAGTTGGATTTTTGGTGCACGTAAAACTAGAAACCTTATTAGCACATAATAAGAGAGATCCGACCCCTTCCCTTCCCTTGTGTCACCGGATTCAAGGAGGAAGAGGGGCCAAAGGAGGAGGGGAAAGTTTTTCTCTCTAGCATATGGAGGTTTCGCGAGAGTTTATAAGAGAGATCTGACTCTTCAGTGCTTTAATTTTCATTAGACTATGAGACAAGGAGGCCCATGTAGGGTATGCTATGATAAAGCCTTCTATTTGTTCATTAGTATTATTGTTGTTTGATAATACGTGACAGATAAGATGTACTCCCTCCATCCTAAAAAAACTCAACACATCTTCTTATAGGTTGAGTTTTTTTTGGAACGGATGGAGTAAGAACCATAAAAAAAGATAGATCAAATGTAGGAGTACCAAAATTGATTTGGATTATAGTGTATATTCTTTTGCTTACAGCCTAGCCTGTCAAGGTACCGTAAACGTAAACCATTGCTTACTATACTACTATTTATTTTTTTTAAGTAGTGATCTCAAAATATTTTTAAAACTCTAGGTGAAACCTACCATAAACTGTTTGCAAATCTAAAGCACGAGAGGTTGATGCACACCCCCAACGAGTATAAAACATCACTGTCGTAACAGCCTTCCAAAAACCCTCGTGACCGTGTGTACCACCACCGGCCCACGGCCCACCATGGACCCAGTCCACGCGGCGCACCCAGTCCCCCGTCCCGCTCGCGCCGGCGCGAACCCGCAAATTCCAAAAAAGGAAAAAAAAACCCTCTCGCGCCACAAAAATGGCGCCAACCCCTCCCCCAATCTCCCGCCTTCTTCTGCCTCTTCTCCCCCTCTATTTCCCTCCCCCTCCCAAATCCAAACCCTACCCATTCCCCACCTCGACCTCTCAGATCTCCGCCTCCGCAAGCTCGCTTGCTCCCCATGGCCTCCTCCTCCGACGCTTCCTCCGCCCTCGCCGCCGCCGCCGCGGTGGGGAAGAAGCGTGGCAGCTACAACTGCGGCAGGTGCGGGCTCCCCAAGAAGGGGCACGTCTGCGCCGTCGCCGGGGAGGAGCAGAAGCCGCCGAGGAGGGCGCTGCACTTCGACGAGGCGGCCCCGCCGCCGCCGCCGGAGAAGAAGGTGAAGGTGGAGGTGGTGGAGGTGGACTCCTCCTCGTCGGAGGAGGAGGAGAGGGAGGCGCGGGGGTGGGTCGAGGTGGGCGGCGGGCGGCGGGTGCCGGGGGAGGTGGTGGTGGAGGTGATGCGGAGGCTGCCGCCGAGGGGCGTGGCGGCGTCCGCCGCCGTCTGCCGCGGGTGGCGCGGGTGCGCGCGCCGCGTGTGGCGCGCCGCCGACGAGCTCCGCCTCCGCGCCGCCGGTGTCCGCCCCGTCGGCGCCCTCCTCCCCCGCTGCCCCGCGCTCTCCAGGCTCGTGCTCCGCATGGAAAGGTGAGGAGACAAAAAATAACCAAACAGCTTCCCTTCCACCTGTCGAACACCATGGATCCGCGAGATCGATGAGTTTGGTCTCGCTTCGTGCCGCATCCCCGTGGATCTTCTTCCCATGAACGCACCATGGAACATCGGTGATGCAATCCGCTAACCTTGTTGGAAACCGGGATATAACTAACTAACTTACTAGCTAACGAATCGGACAGCGAAAATCTCGCTAAAAATTCACCGTGACATTGCTAAGCTAAAAGAAGAACACGGTGCAGATGTGCGATCTGATTCTGATCTGGTGCCGTGAGATCTCTCCACCTGTGGATCTTTGAGCGGTGCCTGGTTTAGATTCATCGCACGCATCTCACGATGCAAGAAATCCCACGACCGAAACATTTGTGTTTGTGAAATGATTGATGGGATAAGCAAAGGTTTGGTGGTGCTGATCCGATCTGTCTGTCCGAATTTTGGGTTCTTGGTTGATGTGGGGTTTTATCGGGGAGGATCTAGTCATCATCTTGGTTCCGGGAGATTGGTCTATGGATCTTTCTTTTCTTTGATTGGTGCCTGGATCTGGATGGGCTTGTGAGATTGAAGCATGGATCTGATAGTTGTCCATCTGTGATGCACAATATGTGTGCCCAAATGCTAAGATAATATAGTGTGATGCTAAGATATTTCTTTTGGTGTTTGGGAACAAAGGTAACAGATGAAAATCTTCAGAGAGGAACGAAACCTGTTATGTGCACTAAGTACATAATTCTGGTTAACCATGCCACAAGATTTAGTTCGGATTTTGGAAGAATAGATTTGCTTGATTCGGTGATTCAGAAGTTGTCTTGGTCATTTAGGCAAAATAGGGGGATTACTGGGTGGATCTGGTGTTTCTTCATGTGAACTTTGTCGTGGATATGGATTGTGTCCTGCAGAAAGCCAGCAAAATGCAGCTCTTACAGTGAGGGAAAGTGAAATTCTGTCTCACTGTCGATCTGCTTTTGTTGGTTCATCTAGATCTACTCTGAGGGCCGAATTCAAATAGATCTTTAGAATATAAATGTTTAAAACATACGTTTCATTCAATCTCTTGAATGCGCTAGCAAGTTAGCAATTGTCTAATGAGTTCTTTGTTATTTTGATGCAGTGATATTGATGCTACTATGCTCGCATGCGTTGCATTTTCTTGCCCTAATTTGCAATATCTGGAGATCAGCATGGTCGGAAGCGCAGCCAACCGAATGACAGGGTACGGTGAAAATCTCCAAAATATTTTGAGTCTATTGTGAAATGCCACCTTTCCATACATTGTATTCCTGTGATAGCTAACTTTGTGTTATTTCTATTGTTTCATTTTGAGTAGAAAGCAATGTGTATACGACTAGTTTCTAATAAGAACACATTTGCAAAATTGCAATTGTGTGCTACCAAACTTTTAGTGTTATATGATTTAAGATGTATATTCTGAGAATTTTGTTTCACACTACACCTTTATCTTTTTTTTTTTGCTTTTTGTCACTGTAACTCAAGAAACTCTGGTTTAATAGATATATGTTTTCGATTTGCATTTCAAGCCTTGAGTCTCTTAACTGACTTCGGTGACCTGTTTTTCCACAGGGATGAGCTAACTAGGTTTGTCTCAGAGAAGCGATCTCTCTCGGTTCTCAAATTAGATGGTTGCAGTAATCTCAATTTTCTTAATATAAGCTCTTCAAGCCTTTCAACGCTTTGGCTATCAGATCTTTCTTCCCTTTCGAAATCGGTAATACAACCTGCTCCTACAATTATTCAGTTAAATGGATTTACCATTGCATAAATTAATTGAGGTACTAATTTTTTTGCAGGTCATAAACTGTCCTAATTTGAATGAACTCTCACTGGGATTTACCCAACAAAATAATGATTCTACGGATCTGATTAGTCTGATGGATAGTCTGGGTCGTACCTGCTCAAATTTGAGAAACCTGCACATATCCTCAATTCATTTATGCAATGAAGCTGTGTTTTCTCTAGAGAGTGCTAATCTCAGGTACTTAATATATGCTGCTCATTTGTCATGAATCATGTTAGGGGGAGTCTTGTTATAATTATAATTTCTTGAGTTAAATCCTCAACCCATCTTTTTTCTTGTTTTATCAGGGGCCTATGCATGCTATCCTTGATTCTTGGTTCAAAAATAACAGATGCAGCTGTTGCATCTATTGTTCGCTCTTACGCAAGCTTGGATTTGCTTGATTTAAGCGGGTAAGCATTGTTTTGTAGGGTCTAAATTCTTTGAATCAGATGGCTGATATTTTGTCACAAAGTTCCTGCAAAACAATGTCTGAATTTACTTTGCTTGAACTTCAGATCTAGCATTACTGATAATGGGCTTGGGATGATCTGCAAGGCATTCCCTCATACTCTAACCAGGCTTCTCCTTGCCCTTTGCCCAAATATCACCTCATGTAAGCCTTAATTTTTTTTCTTCTATTGATTTAAAAAGAATAAAGAAGACAATAAGTAACACCTTTTCATCTGATTTACAGGTGGGGTGCAGGTGGCTACTTCACAGTTGCCACTTCTTCAGCTCATGGACTGTGGCAAGAGCTTATGTGCTAATTCGCAGCCTGAAGCAGAGAGATCATATTTTGGTGAAATTTATGGAGGGATTAAGTTTTGTTCAAAATTACCTATCCAGAGAAAGCAGCAGCCTAATTACCAAAAGCTGATAATAAAACATGCTAACCTGAAGAAACTCAGCCTTTGGGGCTGTTCAGCTCTGGATGTAAGTCTTTTGAATATTTCCATCATCAATCCTTTCATACATCTGGTTGCTAATAAACACAACATATTAAAGCTGAGTTCTCATTACCGCTTCTCTCTTTTTCAGGCCCTGTATGTAAATTGTCCAGAGCTGAGTGATCTCAATCTCAACTGTTGCACAAATCTTCATCCAGGTGCGATGTCTCTTCCTGAAAATGCAGGTGCCACTTTCCTACAGTGTTAACCGCTAAAATGCAAGTGTTAACAGCTTGAGAACGTTTATACAGAACGGTTGCTTCTTCAGTGCCCAAGCTTGAAGGATGTACATGCCTCTGGGTGCCGTGACATGCTGATTGGAGCAATCAGAAACCAGGTAGGACTTCGCTGATCCTGTTTGTTAAGCATTGACACTTTGCGTTGTAATGGATCTGACTCAAGTACATGATCACTGGATGAACTTGTTTCCAGAGTCCTAGTAATTTAGATCAAACACCACAGAAGCAAATGTGTGCTAGCCTTTTTACAATTGATGATGACTAAATAATAAACTGAACATGTGAGGGAAGTAGAATTTTTAAGGCTGGACATAATCAAATACCATACTTCAACAACATGGTTACCTCTAATTGCCACATCTATTTGCGAAAAGCGTGACAAAACGTCTTCTTTTTGCCAGGTTCTGAATGAGTTTGCTTCAGCAGAGCCTCGGGTTCCTTGCAAGCGGCTAGCGGATGGTTCAAAACGTGTACAAGTCCCACACTTCATGCTCGAACAGGTAAAACAGAAAACCTTCATTTCTTGGAAGCAGATCACCATTGCCCCCATCTAGGCAGAGTTTCTTTGGGAGTTCATCCACCTGTCTGCTGCATCAGCTGTCTGATCGGTTGCATGATTCTTTCAGCAATTCGAGGAGGAGAAATGGGGCAGCGGGTCGAAGCGGAGCCAGTGCACCGTTCACCTGAGCTAAACGATGGAGTAGCCTAACCATTGCAGCCACCAGGATTGAGGAACAAGATAGCTGAAGTTTAGTCAGCTTGTAAGGCTACTTGACAACTTGACATTTCTTCAGATGAAGCTAGTTGAGGTGAGGCCGTCTCATCGTCAGAATGGAGCTTTTTCTACCCTCCAATTTAAGTGCACTGCAACTGGAATTGGATCAAACCAATTTGTCAAATGTGTCATGTGTGAATTTGTGTAGCTTGTTATTCTGTACTCTGTATCATTCAATTCCCTGTACTTGGAAAGCCTTTCCCTTGTGTACTTCTGAAGAACAATAAGAAACCAGCTTTGTACTCTGACAATATTCATTTTAGACGATAACTGTATCTCATAATGCGTTATGTGTTCTATTCATGATGCTGAAACAATTATTTTTCTTTTTTTAATGGAAGGCTGATTATGTCTAATATTTGTGCATTTTTATGGTGCATTCTACTAGTGGTAATAGTGTAGTAACAGTAGAATTTTAATCTAACTATATATTTTTATGAATGTTTAAAACATTTCATTCAAAACTTCCAATTCATCTATTTTAACATGGTATAAGATTCATGTTCTCTGTAACCAGTTACCCATCACATACTCTTTTTTTAATGAAATTACTGTAGGAGAGTCTCCTACAGCATATATATTAATATAAGTATAAAATATACAATATACAGAACAAAAAATAATCAGAAATTGTCTAGCCATTGTGACATAAAAGGTTTTAAACTATCTTCTCTTCTATGGATAACCAAGGCAAACTCCATCTTGAATTTATCTTTGCAAAAACCAATTGTGGGGTTGATATCTTTGAAAACCTTATTGTTTCTGGTAATCCAAATACTCCAAGTCATTAAAATGATGATTTCCATATAGAACTGCACTTGCATTTCTTTGGATATCTTCTATGGCTTCTTGAACTGAGAGATCTGCTTTTATTGTAGGGCAAACAACAATTTTGAGTGAAGGAGCATGTTAAAAACAGATGTTGCAAGGTTTCTTCTTGCTGTAGATTGCATAACACAGTTATAATCTGGCCGCTCAAACTTTCTTCTTAACATGTTCCTTGCATTGATTCTGTCTTTTAGGATTAACCAGAAAAAAGATCTTATGCTTTGCTTTCACACTACTCTTCCAGAGCTAGTTAAAAGAATTTGGGACATTGATCACTCCTGTAAAAATCTTGTATGCTTTGACTAAGGTGTATTGCTCTGAGTTTCACATGTATGTCCATTTATCTTCTCCATCTCCATGTCAATTTCTTCAAAGAGGGTTTGTAACTGTTTGAACTGATCATAAGCTTGAGCTGAGAGTGGCAAGCCGGCACCTGAAAGATAGAAGACACAGATTATCCAATTGCCAAGCTTGTTGGAGGGTAATATTTGGCTTTGTTGTGAATGAAAACAATTGCCAAACTCTTTTTTAACAAGTATACTCAGTATGTTCATCCATTATGCATCACTTGTACATTATGACCGGTTTATAATATTTATTATATACTAGAAAAAATGCTCATGCATTATAACGGGTGAAGTCTATTTTAATCTTATTGTTGTTATATGGTTTAGTTAACATGAAATTTATTGTGTGAGTTCACTTGGATATATATATTTTTATAAAATCAAGTTAGCATGCGAGTTTTTTTTAAACAGATTTCTTATATAATTCCTTTTGTATTACCAAAAGTGAACGATATTAAAAACCGACTCAAATACGGATATGTATTTCCAAAAGCAAATGAACTTAAAACTGACTTATACACGGACGACGTACCAAAATACCAACAAAAATATCTTCAATTTTTATAATAGTAGAGAAGAGATATAGATTAAAACCAAAACATAAAATTAAAACCGACTCAAACACGAATGACGATCCGTGGAAACATCTTCAATTTTTATAACCGACTCAAATATGGATGACGGACCACCGAAACATCTTCAACTTTTATAATAGTGGAGAAATGACCAATTTTATATTTTTTAAATATTTATTTTAAAAATTTACAATATTTTAAGGTGCATCATCTATCTCACACACAAACTATTTGTTTCTGTTCAGATACCAACACCTCCTACTCGCTAGTTCATAGGTGTGGGTGATGTACTGATATCAGGGCATCTGCAGCACCGCTCGCTGACACGTGGGCCTGATGGTTTGTGGGACCCACATGACAGTGAGCAGTAGTACCTGTATCCAATGTCAGGGAAAAGATATGTAGTGATCGGACAATGAATACGACTATTTACCATGGGCCATGGCACTGATGGTGATAGTTGAATAAATGGGTAAATTCGTAGTTTGTTGTATCGCTTTATTTTATACTAATGAATTTCCACGAGTTTGCTAGGTTTAGCTTGTTTTGCACGTAGGTCACAGATAAGGACATTTCTTTGACATATTGGGATGTTTCCGAGTGAGTTACAAAGGAGCATCATAACTACCCATAAGATGAGGCAAAATCATATATTTGATTCCACCATATTAAAGCCCTCGTCGAGACAATCAAAACGGATATATGGTTCACCTGATTTAGAGTCCGAACGAAAGAGATACAACATCCAGAAAAACAAACCCGTCTTTTCGAGCTGAGGGTGGCCAGCGACCTAGAATAGGGAATCGGCCGAGCCCTCCCTTACTAGGCCGAATGGCCACCAACTCAACTAGAAGCCTTCTAGACACCTGGGATGACCAACCGGAACACTATAATGGACCGGCTTAGCACCAACATTCCGGCTGGCCTCGCCCAATAGACTAGCCAGTCTCATCCAACTCCAAAACCGACTCAACAGAAGTATCCATATCATTGAATAATATCTACATATATAGTATGTATCATTGATTTAGAGTATTTTATTTTAATTTATATGTAAGAACATATTTTGGGATAACATGTGTAACCATTGCTCTTTACCCAAACAGCATTTGTCTAGGAAAAAAATTTCCTCCGTAACCAAAAGTTATTTTTGGCTTTACATCTTTACATACCTTCTTCTGAAGGCCTCCTTGCATGTTGAACCGACAAACCAACCTTCTCCTAAAGGTGATTTTCGATTGTTCGGCTTAAAATTATTTTAAATTTTACAGAACGTTCTAGGGATTTGACAAACGGTTCATCTTTGATAATAATTTGTAAAACTAGACACCATGACTAATGTCATGTATAACTAGGGCAACCAAACGTTGAAATTCCACCCAAAACAAATAGATCAGCTCAACTGGTTAGGTTTTTTTTTATAGTGGAACCAACCCATCTAGATTCAAGGCTTAGATTTAACAAGAGTGCTCGCATTTACAACTAATTATTCTTTCAGTGGTAGACAACGTCGTCTTCGACAACGAGACGCCCATGGTGACCGATGATTTTGTAAATCTCAACATATGCTGGTGTAATCTTTCGGATGTGCTTATAGAGGTAGGGAGTGCGTATGTGTGTTCTTAGAGAACAAGTGTGCGCGTGTTGTGAGCGTTTGTAATATGTTTCTCTCTTCTCAAATAGAATTCATTTTGAGGATTTCACATCCGAATTTGAATCCCCACCCGTTTAGCAAATAAAAAAAATCCCAAAAGCCCAAGGGCCCGAATTGGCAGCCCAACGACGGCGACGGCGGCGGCGACGACGACGGCGATGGCGGCGGCGGCGGTAACGGTCAAGCTCGGAGGTATGGCGTCTCTCTCCTCCCTTCGCTTCTCCATCGCTTTCGCCTTCCCGTTGGGTTCTCAGGAACTCGATTCCGGCGAGGCGGAAGCAGCTCAAACCCTAGAGTAATAATTGATTTTACCGGCGCTCTTCATCCATCAGGGTGGAGTAGTTACTGTTACTGCCCTACCACCACGAGGAGGAGCAAACCGGCGGCGGTGAAGATGATGATGGCGCTTTGCCCTACCAGCTTCCGGATCGAATTGCCTCGACGAACCATTCGGGCTGCCATACTGAACAAGAGACACACCGTCAGTGGAGTTGTTCTTTCTTGTGCAGGTTTTTGTGAATTGTGATAGTGTGTGTAGTTGTGATTGATTGAACCCTATCCTTCGTTTCATCCAGGTTCCTTGCTACCAGAGGCAAGAAGGAGCTTCATCTCCAGCTCCGCAGATCGAAGCCAAGTAAATTTACCTCTTCTTCTATAACTTATTAATGAACCAATCGATACGGTTAGTTTAGCATCGATTTGTTTTTACACAGTTCTTGTAGTAGATTTGGGACTGTAGTGTCTTATTAGTGAAAGCAATAGCCCTTTCCCCCTTTTCACTTCTCAATTTTTGTGCCAAATTATATCCATGTATTATTCTTGCTTGCCATGTACGTTCCTAGATCAAGAGCAAAACTCATGTTTTTAAGAGGGCATAAATAAATATAAGGCATAATAAAATCTCCTGATGTGGTGGTGCCACCAGTCAGGGAAAAAGATATTACTGTTTTGCTACTTCTGCACCAGTCAATGTAAACTTATTACTTCATAAATCTGCAAAGCAACCACAAGTTTTTGTAGTGGTCACCTGAGGGGAGAGGCTCATATACCTGAATATTGGATTAAAAGGAGTACTAACAGGAGGTTTACAATATAAAGAATCTACTGTAATTGGCTCTGTTTTTGCTGCATTCATATAATGTATAAACTGAACTATATCTACAGTAGTTTTGACTATGGTGTAGTTTTTTCAAAGTTGATCACTGTACTAGTTGAGCTGTATAATTTTTTTAGGACATGCGTTGAGTGGTACAATTGAGCTTTCTATTTACAGTTTAACTCTGTTTTTTTTTTTAAAAAAACCTGTAGGTCAATGGAGGAGGTATATGATGCTTTGGCTGAGCACCTTTTTTCTGTTTTGAAGAACATTGAACATCTTGACTCAAAGTAAGCTGATTCCGTTCTGGGTGGTGTTATTGCTTTATTGACTTGGTCATACTGTAGTAGCGCATAATGTTTCTTCAATATTTGAATATCATGAAATCAAACACGCGCAGTGATCTGTTTTGTGAAACAGAAATAAGCTTATGCTTTCTTGTGACTTTCAACCTGCTTGATCTAGACTAGAACAACACTACTTTATCTTTGTTCTGTAAAATACTCTGTAATAGTGTCATCACTTAGGCATGACAATATAACACTTCACATTCCAGAACTTACCTCGATTCCTGTATTGACAATTTGAATCTGAATAAAACCAGTATTTTGATTTTTCTTTTGGAGCACTATTGATTGTGTTAGCTTCATTTCTAAGAACCACTTTCCCACTTAAGTCACTTATGAGTACTGCTCTCAACAGATACATTGTTGGTATAGCTGGACCACCTGGCGCGGGAAAGTCTACAGTTGCTTCCGAAGTTGTTCAACGTGTTAATAAACGCTGGTCCCAGAAGCACGAGAATGGTAGTTCACTTATTTCAACCGAAGAAATTGCCACGATGCTTCCCATGGATGGTTTCCACCTTTATCGGTCCCAACTAGATGCAATGGAGGTCTGTTCTCTTCTATGCAACCCATACCTGAATGTTATATTGTTTTCTCTAATCATTGATATTGTTGTCATTGTAGGATCCAAAAGAAGCACATGCAAGAAGAGGAGGTAGGACATTTTCTCCACTTAATTGATTTCGATAAAATACTTTTTACATGAGTACTAACAGTTAATTCAATAAATTTAGCACCATGGACATTCGATCCATCCCGGTTTTTGAAATGCCTACAGACCCTGAGAGAAGAGGTGTTACCAGTTTCACTGTCAAGTATTCTATTACACATAACATTGTGTTTTGACTGATCGCTGAAACATCTTTGTCTGCAGGGTTCAGTTTATGCTCCATCATTTGATCATGGTGTTGGTGATCCAGTTGAAAATGACATATTTGTAAAGCCGCAGTGAGTTATCATTGCAGATCCAGAATATATTCTCTTTGTAGATTGCAGAATGCTTGAACTCTAGTTTCTTATTTCGATTTAAATCAAATGTGAAGCATGCCTGAGTTATTCATATAGTTAGTTCAGATGCTGAACACACTGGCCTTTATAGAACCTTTTAGACCAACTCACTTTTAGCATTACCTAACACTGGAACCTTATGCTGTTATTATGCTGTGTGGAATGATCATATTCTATCAGGCACTGCCAAGTTCTAATTAATCTTTTTTTAATGAATACCTGTGTTTGGAACTTTGTATGCCTGTATGCGGTATGTGAATAGCCGCAAGCAGATACCTTTATGAGAAGTTTTGTTTTATGCTTTATCTTTCTAACAGATTATGGCTCTCGCACCAAAAATGGTTTATTTTAAACAAGCCAGGTAATTTACCCTAAGTATGTTCAGCACATGCTGGTTACTAATTACTATGATTTTGGCAGACACAAAATAGTGATTGTCGAAGGCAATTATCTATTACTGGAAGAAGATGCCTGGAGGGACATTAGAGCCTTGTTTGATGAAAAATGGTGAGTATGCTGGCTTTACAATCATAAATAATTTGCAGCGATATAATTGATCGTGCCATGAGCCAGTGAGTTCCAAATTTTGGAGCTTGTTACTTAACTCAACATAACATGCTCCTGTTTGGAGCAGTAAATTTTAATTTCTTATTGATTCTTGAAACAGTGAAAACTGATAACAGTGTTTCTAATGGTCAAAATTTACCGTGATAGGTTTATCGATATTGACATTGATGTCTCCATGCAAAGAGTGCTCCAGAGACATGTCGCCACAGGTTTTCCCTTAATTAATGCTTCCTTTTCTTTGGGATAAATTACTATTTCAGTATTTATCCATCTTATTTGATGTTCTTGCTCCTCTTGCCAGGAAAAGAGCCAGATGTAGCAGCATGGCGGGTAATTCTCTCCTTTTGGTTCTTCCTCTCTGTTACACAAGTGAACATAAACTGCACTACAGTTTCCTTTCAATAAATATGTCTTACACTACAATTAATCTGTTTTAGAGTTGCATATAAGCAATTAACCAAAATGGCTCCCCCTGCCTTCTTTAGGATCATTTTATCATAGAAGCTGTTCATAGAAAAATTTGCATGAAATTAGCTATGCCCTGTGGATTTTTACAGCTAACCATGTTCAGATCAAGATACTACTAATATGCCGTCATGTTCTTCACCCCTGTTTCTGGATACTGCATGTTCTTATAGTCTTGAATTGATCTTGTGAATCAGATCTCGTATAATGACCGGCCAAACGCAGAGCTTATCATGAAGTCAAAAAAGTCTGCAGATCTTGTAATCAGATCGGTGGATTTGTCAAGATAAGAGTCCATGTCTTCAATTGCTGATTAGATATCTGCTCTAATAATGTTCAGAGAAAGACACTACCAATGGTTGTTTCCATGGAGATCTTTGTACATATAATAAGCTCAATGCATCTCTCCATGGTGATTTTTGTAGATCAAATAAACTTATCCCCAACCAGTTTGGTTGTACAGTCGATGATGAATAACTTATTCAACAACATTCTCTGCAATTTTCCTACTCTTGAAGAATATGTTTCCAACATCAACTATATTACTTCTTCACAGCTCTCTTTGTACAGTTCTATGCTTAGAACACCCCCCCCAAAAAATAAATAAATAAATAAATCAACTTTTATACATGAATTTTAACATAACCTATGTTCATATTTGTGTATAAAAGTTGTTTTTTTTATGGATGGAGTGCAATTGAGAGTAAATATGGATATAAAAAAAATCATCTTCACAAACTGGGAAACTGTCTAAAATTTTCTCAATCTGAGAAAAAATAATTCATGCTACCAAGTAATCAGGGTAAAATCAGACAAGACAATGTACCGTAGATAAGTTAATCAAAAGATGCTGCATCGTTGGGATGAAACAAATGACCCTAGTGACATGTATTACCACAACACATTTCTTGGTAAAAGCAGCACAAGATTGTCTTCAAAGGTGGACAAACTTGCACCTTGAAAAGACTCAAAGCTGCATGCCATGATTGTAATAAGGGGACATGATCTCCAAAGGGAAAATATGTTTCTGCTTAGTTTAATTTAACATGACAAAAGGCACCACCACCTTTAGTTGGGCAAGAAGAAGAGAGATGATACTCATTACAAGGAAGGTGCATCTGAAAGCCCCCAAAAATCATGGCAACAAACACACATACACCTTCCAGCATTTCAAGCATTTTTTCCTAGAAAACAGGGCCCAAAAAAAAGAAGAAAAAAAAAACTGAACTTTGGCCAACCTGCACCCTTTATCAAAGCATTAGGGCACAATGTACCAAACATTTGCCATAAAATATATATAGTACTAGACAGCAGAAGATGCAGCAAGCTGTGATGCCTCCCCTGATGATAATGTGTATACAAAAAACATAAGCTTCCATTACTATGCACATGGCATGCTTCTCTCTAAACCAGTTCTTTTTTTTTTTTGAAACTTTTCTCTAAACCAGTTGGCCCCACATTATAAAAAACATACTCAGCCAGGTAGACTTGGCAATGTATGCCCACACATCACCAAACAAAGCATCTTCATCATTGAATTGAATCCTCCTTTCCTAATACTGATTCAATACTTCAATGTAATGCGGCATTAATCAATTGATTAAGAGAAGGCAGGGAGCAGAGCAGACACCATCCTCATACAATACAATTAATTAACACATAACACCTTGCAGTAATAATTATTTGTTTGATGGATACACCATGAAGATAATTAAACAACCTTTTCATGGACAAAATACATTGAGGTCCCTTTGAGCAGGGTGCCTTTACATTTTGTGCCATTAAGGTAAAAAAAAAACAGAGAGAAAGGGAAGAACAGGGAGAGCAAAAAAGACATAATTATGGGACAGGTACTACTGGTACATGTTCTTGGCTTCTTTCTTATGTATAAGACAAGATGACACACTTAGGAACTTAATGACTGCAACAGAACAGAAACTGACCACAACACCAAAATGACTTTCACTGATCAGGAAAGGTACAGACTTGGAGATGAGGACAGCAAGCGAGTATGATACAGGGATGAGGCAAAGCTGCAATTAAGAAAAGCTATAGATAGATTGTTGCATCTGATGATGATCCATCCGTTTTTGATGGCGACATGTTCTTCTTTCTCAGCTTCTGTTCTTGCATTTCTCCATTGCCCTCGGTGCTGAAACAATTCAAAACAAAAAATATATTATATTTCACTGTTCTGTCAGTAACTGATATCCAACTTAAATTAAACCCCAACTTAAAATCAAACCCAAAGGAGCTAATTTGTATGTAGAAATAAAACTTGATATGCACTGACCAAGGCCAATAGCTTCTGATCCTTTCATTATCCTAAGGCGCTTGCATGATTCAACAAACATCCTGAAATTTCCATTTCCAAACAAAATGG
The DNA here is from genome assembly GCF_034140825.1 of Oryza sativa Japonica Group. Classification (NCBI taxonomy): domain Eukaryota; kingdom Viridiplantae; phylum Streptophyta; class Magnoliopsida; order Poales; family Poaceae; genus Oryza; species Oryza sativa. Next base: position 26,024,252 of record NC_089046.1, read on the forward strand.
TCAGAATTCAGAACACAGATGCAGAGCATGGACTCATATCAGAGATTCAGACTAGTACCTTAATTCAGGTTATTAAAATTAAACACTTAGATATTAGATAATAGAAAATTTAAGTAGAGATTACTGACTCCCATGGGACGTCGCCGACGAGCATCCAGTCGCCGTCCTTGTCCTCGTAGGTTGGCACATATTCAGAGCCGTTGAGCAGATCAGCAATCTTGCTCTCGTTCATGCCGTTCACCCCATGAGACCCACAGTTTCCTGATGAAAATTAATTCAGACATTAAGCTTCATACCAAAAACATTAAGCATCTACAACTCCATGCCGATTAATTTGATTATACAGTACAACCTAATTAAAATGATGTCTATTTTTCTTTGCAATTTAACAGTTTCCAGAGTATTTTTTTTTTGCATTGCTAGGTTTGTTCAGAGTTCAGTTTGGAATGGAGAATTATATTGCACTTCTATATGACAATGATTGAGGTAATTAGCTATCTACTAATTAAAAGCAAGTGTCAAGGCTCAATCAGTAAACGAACCTCACACACACTTGCACACCTAAAAAGCCGACCAATTTAATCATCTTTTGGCTCTCTGAACAATACCATATGTTTCCCATATCTTTTTTAAAGATGCATGCATCAACACGTGGATTTGATTATTATGCACTTGGATTTAGAGCAGCACATGCCAATGATCAATGGACCAAACTCCAGCTGCTAGTAGCTAATTAAGCAGATATATGCAACCTTGATCATGAGCTTAGCTAGCAAATTAACATCTATAGATAGCAAACATATATATGATGATGATATCCATGTACATGTGTTAGCTAGCAAAGAGAGATGAGAGACAATGGCATTATGCCAGACAACTAGGGCAGGCAGACACACCTACTACTACCAAAGGATGCAAATTAATCAAATCATGGAGTGCACTCCTTGGCAAAAACCACATGGTGACCACCACCACACATGCAAATGCCCCCCCAAATGCAATCATATACCCCAACCCTTCATCATGCACCACCTAAGCTAGCTGCTACTAACTTTATAACCTCACTTTGCACAAAGATTAAAGCTAGGCAACAATACCCTAATCAAAGTCCTATATATTTAGGTCTTGGAAGTTCTCACTAACTTTGCACAAAACAATATAATTCAATTATAGCTTTTGTAAAATTATATGATAAATACTACATCTATACCAAAATATAATAACTTATAGCTTTGTATCTGAACAAGTTGTTATCCAGATATGTGTATAGCTATCAAAAATTGTTATATTTTAGGATAGATATGTTGAGCGTGAGATTTTTAAAGGAATAGACATTTAAAATGCGAATATGTGGAATGAATGAAAATACGATGGTATATATAAAAACATATATTATGTGTAATTAATATAATTACCAATGGTGAAGGAGCTGAACATCTTCTCGAGTGCCTTGGAGAGCTCAAGGTAGCTCTTGTACATCTTGAGGTCCACCTTGCGCAGGTATGGCGCGCCGTCCATGCTCACCTTCACGAAGGCGGCGGCGGCGGCGCCGGCGCCGGACTTGTCGCCGCCGCCGTCGGCGGCGTCCTTGCCCTTGTCGGCCTGCACGGCCAGGATGTTCTTCCGGTATGACCGGACCGGCGGCCACCCAACCACCTGTGCCCTGTGAAGAAGATTTAACCAATTTTTTTCACCGATTAATAATTAAGAGTAGCTAGTTACTAGAAGTAGCTCTATAATATTATTACCAAATATCTTACTGAAGAATTGTTTGTGTTTTTTATTTATTTCTTAAGGTTTAATACTAGCTTTCTCGTAAATGGTGGTAGTAGCTCTGTAATATAATATCTCTGGTTTAAAATATATGCATGACACCATTGATTTTTTTAATTCGTTTGATTATTGATCTTTTCTAAAAATATTTATGTAAATCGATAGAGATACAAATTAAGTATGCTTAAAGTACTTTTGGTAACAGATATAGTAGTACTCTTTGAGTCTTTTCACTTCATTTAACTAAGTAATTAAGTAAATATTGTTGCATGGTCAAACTTTGGAGAAAGAGTTTTTTTTAAAGGAAAACTTTGTAGAAAAGTCAATGGTGCTTCAAACTGGAGGTGGTATATATATCTAATCAATGTACATGGTGTAATCCAATTAATCCACAAATAGACCAATATAATGGAGTATATATGGCTCTTTCTTTTTCTCCCGTCAATATGGTACTTTCAGGCCTTGTCTAGTGAACATGGTTACTTGTTTTCAGTTTTCACCATATGCAGAATAAATTACATTTCCCTTTTCTGTTTTATATGAGATTCTCCTTTTACTTGTATATAAACTTGTATTATATAGGTGAACTGGTCCATGAGACTATTGGGAGGGGCATCAAATCATGGAAAAAGGAGGAACCTTTTGTGGTGGCACACATGCATGTACCTTCCAAGCTAACACACAACCTATTCTTCATCCACATAATTAAACACAACACCCAACATTTACCACATTTCACATCACATTTCCAATTCATCTTCAACTAATAAAAAAAACCCCCCATATACACACACACACACACACTCCTGCAACATCAATGGCTACCCAAACCTACCTTTAATTATTTTCCTTCTGTAAATAAAAATAAAACCAAATATGAACAGAAGACTCTCGACAAGGGTGCATCCGTGCATGTAGAGTATATAGACAGATCCAAAATGGTAGGCCATGCATGTATAAATACATTTACTCTCAAGAACTAAAAGGCAACAAGCATGGCCAACATATGTAGTAGGCCATTCCCAACCTAAGATATTAGTTCCACATAGTTTCTATAAGCTCCACATCATCAAGAAACTAATACTAGACACTACTCTTCCAATGCAAGCACCACTATTCCGTACTTAAATTTAATGCTACTTATCTCACATGATGTCTTTAATATTGTGTAGAAACCATGTCTCATGGTTTTTTTATCTTTCTTCATTTATTCACTTGCCATATCATTTTTTATTTTAGGTGGCAGCTTATTTAATGCTATGGACACCATCCTAGTCATTGGGTTGGGAATGGCCGTAGTGTATCCAAATATTAATTTATTTCGTCTTTATCATGCATGCATGTGTGGTAACATCTCAAGAACTATAGGTTGGGCTAGTGATATGGAAATGATGGTGATGTGGACAAAAGATGAACTGTGCAAGAAAGAGAGAGAGAGAATTAGTAGTATGTGTGGCTTTATTTCTTTTATCGTGTCGGCACTAGGCAGTGTCTCCCCTGTGACCCACAAGTAACATGCCCATGTCTCTCTGCCTTCTTCTCTAGTACCTTGTACATTTTGCTTTGCTCTTTCTCTCTGTGCATCTACTACCAATGAATATATCTGTCCCTTAGATCCAGCCATACATACCACACCAATTAATTCTTTTCTCTTCTCTCCTAGTAGCAATCAATTTGGTTTATATTCATATACTAGTATTACAGTTTACAAAAAAAAAACAATTAACTAATTTTTTTGCGCTTTGGTTCACATCGATCGATCGATCGATATCCTTGGTGTTCATCATTGTGATACACATACATAAATCGAGGAATTAACTGATTAACTTAACTATGTAGCTAATTAATCAGTTGCCTCGGCTGTTGTAATTATCTAAGATCAATAAAGCTTTCTTTATCCCAAAAGCAAATCAACTGCAGGATGAATATCTGCGAATCTTGGCATGAAAAGGATTTACTTGTTCTTTTGTTATGTAAGGTTAGAGGTGGGTTATGCTAGGGTTTAAAATTTGCTAAGTTTTGTTATTTGGAGAGGATGATTACATGTATGTTTGATGTTTGAACTTGATTTTATTTGGAGAGATTATTGCATGATTTGCATGCATGCAAAATTAAGAAGGGCATTAGCTAAGCTAAGGTAGCTGTGCACGTACTTGGGAGCCCTTGGCTTCTCGGGGTCGGCGGCGGCGGTGACGACGCTGCTCTGGCTCGGCGACCGCTTCATCCCGCCGGCGGCGGCGGCGGCCGGCGGCGAGGCGTCGTCGTTGTCAGCTCCGACGATGTCGACCTTCTTCTCCCGGTCGTCAGCCGCCGCCTCCTCCTTGTCGTCGTCGTCGTCCACCGCCGCGGCCGCCGGCTCCAGCTTCAGCTTGAGGTCGATGGTCTCGGCGAAGCCCCTCTTCCCGGAGGAGCTCCTCGCCGCCGCCGCCGCGGCGTCTCCATCACCGCCGCCGCCGGGCAGGCCGAGCCGGAGCTCGGTCGCCTCGAAGGCCAGGTCCGCCGCCATTGCCGCCGCCACCTCACCTCAATATAGCTAGCTAACTAAATGTCTTCTTCTTCTTCTTCTTCAAAGCTAAGTGGATCAATGGAGATGATGATGAATCAATGGACCTAGCTAATTAGATAGCTCAAAGAATTTCTTGGTTTCTTCTTGGCTATCTACTAGTGGCTAATAGTACCAAAAGCTAGCTCTCTTCTTGTTGGTTTGAGCTTGATGGTGATGATGAGAGGGTGGCTAGAAATGTGATGTAAAGGAGTGAAATGGAAATGCAAATGGAAATAGATAAAGAGGAGAAGGGAGAGGTGATGTTGGGGGGGCCAAGAAATGATAATATGGGCAACAACCAACAAACAGAGAGAAGCAGCAGTATGGGGTATGTGTGTGTAGAATAATAGGGCCATGATCGATGATGATGATAATGCATGGCCCCTGCCTCTTTTGTGTCTACACCCCTTGCATAATTCCTAATTTTGCAATTATCACTAGGTTTGATTAATTTATTGTATGTGTGTAGTTTATGTTACCATGTTTTCTTTTGATTATACTTTGCATTATTGCTTGGGTGCACCACTTATAAGATAGAGAGGTAGAGAGATTGTAATGCATGTAATATATACTTTTCTCGATTCTAATTGGATACCGTATGAATCATTTTACTTCTCTCAAGTCAGGATTGATGAAGCCACCACAAGCGCATCACTGTCTAATAATACGTCATCTATCACTGAAAGAATAAAATACAAGCACCCATGCCAAATCTAGGACCTTATCAAACTTGGGTTGGCAGGTTCTACCACAAGAAACCTAAAGTCCCCATCGATCGGTTGCTTACGGCTGATTGTAAGCCGTAGTGGCTTATTTAGTGATAAAAATGATTTGTAAATTAAACTTTTGTATATGCGTCCTTAGAGACTTAAAAGAAAAGGTTGGAAAAGAAACTAAGTTAAAAAACATCAAAATCAACTTTTAAAATTCAAAATTTGACATTGGCTTATAAGCTATAGGGCGAACAATGAGCCTCTAACTTACTGAGCTACAGTCAATTCACCCTCTCAATTTTTTTCTAGATCCAACATTAGTTCAATTTTAGGAATTTAGTTAAACTCAATAAGGCATAATTGACATTTTTTTAGAAGTTTGGCATAATTGACATTAAAAACCACGAACGGGTAAACTCACAAAGCAATAAACAATCAACATTTGTTTTTTGACAGTAGAGTCACAGTTAATTAATAAAAATGAAAAACAATTGTTCAATTACTCTACTATTTTCCTTCGATTGCACCAAGCAGTTGATTAATTAATCGTGGGAGGGTAGCTTGTGTACGTAGAGGCGGTATGCTTTGCTACCTATCGAACTATAAGTCCGCATAGGTGCACGTTTTCATTAAGTGTCCATTACGAATTTGCGATATATTACGACTGAATTCAAGGCTCTAAAAGGAACAGAAAAAAAAACCACACCTTGCTTTGCTTTAGACCAAAAAAATATTACATACTTTCACTTTAGACCAGTATTGAAATAAATTTCACTTAACAGTAGTAGGTAACCAGGATATATAATATCATCTAACCTATAGCTATAGAAAAACAATAAAGTTTCACAAAATCCGAACGAAACTTGGTGAAACATGGTTTAAATTCAACACAAGTTTTTCAATAAGTTAATCCACTCGCATTTTACAGTTTCTCTTCAGTTATACTCTCGCGCAAAGTGAAACAAAGGACCTGTTCATTTTGATGTCATTTTCAACCTTACCAAATTTTGGTAAAGTTACAAAAAAAAGTGGTTACATTTAGTTTTCTGCCAAATTTTAGTAACTATATAAGAAATCCTGCCAAAATTTTGGCAAGTTACCAAAATTTTGGTAACTATGCCAAAATTTGGTAAGGTTTTTTTTGGCATCAAAGTGAACATGCCCAAAGATACTTATTCTACCCATTGTAAATTGCAATTTACTTTTCTTTTTAAAAAAGAGAAAAAAAAATCAAGAAACCCAAATATGTTTCACTGGTGGTGGGGCCGACGTGCTGTGCTGGGTGCACGAAGCGGGTACATGTGGCATATATATATGCCGTCATTGCATGTGAGGAGATTCGAGTTTGGAGGGCCCCACGGACGGCGACCATGTGAACCTGCCGGGGTGTCTCTCAATGCCTCTTAGTTCTCGCCCCAATATTGCTACGTGCACACCCAGCTGGTTACTCTATGCAAAGTGGGTCCTCTGGTTTTTTACACTTTGTATCATGTGTACCTGTACAATTGTTTTTCAGTGTAGTTACAATTTAATAATTTTCCCTTTCCTTGTAGAAGCATATCATTTCAAACATTTTAAGCGAAAATCCTTCGCTTCTAATTAATGAGGCCTAAATCCGTACCGTGAATCTGGATAAGCTGGAAAATCTAGTTTCTGGCTACTATTCATTTTATTCATAGAAACTAGATGAAATCTGTAATATATACGAAAAGCTAGAGTTTTTAGGAGTAGCTACAGTTAAGAAACTCTCAAAATACTGCAGTTTTTATGAGTAGTTACAGTTACCAAAAGATTTTTATGGTTTCGTGTCTATATGTATGCTACTCCCTCCGTTTCATAACGTAAGACTTTATAGTATTGTCCACATATATATATAGATGTTAATAAATCTAAACACATGCATATGTCTAGATTCATTAACATCTAAATAAATGTAGGCAATGCTAGAAAGTCTTACATTGTGAAACGGAGGGAGTAGCTTAATTAAATCCACGTGTGAGTTAATTAATTTAGATGCTTTAATTTGATGTGTGTACATGATCGATCGATGCATCTTAATTGATAGAGCTAAACTAGTCGTCGATCGACCAACTACTCAACACGATCCCAAAATTAACGATATGCATGTATGCTGTCGATGTGTGTATAATAATAATAATCGATTACACGTACTGCTAATTAATAATAATCGATTGTACACACCAAGCTAATTTTAATGTAGTGTAAGACAAGTTGATAACAAATTAAATAAATTAAACTAAAATCATGATCTACTTAGTTTCCATTCTTATTTTTTTAAAACTTTTTTACCATATTTTTTTTTGTCACGGATTATTTATTCCACACTTTTAAAAATACGCTTTCTAAAAACAAATCTCTACTGCATCGTTTAGACTACTTATTATAAGCTATTTGCCAAATTTGGTTTTAAAAGAAAATATTAATTTACCATTTGTTAATTAAGTAACCAACCCGTCTCAATAAACCGTGAAAAATATGTTCCAAACATGCACGATCTTAATTGGAGCCCGCTTGGCCATGCATCAGCTTGGAAAAAGAAAAAGAAAAGAAGGGGTCGATAAAATCAATTAAAAAGCTTCAACTAGTTCTTTTGCTTGGCTTCTTTCACATGAATGGGCTACAGTTAGAGAGTGACCCTACGATCACGTTACCCCAGCTTGCTTGGATCGTGTCCATGTCCATGTCGTTGGCCATGCTCACCCACGCCATCTTGTCCATCTATGATGATCACCTTCCTATCTACTAGGAGTATATCCATCTAGCTACCTTTTTCTTCCATAATAGTAACATGTTCGTACTTTACAACGGACCATACTCGTATAATTAGAGATTGGCCGGGTGAATAGATTGAGGATAAAGCACCGAAAACATGGACCAAAATTTTGCGGTGGTTAATTACCATACAAGAAGAGAAAAGGTGGACGACTTCGCTTTTAAAGTAGTAGAGATATAATTACACATTGGTTTATCAAAATTTTCATTGCTAATCTGCATGTTCATTTGTTCCTTTCTCTTCATGCATCCTCACATGCATATGTTGATACATAGGCACGATATAATCGAGGTGATAGCTATTGTACGTGCAATAATGTATCTACATAAGTACGGCCTATACGGATGTTCACGCATGCCATTTGATCTTGCATGGATGTCTTAGTGCACCAATATATATCGTCATATGACCGATTTCATAACAATGTATACATTGTCGTCGGTCGGTCATGATAAAAAAAAGTAATGGTGCCAATTTAGACGATCGAGAAATAAGAAAAAAAAAACAGGCAACTTGAATTAATTCTCTCGACTCGAAATTGTTGAAAGAGAGTTATATTTGACAGGTCGGCATATGCACGTTCCATGCCATGGACAGATATATGACCTGTCGGCCGGGATGGAGTGTTACGACATGTACATAACGTATAATACGTACTAGAATGATATCATTATTGATCGGCTCATATGAAAAATATTGTTCCTTGAAAAGAAAGAGAAAGATTTGAGATGTACAAATTGATATTATTATATGTTAATGGAAGGCTTAGCTTCCCTAATAACAATAATGGCATGGAAATTTAACATGGAGGGATTTCTCCCCCATCTTTGAAAATTTAAATTCATCTGCCTCATAAGGATTATATTAGAGCAAAATTTTCTCTCCCTCCACATTTAATTTCTAACCACATAAAAGGCTGCCCCTGCTAACCCATCACTTCTAGATTGGGCTGCCCTAGAGAGCTCGGATTTGCGGTTACTCTTAGGCCAAGTTTAGTTCTAAACTTTTTCTTCAAACTTTCAACTTTTCCATCGCATCAAAACTTTTCTATACACATAAACTTCCAACTTTTCCGTCACATCGTTCCAATTTCAACCAAACTTTCAATTTTGGCGTGAACTAAACACACTCTTAGTGCTTCGTGTGGTAGTGGTGGTGGCTCGGAGTGGTCCGTGCGGTGGTGGCTATGACCTGGCCAGATCTAGCTGCCCCCACCCTTGCACACAAGGTTTATTTGTTTGAACCTGTCGATCTGTTCTTTGAAGCTGGATGTGTTAATTTTCTTTGGTTTGAGTTGTTGTTGATCAAAATGCAAGATGCAGTGGAAATGCAAAGTTGTCGATTTGCGTATTGTTGAAATTTTGTATAACTGCTTGATGATTTAGTTCCCTTCCTTAGACGTTTTCCCTGCACCACTGTAATCCCCCGAAGAGTCTTTGCTCTTTAGCCGTTTGTAATTCCTTCTCTTGCTGATTGTACTAATTGCAAATTTTATTTCTTCTAATATATCAGACAAATCTCCTGCCATTTGCAATTTCAAAAGGAAAAAAAATGCTAGCTTGATGACATTTCTACATTTTTCAGTTTCTTCCCTGCAATTCTGTTGTGTATATATGAATGAAATCTTAGGCCCTGTTTGTTTCAACTTATGATTATTATAATCTAGATTATTAAGCCAGATTACTATAAGCTGGCATAGAATAAGCTATGAGTTGTTTGTTTGTCTGGATTATTGAAGACATGGATTATTGGATTTGAATGGCTAAAGTCTATAATGCCCTCAGCTATCTGTTCGGCTGATGGTATAGGTGGGTAATTTTTCTCAAGTATGTAGGGGTAGTGGGTCTTTAGCCACTCAATAATCTGAAAAAAGCTCCTCTAGAGCAGCTTATCAGATTATAATAATCTAGCTTATAGATTATAATAATCTACTATAATAATCTACTTGTTTGTTTCAGCTTACTCCTAATAAGCTAGATTATAATAATCCTAAGCTGAATCAAACAGGGCCTTAATGTGTATATACGATTGCTCTGTGATTTAAATGGTAAATTGTAGATAGCAGAGATTCAATATTGTGATGCAAATCAAACTATAGCATTATCTTGAACCAGCAATGATATATGCTGGGCTAGCACGGTCAGTTAATTAAAAACCTCTCCCACAACAATTAATGTCGGCAGTGTACCACCGGTTCGAAAATCGGAAATGGTAGGGTTTTTAAATTGGTAGTGATAAGGTTTTTGAACTGGCAGTGTTAGGGGTTTTTGTGATAGCGTGATATCATTATCTATGGTAGAGGATGAATTAAATTTCAGTGTTACTGTGTTAGTACTTTTTTTTCAGTACTCCGTATATTCAGCAAGTTCATTAATAACTTAATAATAATCTGCAACCACAACATATACCAGCTGGACTACCGGCCTGCTGTCAATTATCATCCATGAAGCCCTGCCGGCTGTCCATCTGCACGTAACTGTTAGCGTCAAACACAATTAATTAAGCTTCTGTTCATGAGTGACAGTGAGCTAGCTAGTGCACGCACGCATGTCCCCATCCGAATCCACTGCCACCATTAACAGGATGCATACGTGCGCCATTGACATGGACACACCTACACACACCAAAAAGCTTAATTACATGCATCTGTCATCTCTCCCGATGCCCATCTCATTAGTTGAACTAACTAATTAATTAATTGCATGTACTTAGCTTACTTGACACACAGTGTATAATGTGTAATTAAATGTGTCCTGTACCAAAAAGCAAATTCTAATTATGAATCTAGATAATTAAGGGCTTGTTCATTTTGCTACCATTTTCAACCTTATCTTTTTTTTAGCAAAGTTACTTAAAAAATAGCTACATTTAGTTTGTTGCCAAATTTTAGTAAGTACATCTCAAATCTTGCTAAAATTTGATAACCTTGTCAAAATTTTGATAGCCTTACTAAAATTTAGTAATACCAAAATTTGATAAGGTTGAAAATTGTAGCAAAGTGATCAGACCCTAAATGCCTAAATTCATAGTTAGGAAAGTTAATGAAAAGGCAGATGCATGCATCCATCCATGCAAAAGCTAACTACAGCTAGCCAGCCGGCTGATAGTAGTTAATTACAGCCATAGATTGATATTCATGGATGCATGCACGCATGCGACATCTCACTTGTCAGTCACTGTCACTGTCCATTTACATGCACTGTAGGATGAGCACACATCCATTGATCCAATTGATTAATGGCGCACATAATCTAGTTTAAGTCAGTGCATCAATGCATGAAACTTAGCTATTGTAAGTAACATGCGTTTATGCTATATATTTATATAACTCGTGGAAAACTAATGCACACTAACATGCATGCATGCAAAGAGTTCATGATCGATCAGTATAGTATACTACTGCTAATGATTTAGTTTCTCCAAGAATAGTACTTAGGACTTCCTCCATTCTAAATTGATCTACATATAGTTTTTTAGGTTATTCCTAAATGATCTACATCATATTTGTGTTTATTTATTGAGTCTATTCGTTATTTATGCATTGGAGTAAATGAACGTTGATGCATGCATCCATGCACACAATTATTTATAACCCACATGCAATATCTTGATTTGCTATTGGCTAGAAAATATTGGGACGGTGTATGCATTGAGTTTGTTGCTAGAGTAAATATAGTATGAGAGAGTTATTAGTTTTTCTTAGTCTTGGTGTGTCTATGAAATATATATATCAATTTGGAATGGAGGGAGTATGTTACAGGAACAAACGACCAACTAATTAATTTTCTCACGGGTACAATAAAAGCATAAGTGCAATTGTTAATCCTTGTGATGTGGGAGGTTATTGCAACACAAGGAATCTCTTCCTACATAAATTGATTTTTAATTTTCATCAAATAAAAGTCTAGGTAATGCAAATGCTAACTTTGTGTAATATTAATCGTACTGGAATCTCTCAACTTAATTTGTGTAATACACATACAGAGTATTATATATAGTCATCAGTACATGAGACACAAAGTTTAAGGAGTTTGCACCATCAGTGGCATAGCATGCAACATCTAGTCGGTGAAATATGTACCAAGTCAAGCATGCAAGCAAGAAACAAACAGTCAAACATGCACCGCCCCTAATTCCCCGGCCTTAAACCTGATCAAAAGATTCCTCCTACCAAAACCATTGCAATTAACAATATACAATCCTTAATCCATTGTACTTTCTGCTACTAATTTAACTAAACAAAAGCTAGCTCTATGCATCTTTGCATGCTTTGTGCAGCTCCCATCCGGAATCCAAGAAGCTTCAGTGCAACGACACGATATCAGTACTTGAGCAAATATTTTTACAGAACAGTTCATGTTCTAACCAATTGATTAAGCTCAAATCTATATATAAATGTGGTCTAATAAGAAGCCACGCTTAATTTTCGCCGCGAATTTTAGTTAAAAAGATTCTTTAATTTGGTGATGAACTGAACATATCATTATTCTAATTTGTGATGTAGGAGGTTGCAGCAGCATAGGGCATCTTGTTGATTAGTTGTGATGGTCAAATGGACATGATGTTCGAAATTTCGGTGCAATTGATCATAGGTTGTAGCAAAATTGGCAGAGGGAATCAAATTTTGATGCCATGCTAGTAGCCAGCTAGTGCTGTTGCTAAGCATATCACTGTGTGGTTTCAGCAAATCGAGGGGCAAAAGTTTAATTAAATTAGTAGTAGTTACAGGGAAGAGACTGGTTCACTGCACACATGAATGAGACACTGTACATCACAGTATCTTGCATAGATTGATGGTGAGAACTTTTCATAGTTAATAAAAGGATATAAAATGTAACAAGTTGGGACAGATCAATCGTCTTGTCAATATTAGGAACATCGATCTACAGATCAACCAGTACTCTCTGCATGAACTCTGATGGATCCTAAACTGTTTTTGGCTAGTGCAGATATATGTTAATTACTAAATTGTCAATTAGACAAGTGAAATAAACTTGTAAAGCCAAGCAAATATTTTTTCAGTTTTCTTTCAAGCTGGACCAACCATTCATGACACCCAATAGGCCAAATTAATTAATTAAAGCTTAATTAACTAATTTACCCCTAAGCAAGGGACCAGCTGCTTGCTCTCATCTGAAAAATATGAGAGGCCGCAGCTAGCTTAGCTTTGGTTAGTTAAAGAAACAGCACCGGTGCAAACAAACCATACTTTAGTTTGCAGCTTCTAGCTTTCAAATAAAAAGGGTTAGTTAATTAACAACAACTAACAGTACTCAGAAATTGGGAAATAATGTTTGCACTAAACAAGCAGCCACTAGGTGTTTTAATTTCCCTAGGCCCCCATGGCCAACACCAAAAGAAGAAAGGCCAAAGAAAGAAGAAACAAAAGGTAGTGGAGAGAGATTCACAAGGGGATACACTACATGATGAGAAGCATGCAATAGAATACTGCAACATATGTATACACTCCATGTTACATTGTTCCATGCCACTATATCTTATTGGACAATATGGAGAGGGGGAAACAGCATTGTATATGCCAAAAGATGCTCCCCCAAAGATCTCTAATGATAGCATCCTAATCATGGCTTTGGCACCCTTGTTTAACTATCTCAAGAAAAAAAAAACCTTCAGACCCCCTAACTAATTATCCGGATCCACAGGTACAGAAAACGATCCATACCCAATAACAATGCTGCAACTAGGTACATAGTAGGCTGGATTCTTAAACTCGTGCCAGCAATGCATACATTATAAATAACACTTATCGGATAAGGGTTACGAGGATCAATAACCGATGACCCCGTATTACAATGAACAATAGGGTAGTGGGGGACCCGAAACCCGTTACCCGACGAATCTGCATGAGGCGTCAGGGGGCCCACGGGGTCGGCCCGCCCCTGTCGCGGGCTGACCCGGCATGGCCCTCATGGCTGCACCCTAGCTACCCCCACAACCACCCTCCCAAGCGTGTGGCCTGGCAGTGGCACGTATGGATGTACGTACATGCACTCGTGTGCTCACATCCACATGTGTGTGCTTCTTCACATAGCTAGGGTTTGTTAGCTAGGTCTATAAAACATCGCCATTGCTGCTCAGCTAGCAGCCACGAAGACAAAGTCAGAGGTCACACAGCTCATCGTCTCGAGCTACCTAGCTGGAAGAAGAAGAGGAAGAAGAGGAGGAGGAGCTCGTCGGAGTTTAGTTGGTGAGTTCGCCGGAGAGATCGATCATGGAGAATCTGAAGGCGACGGAGCTGAGGCTCGGGCTGCCGGGGACGGAGGAGGAGGCGGCGCCGCCGCCGTCGACGCCCAGGGCCGGAAGCAAGCGCGCCCTCGCCGGCGAGCCTGATCAGGCCAAGATCAAGCCCGCCGCCGCCGCCAAGTAATTAATATCAAGTTCTTCTTCGTCTTCGTCGCCGTCGCCGCCATGGATGGCAGAGCTAGCTCTGATACGTGTCGTGTTTGCTGCTGCTGCTGCAGGGCGCAGGTGGTGGGATGGCCGCCGGTGAGGTCGTACAGGAAGAGCTGCCTCCAGCCGACGACGACGACGACGAAGAGCAAGCCGCCGCCGGCTGCCGCGGCGGCGGAGACGCAGCAGAAGGAGGATGTCGCCGGCGCCGGTGGGCTGTTCGTGAAGGTGAGCATGGACGGAGCTCCATACCTGAGGAAGATAGACCTCAAGGTGTACAAGGGCTACCGGGAGCTTCGCGAGGCACTGGAGGCCATGTTCCTCTGCTTCTCCGGCGGCGCCGCCGCCGACGCCGCCGTCAACCCGTCCGACTTCGCCGTCACCTACGAGGACAAGGACGGCGACCTCATGCTCGTCGGCGACGTCCCATTCGAGTAAGTTGCTTCCAATTTTTTTTAGTTTAATTAAGTTTAATAAATTTTTTTTACAACTTCTAGTATCATAAATTAGTATCATTAAATCTAACATTAATATATTTTGATAGTATATATGTTTGTCTTTTTAAATGCTACTATGTTTTTCTATAAATTTGGGTTAAACTTAAAATTTGCCTAAAATAAAATCAGAACAGCTTATAATATGAATCAGAGAAAATTGGAACGACTTATAGTATGAGTCAATTATTTACTTGAATTATTTCTAATTAACTCTATGATTGTCTTTTTAATAGGATGTTCATTAGTACGTGCAAGAGGTTGAGGATCATGAAGGGGTCTGAAGCAAGAGGCCTAGGAGCAACAAGGGGTTAAAAACTGAACAACAACAAGAAGAAATCATCATCATGTGTGCATGAGCAATTCTTTTGTTCTTTTTGGGTTCTCCAAGACATGCAATCATCTCATCTCCTCATTGCAACCTTCAAGAAAGAGAGAGAGAGAAAGAAAAGGAAAGCAAAAAAAAAAAAGATGCAGTGAAAAAAATATGTGAAGCTTAATTGGAGTCATCAGATTGCAAAGCATGCATGCATGTGTGGATGTGTGGCTTTAATTTGTTTTTTTCCTCTTAATTAGGTGTTAGAAAACACAGAAGGAATGGAGGTTCGAGTTGAGCCTCCATGTGTGTTTGTACAAAGCAAACATCTTTTTTCTTTTACATGAATGGTTGATTACTTTTGTAACTGGAGGGAAGAAGAATGCATGTATGCATGGGCTGTGTGTACTTCTCCCTCTGGCTTCAATGCTTTGATTTCCATCCAGATTATCATCAATTTGCAAGAACGGCAGAAAATTACTTCTGCATCGTTCATTATGGTTAACTAATCAGTAACAACTTCACCATATGCTCACTTAGTCCACTAATCCTTCACACTCTTGGTGGTTTTTCTGAATCTCAATTAGGAGGCACAAACTTAAGCCATCAGTCATTGCTCTGTTTCCAAGAAGAAGCAGAGAACACAAGACAATTTTCTCCTCTTCAGACAGCATCACTTTGCAAAAAAGGGACAAGCTATGATTCACCCAAGTGACTGAAGTAAAAGAAAATTATAAATATATACAACTGCTTGGTGTGTCCAAATCTTGTCCTTTCATCAGATGCTCCTTGTCTTGACCCTTGAGCAGGTTTAAACATGTACGGAGGGAGAGATTAACAGTTTTAACAATCCAAGATCCAGTTAAATCTTTAATTAACCATTGATCCACTTGTCAAGAGTGACAAAACCAAGCAAAGTAATTAAGCTTTATTAGCCAGAGAGGCAGATAGATCAAGCTGGTCATCAAGGGACAAGCCTTCCATGGTCAGTGCTGAACTAATCTGTGTGCCTGAAACTACACACCCACACACACACAACTCATCCAGCAATGGTAACATGCACCTGTCTAGAGCTAGTCAGACAGACTACATGTGGTGCACATGAAACCCAAGGAAAAGATTAATGCTGGTCAAGGCTATCATCCATCTAGCTTAGCCTCACTCTGATCAGAGAGAGAGAGAGAAACAGGGAGTTCAGAGAGTAGCATCCAATGCAAGGGCACTATACTCCTTGTCTTCTGGGATGGTGTGATGGGTTTTGGCTAATGGAGAACATAATGCCTGGAGATTGAGAGGGTAGTAGGGTCCAAGCATGTGTGTGTGAAGCAGCAAGGAAAATGAGCTGGGAGATGAAGATTGATGCATATGTCAGATGGAGAGTCCCTGTCTGGTTTCAGATTTGCTTGCATGATTGATTAATTTCCTGATGTTATGTTAGGTTCAACAAGAGCTGGGTGTTATATGTGTTAGTGTATTTATTGTGGAGGTTGCTGGTTGGCTGGATTGCTAGCTACAGTGTCAGTGCAAGCACAGCCTGGATGGTTGATGCAGAAGCTATAGCTCTGATAGCTTTTAGTTCTGTCCATTGTGCTGTGTCTGTCCTCCTATCTTTGAATACAATTGACGAGGATACTTTGTCTACTTGGCTCTCACTCTTCTCACGGGGCCATTCATAGTGCGTCTATGTGGCATTCAGCCCCAAGGTGATAGCGAGGAGATTCCCCTCCACGCGTGTGTGCCAATTATGTCCTAAGCAAATCCCTCAGCCCTAGGAAGACGTGAGAGCCTTGTCGGGATTTGTTAGGGTGAAGATGTGTGACACACCGACCGGGTGACGACTCGAAATCGCGTTGGGGAGGTCATGCCCACGCCTCCTTGTGCCCCCGCAACTCCCACACCCCACACCCCGGTGTCTCCCCAAGCTCTGGCGGCCAGAGAAGAAGTGCTCAGGAGAGGAAGACCATGCGATGAACTCACCTCGGCCACTCCAGATCCACGTAGCCACCCACGCGTGTTGTCATTGAGGTCATCGCCCTGATTTGCCATCCCCGTGTGTGCTCTGAGTCGGAGCTCGGTTCAACACTTCGGCGCTCGACCGTCGGAGCTCGATCCGCTGCCACCAAAGTTTGATCCCTCTGCCGGAGCTCTATTTGCGTTGTTAGAACTCCATCAGCTCCACCATAGCTCCATCCGCCGCTGCCAAGCTTGGTTTGTGTCGTCGGAGCTCGATCTACCATTGCAGAGGAGAGGGGGATGGGAAGGGGCAAAGGAAGGAGGGTGGCACTAATGGAGATGGAGAGGGGAGTAGGCGATGAGGAGGAGGTTGCACCGGCGAAGATGAAGAGGAGAGGATGCAATGAGGTGAATGGGAGGCGATCGGGAGGAATTGAAATGTGTGTGTGCGCGAGGGGGAGGGGGAAGGGGAGGAAAAAGTTCGGCTACGGTACCTAACGAGTAGGTCCATTGGTAGGTAGGGTATATATGCAGTTTTATTTTTGTTACAGGAGTAAAATATGAAAGTTTTGGATGATTTTTAATACAAAATATGAAAATGGCTAGCATACAAGAAATCAAAGTTTGAAACGAAAAACGTAGTAGGAGAACCATTGTAGAGCTGGTGTCCACCATATAGGAACCTATGTGATGAGTTGGGACATAAGTTTAAGTACCATGCACTGCTCATGCCCTGACTACTTTTCTTTTTCTTTGTGAAAAAGATGCTATAGGCTATGATTAGTTCGTGTGCCAAATTTTTTTAAGTATATGGACATACATTTGAAGTATTAAACGTAGACTAATAACAAAACAAATTACAGATTCCGTCTATAAACAGCGAGACAAATCTATTAAGCCTAATTAATTCGTCATTAGCAAATGTTTACTGTAACATCACATTGTCAAATCATGGCGTAATTAGGCTCAAAAGATTCGTCTCGCAATTTACATACAAACTGTACAATTGGTTTTTTTTTCACATTTAATGTTTCATGCATGTGTCCAAACATTTGATGTGACGGAAAAGTTGATGTTTGACAAAAAAATTTGAATCTAAACACGGCCTATGGTACAAAATGGTCTGAACTTTGCAAAGGTGTCCGGTCCTTCTTTCCTTTGTCAAAAGAGGCTGTCTTTGAATTCGATCAACTTGTTTTTGGATTATGCTTTGGAACAAGTTTAATTTTTATCAAACACTTGAATTTGTCATGGTTGGACCTATTTGGGAGTTTAGTGGATATTACTACTTTCTATCATAACACGAATATGTTCTTTTGTTATGGATGTAAATTATAACTACTTTGTAACTTTTTTCCTTATAAATGGCTTTGATTTTTAGAGAATCTTTATTTTGTGAATTTTAGAGTGTTGTTTAAGCCAAAGTGTAGGGGGTTCCAAAACCATGTAAATACCACAAAGCGATGTTGTAATCCACAACCTCCACTTTTTTTTTTCGAAATTTGTAAAACAGGGATTCGTTTAATTTTGAACACTTAAAACTCAAAACAATTTTGAATTTTTAATGTTAAATTCTTAAGTTACCTTGAAAAAAAGGTGGGCAATGAAAGCATCGGAAAAAAAACCCCCAAAACAAATCCTAAAATTCATCATTGGCTATCAACAGAATCACAAACAGTCTTACTTAATTGAGTTAAAGATGGCTTACTAATCTGGAAGTACCACATCACAATCATGTT
Source organism: Oryza sativa Japonica Group (assembly GCF_034140825.1). Classification (NCBI taxonomy): domain Eukaryota; kingdom Viridiplantae; phylum Streptophyta; class Magnoliopsida; order Poales; family Poaceae; genus Oryza; species Oryza sativa. The sequence goes on from NC_089046.1 coordinate 26,042,990, forward strand.
ACTAGAACCTGAAAACTTTATTAAACATCACATTTTGTACACTAATTAATTGTCCCTTTCATGTTGCAGTGTTCCAGATAAGGAGAAAGAAAAAAAAAGAACAGTAGTAGTAAAATATATTCCTTTCTCCTACATGAAAGAATAAATCTTTTCAAACAAAACAAGGGCATTTCAGGTAGTGAACAAAAAATCTAAAACCATTCGCTCATTGGCTCTTGGGCCCTTCCTGCCACTGCCATGTGGGCCCCACTCCACCAATATAAATTGCTATGGTTACACCCGGCCGAAGCAAAGTCACCACTCACCACCACCATTGCCGTTGCTCAGTTTTCTCTGAAAAAAATCTACTCCTCTCTGAAAAAGGAGGCAACTTTTTTTCTTTGCGAGAATGAAGCGCGGCGGCGCCGGTGTCGGCGGCGGCGGCGGCGGCGGCGATCCGGGCGCCTACGCGGCGGTGCTGAAGACGAAGCTCGACCTGTACTGCGCGGCCGTGGCTAAATCGATGGTAAATCTCGTACCTTTTTTTTTTAATCCAAAGATCGCATCTTTATTTTTGTTCGATTCGCTGAGGCGCAGTTCGATTTTGAGGCCATTTGGGAGTTCTTGAATCCCCCATTTAGGAGGATTTTCTGCTGCGATTTTCAAGTTTAAGAAATTATGAAGAAAGAAAAAAAATTAGGAAATTGCTGCTCCATTTGAGGATTCTATGCTGCCATAAGCTAATGACACTTTCTTAGAGTTACTATTGTTTATTTTTCGCGTTCATAGGACCTACATTACCCCGATACGTTGATACGGATACGGATACGTGATACGGCGATACCGGGATACACCATCTTCCCAAAAACATGGATACGGGGATACGCGAATATATATATATATAATAATTAAAAAATACAAAAAAAATTGAGTGTGAGATATGGACTGAAAAAATAGGAAGCAAACAGCATCAAACCACCAATGCACCAATCATCATATATATGATATCTCAGTACGACAGATTCACAGGCTCACAGCATCTCACCAAGTCACCATTTATTGAAGAGGCATGCATAAATAAGTGCAAGACTACACAGTAGATGAAATCATGAAAATAACATAGTTCTTCAAATAGATGGTAGACATTAGACAACATTGTTCACATAGTAGATGATGCAGGATTTACCTCAAGTCCTCAACGTCGTCTTCGTCGGAGGTGATGCAGGAATGATCAGAGGCAGCGGCGTGATGCAGGATTGATCAGAGGCAGCGGCGCGACGCCTCGTGGAGGAGTCTGGAGCTACTGGAGGAGAGTGCAGAGGAGGGGGCACGGAGAAGGCTGTAGGCGGCGGCGCGGCGCGGTGCCGGTCGCTGGCGGTGGGCCGTCGACGAGGCGGCGCAGCGACGCAGCAACGGCGTGGTCGGGGCGGCCGGGCGGCACTGCGATGGGGATTGGTTTTTGCGAGCGGCGGCGCGTGTGGAGGGGGAGAACGGGAGATGCGTTTTGTTCTGTGTGGTTTCGGGCTCCCCTGTATCAGTTACGTATCCCATCGTATCGGAGGAGTATCGGTATTTTTTTAATTATCTGAAAAAGAGAAAAATGAGGGATACGTACGGGATACGTATCCGGCCGTATCCCGCACGTATCCGTATCCGGACGCGTATCAGATACTGATACGAGGGTCAGCTGCCGTATCGGGGTAACGTAGCATAGGACCATTTGGTTCATGGCCAACTGCACCATAATAGACAGGCAAAGTATGGATTATGAATAGAAAAAAAAGAAGAAGAAGAGAGAGTATGGATTGTGAAAAGAGAAAATATTCTGGCTAATGAATGGGTGGCATGAGTAACCAATTCTATTAATGAAACTAATGGAAATTGTAAATCCAACTAAATGTCTGATTAAGACGGTATCTTTCAGTCACATGTCTGAATAGTCAGACAACCTTGGGATCAAATCTTAAAATAAGACTCAATAAAATGTCTAAAGTACTACGGCAATTCGTTGGTTTGCTTATGATTTTACATGAAAATGATACCATGATACCAAGTAGCACCATGGCTTTTCTGCCTGAAGACAAGGGGGGCTAGGGGAGATGAACTCTGGATGCTTGATCTTTGATGAATCTTGATGTACTGATACGTAAGATCGTTGATTTGGTATGGTTTAACTTGTGGCATGGAGGGAAGCTGACTTGTCAACGGGAGCACATGAACAGTCTTGAAGATATTCTCTCATGGACAAGTGGATCACAAAGGACTGGATGAATGTGACGTTTTAAGGGTTGAACCAGTAGGATTTTCCTTTCTTTTTCAACTTTTTAGTGTTGTGAAAAAGTTTGGTCATATTCTTTTTTTCTGAAAGAGACAGGTAAACTAATAATATCTGAAGTCTAATGCATAAAGAGGCATGGTTTCTTCATAAGCTCTGCAGTTTCGAGCATCAGACAGGGTTCTGTGTTTTCACAACCCGTTTTAGGGATTATTGGTCCACGGCAATAATCGGACAGAAAAAGTCTAAATTTAAGTTTAAAATTCAAAGTTTGAATTCGAATTCATGGCCTTCCAGCTGGTAATTACTCCCTAACTAGCCCCTGACTCTGGACCGATTTCTGGTTTTTGGAATCCTTGTGCCAGATATGTTGTCCACTATTTCATTCCACTTCTCTCATTATAGTTTTGATGCCCCGTTGACCAGTTGTTTCATTTGAAAACTTAAGCAGTATCTATTAAAAGAGACTCAGCGGTTCAGCTACAATTGATTCCTTTCCTATGATCATTTATTTGTTAGCGTAAATTCTAACCTGAGGTTTTCAAATGAGTGTTTCATTGTTCTATGGTTTGGGGTCTTTTCACTACCCATAGAAACCTCAACACTTTGTTCTCTGTTACTAGTTGCCACAATTTCAAATCACTGGTAGTTCTGGAGCTATTTCTCTAGGAGTAAGCTACTTGCTAGTTGAGGTCTTGAGGGCCACTTTTCACAAAATATCTTTTCTTTTAAATCCTTGCTTCTTTTTTTTTTAGTTACACAATCCTCAATTGTGGATTCAGTTAAAAACAACACATGTTTGTTTTCTTCAGTTTTTTTTCAGTACATAACAGAAAACCTTGGACAATATTGTAGGTTCTTCCTCAGTAGTTCTGGAGAATTATGGGCTATACCTTTTGATGTATTACATACGAGCAGTTTTCTGGAGTTTATAGCGGTAGAAGTCCCATGTGCTGGCTGTGACAAGCCCCTTGATCATTCGTTGCTTGTGATATATAGATATTTATCTACATCCATTTCAGGAAGCTAAACTGCAAGAATCTTCTTTGGGCTACCTCAATTTACAAGCCTCAGACACTTCACAATTGGTTTCTCAAGATTCTTTTAATGGTATGTATGAACTTCCATAGTCGCATATATATCAATCTATGGCAACTTGGGAAAAAAACCGTGCCACAGTTATATCCTAGAGGAAGTTGTCTGAAAGAAGTGTTTTCTTAGATTGGCCAAATATCATCTGCCTTGACAGCTTTATAAGAAAGCTAACAGAAACAGAGTTCAGAAGAATCTGGTTTCATCAACAGTTTCAGTAAATAGGTTAACTAATGCCCAAATGATAAAAAAGGGGTACATGTAAAATTTTGGTGCCACCAATATAAAGATGGGAGATATGTACCCTGATCCTGCTTCTGTGACGTGGAACACCGTCATCATATATTGGATATGCAACCTTGTTGCCACCAATATGATTCCTGGCAATGCGCACTGCAGATGAATTTCTGCACCATCTGATGGGTGCAGGGGAACCTACAATTGACGCTTTGGAACGCGTTTAGGTGGTTTTGCAGCAATTGAAATGTCACTATCATATACTATCGTCTTTTACTCTTTTGGTCTCTTTACTTCTTTACTATAGGCTATGGATCAACCAGAGTAACAAACTCAAATGCCATACATGAAGATGACGATCAAGGTAAACCAGCTAATAGTGGTACATCAAAGGAACAGTCAGATGATGATGGCGATCTTGAGGAAGATACGGACCCCGTTAATGCAAAGCGGACAAGGAGGTATTGGATTAGATTCCTCCACTACTTAGTTTGTTAAAGATACAGTCATACCGTGAAATAAATCTTGATATCAGTTTCTTATTTCAAGCATATAACATGTTCTAGAATTTATATCGATGACATTGCAGTGTTGGAAAACTATTGCAGCCTTTTACGTGCTGATGAATCTCTTGGTGTTATGTTGTGATTAGAATGCTGTCAAATCGGGAATCAGCCAGGAGGTCAAGAAAAAGGAAGCAAGCTCACCTAAACGATCTAGAATCACAGGTCTCAAATCATGAACCATGAATGCTTAAGTATAGTACTAACTGAGAAGGCAATGCTAATTACTACACTATCATCTAGGTTTCCCAGTTAAGATCTGAGAATGCATCTCTGCAAAAGCGCTTGTCTGACATGACTCAGAAATATAAGCAATCTACCACAGAATATGGCAATCTTCAAGATGACATGAACGCTATGAGGAGAAAGGTATTTTCTTTTTGTTGTTGTGACCGTTTGATTACATCCAGCACTTCTTTTATTCCCATTGAAGGGCTATGAATCTGTTGATTGTAGTCCAGAAGCTGTCCATTTACATAGTATTCTTTCTATAATTAAAATGTTTCGATCTAATGCAGCCCATTTACATAGCATTATAATATTTTGATTTAATTTTCTGTTTCTTCTGAGGATGCAGGTACGTATTATTCTCTCTATGTGGAATAGGAAGAGACTAGTGTATTTTAATATTTTTCTTGTTTTAGTTTTGGTTTTAAGAATAACAATGTTCTCTTACAGGTGTGGCGTTGTAAAAAAAGAAACAAAACATTTTAAAAGCGCTTGTACCATGTTGTGATGCTCCAAGAGTGTGTCCCATTAAATCTATGGTTTGCTCCTTATGGAAGGGCTTTTTTCTCTGAGAAGAACGAAAACCTTCATATGAGGAGTCCAAACAGGGCACAATCATACAAACATTTGTTTAATGCTTGTATGTGAGTATATGCACAACTCTGTATTTATGTCTTGCATGGTAAGGTGTTTTTTTTTTTCAAAACATTCAGTACAGTGATGACTGCTGCTGCAAAGTAGGCTTTATTGGTAGTCTCAAATTCTCAATCCTGTTTTCAACAACACTACACACAAAGAGATATCAAAAGGAACATGTATACATAAGAACCTATTGTTCTGTCCCTTTATATATAAAGTTGAATTTGTTTTCCCAAAAACATCAGCTCGGGTTTAACTTAAATTCTGTAAAATGTTTACTGTAATAGATCTGTTGTGGAGCTACAACTGAGACACTGATTTATACTATTGTTCTTCTCAAAATAATTTATATTAATGTAGCTTGTGGTTGCTAATAATCTTATGGTTTCATATCGTTTACGTTGTAACGAAGTGCTTTGTGTTCAGGTGAATATAGCTGAAGAAGCGGTGAGGAGAGTAACTGGAATAGGACTTCAATTGTTCACTACATCTGAAATGCCTGCAAGCAGCATGCCCGTTTCTTCAGGTGTATCAGACGCAGCTTCTGCTGCTGCTGCTGCTGCTCTCGTCGAAGACGACTGGACAAACTGTAGCCTCCCAGATGAAGCAATTCCTGTGCCAAGTGCAGCAATGGCCTTGAGGTCACCGTCCGTGCGGCGTGTCGCAAGCTTGGAGAACCTGCAGAAGAGAATCCATGCTGGAGATGTGACACATTTTGAGGCAGCATCAGCCTTGTCATTGCCTGAAGCTACTGCCTGTGATAATAAGTAGTAACAGCAGGTATACTGATACTGCTCTAAAACCAGCTTCTGGTGCTCTGGCGTATTAAGGTTTTTGGTAATGGAGTTTGTGGCATCAATGTACCTGGATGCATACATAGTTTATGTATACTATCTAATTTCTTTGGGAGGTTTTTGTGTTTACTGTCTCAAAGGTAAATACTTCCTCCGTTTTATATTATAAGACTTTCTAGCATTGCCCACATTCATATATATGTTAATGAATCTAGATATATATGCGTGCCTACATTCATTAACATCTATATGAATGTGGGTAATGCTAGAATGACTTACATTGTGATATATATGTCTAGAATGACTTACATTGTGAAACGGAGGGAGTATCATTGTATTGAGTCATATAAAGTTATAAATTGTCTTGGCCCTATAAGCTTAAACCACTACAGTCCTTGTTTTGGCCCATTTAGAGGATACAAGCACATAATATATTGTAAAATAGATGGAAGGGTTTGAAAGTACATTTCATACTTGGGAGAAATGAGTTCACAAGCTAGGAGCTATCTTAGCGGAATATAGTTGGAATTATATATCATGAAGTGCTTACAAACTACAATGGAAAAGTTATCAGCTAGTTTGAAGTTAAAATTTCCAGTTCTTGATCAGAGTGATTTCTTAATTTGCTGCCTGAATGCGAATTTACCAAATGCAGGGATGTGTCAAAATTCAGACAGACTGTTCACCGTGTAAACTCAGAGCATATACAAGTAAAAAGAAAAAAAGAACAATGACTAGGTAAAATAAATAAATATCTTCAATGTTATTTCGGCCGTCCGAATTCTCAATTCAAACTTTAAACCATAAACTTAATTACAATCCGGAAGAAAACGTCAATGAATTCATAATCACATAATCTATATACGTTGTCTACCATATTTTGTTTTTTTCTTCTTCAATCGAACCAGCAGTAATACATTCAGGTAGTGAGATTGAAGCCTCGACTGGGCCGCGCGCGTTTGTGCGCCTAATTCCCATGGACGCAGGCCTGGGCCTAGCCGCCCCTATGGACCATGAGAGATGTGATCTGAGGGGGAAAAAGTACACAGAAGGTCCCTCAACTTGTAATCGAGTTACAAAATCGTCCCCCAACCACAAAACCGGATACAACACATCCCCCAACTTACAAAACTAGTGCAAACTAGATCCCTCGGCTGTTTTGACCCCGGTTTTGTCCCATGTGACGACTGAGTTAGCGTGTGACCCACGTGGACCTCACATGGCAGGGTGTCCCCGTCAGCACCTGCTCTCTTTCCCCTCTTCAGTTTCTTTGTTTCTCTCCTTCCTTCCTCCCACTCGCTCTCTGCTCTCGCACAGGCGGCGGTGTGCACGGCCAGAGGGTGGTGCGGCCGGTGACAGTGGCTCCCGGGTGGTTGCGTCCAGCGGGGGAGGCGAAAGAGGTATGCGCGGACGCCTCGCCCTCATCGTCGACGTCGCCACCGATGAAGAGGTCCGCACCGCTTACCAGCTCGCACGCCTCGTCGTCGTCGACGCTCGCCACCTCGGCCCGACCGCTGCACCGCCTAACGACATCCTCCCACCTCGGTCCTCCCTCCCAACGAGTGGACGAGCGACGAGAAGCCGGCGGCGACGACACGGCGAAGAGGACCCTTTGTCCCTCTCCCGCCCCCTCCCTCCACCTCCTCCTCTTCCTCCCAAAAATCCCCATCCCCTTCAAAACCCCAACCCCATGCGCAGGCGTAGCGCCTGCACGACCTGGCTGCTAACCTGGAAGAGGAGCGCCCCTCCACCGCAAGGCCGAGGAATCCGTCGCCGAGGCCGAAAACCGCTCCGAATACGTCAAGGCCATAGCACAGAACGTCCTCCGCAAGCACGACGACCTCAAGATCGAGGCCTCCACCGCCTCCTCCATGCTCACCTTCAGCTTTGAGAGGATCACCTCCAAGGCCTCCCCGTCGCCGCCACCTCCACCGTGCCGCCACCGCCGCCGCCTTGCCCACGCCGCTCCCCACCTCCCACAAGTACTCCTCCAGCCTCCCCGCCAACCACGCCAGCAACATGGCGCACGAGCAGATGGAACACCGCACCCGCACCGTCGGCGACGCCGCATCGTCGCCTCGCCACTGCCTTGCCACCGGACTCCCGCCTCCCCCACCGGCCTCCTCCCCACCCGCTGGCTGCGCTGCCAGTGAGAGAAAAGAAGAGGAGAGAGGAAGAGAGGAGGGAAAGAAGAGGATGACATGTGGGACCCACGTAGGTCCCAAGCTAAGTCAGCTGCCACATCGGATAAAACTGGAGTCAAAACTGTCGAGGGACCTAGTTTGCACTGGTTTTGTAAGTTGAGGGATGTGTTGTATCCGGTTTTACGGTTTGAGGATGATTTTGTAACTCGATGACAAGTTGAGGGACCTTCGGTGTACTGTTTCCTAAAAAGAAAGAGAAATATCATGGGCCAAATTCTCTTTCTATTGACAGGCCCATCTGAGAGGATCAGAAGCATTTGGGCCGGGCTGTGGGATGAGAAAGTCAAAACAAGGCCTGCAGCGAGCTAGGGCGTCAGCTGCTAATTAAACGCCGTTATGGCGAACATCGTGTAATAATCGGCAACCAAAACGAAAGTAATAAGATTTTTACCGTCCAACAGTACTTGGCAGTACCAAATTATGTCCGTTGGATTGGGCCAGATCTAACGGTTGACAGAGTTAGGTACCCCAGATCGAAAAGGCTAACGGACTATCGATCGCTTGGAGCGATCAACTCTCCTCCTCCACGTGGTTTTATTTTTTTGGCACCACATTACTTTTCTATTTAAATTTAAATAAATTTATGCACCTAAAGCTTGTACACCTCAAGTTTACACATCTAAAGTTGAGAGACCTAAAGTTTATAAGTCAAAAATTTATATATCCGATTCAAATTTGAATTTGAATTCAAATATTTTTTATATATAGTATTTATATACATATAAAGTTTATACACCTAAAGTTTATACCCGTTTCAAATTTGAATTTGAATTCAAATATTTTTTTATATATAGTATTTCTATACATAATGTTTTCCAACGTCGTTTTTATTTTTTTTAAATTTATGATGTAGTTGGAAGAAAAGAAGGGGAGTAAGAGCGTATAGGGGGAATAGGTGGTGATCGATCCACACAATCGATCGCCCATTAGCCACACCCCCGCCAGTAGGGATGCACGTGGGTCGGGCTGGGTCGACCTAAGGTCTGACCCACGGTACCCAAGCCGACCCACAAAACATGCTTGGCCCACTGACCCAAGAGCCATCCATGGGGCGGCCCGCGGCTAACAGCAGCAAGCAAACTGCAGGGCATCATACAAGCAAAATGACACCAGCACCGCAGCACGCAGCACGTAGCATACAAGCCAAAAATTCTTAGATGATTAATCATTTGACATCAGCCTAAAATCAACCTAAAACCGACAAACTGATAGGAACCAAGTACCATTGCTAACATTAGTATTCAAACATAAGGCCAAGCAGAAATTTCTAGATACTATTCAGAGGTCACTAAAGAGTAGAGACATAGTATTAGGCAGGAAAAGACCAATTTCTCATTGTCTGTAGAAAAATCTTAAGGCAGCCAAGGAGACAAAACATATCTCTGCCTAAACAGGTCCAAAAGAAACAGATCAAGGTCCAGGGCAAACTGAATCACAGTTCTCAGTTCTCACTATAATCCGATGATACTCACGTTTCCTTTTGGAACCTGACTTAGCTTTCATTGAATCTTTGCCCTTCAGGAACTGATTCTAAATCTATCCCAAATTCCCAATATAATGCACACATCCAATCAATTCCTCCCAATTTCTTGATTCAAAGCAAATAGAGAATCTTGCATACCTGCAGCATCGACACATGTTGAGGTCCATCGTTGGCGGCGGCGCGGCGAGAGTGATGGTGGGTGAGGCGCTGAAAGTTGGAGCATCCGCCCATATGATCCATCCCCTTCTTCTATGGCCGGTTGGGAGGTCTGCTGGTGGCAGCTGCGCGGCGATCTTGGGGGTGCGCATGGCGCTGCAGGGAGGAGAAATGGAGCATCCAAGCGGCGATCTTGAGGGTGCGCATCTCGCTCTTCCATGGTAGACGGCAACGGCAGAGGGGCAGAGCTCCACAGCGCGATGCGGCGGCGGCGGAGTGTGAGGAGCGATGCGGCAGCGCAGCTGGTCCTGCCTGCCTGGTACTCGACCTGAAACCTAGCTAATGGGTCGGCCCATAATGCTCCATGGGTCACTGTGGGTCGACCCATGATGACCCATGAAATTTCATGGGTAAGCCCATGAGGTTTTGACCCCATGTTTCATGGGCTGGGTCGCTGGGTAGTTGGGTTAACCCGGCCCACGTGCATCCCTACCCGCCAGGTACCACTTCTGCCCCTGATTTGGTACTTCGCGATAAATAGAGGTGGAGGGGCAAGAATGTAATTTCGCGTGCGGATGGATAAGAGAGTTACGGGCGGAAGGATAGGCGTGCGTCGTCTCGTTCGTCCCAGCTGCCGTGCCTCGTCTCCTCCGCATGTCCTCTGCTGCCGGCACCTACTCCGCCGTCGCTGCCGCCTCCTCCTCCGATCCTTTGCGGGCGCCTACTCCACCGTCGCCGCCTCCTCCTCCTCCTGCTCCGTCACCTCGCCGCCCCTACTGCCACCTCCTCCTCCGCTAGCAACGCTTTGCCGCCGCCGCGGCTACCGCCTCCTTCACCGGCGCCTGGTCCGCCGTCGTGGCGTCGCCCCCACCACCCCGCCGCCGCCTCCTCCTCTGCCGCCACCTACTCTGCTATTTTTTTCTCCCGATCTTACCCGGAATTAAACGGTTTTGATTTGTTTTGGTACCTATAGGTACTAGTATCGGGAGGTACAAAATGCTGGACGCAAAAATTCTCAAGTAATAAAGATATAATATACTAACTAATAAGAACTTGAAATTTACAAAATCATCTACCTATTATACTATAGAGTAGCAGTGTCTTATATACATGCATATATTTAGTCACAGCGTCACCTTCCCCGATCATGGTCAAAGGAATGAATCGTGCAAAACCAGGGGCAGCAGTCGTTTTCCAGTGTGCAAAATTTACTAGCTGCAGATCGATATTCATGCTCATCCTCATCTGTACAGTGTACAGTAACTATTGACATAGTACTACTTCTGTACTCAGTACTCCCTAGCTATAGCAGTATTACCGTACAATGCAACTTGTGTGCCCCAGCTATAGCTGGAGTAGCTTGATGGATATGATGCTTAATTTATTTATAAAATTGAGTATCTTTGAATCAGAAAAATATACATACTGGCCTCCTTCTATCCAAAATAACTTAATAGTATCGGATATGATATATTGATACTATGAATCTGAATATTTATGTGTACATTTAGATCCGTAGTATTATGATATATGATCATATCTTATGCTAGGATAGGAGCATAGTTTAACTTTTCGATTTTGAAGTTAAAAACCGTTTCTCATCGGTTTACCGAAATCTAATCGAAAACCGGTAAAAACCGATGAATTTTGTTCAACGCCATAAAAAATAGCGATCGGTTTTCACAAATTGAGATCTAACGGTTTCATAAAAAACTGATCGGTTCTCATGAAATTTTATCGGTTTTGTAAAGTCAGGATAGGAGTACTAGCCTAACTTATTTTGTTACAGACGGGATATAAAGCAGAGCAGGGTCGTTGTTTATATTAATTTAATATTTCCTTTAGTGGCCACTACCACTTGCACAACTTGTAGTACTATGTGTGGTTAATTAGTGTACGATTGGGACAGAGAAAAGGACATGTACTCCAGGGATTAACACGCGGTTAATTATTAAAGCCTTTGATTGGTGCAGATTAATTGTCACATGCAAATGCAGCAGCTGCGCTGCGGCTGCATCAACCGTACGTACGTTCTGTCCCGGAACAGCGAGAGAAAACAACCAAACATGCATAGGGATGGCAATCGGACGCGTCGGGCACGGGTAGTGCCTATCCATACTCATGCTTGTGAGATTATCTGTGCCCGTGGGTATACCCATTACTACATAACGGGTAAGGATGGTTGCCCATGCCCATTGCCCGCGGACACCTTATGCCCGCGGGCGTGCCCGTTTACCCGCCACAACAAAAGCAGTTGACAAAAAGTCTACAAGTTTCTAAGTTCGAATCGAACTTAAAACATCAAATATTCTCCGCCTTGGTATCGTGTCTCTCCTCTGGCAGCGATAGAGTAAGGGGAGAGAAATAATAAGGAAAATAAAAGGGAAACTGTAAAAAACAAAGAACGTGGCTTATGTATTCTAGTGAATTTTGCTCCTAGCCTACATGTAAGTTAGATTTCGCGGGTAAACGGGTAAAGCGGGCATGGGTAGTGACCCATGCCCATGTCCATTTACCTATCGGGCATAGCTTTTGACCCAATAAGATACCCATGGGTATAAAATAGAGAACAAACTCAACCCTAATAGGGTTTTTACCCACGGGTAAACGGGCAAACGGGCACAATTGCCATCCCTAAACATGCATATACTAGGAGTATATACAAATCTCATGTGATTAGATTAAATTAAAATTAAATTATATATTATTCCTTAGTCTTGACATAATTGATACAACGTCTAATTTAGCTGTCTATTGTTTGGCTAATATATAGTACCTCCGTCCCGGTTATTAATTAAAAAAGTAGATAGAATTAATTAGTAAATGTTATGATTAGTTAAGAAGGGAATGTAAGTGGAGAAATTGAATGGTAGGCTGGAAAGAGAATACTGGTGAAAAAATTGTTATATTTTAGGATAAATTTTAAACGCTAAAAGTTATTGTACTTTGGGAGAGATGAAGTAATTAATTACTACCATCATCCTAGATTTTGTCCATATAGTTATACGGGTAAAATCCTATATATTATATTATAAGACTGATCGAGGTAGCAGGTGTTATCAAAGTCTGAAGGGTCTAATATTTTCAAGATCACGCAATTATGTGACACGTGGCTAATAGTAACGAGGAATTTACATTGTTGGTTTACAGCCTCGTCTTTTCGCTTATGCTTATACTTATCAGCCAGAATTTGAATTTGCAACTTTAAATTTAAAGTTAATTTTAGGGTTTTTTTATCGAAGTTTATTTTTCAGCCTTTGTTTTCAGATCACTAAGAACACGTATATAAATCCGGATTAGAGAACACGGGACAATATGGGCATATATTTTAGGATAAATTAAGGAGTATTTTAGGTTGTGATGAAAAGGCTCATGGGACTTGTTGGCAGTGGAGCTAAGCGATGAGATGCTGTTCCTCTACTGTACTGTACACACTCACTTATATGTGGGTCTTATAGATCCTCGGGTTCATATATTAGCGAGCAGTACTGGCAGAGGATTCCGATGTTAAACGGAGGAAGGCGCAACAATAATGGCAACAATAGTGAACCGTGCTTAATTAATCAACATATATAAGAAGCTAAGTTCAATATATGTGTGGGTTTGAAGAGTTCAAGTTGTAAAAATTAAATCAATTAGGTACGTTTGGATCTAAGGCTAGGGCTAGCATGCCATTTGGTAGCAGCAAAAATGGCTCGCTTCTGGAAGCAAGCTAGCCTGATTGGGCAAGAAAAGGCTCGCTTCCAAGGGAGAGCCAATTCAGCTCTCCTCCGATGGCAATCTTCTTTCGCGTGAAAACGTTGGTGGTAAAGTCGAGTGCAGCGGCTCCTGAATTTGTACCCCGATACCTTTGTTCCTCTTCCAGACCATCTCTTTTCTTTAATCGATACATGTTCATCACGCACGGATCCTTCTGTGTCTTCTGAATTCGATCTGTTAAGTTGATTAACCTCTGATTCCATACGATTAAGGGTAAAATAATATGGGCTGTCCTTTGATTTCATATTGATTAACCTTCATGCTACACAAACCAAACATCTAGCTGCTAAATCTTGCCATCAAAAGCAATTTAACCAAACGGTGAGGCAAGGCAAGCCTAGTAATTGAGCAAAGAGCTGGTTTGCCCAGCCAAGCTATAGCCTGGATTAGCAAACAATCAAACGTACCAGGGTTACTAACCATGCAAACAACCAAACAGCAAATAATCGAAATATTACTAGCCTTGCTCTCGGATGAGCTAGCTAGCAGTGGTTACTGCGCTGCTAATAGGGTCAGTAAAATATCAATTAATTAACTGCCAGAAGCTCCAGCTCTCAGCCGAGCAACTCTAGCAAAACGATTGGTATATATGGTTCCCGCTGAAAATTCGATCGAATCCATTGTGCCCTAACTAGCTAGCTTCCCAATATTGCAAGCTCCGCACGGGACCATATTATTAAGTGTACATATATAAGAGGAAGTAATAATGTGTATAGCTTAATTAATTAGTTGTTGGCTATACAAACGGATACATTATATGTACACATCACACACGTACAATAGCAGTTTTGGCCGTGTGCATTCACCTTAGAATGTACAGGCCGGACGTTGTCTGTTATCTTAAAAAAACACAATACCAGTTTACAACAAACGACTCCTAACATGAGTGGTAATTAATAAAGTTATTTGGCTAGGCAGTTGGATATACCGTCCTATCTTGAAACAATTGTATATAGTCTGACTAGTATATAGTAATTACTCTCGTTCCAAAATATAAAGATTTCTCGTGCTGGACATATGTATTAAAAAAAATAGATATACACATCTGATAATGGTTGAGCCAACTCATAACACATCCTTATACCCGGCTGATGTAAATGTATTGTACTAACTCTTGCTCTAATTAAAGTTAAGCATGGATTATAATTTCGTACTTCCTCCGTCCCAGTTTTAGGATTAGACACAGTTATTAAGAAAGTAGATAGAAGTGAGTGGTGGAGGGTTGCGATTGGATGAGTAGTAGATGTAGTTAGGAAATAAAAGTGAACGGTGGAGGATTGTGATTGGTTAGGAAGTTGTTATATTTTAAGACAAATTCTAAGAGTGAAAAGTTGTTATATTATAGGATAGAGGAAAAAATAACATTAATTTAGGAGAGAGATGGATGGGAGTACTATACCTTGGACTTGTTGGTCGGTCCTGCGTGAGCCCAGGGTTTCTTGGTCGGATCGAGATGGCAATGGCCCTGCTCTCACTTGTCAGAAAGATGGGGGTAAAGCTAGCTAGGTGCAGGTCCCCAAATCAAGTTGAGCCGCGTGTTGTGTCGTCTTGTCTCGATTTGGTCCCATCCGTGTCCATATCTCCACTGCTGATGGTGCTAGCTTGCTGATCAGCTCCTCTCTCCAGTACTGTATACGTACGTACGTGTCCCCTCTTGTGAAGCTGCAGCTGTCTGTGAAGCTTTCATCGATTCATTGCTTAATTCTTCTTCTCCTAGCGTAAAATTAGGGTCACCATTAATTTTTGGGTATTGCCTCCTCCTCCTCCTCTTCAAAGGCCACAACAGAGTAGACAGTAGAGTACTACAGTATAGACCCCTAATAGCTAGCTAGCTACCTATACTACCTCCAGTGTCACTGCTGCTGCTGCTGCCGCTGCCGCTGCGACGACGAAAGATCGATGTGTGGAAGAAGGAGCCTGCCCGACAACTACCACGCCGTCGCCGCCGCCGCGTTGATGGCACACGGCCGCCGTCCCGGCCGGGAAAGACGATGGAGGACGACGACCACCGTGAGTTTGAGGAGGAGGAGGAGGACGACGACGAGGTCATCGCCGTCTCGCCGCCGCGCCGGCCTCCGGCCATCGGAGGCAAAGGTTCTTCTGCGCGCGTTTTCTTCTGATGATCCTTTTAAAAAAAAAATTCCTCCCAAATCGGCCATTAATTCTCTCCTTTCTAGATTTACAGAATGGAATGGAATGTGTGTGTGTGTGTTTTTATTGGTTCTGGAATCTACTGCACATTAGATTAAGTTGGGATACACACAAATCCCACGTCAGGATGAGCATGCTAGCTTTGACATTTCTAACTAGGTTAGGAGAAAGAGAGAAAGATTGTTTCGTTTTCCGCGCGCACGTTTTCCGAACTACTAAATGATATGTTTTTTATAAAAAATTTATATATGAAAGTTGCTTTAAAAAATCATATTAATCTATTTTTAAAGTTTCGAATAGTTAATACTTAATTAATCGTGTGCTAATGGCTTACCTCGTTTTGCGTATCATCCGCTTCTCCTCAAACACACCCTTATTGCAGCTTGAAAGTTCCACAAAGTTAATACTATTATTATTACCATTTTAATTTGATAGATCTATTCCACGCACAACTAAATGAAATATATTCCTTCTTCATTCCCAGTGAGATACTCCAGCTACTTGTAGTATTTTATTTTCACAAGAAATCAATTATATAGATGGATAACTTGCATTCTTATAGGCTTTGTTTGGGAGGAGCGGATGTGAACCACTCCTCTCCGGCCGGCACGTATATAACAAAACATTCATTAGCGTATAATTAATTAAGTATTAGTTTAAAAAATTTAAAAATATATTAATATGATTTTTTTAAAGAAAGTTTTCAATAGAAAACTTTTGGCAAAAGATCACGTACTACCATTTAACAGTTTAGAAAACATGCTCGTAAAAAAAAAGAAAAATAAGTTGAGAAAGCAAGGAGAAGAACATAGCCTTATTGATCTCAGGAGTCACAAAGGATGCATGTACACTACTATGTAAGCTCATGCATATCCAAGATTGTATTCCAAGTCCTTTTATAGAGTTATCCAAACAGACATACTATTATTGTAACCATCATATCCTCCCTATCTTTGAAAAAAAATAGAAACAAAAGAAAATACAAACCGACATTTTATGGCAATTCTCCATTTCTCCCCATCTCTCATGAAAAAAAAAACTAACTGGCATTCTAGCTGTACACAACTGAAATTGTTGTATTCATAAATAATCTGAGTTCAGCCACACACTACTGCCAGCAAATTTTCCTTTTACTTCTAACGCAGCTAGTTTTCCTATATATGTTCCTTATCAAAATGCAGCTAGCTCATGTGCACAGTTTACCGACTCTGATTCACCAGGCCCATTATATTGTTAGCCAAAATGCCCAAATCCAATTTGGCTTCTGAATAATTTTGGTTCATTATTGGTTATTATCCACTGAAGAGATAAATGAATCCAAAATTTCACATGCATATTTTCCTTGTATCTACTTGTTGAGTGGATGATATGTATATAATTAATTAAATTACTAAATTCTCATCCTAAAGATTTTGTTGATCATGATGCAGATCGATTTCAGCTCATGTCGCGGCACTGAATTTTCACTGGCTGTTGTCAAATTAATGGATGAATTGACATTTGACAACGAAGACATGAATTACCGACAATTTTTTCATGATTAAATTCATCATGAGGCTACGTGAACGTGAATCTGGCATCTTCTTACTTAAACTGAAATCTTCCCAATTTTCACTAAATAAAATAAGTAGCTAGGTAACTGAGCATGAAGACATGAATAGTTGTCCATGAAATTAAGGATCGATTCTATTTGCTATTATTCAGATAAGTACAGAGTCACCTGGATCAATATGAATGAGGTGTTCTTTGGCATAGCTCTAGATCCAAAATTTTATGAAGCTAGGTATTTTTAGCTCCACAAATCCATATATTTGGATCTACATACTCCCTCCGGGCTGGTAATTAATACTTGTCGTTTTCGACAAGTGTGAGGTCAAACTTTAAAATATTTTATTATGAATTATTTTTAAAATATTTATTTTTCAAATATGATGATTACATGTATAGATTAGACTTTAAAAGTACTTTAATAAAATAATATATTTGTTAACACTTTTATACATATTATAATGAAAAATAATGGTCCAAGTTATTCTTTAAGACTGTGTTCTTGTCCAAACGACAAGTATTATCTACCCGGAGGGAGTATATACTTGTCTGCTAGCAACAAATTAATTAAAACAGCTTTTATATATATACCTGACTGTTTTTAAGAATCTCTCGAGAACTGATTGGTTACAACATTTGTAACCACTAGTGATTTTTTTATCTTATTTCTTTTTTAAATATATATTACTCTTATTTTAATGTTTCTTTAGATATAAAATAACCATAAACGACGAGGTCTTTCTAGGATGGGGGTAGCACTGGGCAATGCCTAATAGTGTTTTCCCTTGAGAAAAAGAAAAGGCAAAATTTGATACAGGACACGCAAAAATCATGTAATTGGCTGAGACACACCGTAAAAACGTAACACTGCCCGTGGACACTACAAAAGTTATGTAATTGACTGTAAGACACCGGAGTCATTATTTTATATTTTCTAGGCTGAAAGAGAGGAGAGAAATTTTGAAATGACGGGAATGCCTCCCTCTGATCCTTCCTTTCTACTTGCTGCAGCCGACCTGTGGGCCCGCGACAGGGTCGTCCTCCTCCTCTCGCCCAACGCCGATCGACACCGCTCCATCCACAGTCAGCGTCCGGTGGCTGCCACGAGGCAGTGCTTGTCACCGGCCGTCTATAATGTCCCGCCTCACAGACCAACACAAGTCTTTTTTGCACACTTTGTCCTCACTCATGTGCACCCGGGAAGAATTTCCCGGTCGGTCATCCATCCCGAAATTATTCCAGACCAAACACGCTTAACCCCAGAGTTCTTTGGAGATCGGCTTCCGGAAAAGAAATTGAAACTTGTTGGTACGATTTTCTACATACTTTGTCCTCACTCGTGTGCACCGGGAAGAATTTCCCGGTCGGTCACCCATCCCAAAATTGCTCCGAGCCAAGCACGCTTAACCTCATAGTTATTTGGAGATCGGCTTCCGGAAAAAAAAATTGAAACTTGTTGCTATGAGTATTCTATTAATTCTATTAAGCCCTGAGCCAGGATGTCACATCCTCACCCCCTTAAGAGATCGACGTCCTCGTCGGTCAACCCCAAGCCAGGAACATCCCCTCTTAGCCACGTGCGTGTGTCCAGTGCCAGCGCATGTGCCATGCTATGTGACCACTCCGGGTCCACACCAGCCATGCACACCATGTCTACGCAAGTGCGACAGACGCGCCCATGAAACCGCGAGAATCGGCTCTGATACCATTCTGTAACATCCTGCCTCTCCCAGACCAGGCCCACTTACATCTGGCAGCTTTTCTGCCTCTCCTAGGCCGGGCCCACTTACATCTTGCAGCTTTTTTTGGGACATAGACTGCCCTCACAGACCAACACAAATCTTTTCTACAAACTTTGTTCTCACTTGTGTGCACACGGAAGAATTTCTCGGTCGGTCCAGGCCAAGCACGCTTAACCTCAGAGTTCTTTGGAGATCGGCTTCCAGAAAAGAAGTTGAAACTTGTTGGTATGAGTATTCTATTAATTCTATTAAGCTTTGGGCCAGGATGTCACACCGCCGTCCCCACCATCGACGTCGCCGTCACCTCCGCCCGCCATCGCGCCCACGCCTAGACCACCTCCCTCCACCTCATCTCCTCCCTCCTCGCCCCACCCGCACCTTCCCTCCTCCGTGATGCCCTCGCCTACGTCCGTGCTCACCCCGCCGGATTTCGCAACGGGGACATCATCTCACGAAGGTGGGGAAAGGCGGCGCAGCGGAAGGGGCCTGGGAGCACGGCGCCGGATTCCGGATCGACGACTCTTCCAACCCTCCCCAAGTACAGTAACTAGCAATCTGATACTGTCCGTCCTAATTAAAAATAGTGTAGTTTTTACGCTGTTTTTATTATTAGTATTTTATGTGTGTTTAATTTTTTTTAAAAAATTCATAACATTTTTAAATAAGACAGACGGTCGATCGAATGTTGTACACTAAAACCCACACGACTGCACTTAAAAGTTGGATAGACTATAGAGGAAATATATCCCGATATGGAAATTATCTGAGTGCTCCATATCATTGGTGTTTTTTTTGATCTACACATTGATCTGAAACTTTTACTTTTTCCTTTTTTTTCCCCGGACAGAGCATATGCACAAGTGGGTACACAAAAGCCAGGCCAACTTGCACAAGTGGCTACATGTACAGTACACACAGGGGGATACTGCCTCCTTACGTGCATAGCCAGAAATAATTAATGAAATTTAAGAAACAGGTACCGATTGATACATGCCTGTGGAGACTATGGATACCAGATGTCTACACGACCAGTATCCGACTGCTATAGAAGGTGCCTCATTGGTGACGTGAAATTTGTCGTACACAAATGTCTGAGGGATCTGTTTAACTCTAATGTAGATCCTATCAATCGGGTTTAGGATATACCATGATACCAATTAGTTTAATAATGAAACTAGCAAGATAAAAATGGCAAGGTCGGATCTAAGGGCCATGGGGTACGTTGCCGATATAGTATCATGTGCCCAACCAATGCCGATGGAATTCTAGACCGATTGGCTATAACCGATGGAGTTTAGATATAAAGAACTAAGTTTGAGAAAACAGCCGCCACGACAGAGATGAAATATAATTGCAATCAATCTAAATCTTTATAAGAACTAAACTTGATAGTTCGGATTGAACCGAGACGGTATAAGATTGAATTGAGTAAATATAAGATATCAAGTACTTACATAGTATCCGAATATGGGCCGATGCCTTGATAATAGAAATTATCACCAACTTGTATGAAAGAGATAAATCGTCATTTGCTATGATCAGATAAAATATAATTATTAACATTCTTCTCTTATTGACCATAATTTTAATAGATTGGACTTAGCCGAGATAGTATAAGATTAAATACAATAAAAATCAAGAGTCAAATGGTTATATTATCTCTGATAATTAACAAATTAGAACTGTTGAATCATGGATAATTTAAACAACTCATCAGCAGCCCTACGGCCGGTGGGCGGCAGAGATCTATCAGGGATGACACGTACGGCAGAGGCGGCGGCGCCGCTGGCCTGTCTACGACACCGTCGAGGCGCGCAGGATTCACGGCTTCCCCAAGCCGTCGGGCGGCCACCGCTGCTACTACGACTACACCTGATCTGATCAGATGCCAATGGCGGCGCGGCGCCGGCCTAGAAGAAGACGGTGGCATGGTGGAGGCGCCGGGTACATGAAGGTCCTCAGCGAGGTGGACCAGCAGCTAGCCGACGGCGGCGGAGCCGAGCCGCCGGCCGGCGATGTGGCTGCTGGCTGCTGCCTCCCGTAACAAGCAGCAATATTAATACGGTTGCCGCCTTGATTATCTCCTCTTGACGATGCGCGACTAGCTAGCATAGCTAACTAATCCAATCCCTTCCTTCACAAAAATAATTAAGCTATTTTAATTTGGGTCTATATTTCCCATGCATATACTGTATCGTCTCTGTATGTGTAACTAGCTAGGAAATATAGTATTGTACAATATAGCTAGCTAGTATGGTTTTCTTTGTGTTTTGATCTATCTATATATATGTGCATGTGAATTAATATCAGGGCTCTCTCTGTTTCATTCAAAATATAAAATATATAAAATGCCTTATATTCATTTAAAGAATTTGCCTAATCATTTCGCTAAAATAATATATATGTATTGTTCATCGGTGTAACAAATATGGAATACCTCTCAAGTATAAATTAAATATACCTTCATCCTCTACACACACACACATATATATATATATATCCGGATTGGATACCATGTCCAGAGGAGTGGTAATAGAGAACCATCTCACATGGTAAGATGCGGAAGACCTATTCGGATAAGACCAGGACGGACATGTTTAAAATTCAATAGGATAACTCCCGTGGTACGCACTACTGCAAAAACGGACAAATATGTCGGCATACTATATAGGTGCCAGAAATGGTATAACCGGTACCTATAGAGTACTTTCCCGCACACGCGCCCACCCTACGGAGAGCCATATTACCAAAAGCCAGCACCTTTCTCCATGAATAGAGATTGGTTTTTAAATAGAATCTATACCTATTTAATTATCCTATGAGAGAAAAGTGTCAATTGTGTACTAAAATCTGGCACCTTTCTATTCCGGTAAGACCGGTAAGAATTAATATATATTTATTCAAATTTACACATATACTCCGTTTTTTTAGCTATAGTCGGATCGGTCCTGCATTTATATTAGAAATAAATAATACTGTACTGTACGATGGAACAGTCGACACTGCATCTCGGTCATGCATTCATGAATGATGAATATGGATCGATCTTAGGGCCTGTTTACTCCTATTAATTCATCTTAGGGCCTGTTTAATTAGTTCGCCAACGAAAATTTTTGGCGTGTTACATCAGATATACGGAGACATGTTGTTTGAAGTATTAAACATAGAATAATAGCATAACAAATTACAGATTCCGATAAATTTATTAAGTCTAATTAATCCATCATCATACGCAGCTGACAGTCATGTCATGAAAAAAAAAGATGAGCTTTTTACAGCAAGTTTAATATAAAGGCCGAGTTTAGTTCCAAACTTTGAACCCAAAAACGTCACATCAAACTTTTGTACACATATAAACTTCTAACTTTTCCGTCACATCGTTTCAATTCCAATCAAATTTTCAATTTTGGCGTGGAACTAAATACACCCTAAAGCTACCTGTTATCTATTAATTCATGTTAGCCATATATAATAGATTAGCTATAAAATTATCTTCAATTTTTCTTCTCCTCTCTCTTTTTCTCACCTATGCTTTTAATATATATATTTTTTTATCTTAGAGCACATGCAGATCTAGCTCTTGCATAAGAACCAACACCCTTTATTTTTTTATTTTCTCTTTTCTCCATATAAGCGTATATTAAACGTATAGCTGACTTATAACTCACTATTATCCTTACTCTTACTAACTTCATCCCACAATATAACTATAAGATATTATACTATTATTTTTTTAAAAAAATTAATGAAATAAAATGACAAGTCATGATACAAAACATGATACTACCGAATATACTATAGTGAAAAATACAAAATAATAATAGCATAAAATTATAGTTCATATATGTGAAGAATAAACTAGCTACTAGTACTGACCAAGTTTTGATAGCAGAATCAACTTGTACATCATATATCATCTAAAGATAATAATACTACGCTGCATCAAACTATTGCAAAATACTACTCCACTAATTATACTGTGGACTCACTTTATCTCTCTCTTACTTCTTTATTAAATTTAGGGAGCGACAAGGCGTACGCTCAACCATGGAAAAAGAACAGGATAGGATAAATGTTTTAGTTGACCATCAGTGAGACAAGAAATCCAGTCATTAATTAAAACATTTTGAAAAAAATGCATATGAGAAACCGAAAAAACAGAAGGAGCAAGGTACTTAAATAGAAAATCCTCCCAACCAAATTCATCACTCAGCCATACATAGTACTACCTCTGTCCCAATTTAAATGCAATCGTGGATTTTCGTATCTAATGTTTAACCGTTCGTCTTATTTCAAAAATTTATAAAAAAAATTAAAAAAATTAGTCACAAATAAAATATTATTTATGTTTTATCATCTAATAATAATAAAATAATAATCATAATTTTTTTTAAATAAAATAAACGGTCAAACGTCGAACATAAAAAATACAAAACTGTAATCTTTTTAGACCGAGGCAATAATAATGACCTTTCTTCTTCTTTTCCTTTAAGAGCACTTGAGGACAAAACTCTGATGGTGGGCCCAGGCCAGCCAACTTGCACAAGTGGCAAGGATGCCAGGTGGGTCTTGGCAGAGGGCTGGCACAACTTGCACAAGTCTCTATTGGACAACATGCATACACTGAACATACTGTACCTTCGTTTTTTAATATATGATATCGTTGACTTTTTCTAGAACAATTGACTATTCGTTTTATTAAAAAAATTTATGTAAATAAAAAATTTAAGCATGCTTAAAGACCAATTGATCATAAATCAAGTCACAATAAAATAAAGGATAATAAATTTTATGTAAATAAAAAAATTAAGTCATGCTTAAAGACCAATTGATCATAAATCAAGTCACAGTAAAATAAAGGATAATAAATTTTATGTAAATAAAAAAATTAAGTCATGCTTAAAGACCAATTGATCATAAATCAAGTCACAGTAAAATAAAGGATAATTGCATGATCTTTTTAATAAGATAAATGGTCAAACATATCTTAAAAAATCAATGGCGCCATGTATTAACAACGGATATAGTATATGTCTCTCTCTATATATATATCGGTCCTAAAGAGACGGGCTAAATAAAAAGGGTCACATGTTTATTAATTCTGAGGATTAGAAATAATTTACATATGCATAGTAGCACGTTAATGTGAAGAAACGAGAAAGATCTATCCTGTTACTCATCGCGTATAGTAGGCCTATATTACCTATAATAATGGTGTTGGTCAATATATTTATATACCAAATACACATAAAAAATAAAAATGAGTGTTGTATATCAAATATAATTCTACTATCGTATAAAGCATAACTAATTGAGATACACAAGATTTGTCCATAAAACTAGACTACCAGATATAATTTGTCCATGAAAATCCTCTGGCTCATCTCACGTCGCTCTCCCCCATGGGCAGCCGACGGTGGACGGTGCTACAGGTGGCCTGCCCCTCATCTGGCGATGGCATTGTGGCACTCCCACGCTGGTGGTGGCGTTGTGGCGTCGGCCGGTGGTGGTGATGAGGAGGACGACCGGATCTGGCTCTAGGTCCAGATCCGGTGTGTCCTCGGTCGGGTCGGGGGTGGCATGGAGTCCGGTCGTTGGGCAGGTGGTATGAATAGTGCAGGTAACTTCGGTCTGCAGGTGGCAATTGGTGGCTTCCGCTATGGATGGTATGGTTGATGGGGACTCCGAGGCGAAAGCCTTGCTCTGCTTCCGGTGCTAGCAACGGCAACGTCTTCGGGCGTCGTTCACCTTCTTGAAGGCGTTGCTATTGGAGCCCTCGTTCAACTCCACTTCAAGAGAATTCAACGAGTGAAAACCTTAGATTCGTTAGGATCGGATGATGTCATCGTTTTGTTGGCATAACCTTCTTGAAGGCTTCCTTTTAGGAGTTTTTTTTCCTTTTTGGACAGCTGTTCTTAGGTTCAGTATGTCAATGTCAGGGTTTTCGCCGGTTTTCCATTAATTAACCGTGATGTTATAAGGTTTCTGGGTCCGGTTTTTCTTATAAACTAGATCAACTCTTTTCTTCTACAGTGAATTGCAGGAACTCCCTGCCTGTCCCCTCGAAAAAAAGATTTGTCCACAAATTCTACTATCGTTATTATTATCTGAAGGACTATAAAACATAGCATTGCAATGGTATAGTTTATATTCGATGACTTTATATATTGTGGTATAGCTACCAGATTTGGTCCATGTAGTAATCGTGTCTGGTACTTCTCACTATTAATTTTTTTTTTATACGAGACCCCCTCTAGCCTACAGGTGAGACATGACATCGTTCGCCTGCAATAATGTTGGCCTGCGAAGGAGACAAGAACCGTATGCAAAAATCAATTTTTGCAGGTGGGCCACCTAACAGACACGCCTACGAATATAAACCTATCTTTCGTAGGTGAGGCTATTAAGAGGCTCGCCTAGCATCAGGGCCAACTTCTCCCCCTCCCCCTCTTCTTTTCTCTCATCTGTTAAAAAAAATCCAACTCCCCACTCACTCCACATTCTCCTCCTTTATCTCCTTTCTATCCTCACCCCCTCTCCATCCTAGGGAGCAAGGGCAACGGCCGCGACGACAGTTGTAACGGGAGCGGCCACGACAACTGTGATGACGAGGCGACAATGACGGCGGTAGCAAGCTGCACAGGTGTGGATCCACTGCCCCTAGCCTCCCAGGGAAGAATGGATCCCCCCTTCACCGTTCTTAGGAGCAGCAGAGCCTCGGTGATAATGACGACGACGTCGATGGCGGCGGTGGCTAGGGTGACGACAATGGCAGCTAGGGGGACGATGACAATGACGATAAGCCGAGCGTGGGCAGATCCGATGGCGCCGAACTAGGGAGTGGCAGATCCGCTGCCCTATTCCCAGGAGGGGTGGATCTGCCGCCATCAGCCTTGGGAGTGGTGGATCCACCTCCCCCGGCCTCGAGAGTAGTGGGGCCTCGGCAACAACGACGACGACAATGACGGCGACAACAATAGTGGCTAGCTCGATGACGACAATGGCGACGAGTCCCACGAGGGTGGATCTGACTATGGCGGACTCAGGAACGACAAACCGCCGCCCCCGACCCTAGGAGGGGTGACTAGCTCCGCCTCCCTCGGCCTCGTGCACGGCGTTGATTGCTGCGGCGGCTACTACGGCTATGGTGATACCGACAGATAGGAGCTAGGGTTTTGGTTTTGAGGACTTATTTTTTTCATGACCTTTTTCATAGGCGAACGACATAAGTAACCATTCGTGGAAAGTGATTTTCTCTGTGCTGTCCTCAGAAAAATGCTGATTTTTATAGATATCTCGAGGGAGATGAGCCACCCAACCAAGTGCAAAAATAAGTTTTGATTGCCTTGTAAGAACCTTTATGCACTAGCGTTTGGTAACAAATCTAGTACCAAAGGTATCTGTTAACAATGGAATTTTGCATCAGATTCGGAGAAGGAATAAAATCGAAGCGGATTTGGTGTGGAATCAAGTTGGATTTGGAGACGGACTGTGCATCGGCTAGATGTCGTACCGGCTGAAAACAAAGTGTGAGCTAATCAAGGTTGATGAAGCCGATGGCCGATTCGGCCGATATAGTATGACTTGGGTTTGACATGGGCCTAGATTGAAATAATTGTCATTGCCAATTATAGATAGAGCTTGAATAAGGCAATTGTATGTATTAATTAGGTTAGTTATGTCAGTTTGTAAGAGATTTTGATAAGAGACCGCCGTATATGGTTTTGTTTGTATTTTATCTTTAACAAGGTTTGAGTTGTGTCCATAATGGACTAAGTTTGTACTCGGTGTATAAATAGGACCCCTTTAGCATTGTAATACAGGAGACAATCCAATACAACTTCGGCGCATCGCCACCCTTTTCGTTTTTACTTTTCGACGAGTTCGCTTCGCAAGAGGTAACACGTCTCAATGGCTTGTGCTATCGGGGCTATTATGTCACTTTAGATATTTTAGTCCTTTTATCATGGTCATCTGCTATCATGTCTTAGCTAATCTAGTCTTAGTATCTAGATTTACCCCTATCGGCTGGTTCTCGCTTTAGGGTTCTTGCCGGTTTCAGCTAAATCTTCTTACTAGATTAGATCAGTTAAGACATCTATCATCATGAAAAGTGATTGTTTACTTGTTTAGGCTCTAGGTTTCTTTATCTACTTTGTGATGCATCATTCATAGTCTTTTATTGAACCCAAGAAACTATCCTTGAAACAATTATAATTAAGTATAATATTGGAGTTTCAACTGATCTAACCTAATATATATACTTCTTTACTAAGTTTTATGTATATTTGCCACTTATATAGACAGATCACTCCATATAGCTATATCAAGTTATTTCGGTATCGGCTGGGCTATCTAAACTGCTAACCGCTCATAGTTTGATACTCCCTCTGATTCACAATATAAGTCATTCTAGCATTTTTCATACTCATATTGATGTTAATGAATCTAGACATGTATATCTATTTAAATTCATTAATATCAATATGAATGTGGAAAATGCTAGAATGACTTACATTGTGAAACGGATGAAGTATATTTATAAAGATTGATTTGCCTATATAAGTCTGTGCTAGGGTATTAGCTGGTATATTATCTTATTCTGCTCTAAATATTGTTCCATCACAATATTGTGTTAAGCTTCTTTATCAAATATGGTAGACAGTATTATAGCCAATGAGGCATGTTTAGGGTCTGTTATCCACTGATCTATCCAGTCCATAGCCGATCTGGTCTAACTCAGGTTGTTATATATGTTTCATGTGGCTGAACCTATCCGATCGATGCGATAGGTTGAAGCTAGTCCGTGACTCAGCATGATTTCGTATTTACGACTAATTACTTTTTTATTATAATAAAACGTTTTGTGATGATTTCGTCTATGACAAAATTAATGTGATTTTAGAGACCAGCAGAATCTTTCACCCGGGCCCGATTTTTTTTCCCTCCTTTTTTCTTAAACCGGAAAATGGCCTCTCTGTTTTTTTTTTTTGAGACGTTCACATCGTTCTAAAGCTGCCAACGTCTGATCTCTACTTAAATGCAGTGCTGCTCTCTGCAGCCTCCTCCCACTTCCAATAAGGAAAAGCTTCGCTCTTGCTTGCTGCTACTCCTACAACAAAAACACACACGCACGCACGCATCAAGACCTAGCTAATTAATTAAGATAGGAGTACGTAGACTAAACATATCTTGATCTCGATCGATAATATGTGCGGAGAAAACGATGACAATGGCGGCGCCGCCGGCAGCAGCCGCCGGCTGCCGGCGGTGGGGGCAATGCGAGGCCCCTGCGGCTGCGAGGAGAAGCTTAAGACGACGGTGGTGGTGGTGTTGTCGGACGACGACGACGACGACGACTACGAGGAGGAGTTCAGGAGGTACTGAGAAAACACCACACTCCCGGCCAAAGGTTAATAATCTCGGCACTATATATATATAGTTATTTTCATGCGTGCTCATCGTTTTCCGTCTTTATAATTTCATAAGTATTTTCATTTCCTTTTTCCATATCTCTAGCTAGCTAGTCTAATGTATGGTAGTTAAGTAGTTGTTTATATTATATAGGGCATGTTTGAAGAAGCTTTAGATTCTGAGAAACAGCTGTTTGGTAGTCAGCTTCTGAGAATCTGGAAAAGCTATGAAATCCAGCTTCTCCAGCTTCTGGCTTCTTAGTTCATTTTTCAGAATCTGTAACTACAGATTCTCAGAAGTTGTGAACTGTTTAGGGCAACTTCTAGCAGAAGCAGTTTTTGAGAAAAGCTGCAGCTGGGACAAGCTCCCCCAAACAGGGCCATAGATTGAGTAGACACCGCTCTCTTGTCTCACTGTACGTCAAAATAAATTCGGATATAAAAGCTGATTTATTTCGATGAAGATAGAGTAATATATTATGTATGGCTGCTCCAGCTCTAATTACTAGCTACTCTCTCCGTTTCACAATGTAAGACTTTCTAGCATTGCCCACATACATATAGATGTTAATGAATTTAAACGCATATATATGTCTGGATTCATTAACACCTAAATGAATGTGGACAATGCTAGAAAGTCTTACATTATAAAATGGAGGAAGTACTACTTTGATGAGTATTTTCATGAGCATGTCAATCAACAAATATGATGGAGGAAGTGGAGTATAGGAGTATTCTTTAGCACTTGTCCTGCTTACTACTAATAATATTATATTGCTAGTTCTCCCAACTTATTGGAAGGACACTGGTCCTTGCTCGATCAGCTGTGTACCTTCTTTTGAGGGCGTTGGACAACTTTTGTACAGACAAGGGAGAGAAAAATACACACCCTAAAGACTTACTGCTGATTATATAATTACCAAACCATAAGATCAACATCACGGTCTTTGCTCTTACCGATTTGGCCATTCTGTATGTACCATATATAGCCTCTTTCTTATTCTTTATTATAACACTACTTCTAGAAGTTGGTTTTTCCTAGGACAAATTAAAGGGCTCTCCATTATATATCTTTTAAAAAGAAAAGAGCACAAATGCAATAGAAAGAGGCCGGGCAGGGGGAAATGATTTTTTTTTCAAATCATTTTTGTTATGGTATTTTTTTTTCAGATTCACATATATACTCGAAAACGTGCATATCAATATTTAATCCGGCGGGTGTTCGCAGCTGATAAGGGCGGCCGACGGCGAGAAAGAAGCAGCACCGGCACCGCTTCCACGGCATCCACCGGCGCAAGAGCGGGCGGTGGTCGGCCGAAATTAGGGACAACATGATCAAGGGCTCCCGCTCGTGGGTTGGAACCTTCGACACGGCCGAGGAGGCGGCATGGGCGTACGACGCCGTCGCGCGGCGGCTCTACGGCCCCAACGCCCGGACCAACTTCCGGATTCCGCCGCCGCCGGTGGCTCCACTTCTTCCGGCTCCCGCCGTGGCCAACAAGAAGATGGACAGTAAGAGGAAGAAGCCGGTGGTGGTGGCCGAGATGGTAGCCCCCGCCGGCGTCGAGCCGGCAGCCGGGGAGATGGCGCCGGTGTTGCTGGGTAATGCATTGGAGGCAACAAATGGGTGGGAGTTCGAGCCCTACAGCTGCATGGGGCTCGTCGTAGGCGGCGCCGTGTACAACTTCGCCGACGAGCCGGCACTGGTGGAGAAAGCGTTTGTAGTCCCGTTTCGTAACCCCCTTTAGTTCCGGTTTTCAAACCGGGACTACCAATCCGGGACTAAAGATCGCTATCTTTAGTCCCGGGTGAAATAACCGGGACTAAAGATCGATCTTTCCTTTTTTTTTTGCATGGCCCTTTTGCTGCATGGTTTATATATATATATATATATATATATATATATATATATATATATATATATATATATATATATATATATATATATATATATGACCTAAATATATATTTACATTAAAGAAAATGTGTACATGCATATAGAAAAATAGACATGTATTAATTACAATCCTTTATGATGTCCTAGCTAGCTACGATTTCGATGTAGTAGTAGTCGTTATCTTAGAAGCTAAGGACGTATGAATTGTATTTCCGTCGTAGTAGAATTCACCCTTGGGATCAAGGATTTGTTCGTTGATGAATCCCATGAGTTGTTCTTGAACCGCCGCGATAAATTCCTTGTGTGTGAGGTTATCCTTCATGCGAATAAACTATATGAATGTATGAAATTAATTAGTAATTAAACAACAAATCGATACGTACGCAATGAAATTTTGAATTTATTTGTATGTACATCGAGCTCTCTTGTGGTGAAGATTTGGTCTGCAAGGCAGTGGCAATACTCGCACACGTAGTAGCCGCACAAGTTAATTCCCTGCTTTTTCTTTGCGTACTATAAATAAATGACAAACGGCGAGAGATCTAATTAATATACACTTGTATGTATTTGAATTGTAGATTCAATATAAATGTAGAGCCTATGTACTCACAGGAAAATTAAACTTCCACCTAAGTCTTTCTCTCCATTTGCCGCGGACCAAATGACGGAACTGATACCAAACCCTACATGGAGTTTAAAGCTATGATTCATAGTAGCAATTAATTATAATAAGATTCTTAATTAACATAGGAACTTATGACAGTACCTGTCTATAAGTTCGAAAACCTTGTCAAACGTAGACTCTTTTTTATCCATTGAGTCATATACATTGACGGTGCAGGCCTCCAAGTCGAAGAGTAAAAGGAACCAGTGGAATCTGCAATGTGCGTCGGATTAATTATAAGAAGGATCACGATAGTAAGTGCTCCCTCCAATCCAAAATAAATATAAGGTGATTTATAAGAAGTGTATGCATGTAGCACATCATTTCTACTCAATTATTATTATTTAAATCCTTTGCCCTCAAGATCTCTAATTATTTTGGATGCATGCATTGTATTTTTTTAGGGTAATACAATCAGGAAGGTGATAATAATTATTTTTTTGTCTTTAGACTAATGCTTGGTTCGATCAACTCTTTTGGGAAGGACTTTTAGTGCACTCAAAACGAAAAAGCTCATTAGCACACGATTAATTAAGTATTAGTAATTATAAACTTAGAAAATAGATTTATTTGATTTCTTAAACAACTTCTACATAGAAAATTTTTAAAAACGTATCATAACAGTTTGAAAAGCGTGCTAATAAAAAATGAGGAAGTTGAAATTTGGACTTGAGAAAAAAAAAACTAGGCCTAAAGGTAGTTATCCCTTGTATTTTGGAATGGGTGGAGTATTACTATTGTTTAATTAGCTGTGCGTGGAATCAATCTCAAGATGACCAATTTATTTAGGTTAAGCCTAGTTACTCTTTCTTTCTAGTGGAACTGGTTTCAAGCTGCAATCAAATTAAGTATGCAGCTAGCTGCAGACCGTAGTTAGAAATGTCAAAGCATGGCCAACCTGAAAATAGCTAGTATCGAAATCCAACTTAATCTGATGCCACTACATTCCGGAACTGACAAAATAAACTACTGCATTAATTAGATTAACATCGTGAAGCAGAGAACGAAAATATGCATATATTGAACGACATATCATTCGAAGGATCGGAAGAATGACAATGTAAATGCTATGTATATATGCTATTGACTGTGGAGACACGACATATATGAAAAATATGCAGAGAGTCGAGAGAGATCGAGAGACAAACCGCTAGCTCTTCTGGCCGGAGTCCGGCGCGGCGGCGGCGAGACGGCGGCAATGGCCATCTCCTCCTCGTCGTCGTCGTCGGTGTCCATCATGCAATACCTGAGGAACTCTTGTTCAAGGTCGTGGAAGTCCTCCTCCTCCTCCTGCTCATCGAACTCAACTCCGTCGTCGTCTTCCACTCCGACGACCTCCTCCATTGTGGCAGCGTGGCGACGGCGGCGGTTGTCTTGGCGGCTTGCTCGATACATGGATGGGGATAAGAAGATGGATTATTGGTGGTAATTTTTTGCAGGCAAATGTGTGGATGGACAGCACCACCAGCAACAGTGGCACTACCGGGAGTGGAAACCTCTGAGGCTGCTGCCTTTGAGAGCAGCACAAAGAAAGGTATAAGTGAAGAGCCTCCTTTGTTGGACGCACATTTTCCTAACCGTTAACCGGTGTGGCTTTTTCTTTACAAAAGTTTTCTATAGAAAAATTGTATTAATTCATTTTTTAAGGTAAAATAATTAATACTCCCTCCGTATTTGTATTTTTATGTATGACGCTGTTGACTTTTCGAACAACGTTTGATCATTCGTTTTATTCAAAATTTTTGTGCAAATATAAAAATATTTGTGCCATGCTTAAAGAATATTTGATGAT
Source organism: Oryza sativa Japonica Group (assembly GCF_034140825.1). NCBI lineage: Eukaryota > Viridiplantae > Streptophyta > Magnoliopsida > Poales > Poaceae > Oryza > Oryza sativa. The sequence continues at coordinate 26,075,606 of NC_089046.1, forward strand.
AAAAAGTCACAATAAAATAAATGATAATTACATAAATTTTTTAAATAAGACGAATGGTTAAACGTGGTTAAAAAGTCAACGGTGTCATATATTAAAATATGGAGGTAGTGCTTGATTAATTATGCACTGATGACATCTCTTATTTTACGTATCTTTTCAATCTTCTCTTTTTCTCTCATGTCAAACATACCCACTTTTGGTAGGAAGTGAAAAGGACACGGTAACAAGTACTAATGCTTTAAAACTACTCCCTCCGTCCTACGTTATAATGGATTTTAGATGGATGAGCCACTTTTTAGGATGTATAATAAATTTGGACAAGATACAGATTCGTAATACTAGTATGTGTCATATTCATCTAATATCCTTTATAATATAGGATAGAGGGAGTAGTAATTTTATAATGGAGCAGTGTATACTATATTCACATCCGAGAGAGACCTAGAAGGAATGTGGGCAAGCCAACAACAACAATACACAGCATCAGCTGTACTACTAGTACAATGCACAGCATCAGAGTTGATGAGGCCTGCAGCAGAACCAGCCTTTCCTTTTCTCAGCATCTGCGAGCAGTAAACAACCCTGTCCAACCAACAGTCCAGCAAAAGACCCTGTCCAACCGCAAGACCAACAGTCCGACCTGGTACAATATCTACGTAACCTCGAGATTCTCCCGTTAATAATACTCCTTTCATCCCATAAAAAACAAACATGGTATATTGCCATGAGATTCTCCCGTTAATAATACTCTTTTCATCCCATAAAAAACAAACATGCATGGTACAATATCTATGTTGTCTCGAGATTCTCCCGTTAATAATACTCTCTCTTTCTATCACATACAAAACAAACCTGTTACAATATCTATATTGCCTTGAGATTATCCCGTTAATAATACTCTTTCTATCCCATAAAAAACAAACCTAGTACGTGATGTAAAATCATAGTATTTACTAATCTCTAATTTCGACAGAGTCATGATATCCAAATTCGTAGTACTCACTATTATAAAAACGGTTTTTTCGGACAATCTGCCCCTGCGGGAACCGCCGCCGCCACTGGATCCGCCCACAGGAGCCTCTACCACTGGACGGTAGAAATCGATGCCACCGCCGCTCGCGGGAGAAGTCTCTATCGGCGGATCCCGCGTCCCCAGTCATCTCCCTCCTGAAACTGACTGGACGGTCGGCCTCCGCCGCTGATCTGATGCATGATACCGGTGGCGATCAACAAGAGAGGAGAGGAGAAGAGGGGGATGGGGAAGGGAAGGACGGGAGAGAGAGAGAGAGAGGGGGGATGAGAGGATAAGGCCGAATACTAGTGCTACTCATGGGTTCGGCTAAAATATTTCCCTCCCGCTCGTTGGTTCGATTTGGCTCGGTTTTTTGGGTGCACCTATAATATATTGGGAAAAGTCTGAATTACACAATTGAACAATTGGGTGAGTATGAATTACCCCCTCAGACCCGAAAATTAGACATGTTTATCCTCAACTATCAATACCGGATGAAACCCCCGCTCCCCCAAAGCAGCTTTGCAAGCGGTTTTGGTGCTACGTGGTAGTCCAGTCAACAAATATTTTAATAAAAAACAATGGAGCCCACCTGTCATATCTCTCTCCTCTCTCTCTTTCCCCTCTCACACTTCTCTCTCTCTCACGTGTCAGATACCGAGGAGGTGCCCCACGTGTCGGCGGCTGTGAGCGTCCTCGCGATGAAGGCCGAGGAGGAGGCACGCGCTGGTCGTTGCGAGAGTCCTCACAGCGGAGGCCGAGGCCGAGCTGCACGCAGACGGCTGTGAGCGTCCTCGGCTTCCCCTCGCAGAGGGAGATGAGAGAGAGAGGGGGTTGAGAGGGAGAGAATTGAGCGTCGGCATCGGCACGTCGTTGTCCTCGCCCCCTCTCCCCCCGCTCCACCGCTCCAAGCTTCCTCCGCCATCCCAACCCACCGACGCCGCTCCGAGCTACCTCCGTCGTCCCCACCACCGTTGTCATCCTCGGCTTCCCATCCGCCGCTCCGAGCTGCCTCTGCCATACTCGCCCTTCGCCGCCGCTCTAAGCTGCCATCCTCAGCTCCGTCTCCAACGACTGCTCGATCATAGAGAGAGATGGAGGTGAGGGGAGGGAGGAGAGAGAGAGAGAGGTGACAGGTGGGGCCCATCGATTTAAGAAAGAAGAAATGCTAACTGGACTACCACGTAGGACCAAAACCACTCCGGTTTGAGTCGGGAGGTAATTCATCTGGTATTAATTGTTGAGGATGAAAGATGTCTGGTTTTTGGGTTTGATGGGGTAATTTGTACTCACCTAATAGTTTAGAGATGTAATTCGGACTTTTCCCTAATATATTAATTATATGTACCAGTTTTTTAATTAACTGGAACCTAAGATAAATTAAATGTGCCATTTAAAAAAGTTACCTATTGTACTAGTATCAGTTTTTCTCTACAACCAGCACCTACAATTGGTTAAAGTGCCGGTTGTATATTTTTTCAGCCCGTGGAGGTGGGAAATGTCTATAGATGTCGGTTTTAGCAATTCCGGCACCTATAGGATCGCCCTCTTTGTGTATTTTTGTAGTAGTGAATAATGGAAAATCCTATATATGACCCATAAGACTGTAAATTTGGACTGTTATAAATAGCCCTCAAATTGTGTGTAATAGATGATCCATTTTTCGATAAATTGACAAATTAACACATAACTGTTGTTTTTCTATTCCACTCTCCAGGTAAAGCCAACCTTTCGCTAGAAGAGTTTATCCTTGGACAACACAATCATATTATCTAGAGAGTCTGTCGAGTTGGCACAAATACCTCATATGTTAGTGTGCTTAATTTTTTGAATCAAATCATTAATTCCTATTATTATTGGTGTCGTTTTTATTTAAACCGTCACTGGTGAGATGTTACCGGCATCGTATCGGTTCCGGTTCTAAATTTGAGCCCCTTGCCCACGGGGTTTTGGCTTGGTGGACTATATGATGAGATGTCACATATTAAGGGGTTGTTTGGTTTCTTCCCAAACATTACCAAACCTCGTTACCAAATCTAGCCAAATGTGTGGCTTATAAATTGATGGCCACATCTTTTAGGCAAGGTTTGGCTAAAAAATGGGTATATGACATGTAGGTCTTTGAAATAAAAACTGTGGCATTGCCACAACTTTGGCATTGAAACAAACAAATGTCTTAAGAAGTGTGGCAAAGTTTGGTAAAATGAGAGAGTGAAGCAAGCAGCCCCTAAGGCTTCTTTAGCATGATATAGATTGCATTGCATGTTTACATATGACTTTTCACTATGAGTCGGTCGCCACTGTTTAATTATTTTAGGGAAAATTGGAACCATGCCATTATAATTTTGTAAAATTTGAGATATGCCATCCTGACCCACATGTCATTGACTCATGTGGGTCCTACATATCATTGAGATACCGATGAAATATCTCAAACTTTGCAAAATTTAAGCATTGTGCTGCACGACCAGTCAAACGTCGGCAAAAGTTGTCGCTCCAGCAGCCGGTCAGATACATATATAGCAAGGTGCTTGCAATGCAAGTGGTGGCCAATTAATCAAAGAGACGCAATAATGCTGCAAATCATAGGAGTACCAAACTATTACAAACAGACACATATAATGCAATAGACGTACGGATGCTAGCTTTATGGACCGACCGGCCGGCGACCAGCTAGCTTAGAAGAACCAGAGGCATTCGGCGTACGTACGGCTCCAACTCGCCGCCGCCGGAGCTGTCTGCTTCTTCGTCTCCTCGCCGGCGAAGAGACAACGACGGCGGCAAACAAGTTGGTCTTGGTGTTGCTGCCGTAGATCCTGCGCGCCAAGGCATCATCCACCACACGTGAGCACCCTCGATGACCTTGTCCCTCATGATCTCCGCCCCCACCGCCGTCCGGCTTTATTGCCCATCTTTGCCACCCTCCTCTTCATCTCCCGGTGAGTTTTGCCACCATCTGATGTTTTTATCTTTTTTGATGTCGTCATACGAAAATGAAAAAGAAAATACGTACCACAAAAGAAATTGGATTATTTGACAAATAAAGGGTGAAAATAAGATAAGATTCGTCGGACATTTTTTCCCCTCTTCTGTACTCCATGCCTGCTCTCAAATAAAGAAAGAAATAGAAAAAAAAGTAGAAGGACGAGTCATCGATCCTTAATTTCCTTCCAATAAGAGTGGAAAGCTAGGAATCATACATAGCAATCATTAGAACGAGTGTACAAAAACACACTTGTAAATCATGCTGTCCGGGGACTCCGGCGTCCGGACACCATGTGGTCCTTGCTACGTTTGTTTCTTTGTGAAAACGGAATGTGCACATATTTTTCAAATAAAAAACTTGAAATATATAATCTCTGTATATATACGTAGACGTATTTTCAACCAGAAATAGATTAATTGAAATAACACACATTTACGTACAAACCTTAGCTTCATCTTTTAGACACCGTATATGAATATATACACACACGAACGAAGATATACTATATTAATTTATACCCCCGGTGTGTTATAGTTAAAACATACCCAATATTAATAATTTTTTACTGAGATAATCCCTTGGCTCTCCTATATGTCTTAAGAGATGCTAAACTATCTTCCTTAACTCTGACGGTTTCTGATGCCTTTTTCTCTTCAGGACTAGTGGAAGTAGATCCTTTGAAAGTATGGTTACTGGAGTGTGAGTACTAGTTTTTGGTACTTGTCTAGTAGGTGCATGAGTGTCCACTCTTTTAATTTTCCACTAACAGGTTTCATTCTTTCTAAAATTTCTTCCTGCAACAAAGTTATAGAACATGCAGTATCGAAATCATGATGTCTATGTACCATGACTACCCCTCTGATATCATGTCTACGACCTTCAATGAACTTAGTAACAATATACACAGGAGTGAGAGCGCTATCATAAGCCATGAGCCGATGCATCAAACTATCAAACTGCTCCACATACTCTGTGACTGAGCTACTCTGTTGTGCATGAAACCACTATCTAATGAGTGCCTCCTGTCTGTTACGAGTGAATCTAGCATAATACACCAATTCACACAGAGTAGCCCAAGAAATACCAGCAATCTGAGACCGAATTGTTGTACCAAAAATGCAGCACTACCACAAAAATTTAAGGTAGCAACCTTGACCCAATGCATCGGCAAAATTCCATACAAATCAAAGTACTGCTCACAATTACTCTTCCACATTTGAGGATTGTTACCATCAAACTTAGGGCATGTGCAAAATCAATGTGTGTTTGATTCTTATTATGTGATAAACAATTGGCATATGAGATTATTAGTTTTAATATTTGGAGATTATTGGCGAAATGGTTTTGGAGATGATTGATTTGCAGGTGATGAACATGAACTGCTGTTGATTGTTTGGACTGGTCAGACCGGGCAGGTGCTATCGGATTGACCGGAGGTGTGTGTGCGGTCAGACTGGCCATTCCGCAGTATGACCGGCCGACTCTGTGTCGGTTTCGGTTTCGGATAAATTTGTTGGATATCCGTGGATAATTCATGTTTATGACTTCTAGATAGATACTATGCGTATGTAATACCGTTGTTTGCTAACAATGAGTCAAGTTGATGAGAACTTGCTTAAATATGGTTTCTTGGTTGATGCATGTGTAGGTGGTCTTGATGCCTCGGGAGAGTATTGCCGGTGATGGATCGGGAGTCAACTTGAGAGAAGATGACACTTGGATGATCAGGATATCATGCGAGATGCTTAGGCTAAAGGTAAATGCACGTGGTTGGGGAAGATTCCATATAACATATGATGGAGCTATTGCGTGCTTATGGGATGCGGAGTCGAATTCGGAGGGAGTCCAAATTTGGTACAATTGGAGTTTGTAAAGTTTGTTTCTTGTACGGGTAGGTTTCCTAGGGTATTAGGACTTCTTGTACAAGGTTTGTTCGTGACTTTAGGCTGCCTACCTCGGGTATATATAGAGAGGGAGGGTGTGTCCTCCCGGTATCGCTTTAGAGATAGTTGAGTTGAGAGAATAGTTAGGGTTTCGAGTTTAGCCGAGATTTTTGTGAGGAGTTCTGTGATTGCACTTTGTAAACACAAAGAGATGTAATAAAGTTTCAATCTATTTGGAGAGATCTTCGATTTGTGTTTGCTCGGGTTTGGCGGTTCGACCGGCGGGATACCTGCGGTCAGACCAGCAGGAGAGCGATGGTTAGACCGGCGACAGGATCAGGCGACTGCATTGTTCACAGAGCGGTTGGACCGGTCAATCAACACCAGTCAGACCGGCGGCATAGGCGCGGTCAGATCAGCGGATCGACTCCGGTTAGACCGATCTTCATCGGATTCGAGAGTAACTTTTAATTCCGCAAGTTTCGGCTTTTGGGTACTACAACCATTCACCCCCCCTCTGGTTGGTTTAGTTCTTGCTATTCGGTCCTACAGCATGTACTAGAGGACTAGCACTCAAATCTACCGCCCCATTAACCGAACTAGGTGATGGCAGAGCTAAATCAGAATGAAAAGGAACAGGGGTGAAAAGGTTTTGGTCTCACTTACCAGCAATCCAAGGAGAATTCTGCCCAGCTGTGTCGTGGTGGCTCTTGCTTGATTACTATGCTTTCAATCTGCGTAACCTTCACGCTGAGTGTCGGTGACATGGGACCGGGAGTATCATGACTTAGAGACTTGAGGCAGACACGATCACCCACGTGGCCTAACCCCCTCGGGGGGGGGGGGGGGTCGGGCCCGAGGGTGATACGGCTGCCCTTCTCTTTGTCTCCCCGAGGGGTCGGACCGCTCCCGTCTCGGCCCCGAGGGCCGAGGCGCCCCGACCCCTTGTGGGTTTTGCGCCGCGTATATGGGGTAGGTGAGCATAGCGGGGCTCACCTAACCACATTTATTGCGGTTTGGACGAGCGCGTCACGCCGCATGTAACGCAGTGCAGCGCGCTCGTTTATCCGGTCTGTGACCAGTCATAGACCGATCAGATTGTGGGTTAGGTGGCGACAGGCGGTCTGACGCACGCCTCGCCCCATCCCATCAGGATGAGAGCCTCCAAGCACTCGTCCCTAGCCGGAGCCGGCGTGTTAGCTCCTGGAGATGGCACGTTGGTCCCGGTCAGATATATACCAGGCTTCATCCTAACCATTACAAGCAAGACATTGTATGAAGAGGGGCGAACATGCAGATTGTTAAACTGACACGTGGTGGACAAGAATGACCGATTTATGACCGGTCTGACAATGGTCATGTCGTCAGCAGACAGCCATGTTCCCACGTCGCGCCTGCCTCCGGCGGAAGTGGAGGTAGGTATGGGCCGTCCCATCAGAAGGTCATTCGGACGGCAGCCATACAAATCTCCGTCCATTAATGAAGAGAAGTCAAGTTGGAGGGAAGAGAGGATGAGTCCCCACACAAAAGAAAGAGAGGGAGAGATGGTGCATGTGGTATCCCCTTGAAATATAAAAGGAGGACCTTGCCCACTTAGAGAGGGGGGGAAACGATCCCAGAACGATCGGGGGCTGGCTCGCACTTTGTAGCTTCTTCATACACAGATCCACCAAAACACAGGAGTAGGGTATTACGCTTCTCAGCGGCCCGAACCTGTATACATCGCCCGTGTCTTGTGTGTTTCCACTCTCGCGAACCTTCCACACACACACCGAGAGCTGAGAATCTCACCCAGGGCCCCCGGCCGAACCGGCAAAGGGGGGCCTGCGCGGTCTCCCGGTGAGGAGCCCCACGCTCCGTCATCTGGCGCGCTAGGTAGGGGGTTCTGCGTGTGTTCTTCTAAGCTCTCGCACTCTTTCGTGTGCGCCAAGCTTTTCCTGTTCAGCCCAATGGCTGAACAAGCAAAGGCGCACAACCTCTCTCCGAGTGTTAGCGATGACGACGGGGAGCCAAACCCACGCCGTCGAGCTTGTACTCCACCGCCCTCCACGCCAAAGTCCTAGGCGGGAGGAGGCGCTCGAGAGGGTCGAAGGATCCGCGACTTCGACATCCACGGGTGATGGAGGAGGGCGCCGAGATGGGGAGTGTCGCCTCCTCGTCTATGGCGACGGCAGCACGCCCTAGGGCGCACTCCAAGCTGCTGGCGCGCTCCTACGTCACCCGCCCGTTGTCCCTGACCCGGAGTCTCCAGCCCAACGTTGGCTGGACGACGTGGCCAACTTGGTCATGACGACACGACACCGCCTAGGTGCTGGTGGGCGGTCCTCCGCCACCAAGACCTCTGGCGCTGCTACCACCGGCTACGTGTCGTCAAGGCGGAGGGCGCGGCGAGCGGCGGCGGTTGCTCGCCATTCGGCCGCCACTCCTTCGTCAGCGCCTCCGACCCAGGAAGATCTGCGTGGGGGGCCGGATGCCCGCATCAGTATCGAGCGCCGGCGTAATGGCCGACGTGCTGCCCACGCAACGGAGGGCGCCTCCTCATCCGGAGTGTCACGTCAACACGGACGCGGGGATCAGCCCTCCGTGCCCCCGGTTGGTGGTGTCGGCTGTAGAGCCTTTGTGGCGAGCCTTCGGAACGTCCGTTGGCCCCCAAGGTTCCGGCCCACCATCGCCGAAAAATATGACGGGAGCGTCAACCCCGCCGAGTTTCTCCAGGTCTACACGACCGGGATCGAGGCCGCCGGGGGTGACGACAGGGTCATGGCGAATTTCTTTCCCATGGCCCTGAAGGGACAGGCACGGGGTTGGCTAATGAACTTGCCACCCGCGTCCGTCCACTCTTGGGAGGATTTGTGCCAACAGTTCACCATGAACTTTCAAGGCACATATCCGCGCCCAGGTGAAGAAGCGGACTTACATGCAGTCCAGCGAAGGGATGATGAGTCACTTCGCTCATACATTCAGCGGTTCTGTCAAGTCCGCAACACCATACCATGCATCCCTGCACACGCGGTGATCAACGCGTTCAGGGGGGTGTGCGGCACAACCGCATGCTCGAAAAGATCGCCTCCAAAGAGCCCCAGACTACCGCGGAGCTTTTTCAGCTCGCGGACCGAGTGGCTCGTAAGGAAGAGGCATGGACCTGGAACCCCTCCGGTTCCGGTGTGGCAGCTTCGGCCGCCCCCGGATCCGCTGCTCGGACAGGGCGGCGTGACAGGAGGAGGAAGAAGAGGTCAGCCCATTCCGACGACGAGGGTCATGTCCTCGCCGTCGAGGGCGCTTCGCGGGCCACCCGAAAGGGGAGGCCTGCGAGCGACAAAAAGAAGGAGGCCGGCGCTCCCAGTAGGGAGCGCCCAACCGGCAAGTGGTGCATCGTCCACAACACCTCCCTTCACGACCTCGCGGACTGCCGCGCAGTCAAAAGTTTGGCTGAGCGGACGAGGAAGTGGGAGGAGGAGAGGAGGCAGGAGCGCCGAGAGGGCAAGTCCCCGGCGGTTCCTTCCGGCAATCGGCGAAGTGAGGCCAAGCAGAAGGCCCCCGCCGAGGACATCGATGACGGCGATGATGACCTAGGTTTCCAAGAGCCTGGGGCCACCATTGCCACTGTCGATGGGGGAGCGTGTGCTCACGTTTCTCGCCGGAGCCTCAAGGCCATGAAGCGAGAGCTTCGGGCCGCGGCCCCTACTCATGAGGCGACGCGCCGGGCGCGGTGGTCGGAGGTTTCCCTCACCTTCGACCAGACCGACCACCCACCGTGCATTGCCCGGGGAGGACAGATCGCAATGGTGGTTTCCCCCACTGTTTGCAACGTGAAGCTGGGGCGTGTCCTTATTGATGGGGGAGCAGCCCTCAACATCCTTTCCCCCGCAGCCTTTGACGCTATCAAGGCCCCGGGGATGGTGCTCCGGCCGTCCCAGCCGATTATCGGTGTGACGCCGGGTCACACTTGGCCGCTAGGTCATATCGACCTCCCGGTCACCTTCGGTGGATCCGCCAACTTCCGCACGGAGCGGGTGAACTTTGATGTGGCGGACCTCAGTCTGCCCTACAACGCGGTCCTAGGGAGGCCCGCGTTGGTGAAGTTCATGGCGGCAGTCCACTACGCCTACCTCTAGATGAAGATGCCGGGCCCCGGTGGCCCCATCTCTGTCCATGGCGACCTCAAAGTCACGCTTTCTTGTATGGAGCAGCGCGCGGACCACCTCACCGCCGCGTCCAAGCCCGAGGGAGGCGACGAGAGGCTTGGCACCTCCGCCCCCGCCGCCCCGAGGCAGCGGATAGTCACATGCGACGAGGTCCCGGTCAAGGATGTTGCCCTGGGCGACGGCCCGTCCAAGACCACACGGATCGGTGGTCTTCTGGACGGCAAATAGGAAGACGCGCTCGTCTCTTTCCTGCGGGCAAACGCTGACGTCTTTGCATGGAGACCGGCGGATATGCCCGGGGTCCCCAGGGAGGTGATTGAGCACCGTCTCGCCATGCGGTCGGGCGCAAGGCCGGTCCGGCAGAAAGTACGGCGGCAGGTCCCGGAACGTCAAGCCTTCATCCGCGAGGAGGTGGCGCGACTTCTGGAGGCCGGATTCATCCGCGAGGTCATCCATCCGGAGTGGCTGGCGAACCCGGTGGTCGTTCCCAAGGCGAACGGCAAGCTTCGGATGTGCATCGACTACACCGACCTTAACAAGGCATGTCCTAAGGACCCTTACCCCCTGCTTCGCATAGATCAGATTGTCGACTCCACAGCGGGGTGCGACCTTTTGTGTTTTCTAGATGCATACTCTGGTTACCATTAGATTCGCATGGCTAGGGAGGATGAGGAAAAAACTGCATTCATTACCCCCATAGGAACTTATTGTTATACGACAATGCCCTTCGGGTTAAAGAATGCAGGTCCTACTTTTCAACGTACTACTCGAATTTCTTTGGGTAGCCAAATAGGACGTAATGTTGAGGCTTATGTCGATGACTTGGTTGTAAAGACGCGCAACCAAGAGACCTTACTCTCGGATCTAGCGGAAACTTTTGAGAGTCTCCGCTCCGCCCGCATAAAACTGAACCCCGATAAGTGCGTGTTCGGTGTACCTGCGGGCAAGCTTCTCGGGTTTTTGGTCTCTGCCCGAGGCATCGAGGCCAACCCCGAGAAGATACGAGCTATAGAGCGGATGCGCCCCCCCAGCAAGCTTAGGGATGTGCAATGCGTCACCGGTTGCATGGCCGCCCTAAGTCGGTTCATATCGAGGCTGGGAGAGAAGGCGCTACCCTTATTTAAGCTCCTCAAACGCTCCGGGCTGTTTACTTGGACGGAGGAAGCTGAACGTGCCCTCACTCAGTTGAAGGCGTATCTCAGCTCTCCCCTAGTTCTGGTCGCCCCGGAGCCAAATGAACCCTTGCTACTCTACTTAGCGGCGACCCCGCAAGTGGTTAGTGCGGCGTTGGTTGTGGAGCGCGATGAGGACAATCCTCATTCCGCGCACCCCCACCCTGTGCTGGCTTGGCCCAGGAGAGAGCAGGGAGGAGAGGCCCCCGAGCCGAACGGTGGCCCAAGGCCCCCGACGACCGGAGCAGGCCCTCTGCCCGCTTGTCAGACGGTGCCAGGTGCCCCCGACCCCCAGGATGGCCCGAGGGCCACTGCGGGAAGGCCGCACCTATCGCCCTCTGACCCCGAGGCTAACCCTGTGCCAACTCGACCCGGGAGAGAGCAGGGAGAAGAGGCCCCCGAGCCGAACGGTGGCCTAAGGCCCCTGACGACCGGAGTTGGCCCTTTGCCCGCTTGTCCGACGACGCCAGGAGCCCCCGACCCCCAGGACGGCCCCGAGGCCACTGTGGGAAGGCCACCCCTGTCGTCCTCCGACCCCGAGGTCGTCGGCACAGAAGACGAGTGCACCCCGCGAGGCCGCTTGGACAAAGAGCGCCCCAGGGATGTGGCCCCTAGCGAAGAGGATCGGCCGCACCGAAAGGTGCAGTGGCCCGTCTACTTTGTTAGTGAGGCCCTCCGGGACGCCAAGACCCGATACCCTCAGGCCCAGAAGATGCTTTACGCTATTCTGATGGCTTCAAGGAAACTGCGCCATTATTTCCAGGCGCATCGGGTCACGGTGGTTACGTCTTACCCCCTCGGCCAAATCTTGCATAATCGAGAGGGTACTGGACGGGTGGTGAAATGGGCAATCGAACTTTCTGAGTTTGATTTGCACTTTGAACCATGCCACGCTATCAAGAGCCAGGCCCTCGCCGATTTTGTGGCAGAGTGGACCCCAGCTCCCGAGCCCGTCTCAGTCCCCGAGGCCAGCTCGGGCCCCTCGCAGCTGCCTCACACCGCCCACTGGGTGATGCAGTTCGACGGCTCCCTGTCTCTTTAGGGCGCCGGTGCGGGGGTCACGTTGACCTCGCCGAGCGGAGACGTCCTCAGATATTTGGTTCGCCTTGACTTTCGGGCGACCAATAACATGGCAGAGTACGAGGGACTCCTTGCGGGACTCAGGGTGGCAGCTGGACTGGGGATCCGCCGCCTCCTGGTGTTAGGCGACTCCCAGCTGGTCGTTAACCAGGTCTGTAAGGAGTACCGGTGCTCTGACCCGCAGATGGACGCTTACGTGCGCCAAGTACGGCGTATGGAGCGCCATTTTGACGGGATAGAGCTTCGGCACGTGCCCAGACGGGATAACACGGTTGCCGACGAACTCTCACGGCTCGCTTCCTCGCGAGCCCAGACCCCACCGGGCGCCTTTGAAGAAAGGCTTGTCCAGCCGTCGGCGCGACCCGACCCCTTAGGGGAGACGGACGCGCCTGACAGGCCCCCGATGCCCGTCGAAGTCCAGGCCTCGGGACCCGAGGGGAGCGCTCCCAGCTCCCTTAGATTGATTGCTTGGATCGCTGAGATCCAAGCATACCTCACAGATAAGACTCTACCCGAGGACTGCGAAGGGAGTGAACGCGTCCAGCGCATCTCCAAACGCTACGTGCTGGTAGAAGGGACCCTCTATCGGCGCGCGGCTAACGGAATCCTCCTGAAGTGCATTCCTCGGGAACAAGGCGTCGAGCTTCTTGCCGATATCCATGAAGGCGAATGCGGAGCCCACTCCGCCTCGCGCACCTTGGTTGGCAAAGCCTTTCGACAAGGTTTCTATTGGCCGACAGCTCTCAATGATGCGGTCGACCTGGTCCGGCGATGCAGAGCGTGTCAATTCCACGCCAAGCAAATACATCAGCCGGCCCAGGCCCTGCAGATCATACCACTTTCATGGCCATTTGCTGTCTGGGGGCTCGATATCCTGGGACCGTTTAGGCGGGCCCCGGGCGGGTTTGAGTATCTGTATGTCGCGATCGACAAGTTCACTAAGTGGCCCGAGGCTTATCCGGTCGTCAAGATCGATAAGCACTCCGCACTTAAATTCATTAAGGGCATCACAGCCCGGTTTGGAGTGCCTAACCGTATTATTACGGATAACGGCACCCAATTCACTAGTGAACTTTTCGGCGATTACTGCGAAGACATGGGCATCAAGCTCTGCTTCGCCTCACCTGCCCACCCCAGAAGCAACGGCCAAGTGGAGCGCGCCAATGCGGAAATCCTCAGAGGCCTTAAAACCAAGACCTTCAACATCCTCAAGAAGCACGGCGATTCGTGGATCGAGGAGTTGCCAGCGGTGCTCTGGGCGAACCGAACCACGCCAAGCCGAGCAACCGGGGAAACGCCTTTCTTCCTCGTCTACGGCGCGGAAGCGGTTCTCCCATCCGAGCTCACCCTGAGGTCCCCTCGGGCCACCATGTACTGCGAGGCTGATCAAGATCAGCTTCGCAGAAATGACCTCGACTACTTGGAAGAGCGAAGGCGGCGCGCAGCCCTCCGAGCCGCGCGCTACCAGCAGAGCCTGCGGCGCTACCATCAGCGCCACGTCCGGGCCCGATCACTCTGCGTCGACGACCTCGTCCTACGCCGCGTCCAAACGCGTGCTGGATTGAGCAAGCTCTCACCAATGTGGGAGGGTCCGTATCGAGTGATCGGCGTCCCCCGGCCGGGCTCCGTTCAGCTGGCCACGGGCGACGGCACAGAGCTGCCTAACCCGTGGAACATCGAACACCTTCGTCGCTTCTACCCCTAAAGGGGGATCGGGTGTCAGGTTTCGGGCTCGGGCCAACCCCGCACCCTCCTCGGGCGTGCAGGGTTGGCCGGGGGCTACCACATATGCATATTCTTATTTCTCTTATATCTGTATTTCAATAAAAGCATTTTCGATTTCCTAAAGGCTGTATCTGTGCTGTTGTTTCCTTTTGAAGGATCTTGACTTGAAATAGGTCACTCGTGTTCAATCCTGCCCTCGGGGGCTCGGGTCGGCTAAAATCGCCAAACGGGGCCCAGAACCGAGCCGTGCCCCGGGGCGTGGTGAACTCCGGGGGGGAATCGGCAAAAACCCACAATCGGGTCACCCATAACCCTCGGTCACCACGCTCCCGGCCTGGCCAGTCTCGACATGTGGATCTCCCCAGGCACTAGCCCCGACCCGAGCCATTTGAGGACTAGGACCTGGGCACGAGCCCTTGTTCAAGCCAAGACACAAAAGGACCGCGGCACAGACATCCTCGTCTCATACACACAACAAATAGAATTGACACAAAAAATTTCCTCTTTATTTGATTGCAGATTAAATTAGTCTATACAAGAAGGGGGCCCGAAGGCCTCGGAAGAAGAAAAGAAGAAACTATTTAAAGATTGGCGGGGGCCTGGGGGCTCACTCCATTGCACCCGGGTCGCCAGCCTCGTCGCCACTGTCGCCCACTCCGCCGTCATCGTCCTTCTCGTCGGAGTTGAGGGCGAACGCGAGCCGAGGGGCCGAACCTTCGAAGCTGTGGACGATATGGTCGGCGGCGTCCCGGACCTGCGCGCGCGCACCGTCCTCGGTCCCGGGAGGGAACTCGTCCAGCGCCGTCCATGGGAAGAAGTCGGGATCCCTGGCTTGGTAACTCGCCAGTACGAGCTCCACCGCTCCTCGGGCGAGGTCCCTCGAGGATGACTTAATCGTCCTCTCGAGCTCCTCGGGGAGCCGTTGGAGAGTCCCGGCTATCTCCGAGAGGCGCTGGGCGAGGCCCCCCAGATTGGCGGCATACTTCGCAGTCCGCCCGCCCCAGAGGCCCGCCTGCCGGCTGGCGCGGTCTAGACGGGAGACGGCGTCCCGAAGCATGCCGGGCCCTACCTCGCCTGCCAAGCGGAGGGCCTCGACCTCCCCGGCGGACGAGTCTAGCGCGCCCTGCAGATCGGCGATGGTGTGTTCGGCAGCTGTGAGGTGGGCGGTTAAGTCGCTTTCGCCCGCGGCCGCCCCGCCGCTGCGCGCCCTCGCGTCCAGCTCCTTCTCCCGCGCCTCGAGCTCAGCGGCCCGCTGGTTCAGCGTGGCCCTCTCGGCGCGGGCACTTTCCAGATTGCGACGCGCTTGTTCCTCTTGCGCAGCCTCGCGGAGGGACAAGCTGTCCGCCAGCCGTTGCGCCGCGGCCTCGGCCTCCTCGAGAGCTCGCTCCCGCTCGGTGAGCGTGTCCTCGCGGAGGCGGAGCGCGGACTCTTCTTCGGCACAGGCGGCTTCGTGCACCGCCAGTGTGACCTCCCGAATAGCAACGACGGCCTCGCGATCCGCCAGGTCCCTCTCCACGGCGCAGGCACGCTCTTCCAGCGCCATGGCACGGGCCTCAAGGGCTTCTTCGCGCCGCCGGGATGCCACCTCGGTCTCCGCCGCCCGCCGTTCTCGGGCAGCGGCAGCGTCAAGGACCCCCCGGGCGGCGTCGAGCTTTTTCCCTAGCTCCGCCTCCCTGCTCCCGTATTGAAGGCGGAGGGTGTCCTGCACCTCGTTCATCACGGTGGTGGCGATGAGGGCAGCCCCCCGCTCCTCCTCCACCTCCTTGGCGATCTCCCCCAGCACCTTCCAACGGGCTTCGAGCTCTGAGATGTGCCGGCGGTGTGCCTTGCGGCCCACCTCCACCATGGCCTCCACCGAGCGTCGCCCCTCTTCGACACGCGCCCATGCGGCGTCAAGCTCCGCCCGCTCTGCTTGCAGGGCCTCCACTTGGGCACTTAACCCGTCCAACACCGTGGTGTTTGCGACGGCCAAGGCCTGCAGAAGGGGTTCTGCGCTCAGTGGAGCAACGGAAGGCGTGGGGAAGAGCCGCCTCGAAGAGGATGCCGCGCGGCTTGGCCCGCCGATGGACGTGCCGGACTCGGGGATGTCCCCCGGACTTGGTTTGTCCTGAGCGTCGCCCGAGGGAGTGGGCCCAAGCGATGCGCCCGCGGCCTCGTCGTGAGCTGCCTCGGAAGTCGTCGCCGCCTCGGCCTGGCGAAGTCTGGCCTCCTCCCGAGCGGCTTCTTCAGCTTGGCGAGCTCGGACGGCCACCTGGGCAGCTTCCTCGGCTTCCCGAAGGCGATCCGCGGCTCCTTGCCGATCAGTTTCGCGGGTTGCCTCGGAGGATGTCGTCGCCTCGGCCTGGCGGAGTCTGGCCTCCTCCCGAGCGGCTTCCTCAGCCTGGCGAGCCCGGGCGGCCCCCCGGGCGGCCTCCTCGGCTTCCCGTAGGCGATCCGCGGCTTCTCGCCGGTCAGATTCCCGCCTCCGAGCCTCCGTGGTCGCCGCATTTTCAGCCTCAGATTGGCCGGACTTGGGTTGGCAAGAAGGACGCGACGGGATCTCGCTGAAACAGAAGAAAGACCAGAAGACAAACAAGATGGATGAGTGAAAACTCGCGTTGAGAGAATGAATACGGCCACGATGGGAGTGGGACGAACCTGCGAGGGGGTCGGTTAAACGACCACCTTGGAGGGGAAATGAGGTTTCCCCGGGATGGTTCTGTCCCCCCATCTTGCGGAGCCGTTTCTTCTTCCGCTCCCCCTCGGGCTGCGACGTCGGCGTGGCCCCCTCCGGGCGCCTGCTGCTGGCACGCGCCGCCCGGTGAGGAGATGGGGGAGGGGTTCCTTCCTGCTTCCTCTTCCCCCGGGCATCGGCAGGGCGGCCGCTCCCCGGGCCCCCGTCGCGGGGCCCAGAAGCACGACCCCCTCCCGGGGTAGATCGTTCCCCCCTGCGGCTCCCGCCCGCGCCATTGTGGCCTCGAGGAGCCCGCTCCTCCGACGCCCCGACCGCCTGCATGATGGTCAGGATGGAGGCGCGGTCTGGATCGCTGCAGAGGGGGAGGACTCCTTGAGGAATGAGGGATGCCTCCACGGAGCTGAGATTCAGCACCCGTTGGACCACTATCTTGAAGTCCTCAGGAGCCCAGTCCCATCTGACCCCCTGGTGGGTCCTCATACAGTCCTCGGACCCGGTGTACTCCCAGGCGCCCCGGGCGCGCCGCTGGAGTGGCGCGATCCGGCGACGAAGATAGTCGCCGAACACCATGGCCCCTGTGAGCCCCTGGGATCGCAGGCCCGCCAGGCGGTCGAGGACGGCGTTGTAGCCATCTCCCAGATCTACCGGCGCCCGCCAGTTGGAGGCCTGCACTGGAGGCTGGCTCGGAAGTCGGAGGCGCGCTTCGTCGGCGAGGGGGGTGTAGAACCAGTCGCTCTTCCAGTCATCCCACTTCTTGCGGAGGACGCAGGGAATGTAGCGGTTCAGCACCGGCCCCCGCGGCTAGAAGTAGCAACCACCAACCACCGACGGCGGCGACACCGGCTGTACGGTGAAGAACCACCGGAACAGCCGAAGGGATGGGCGCACCCCGATGAACATCTCGCACAGGTGCGCGAAGATGGCCAATGTCATTACCGCGTTGGGGGTGAGGTGCGCCATCTGGAGATCGTAAAACTCCAGAACATCCATGTAGAAAGAAGAAAATGGCGGAACCAGCCCTGCCATAGCAAAAGGGAGGAAGAAGACGGACCGCCCCGGGTAGCGTGGTGCCGGGCATCCCTCGCCCAGCGAGACTATCTCCCGGCCGGTGGCAGATTCCGGCATGAAGCGGCGCGGCAGCCCGGCCTGTCTCTCGCTCACGATGCGGGAAGGCGGCAGCACGCTACCGTCAAGCGGAGCGGAGCCCCGTGCCATGACGCCGGAAGAAGAGATGTTTGAGAGCGAGCGCGTGTGGCGAAGGTAGGGCACAGGAAACAAGGAGTTAGGGCGCAAGCGGCGAAGACAAGGGGAATAATGGCGAGAGGAAGGAAGCAAATCTCTTCCTCGGCGACTTTATACCCTTGCCAACGCTGTGCCCGGCTCCTCGTTTCTCGCGCCCCACTATCTTGCCCCCTCGTTTCTCGCGCCCACGCTTCCACTAATCCCATTCGCCCGTTTGCGGTGCATGAGGTGGATATGCGGCTGTGGCAGTCGAGATGGAACATCTCGTGCGTGCGTTAATTACGCTCGCCGACCGAAGCGCCATCACCATATCTCCAGGAAAAACGAACCGGCTTGTCCCGATTTTTAGACCGGCCCCACCTGTCACCAGGCCTTAGGAAGTGGCGTCACGCTCGACCGCTTCTCTCGAGGAGGGCGATCGCCCTGGCATAACGCCGAGGGCTACTGTCGGTGACATGGGATCGGGAGTATCATGACTTAGAGACTTGAGGCAGACACGATCACCCACGTGGCCTAACCCCCTCGGGGGGGGGGTCGGGCCCGAGGGTGATACGGCCGCCCTTCTCTTTGTCTCCCCGAGGGGTCGGACTGCTCCCGTCTCGGCCCCGAGGGCCGAGGCGCCCCGACCCCTTGTGGGTTTTGCGCCGCGTATATGGGGTAGGTGAGCATAGCGGGGCTCACCTAACCACATTTATTGCGGTTTGGGCGAGCGCGTCACTCCGCATGTAACGCAGTGCAGCGCGCTCGTTTATCCGGTCTGTGACCAGTCACAGACCGATCAGATTGTGGGTTAGGTGGCGACAGGCGGTCTAACGCACGCCTCGCCCCATCCCATCAGGATGAGAGCCTCCAAGCACTCGTCCCTAGCCGGAGCCGGCGTGTTAGCTCCTGGAGATGGCACGTTGGTCCCGGTCAGATATATACCAGGCTTCATCCTAACCATTACAAGCAAGACATTGTATGAAGAGGGGCGAACATGCAGATTGTTAAACTGACACGTGGTGGACAAGAATGACTGATTTATGACCGGTCTGACAATGGTCATGTCGTCAGCAGACAGCCATGTTCCCACGTCGCGCCTGCCTCCGGTGGAAGTGGAGGTAGGTATGGGCCGTCCCATCAGAAGGTCATTCGGACGGCAGCCATACAAATCTCCGTCCATTAATGAAGAGAAGTCAAGTTGGAGGGAAGAGAGGATGAGTCCCCACACAAAAGAAAGAGAGGGAGAGATGGTGCATGTGGTATCCCCTTGAAATATAAAAGGAGGACCTTGCCCACTTAGAGAGGGGGGGAAACGATCCCTGAACGATCGGGGGCTGGCTCGCACTTTGTAGCTTCTTCATACACAGATCCACCAAAACACAGGAGTAGGGTATTACGCTTCTCAGCGGCCCGAACCTGTATACATCGCCCGTGTCTTGTGTGTTTCCACTCTCGCGAACCTTCCACACACACACCGAGAGCTTAGAATCTCACCCAGGGCCCCCGGCCGAACCGGCAAAGGGGGGCCTGCGCGGTCTCCCGGTGAGGAGCCCCACGCTCCGTCACTGAGCGTCTGCACTGAAACCCTGAGTTCCTCCACCTTCTTCTCCACCTGAGGAATCCGCACCTCGATCACCTTCTTCAAATTTGCAAAATCATTTATCGACCTCTCCTCCGACTCCTCCCTTTTCCTCTCGTTTTCCTCCATAGTTCTCAACGGAAGATCTAGTTTCCCCTCATGAGCCATGGGTTTTATGGGTGTGCTGAGCTGTGACGCGGGCAACAGAATCGACCGCTCCCTCTCCGAACTCAGTCAATCGGAAGAAGGCAAGTTGCATTTTCGCGGAAAATTGATCCGAAGAACAATTCCCAATCCTTCTCTGGAAGGCTCTGATACCAGATCGTCGACTACTCGGAGAGCTAATTAGAGAAAATAGAAAGGGAAACAAGAACAAGAACGCACACAGATAATTCAGGCAACTATTTAGTAGATATATTGCTCCAATCCATCAGGATTGAGCCATCGCCGCCAAGTTGCCAAGCCTGAGTTCATCAAGCAGAGTACTCTCTTCTCTTCTTATATTACAGTCTCACCAACCATCGATCCTTCTCTCTCACGCTAGTGCCACAGCTAATGCAAGTCTGTAATATAATGGATCTATTATAAGGCCCATTCCGGCGTGGTGGCGCTAACTCTGATTCTTCTTGTTCATCATCTGGCACGCCTTGCTTCCCAGTCTCCCGCCCTTCTTCTTCAGATCAGCAGTTCTTGTCGCTCCTTGTCCATCATCAGTCTCCTTGGCATAGGCTCTGATTAGATGCAAAGAACAGATAAGTTACTGATCAAATGCAACGCCACTTTACATATTCGACAGCAAAGTAGAGACAACTGCAAATTAAAGCTGTCAGTTTGGATTCTCTTCTACAATCGATGGAAAAATGAAAGCTCTTAATTATTTTCTAGTGTTACGTTCACTTGTTGAATTTTCCTTTTGTTGCTTTAAACATAGTGCTAACAACAAGGCTGCGGTCAAATGCAATGGCAACACATGCATATTACGGGGGTGTTACCTACTGATGATGATGCATGCGCCCTGAATCTGATTGATTTTTTTTTATTTCTCTTCAGTCTATAAATAATTAAACTAGCTAGCTGATGAACTGAGGTTCTGATTATTTTTTTCCGTACGGCCAACTGAAGTTCTGATCATTTGATGGTTCTGATCGAATTGGAGTGAAGAGACGCAAGCTGCAAATTCAGTCGAAATTCCTCTGGTCGATCATTTGTTTATATAATATATTTCATGAGTCTGAAAGAAATTAAGAAACCAATTAATTACCCTTTAGCACACAGCTTATAGTATATATCTCTATCTCTACTATTATAAAAATTGAAAATGTTTTTTGCCGGTATTTTGGTACATCAGCCGTGTATGAGTCAGTTTTTACGTTCGTTTGCTTTTAGAAATATATATCCGTATTTGAGTCAGTTTTGAAGTTCGTTCGCTTTTGGAAATATAAAAGGAGAAAACTCTTAAAAAAAACTAGCATGCTAATTTAAGACGATCGGATTCTATCGACGTTTGAGATCGCGACTACCGTATTTGGATGGTATAGGGATCGTCGATACCATGGTTATACGAGATTGAGGTAAAAGAGATGGAGACAAGGATTTTTATACAGGTTTGAGCCCTTTATCTGACAGGTAATAGCCTTACTCCTGTTGGCCGAAGCAGTTGTTGCTCTATATTCATCTGAATCACACAAGTACAATATTGGGGATAATCTATCTAGCTGTCGTCGACTTAGCGGCATAGATAACCAACTCGTAGTCGATGGCAAGGTAGTCTTCCTCCTTGAATGCGAACTCGTCGAGATCAGAGATGGCACTAGATCCCTTTTGCCGACCTTCGCAGGCACCGGATTGGGTTTGTTTAGGCTTATCTCTGATGTCGATATCTAGTGATGTATTAGTTTGTGTATATGTTGTGTCTTGTGGCTCTGTTCCCTTTCCTCCTAGGGGGCTTGTACTTAAAATCATAAATGCCACTTTTCAAGTAGAGTTAGGGAGACCAATATGGATACAATAGGAGTAGTCCTTATCATTTCCATATAGAAATTTATTCGTCATTCCTTATCCAGAACTCCTTCTACACACGAGATATGATTCCGTATAAGACATGGTATGTGGTCGGTCATACCAAACTTAGTCAACTACTATTAAGTATGTGGTATCCATAACCATGATAGAATCTTAATTGCAGCTCATGATTTTTTTCTAAAAACAGAATATATATCCAAGCGAATTCCCACAATGTATTTCACCCTAACTAAACCGTATAATAACAATAATAAGATTAAAATATTGTTCAAGCGTTGCAATGCACGGGCATTTTTCTACTTATTATACATAAAAAGAGATAATATATACGTACGTGATGCATAAAAAAATATACTCCCTCTATTTTAAAATGTTTGACATCGTTGACTTTTTAAGTATATGTTTGACCATTCGTCTTATTCAACAAATTTAAGTAATTATTTGTTATTTTCATATCATTTGATTCATTGTTAAATATAATTTTATGTACACATATAGTTTTACATATTTCATAAATTTTTTTAATAAGACAAACAGTCAAACATGTAAAAAAAAAGTCAATGGTGTCAAACATTTTGAAACGGAGAGAGTACAACTGATGGTTTAATTAATTAATACACACGCGATGAGTAGATAATTAATCTGCAGGTAGCACGTTAATATATAATTAAATCACTTAACTTAATTAGTTGCACATCATCAAGAGGAGATGGTCAAGGCGACATCCGTGGTGGTGCTGGTGCTGGCCTCCGGCCTGATCATCGCCGACCTGGCTCTCCGGCGGCGTCTCCTGATCGCCGTCCAGCTCCACCTCGCTGAGGAACTTGATGTGCGCCTCGAGGTCCACATGGTCGTCGTGCACGGCGGTCGGCGGCGGCGGCGGGGGGAAGTTGGTCTTGGCCTTGGCGCCGTGCAACCTGCGGGCCTCGGCGTCGTAGGCCCGCGCCGCCTCCTCCGCCGTGTCGTACGTTCCGATCCACAGCCGGCGGCGGCGGCCCCACGCCCCTCTGGACCTGATCTCCGCCGACCACCGCCCGGACTTGCGCCACTGGACGCCGCGGAAGTGGGCCCGCACCCGCGCTCCGCCGCCGCTCGGCATCATCGTCATCACGCCGGCGATGAGATGATTTTAATTTGCTAGCTAGCTTAGCTACTGATTTATAAGCTCAGTGCTGCTGTAATTTCTTTCCCTCCTCCTGCCCATGTATTTATAGCCGCGCGCGGACATGACTACATCACGCTATCAACTTTATTTCTAAAAAAAGAAAGAATTAACGCTCTTTCCCCTATCTTTGTGTTGCCTTCCTAGAAAAGGAAGCGGCGTTTGAGTGTCCACCAAGCGCGACACAACATCATGTGCCTCCATGGTTGCTACTAGTACACTCAAATAGTGCATATCTTTTTTTTCTTCTTACATAATTTTATCTTCAATTACTTATCCGGTCTATAATCCGACTGTACAGTTGTGTTAGTTGCGATTAGATATTTATAACAAGATCTTACATAATTATATTCTGATAAAAAACATCTATGTTGCAAATTACTTTTATCATATATACAAATTACTTTTAGATTTATCCTCTTTAATAACTTATATCTTTTAAATCACATATTATTTTCAAATCTATTTGCATCATTGTACTCTACATAGAATATGTGACAAAACAAGATTCATGTTGAATATATTCAAATATTTTATCAATTTAAAAGTAATTTATTTAAATTATAGAAGTAACTTAGCTATATAATAGAAGTAGTAGAAGTAATTACATTGTAACTGAGTTGAAAAAAAAACTATGTAGAGTTAATTCACACGTAAAGTGTAGAGAAAGATTTTTAAGCAAATGCATTTATGAAAGTAAATTTAATAAAGTTTAAAATTAATTTACAGCAATCATAAAAGTAACTTAGCACACAGTGGAAGTACGTTTGTCAAGGATACGAATAAGAGAATTTGTTCTAGTGAGAAATATATGGTTTATCTAAAAATTAAATTTAAAATCCATAAATTATAGAATTGATTAAAAACAATAATAAAAATAATCAACTTAGAGCATTATGAATGTAAAATCTATAACAGTAATATATATATATATATATATATATATATATATATATATATATATATATATATATATATATATATATATATATGATAAAAGTAACTTACGTATATAATAAAATTAATTTACAAATATAAATATTTTTTCATCGTAATATAATCATGTAAGATCTCGTTATGAAGATTTAATTGTAACGAATACAATGGTATAATCGGATTGTAAATCGGATAAGTAATTTGAGAGAAAATTTTATAAGAAGAAGAAAAAGACATGCATGTCTAATAGAAAAATCGCATGCAGGCATCTTCACCGCTCCCCCGATCTAACAGCTATGACACAGGTGCACGATCGGACGAATCTAAGCAGCGTCGCATAATAAGATAATATCGAGAGGCCTCGCTGATTAGTACATACAATATACGCATAACATAAATTCCTATAATAGAGGTAGAGAGCATTCTATATATGGTACTACTCTACATGTACACTAATTAAGAAAGAAACAGGCACTACTACGTAGTACTAGTCCACAACAGTCCTCGCCAATATCCAAAAGATGTGCGACAGTTACTGCCGAATATATACTCACTCCGTTCTCGCCTCCATCCATAAGAGTTACGTATATTTCATATTTGAGTTTTTCTAAATAAGTTATTCCTGTTCGTAGTCTATATGGATCCAAAACCTAAATATAGAGGTAAATTAAATGTTTGATCATAACTTGATGAGTTATCTTAATATTCATTGGTTGCATGTATGTATGCACTCGTCGATCTTTGTCAAATACAAGATGAATTAATTTCTTCTTGATTTTGATGATAAAAGTAATAGGTACAACTTTTTTAAAATGAAGGAATACCAGATATAACATATTCCGTTCAATTTTATGCTATTAGAATATATCAATATTCAGAACGAATGATAGAAAGATCCGCAGCAGGTAGACAAGTTGAGCCTGCAGGCAACATCAATCGATCGTTTTAATGGGCAACTTGATCATCGGATCAAATGTTCCAAAAAAAAAAGGGAAATTTGGTTTTATAGTATCGAAAGTTCACAACTTTAAAAATATAGCACTCAAAGGTTCTGGTTCACTTTAATAGCACCGAAAGTTAACTTCCGTTACTCTATTTAGCATTCCGTTAAAACTGTGTCGTTATCTCTTGAAGTGTCACCCCTTTGCTTTCCTCCTTCTCACATCTCCTTTCTTCTTCCTCCGCCACACAAGCAGGAGGAAGCATCCTCGAGCACAAGATTGATGGAGGAGCTCAACTGCTAATACTGTGGTGAAGTTCGAGGGCATCATCAGGCAAACTCCAAGACAACTTAAGTGGCAGCCACAGGGGTAGGTCGACGGCGGCGGCCGTGCAGCTCGAAGCCGATGGCTGAGGGCAAGCTCGATGACCAAGGCAGCGGCGGAGCTCAAGGCCGGCGACAGAGGATAGCTCGAAGATCACGTCTTGATGGCATCCGAGCAGGCAAGTTTGGGATCGGTGGCTGACGGTGATTTACCCATGGGCGTACTGAAGCTACAGAGTGCTAGACACCATGGAAAGAATAATTCAGATTTTTTATGTGTATTTTCTGGAAAAAAAAAAGGGTAAAGTAAAGAAGTTAACAGAATTTTGGATGGAATGCTATATAGAGTAACGGATGGTAACTTTCGGTACGGTGCTATTAAAGTGAACTAGAACCTTTGAGTGCTATATTTCTAAAGTTGTGAACTTTCGATGTTATAGTACCAATTTTCCCAAAAAAGAAAAAATATTACCTCTCCCTTCCAAATTTTATAAACTTACTGTTTAAATAGCGAAAATGCTACTTACCGGCATCCCATCCGGATGGGACTAATCTTCTTGTTCCACCTGTGTACCGCTTTGCATCTATCTCATTTAAGGCACCGATACTGTTGGGAATTTTTTATTGTTTCAGACAAAACTTAGACAAGCTTTGGAAGGAAACACATGGCTGGCGTGGGGGAGGAATCGGCGATTCCTACGGCAGCAGCGACAGCGCCAGCGCCAGTGGTCATTTTTTCTTCCCACGGTGCACTCTAGGTTCTTCTTCTCGCTCTTATTTTGGTCCCCACGGATGCAACCTCCAACGACGAGCTCCGGCGTGGCCACTGGTGACCAGCTCCCGGCGTGGCATGGCTATAGACAGTGGAGGATGAAGCCTCCGGCGACGAGCTCCGGCGCGGCACGGCGCATGGACAACGGAGGACGTGGCCGCCGGCGAGACGAGCCCGGGGTGGCACGTGGTAGCGAAGGACGTGGTCGCCGGTGATGAGCTCTGACATGGGGCGTGGACGACGAAGGTCGCGGCCGCCGGCGACGACCTCCGACGTGAGGCGTGGACGACAGAGGACGCAGCCGCCTGCGACGACCTCCAACATGGGTCGTGGAGGGTGGGGTTGCTGGCGACGGTGCCTCGGTGCTCAACTCGTGATACCTAGTAGGAATCACCTGATATCTGGTAGGTATCATCTGATATCTCGCAAGTATATCACCCAATACGTGGTAGAAATCATTTGATACCTGATAGGTATCACATGATACCTCACGAGTATCACTTGATACATGGTAGAAATTATCTGATACTTATAGGTATCACTTGATACCGGTTAGGTTTCAGGACATGATACTTTAGAGTTATCATGAGCTGATACCTAATCGGTATCATCCCGTTCAAAAACGGGATTCCGTTGTATAGCAGCCCTCTTAAATAAGGTAGTTGTTACAAATAGGTCAAAGTAGGCAAGGAAAGCTAACTTGCTCTCTCCGAATTTCTACTTTTCAACTTTTATCCCATAAAAATTACATTTTTAATAATTTAGGACTCAACAAAATGGTTGCATTAAAATTAAAATACGTTTCCTCCCTTCATTTCATCCCATCTCTAACCTGTTGTCACAACCTTCTTTTTAATTAAGTTTATATATGCAATGTGTACATGTAATGTGTTTATTAAATATGATTATTTCGGTCATTTGTCTATCTTCCTAATTTATCTTTAAGTTCCTATTTTTTTGGACCAATGTAGTCTTTAATGATTAAGGAGAGGTATCGAATCAAATGGGAAAGACTGTGATTGACTGAGATAACAAATTCGGTGGATAAATTAAATGAAAAAAATGGTTGTGATTGGTTATAGACTTAGGGTAGGGGAGTAGGTAAAGATCAAAATAGTTGTAATTTGTGAGAAACTTTAAAGTTAAGAGCAATTAAGTTTAATATTATAGCTAACTACTAGCCATAAGTTCATATTAGATCTAACGTCACGTCGGTATGACCGGCGCGGGTATGACCGGTACACATGGGTGTTCGACATGGATGTGACGATAGAGGCACACAACATCGAGATATCGTTTCAGAACGATGAGCCCGGCTGCCGAGTCACCGGACGAGATGGCGTGATAGTGCTCCGCCCTGTATTATGCAAACTTTGCAGTAAGATTGTAATCCTATTGTCTAATCAATAAAGCTCTCTGTTCCTTAAAAAAAACTAAGGAGTAGGAAAGACAGACTTAAAAAAAAAACGTCCTCCTACTGGCTTGTTAATTTCATCGCTCGATCAGCTCCAGAGGTTGGTTCTTTTCGGTGCCGATTTAATTGAAAATAAATTTGCCACAGTACCTCCTATGTTAGTGTGGTTTTTAAATTAAATCACATCTAACAATATCGGTGTCTTTTTTTTAAGCAGCATTGATAAGATATATATTAAAAGTATCGGTTCTAAATTTAAATCATGCTCAGGGATCTTGTGTGGGCTTAAAAATGCCTCATATGCGCTGGATTTTGGAACCGGAACATACGAAGAGGGTGTCACATATTGAGGAATCTGTTCTCTAGTGATAGTCTTTCATGCTGCTGGCACGCTGAACATTAGATACTCCCTCCGTTTAAGTCATTCTAGTATTTTTTATATTCATATGTCTAGATTCATTAATATCAATATGAATGTGAGAAATGCTAGAATAACTTACATTGTGAAACGGAGGAAGTATTAAATTGCATGTTTGCCTCTCTGTTCTTTTTTTTTCATGATTTCACTAGTTTGTTATGAGTCGGTCGTCGCTATTTCCAGCATCGTGCTGCGTATACGATCAGGCCTTCCTTCTTCAAACGTCGCCAAGTTAGAACATAGATCGACGAGATCAGTTCTAATCGAATACGGAGGTCGCTCCGTTTCACAATGTAAGACGTACCTTTTATTTAGCATTGTCTATATTTATTATATAGGTGATAACGTATTTAGATGTATAGATACATTATCATCTATATAAATATAAGCAATGTTAGAAAGTTTTATACTGTGAAATGGAGGGAGTACTGATTAATTTAGCCAAATGTTATCGCTCTAGCGACCGGTCAGATATTGCAAAGGATCGATACTTGCAAGTGGCCAACCAAGAGATGCAATGCAAAGCAAAGCAAAGCATATGAGTGCCAAATTATTACAAATGCATAGATAGACGTACGGATATATACTAGCTATCTGATGGATCGACCGCCCGGCCATTGTTGGGGTTTAAGCAAAATGTTGTCGCTCAGCAGCGGTCGGTCAGATATAATCACTAATGGAGAAAGCATTTTTACACCCGGTTTGTAACCCTCCTATAGTCCCTATTTTACAACCGGAGTAAAAATCCAGTACTAAAGATAGGTATCTTTAGTCCCGATTGAAATAATCGAGGTTGAAAATCCTTTTTTAATCCCGGTTGGTGTTACCAACCGGGACTAAAGATAAAGTCCGGCCAAATACGGCTGATAGTGTTTTTTTTTCTTTTTTTATCCTTGAATATTGATTTCACTACATCCCCAAATCATCCAAATCATGAAATCCCCAAATCGATCATTACAGAACAAAAAGGATCATCTCCAAATATCCAAATCAATCATCTCCAAATACATCACAAATTCTAAAAAAAAAACCATCACAAATACATCACATATTCACATCACACACAGATCAAATACATCACAAATTCTCACAAAAAAATTCATCACAGATCTTTAAAAAAAAACAAATTTCCGGCCACCGTCGCTCCATTGCCGCTGCCGCCCGGCCACCGACCCCGCCTCCATCCGGCTGCCCTCCCTGCTTCCGATCTGCTGCACATTTGAGAGGAGAGGATGAGAGGAGGAAAAGGAGAGGATATGAGACAGAGGAGAGAGATAGAGGAGGAAAGGGATAAGGAGGAAGTAGTTGCGATTGTTGAGGATAGGATAAGTGCGAGGGATTATATACTACGTGTTGAACTAAAGATATAGATATTTTTTAGTCCCGGTTGATATTAACAACCGGGACTAAAGTGGTGATTTTTACTCCCGGTTGGTGGGACTAAAGATCCTTAGCCCTCTAACAGGCCACTGACAGGGGATGAACCGGGACTAAAGATGATTTTTAGTCTCGATTGGTGTTACCAACCGGGACTAAAGATCATAGAATGGCTGTAGGGTTTTCAATTGGAGCTAAAGATTATTTTTAGTCTCGGTTCTTTTTGGAACCGGGACCATTGTGGTTTTGCGTCGACCTAGTAAAGATCAGTTCTCCAGCAGTGAATTATATGTATGCAATGAAAACTCTTGCAAATTAGAATATGAGTGACAATTAAATCATATATTACAAACAGACACATGCAATGCATAGATAGACGGATACTAGCTAGCTTAATTAGAACATCCAAAGGCAGTCGTTGGCGGCGGCGGCGTTGCTCGTCGACCCCCCCAGGCCCAGCGGCTGGACGTCGCCGGCGTACGCGTAGTTCTCAAGCAGCTCCAGCCCCATGCTGTAGCCGTAGCCGTACGCCTCGTACTGCCAGCCGTTGGTGGCCTCCAGTTCATGACAAAGCACCACTGGACCCAACTCGCCGGCGCCGGGGTCTGCGGCTACTGTCTCTGCCGCCGTCGCCGCCGCCGGAGCTACCTGCTTGTCCATCTCCTCGCCGGCGAAGGCGGGAGCGGCAACGACGACGACGGCGGGTTCAGCAACCGGGAGGCCGTCGTCACCATCGCCGGTGGTGGTGGGGAAGTTGGTCACGGCCTTGCTGCCGTAGAGCCATCGCGCTGTGGCGTCGTAGGCCAGCGCCGCCTCCACCGCCGTGTCGAACGTCCCGATCTACACGCGGGTGCCTTGGACGACCGTGTCTCTTATCTCCGCCGCCCACCGCCCGTAGGGGCGCTGGCGGACGCCTCGGAAGCGGTGCCTGCTCGCCGGCCGCCGCCGTCCGGCTTTATTGCCCTTCTTCGTCACCACCTCATCATCTTTGTTCATCTCCCCGCGAGTTTTGCCACCACCTGATATTTTATTATTTTTTGTCGTTATACGAAAATGAAAAGAAAATACCACAAACTAAAAGAAATTTGATTATTTGACGAATAAAGAATTATAAGATAGTAAGATTAATCGAACTTTTTTTCCCTTATATACCGCATATGCCTGCTCAAATAAATAAAGAAATAAAAAAAGGGTAGAAAGAGCCGTCGATCCTTTCCTTCCAATAAGACTGGAAAAGGAGTCATATATAGCAATCATTACAACGAGTCTGTACAAAAACATAGTACTTCTGAATCATGCTGTCCGGGAAACTCAGGACACCACGTGATCCTTGCTACGTTTGTTTCTTTATGAAGAAAGAATGTGCAAATATTTTTTAAATAAAATAAAAGACACTCACACACTGGTGGAGAAACCATTTGTAGTCCCGGTTCGTAACCCCCCTTTAGTCCCGGGTGAAATAACCGGGAGTAAAGATCGATCTTTAGTCCCGGTTGGTAACACCAACCGGGACTAAAGATGGCTCAGCCACGTGGCCGGCTGAGCCATCTTTAGTCCCGGTTGGTAACACCAACCGGGACTAAAGATCGAGCTGACCTTTTTTTTTTGCATGGCCCTGTTGCTGCATGGTTTATTTATATATATATATATATATATATATATATATATATATATATATATATATATAAACCATGCATATATATGTATTTATACATATATATGTTATGCAAATGCATATGTATATAGATATATATATATGACCAAAATATATTTACATTATAGAAAATGTGTACACATGCATATAGAAACATATGTAGTCATGTATTAATTACAATCTATTATATGTCCTAGCTAGCTACGATTTCGACGTAGTAGTACTCGCTGCTAGCTCAGAAGCTAAGGACCGGTGAATTGTGTTTCCGTCGTAGTAGAATTCACCCTTGGGATCAAGGATTTCTTCGTTGATGAATCCCATGAGTTGTTCTTGAACCGCCGCGATAAATTCCTTGTGTGTGGTCAGGTTATCCCTCATGCGAATAAACTATATGAATGTATGAAATTGATTAGTAATTAAACAAGAAATCGCTACGTAATGAAATTTTGAATTTATTTGTACGTACATCGAGCTCTCTTGTGGTGATGATTTGGTCTGCAAGGCAGTGGCAATACTCGCACACGTAATAACCGCACAAGTTAGTTCCCTGCTTTTGCTTTGCGCACTATAAATAAATGACAAACAACGAGAGATCTAATTAATATACACTTGTATGTATTTGAATCGGAGAAATATAAATGTAGAGCATGTGTACTCACAGGAAATTTGAACTTCCGCCTAAGTCTTTCTCTCCATTTGCCGCGGACCACATGGAGTTTAAAGCTATGATTCGTAGTAGCAATTAACATAACAAGATTTTCTTAATTAACAAAGGAACTTATGACGGTACCTGTCTATAAGTTCGAAAACCTTGTCAAACGTAGACTCTTTTTTATCCATTGAGTCATATACGTTGACGGTGCAGGCCTCCAGGTCGATGAGTAAAAGCACCCAGTGGAATCTGCAATGTGCGTGGGATGCATTACATATGAAACACTTAGCAAGTTCGTACGGGAATGAAATTTGGTATGTAGGAAGACAGTAAAATTAAACTAACTCTGTGTTGTATGGCAACAGTATGAACGTCTTGTAATGCTGCGCCTTCAGGAGATGGACGAGATTGTCCTCTGTTTCTTGTGGATATTGGTCGAGCATTGCGACGTTTACTTTCCGAGGGTCGATGAATCCAGTATCGAAAACCCTCCGCCGTCGGGCCCTTTGAATCTCCATTCTACAACGATAAAAGGGAGTATATTATTTTCTATGGTCTACTTATATACAAGGACCTAATTAATTAAAGGAGACGTATAGTAAGAAATCTAACTGAACGATATACTTACAAAATCCAGCAACTCATAATAGAGACGTCGAGGGCGTCTAGCTGGTATAGTTCGTAGATTCCCCTGAAATTGATCCAGAGAATGTCATCTCCTTGCAAGAAGTCCGTGTCCCTGATCCTCACTCCGATCATCTCTCTACCGGTGGCGCTCATCTCCATGTACAGCTGATGGAACTTGTACATTTGTGTGGGTAGGGACTGCAGCAGCTCAGGCTTGACAAGCGGTTTACCGAGTTCGTACATGTATTTCACTTCCGCCTTTTCGATTGGTGCGACTCCTAGCAATTGATCCGTAGTTAGACCGGTGTCAGTAATAAATTGTTCTATCGTCATTTCTTTACCGGTCACCAACGGCTCGATCTCCTGGTTTGGTTGCTCTCCAAGCTGAGGGACTGGTTTGGACTTTCCAGAAGATGCTTTCTTCAGCGTTCGCTCATAGTCCGATAGCTTGATGGCCTCTTTGACAGATGCAGACATACCCCTGAAGAAGTTCCTGACACTGGGGTCTATAGGAATCTTCTTTTCTGGACTTCGAGGCTTGAATTGTCTCTTGATTTCTGATGCAACGTAAGCGTCAAGCTCCTCTTGCGTGCAATCGTACCCCGGGTCCTTGTTCTTGGCGGCGTCAACTTTCGCCTTCTTCGTTGCCCTTGTGTGGGCAGGCGGTGGAGCTGGGGGGGCCCTTGACTTTGAAGGTGCCGGAAGAGGAGCTTGCGGGGGAGTAGGTGTAGGAGCACGAGGAGGAGTCGGTGCAGGATCCTGAGGAGGAGTCGATGCTGGAGCCTGAGCTGGAGACGGTGCTGGCGGAGCATGAGGAGGAGACGGTGCAGGATCCTGAGGAGGAGATGGCGGAGCCGGAGGAGATAGTGCACGAGACGCCGCTTGTCGCCCAGGGAGGATGATGTACCGCCTGCGCCGTAGAATAATGGCATGGCATGTGTCTCGTAGATGCGTCTCACCGTCTCCTCCAGGGTAATCCAGCTCGAGGTCCTCGTACGCGCCTTCGACCAACTCAACTTCGACCTTCGAGTATCCTGCTGGAATCGGCCTGCAGTGGTAAGTACCTGAAGGGTCCGTTGGGATGGCCATGCCCGACGCCACCTTCATGTTGTGAGAGATTATTTATTAGTAATCAACATATATAAGCAGCAACTAGCGGAATGGCTAAATCTTACCTTTATTGATAAGTTCTTGAAAGGAATATGCAGCTCACATGGTGTCCGCTGAGTGATGTCATCAACGGGACGGGTCGATTCGTCCTGTGTTTGCATGGCGTCCATGCTCTGTGATCCTACCTGCCCCATTGAGGCGCAGCTGCTACGGTTTCCTAATGGGCTCACCATTGCAGGAGGAATGGTCGGCTGGGGATCATGGGACCGATGTGCGGCCATGCGTTCATCAACCTTCCTTGCCACCTCCTCTTGCATGTTGAGTTCGTAGCTCGATACCCGGAACTCTAGGTCTGCAATCTTCGCCTCGGTATCTCTCTTGCTCCTCATCCGACTCCTGTACGTGTAGATGTCCTCCTTGAAACCAATCTTCCAAGGAATCACCCCTTTCCCTCGTGTTCGTCCTGGATGCTCTGGAGTCTGCAGGGCGAGTGTCAGCTCGTCCCTATCTCTGTCTGGTCGGAACGTGCCCTGAGAGGAGGCTTCCACTGCATCTGTTAGTCGTCGCGCAGCCTCTCGCATCTGATCGCCGAAGACCAGTGAGCCATCAGCTGGGTTGAGCGTTCCACCGTGAGCATAGTACCAGAACTTCGATCGTTCCGGCCAATTGGCTGTTGCCGGTTCGATACCCCTCTCAATCAAGCTAGCCTCCATCTGCTCCCAGTTCGGCATCGCGACGCTATAGCCTCCTGACCCCAAGTGGTGATGGTACATCTTCTTGGCTGCATTTTCTTTGTTTCTTTCCATCATCGCCTGCCCTTGTTCACCTGTCTTATATGCAACGAACTCGTCCCAGTGATCCCTTAGCTTTGGGAATGTGTCGAAGTTCGGTGTCTGCCCCTTCAGTATATACTTCTGATACAGATCTCCCTTGAAGCTCTGAAACTGTTCTGCCATTTTCTTCAGAGTCCACCTTTTCACTTTGTCCTCTGTACCCGCAGGAAGGGTGAATGTCTCGAGCATTGTGGTCCACAGCATCTCTTTCTCCGAATCTGGGACAAAGCTCTCATGATCTCCGCGTGCCCTTATTCTTCGCCAGTACACCGTACTGACAGGCACGTTATCCCGCACAACCCAACCGCTGTGACGTACATAGTTCTTGGCGGCTTCGGCCGGGGCACTAGGACGTCCATCTTCTTCCACTTCCGTTATGATGTGCCGACCCTCAAGCTTCTTCGCTGCACCTCGTTGCCCGCGTGCCCTCTTCTGTCCAACGGAGGGTTGACTACCACTAGCCTCCTCCTCCTGGTTCCCCTCCACATCCCTTTCCACGTGCCCCTGCTGGTTCCCCTCCGCATCCCTCTCCACGTTCCCTTCCTCGTTCAAGTACTGGTTTGGATCCTCGTTCCCCTCTTCTTCATTCCAGTACTGGCTGCTTCCCTCCGCGATTGTATCGTACAATATCTGTTCCTCATCGCGGTCAGCCATCTGTTGATACAAGAAACATCTGCTAAGTCATGAGACATTTATGTTTTAATTATCTAAGTCATGTATGCTAAGTGTAAATGTCGTACATTAGAACCCTACACAACCTTACGTGCTAAGTCTAATTACAAATCGTGATATAAGCTAAGTCTAGGTGACGTATATTATACAACCCTAGCTAGTAAATAATTATATACTAAGTCTAATTACAAATAAAATAATCTTATATTAAAACTCAAATAATATTACATGCTAAGACTAAAATAGTCATGTATATGCTAAGTGTTTCGTGCGTATATGCTAAGTCTAATTAAGACTACAATAGTCAATTGCTACTTGTCGCACCAATTCCGTAGTCAATAATTACATACTAAGTCTAATTACAAATAAAGTAATCTTATATTAAAACTCAAATAATATTACATGCTAAGACTAAAATAGTCATGTATGCTAAGTGTTTCGTGCGTATATGCTAAGTCTAATTAAGACTACAATAGTCAATTGCTAGGAGTCGCACCAATTCCGTAGTCAATAATGTCATACTAAGTCTAATTTGCAATAAAATAATCTTATATTAAAACTCAAATAATATTAGAACACTACACAATCTTATATGATAAGTCTAATTACAGGTCTAATAATCTTAATTAATTGCATTACAAATATAACAATCATTTATATTATTACGTCACTTGCCTGCTCCAATTCCTTCTAGGGCTAGCTCTTCCACTCAGGCTTGACGGACGACTCCGACAACACGTCTTTTCTGCAAGATACAAAAAGATGTATTAGGATAAATGCGAAGTAACATATATATATATATATATATATATATATATATATATATATATATATATATATATATATATTTCACGTTAACGTTCGTCCTCGTTCGTTCGCTCGTTCACGTTCCCTAGCTCGTTCATGTTCGTTCGCTCGTTCTCATTCACGTTCGTTCGCTTGTTCTCATTCACGTTCGTTCCCTCGTTCTCGCTTGTCTTCGTTCGATCGTTCTCGTTCTCGCTCTCGTTCGTTCGATCGTTCTCGTTCTCGTTCACGTTCTCGCTATTTCGAAATTCTTTTTAAACCCGGTTAGGGTTAAGAACCGGGACTAAAGATTATAGCACTGCATATGATTTTCGCTTACATATGTGTTTATAAAATAGAAGTTAATGCATTAACATTATTTAAAGTACAAAGATTAATGACAATTACTTCGAAAAATTATTTTTGTCTGTAATAAATTAAGTGGATAAATCGTAATAAGCAAATATAATTAATAAAAATTCCAATAATCATATATACTTAGCATATATATGAATGATATTATTATATTGGTAAAAACTCTAATTAAGATATGTATGTACATACTGCATGATTTAAAATTAATAAAAATTGTAATCATCATATGTACTTAGCGTAGGAATTATATTAAATTAAATGCTAAAAACTCTAATTAACATATGTAAATGCCACATGCATGATTTAAACCTTTTAAAAATTCGAATAGTCATATATAAGTAGCATATGAAAGATAGTAAATTAAATTGTGAAAAACTCTAATATATGAATGATAGTTTTAAAAATATATTAAATTTAATACTTTTAAAAATTCTCCAGTCAATTATAATTAGCATATGAATGATAGTAAATTAAATGTTAAAAACTCTAATTAACATATGAAATTGCCACTTGCGTGATTTAAAACTTTTAAAAATCCTCTAGTCAATTATAATTAGCATATGAATGCTAGTAAATTAAATGTTAAAAACTCTAATTAACATACATATGAAATTGCCACCTGTGTGATTTAAAACTTTTAAAAATTGTAAGTATCACATATAACTAGCATATACATGATTTAAACTTGTGAAACCTCTAATAATCGTGCGTAATTAACATATGCCATACATCAATTGATTTATATGGATAATCAATACATCCAAAATAGTTTACATCGTGTACACAATAATTACGGCACGTACTTTCTCCTCACTATTGTTCCCTCCTTGTGATCGCTGCGTGAGTAAGGGGTGTCTTCATTTGATAGAAGGATGCTAGGGTCAATCGTCACCGTGAAAGGGGTTGCCCATCCAACTGATCGTAATCCTCGTCAGTCTTGTCCTCAACTCCGACGATTTTTCTTTTGCCTGGGAAAACCACTTGACGCTTAGGCTCATCAGGCCCTCTGCCCTTCTTTCCTTTGCTAGACATGTCCTTCACGAAAAAGACTTGCGTTACATCATTGGCAAGGACAAAAGGTTCGTCCGAGTATCCAACCTTGTTAAGGTCAACAGTTGTCATCCCACTGTCATCAATCATTACGCCTCCACCAGTCAACCTAACCCATTGGCACCGGAACAGAGGAACCTTGAGAGGACCATAGTCAAGTTCCCATATGTCCTCGATGGCACCGTAATACGTGGC
Organism: Oryza sativa Japonica Group; assembly: GCF_034140825.1. Lineage (NCBI taxonomy): Eukaryota > Viridiplantae > Streptophyta > Magnoliopsida > Poales > Poaceae > Oryza > Oryza sativa. The sequence continues at coordinate 26,112,405 of NC_089046.1, forward strand.
AGTTGTTCCATCGTGTCCCATGGCATCGACACGAACAGCGCTGTTTTGGTTCGTGCTCTTCATGTCTTGGGCTCTCGTGTAGAATGTGTACCCATTGATCTCATATCCCTGGAATGTCGCGATCGACCCAGACGGTCCCCTCGCCAGGAAGGCAAGTTGTTGGTTGATCGACTCGTTACCCATGAGATGTTGTCGTAGCCACGCGGGGAAAGTATCAATGTGATGCCGTGTAATCCATGCATCGGACTTACCGATGTTCCTGGCGCGAACTAGAGCCAAGTGCTCCTCGATGTAAGGAGCTACCAATGAAGAGTGTTGCAGAACAGTGAAATGGGCTTTACGGAATAAATTGTTGTCTACCGTCGTTATTACTTTCCTTCCGAGAGTTCCCTTTCCCCGTAGTCTCCCTTCATGGCGTGATTCAGGTACCCCGATTGGGCGAAGGTCTTCGATAAATTCTATGCAAAATTCGATGACCTCCTCTGTTCCATAACCCTTGGCGATGCTTGCCTCTGGACGAGCACGGTTACGAACATACTTCTTCAGAACGCCCATGTACCTCTCGAAAGGAAACATGTTGTGTAGGTACATAGGCCCGAGAATACGGATCTCTTTCACAAGGTGACAAAGCAGATGCGTCATTATATTGAAAAATGAAGGTGGAAATATCAACTCAAAACTGACGAGACATTGCACCACTTCATTCTGAAGGGCTTCTAATCTATCCGGATCGATGACCTTCTGCGAAATTGCGTTCATGAATGCACATAGCTTTGTTATTGTTGCCCGGACATTGTCTGGAAGGATACCCCTTATTACAACTGGTAGCAGTTGTGTCATCAACATGTGACAGTCATGAGACTTTAGGTTTGTGAACTTCTTCTCCTTCGTGCTTATTATTCGCTTGATATTCGTGGAGTATCCAGACGGTACCTTTATGCTCTCCAAGCATTCAAACATACTTTCCTTCTCTGCCTTGCTAAGAGTGTAGCTGGCTGGACTCAAGTAATGGCTTCCTTTCTCCTTTGGTTCCGGGTGAAGGTCGCCGCGTTGTTCCATATGCTTCAGATCATTACGTGCTTCCAGTGTATCTTTCGACTTTCCGTATACACCTAGGAAGCCAAGAAGGTTTATGCAAAGGTTCTTAGTGAGGTGCATCACGTCGATTGCGTGGCGTACGTCCAAGAATTCCCAACATGGTAACTCCCAAAATATAGAGTTCTTTTTCCACATCGCCGCGTGACCATCTTCGCTCTCTATATGCTGGCTTCCAGGCCCCTTTCCGAACACTACTTTAAGATCTTTAACCATAGCAAACACTGTTTTCCCGCTGCGATGTTTAGGCTTCGTACGGTGGTCGGCCTTATGTTCGAAGTGCTTGCCTTTCTTCCGTACCGGGTGGTTTGCTGCAAGGAATCGACGATGACCCATGTATACAACCTTCCTACAGTGCTTAAGATACGTACTTTCTGTTTCATCCATACAGTGAGTGCAAGCCTTGTACCCCTTGTTGGACTGTCCGGATAGGTTGCTAAGTGCAGGCCAATCGTTGATGGTTACGAACAGCAGCGCTCGTAGGTTAAACTCCTCCTGTTTGTCCTCGTCCCACACGGGGACACCTTCCTTCCTCCACAACAGTTTAAGATCTTCGACCAGTGGTCTTAGGTACACGTCGATGTCGTTACCAGGTTGCTTGGGGCCTTGAATAATAATCGGCATCATTATGTACTTCCTCTTCATGCATAGCCAGGGGGGGAGGTTGTAGATACACATCGTAATGGGCCAAGTGCTATGGCCGCTGCTCATCTCTCCAAAAGGATTCATGCCATCCGTACTCAAACCAAACCGTATGTTTCGTGCGTCCTTTCCAAATTCTTTAAATTTTCTGTCGATGTTTCGCCACTGCGAACCATCGGCGGGGTGTCTCAGCATCCCGTCCTGTTGACGCTCTTCAGCGTGCCATCGCAACATTCTAGCATTCCCCTTGTTCCTGAAAAAACGCCTTAGCCGTGGTATTATAGGGAAATACCACATCACCTTAGCAGGAATTCTCTTCTTTGTCAGCTGCCCGTCAACTTCTCCTGGATCGTCCCGTCTAATCTTGTATCGTAGTGCTTTGCAAACAGGGCATGCTTCTAGGTTCTCATACTCCTCACCGCGATATAGGATACAATCGTTCGGACATGCGTGAATCTTATGAACTTCCAGTCCTAACGGGCAGACTATCTTCTTAGCCTCGTACGTTGTCTCGGGCAATTTGTTTCCCCCCGGAAGAATGTTCTTGACGAGTTTCAATAAATCGCCAAATGCCTTGTCACTAACCCCATTTTTTGCCTTCCATTGCAACAACTCCAGAGTGGTATCCAACTTTTTGTGCCCCTGCTCGCAACCTGGGTACAACGAAGTTCTGTGGTCCTCCAACATCTTGTCCAATTTATGGGCCTCCTTTTCACTTTCGCAGTCCTCCCTGGCGTCCTGCAACATCTGACCAAGATCATCCGCAACGTCGTTACCATCAGCAGCTATTTCCTCCTCGCCCGTTTGATTTCCTTCAAATCCAACATACTGAGCAAAGTCCGGAATATTGTCGTCTTCCACTTCATCTTCTTCCATTTCAACACCTTGCTCTCCGTGGGATGTCCAACAATTATAGCTTGGTATGAACCCCGACTCAAACAAGTGGAAATGAATAGTCCTGGATGCAGAATACTCCTTCTGATTCTTACACTTATTGCATGGACAACAAATAAAACCCCTTTGCCTGTTAGCTTCGGCCACTCTCAAAAAATAGTGCACGCCGTCAATAAACTCTTTGGACCGCCGGTCAGCGTACATCCATTGCCGATCCATCTACATGAGTCAAAAAAACCGTACACAAATAATTATTCTTACAATAATGACAGTCATACAATAATTATAAGATATCTTTATTCATACAAAAATCATAAAATATTACACCAAATAATTCTTAAAAACTATTTGTAAAGTTTTAAACTAATTTTAATGTGTTTTACTTCTTTTAATTTTCATTTTAGTTTGTTTTCTATTATTTAAGATTAACTTTCACTAGAGTTTTCCTTCTCAACTATTTTATAAAACCTTGTTTAGCAAATGAACTAAATTTCTATATATTCTTTCTTCCCCACACACATTTTCTCTCTCATCAACTTACAACTAAATTTTGGAGACAAAAAAAGTGTACAAAACATAGGTGCAAATGTAGTATGACAAAAAAAAACATTGGAGGATGAAGTTGCAAACCTTTTAGGCACCTCCGATTTGTATGTAATCACCAAAATAAATTCAATAGAAATTTTGGCATGACCTCCCCTCTTTTTTGAAGAAATTTTGAAGCTTGCTCGGGCAGCTGGAGGAGGAAGAAGACATATATATATAGGGGTGGGACTTTAGTCCCGGTTGGTAGCACCAACCGGGGCTAAAGATCACCGGGATCTTTAGTCCCGGTTGGTAATACCAACCGGGACTAAAGTTACGATCTTAAGTCCCGGTTGGTGTTACCAACCGGGACTAAAGATCCCGGGGGGGCCTGACAGGCCCTGACAGCATTCGAACCGGGACTAAAGTTACGATCTTTAGTCCCGGTTGGTAACACAAACCGGGACTAAAGATCAAATATGCCCGTTACCCTTTTGAACCGAGACTAAAGATCATCTTTAGCCCCGGTTTTTATTGCATCCAGGACTATTGTGGAAATCGGCCGACCGACGAAAGATGGTTTCTCCACCAGTGACATAGACACACCTTAATTAGTTTCATCTTTGAGGCAACATATATGTTTATACATATACAGACAAAAGACATTATACTAAATCCTGGATGTGTGTTATAGTAAGTGTTTCAGTGTGTGTACACACACACACAGAGAAAGTAAGTGAAACATTAGAAAGAAGAAAAAGAACACTATACAACGATTGTACATACTTATAAAGATAGTCCTAAAATACCGATTGAAGATTTTGTATAGAGTATTAGTTAGTCAACCTATGAACAACTTTACACGGCTTAGAGCAAGTTTAACAGTATACCCCACTACTAGCTCCAATTCATCTATAGCCGATCTAATAACTAATTCATACAATAGTTGCTTACTATACTATTAATATATGGTCCCACATATCATACACACATTGCGTCTTAGAGACCGTGCTACAGCTGACTATAGATCTGTAGTCCGCTGTTTTTCTCTCTCATCTTTTATCTTATTAAAATATATTTATAGCTGACTAATAGTTTGTTATTGTACCTGCTCTTTATAGGACCCAAAACGAAGATTCTAGAGGTAATATAGTTTATTAGTAGTAGTAGACTCGATTTTTTGGTTATTAACTCCATGTAGAGACAAGAGCAGAGACAAACCGAGATGCATCAAAAGAAAGAAAAGAAATAGTGAACTGTATACGACTACCAGTAGTAGTAGCAGCTCGGCGAGTTGCAGGGACGACTATTGTCTTTGGCTGGTCGTCGCCGTCGTCCAACACCGGCGCCGCCGCCGCCGCCGGCAGCCGAACGACGGCGCCGCCGTCAGCGTATCTCTTCCTGCACATCCTGCTTCGGCTGGCTGTTCCTAGCTTACACTTGGAGACTTTGGAGTTGGGATCAAGTTGAGGAGAGCAGAGATAGCTAGCAGCTGTTCTTCCTACTCAAGCTAGTAAAGCTCCTGCTTGCTTGCTAACACAGGATATCAGAAGGAGCGAGGAGCCTTTGCTTTGCTGATTGGGGACCTTGCATTGGGAGGGCAGGCAGAGCGACCGCCCTGCTGCATATAATGCACCCAAGTTTAGCAGCTTGCTAATTCGTTCCAAACCAATCGTTAATTCGCTGAGAAACTGATTAAGAAGTAGTATTAATTATTACAGAGTTAAAAAGATAGAACTATTTTATATTTTAGAAAAATAAGTTTATATAAAATGGGTTTAAATTATATTAAAAAAAACTATTAATCACTGATGATTTAGCGAATGATTCAGTGCATTTTTGAAAATTTGTTTTCTTCATTGCACCAACGTTGTTGGGGCCGTACTCCAACTTGATGGCATTAATGATATTGAAGTCATCACCCTAGCCTCCTTGCAAAAGCTAAGTTACTTATGTGAAGAGGATTGTCACCAATGACATAGACGTCGAGGACTTATTTGTAAAAGAATCAAACATGACCTATTTGTAAATTTTTTTATCACAAATATATCATTTTTTGATTTTTTTTTTTTACAAATAGGTCCTCGCTACAAATAACATTGGTACCGACCCTTTTATATAAGTGACTTAGCTTCTACGAGGAGACTAGGGGGAGTGTCAATGCCATTGACACGTTCCGTCATGATGAACAATGGTATTAATGACATAGGTGCCGCGAAAAGGATCATTCATGGAAGAAGCTTTTTTAAGATCTATTTGTAATATAAGTTTTTTTTAAGATCTACTTTAATTTTATTCCTATAAACCAAATATAATTATGACTACATGTAATATTAATGATTACTTTAAATAAACCTCTAACAAAGTTGCTCCACTACTATATTGTTTAAAATGAAATTTATTGTTTTGTCCGTGTATCACAATATTATGTTACAATAGGCACTAGTAAGACATATATGTGTGTTACAATATTTTTGACAAAAAATCTGCGCTCGGCCGATAGTGCCGGAACTGTGTTGGCGCGAACTAAGTCGACGAATACAATAACCTGGGAGATTTGCTTAGCTCCAGTGCAGGTCCAAAGGTTGATGGGATGCAGGTGTGCCACTCAGTTTGATCCTGCAACTGACAAGATAATAGCATATTAATGAGGCAATCAGCTAACAAGCCGATGGAGTAATTCCAGCTGATGCCGATACTAGCTGATGCCGATTGGATTTGAGCAATCGGCTATATGTCTAATGCAAAGTCTCATACTTGAGTAGATAAATAATATAAAGACAATCGGCTGATAATAATATAACAATATAATCCAGTAGAAACAAATCGGCTAATTATGATATGATAGATAAGCATTTATCCGATAGTTTGAAAGCATACATCGGCTGGAGGTCCGATGTCATAAAATCCACAAGATTAGATGAACAGTAAAACCTTTGTTGCGATCGGCTAAAACCAACTTGTATACAACCCTTGTAAGCCGATGCAACATCCAGATAACTCATCGGCTGAAACCCCGATGAACTTTATTGGCAATCAAGAAGCAAGCTAGAGATTATGGTTCTAAGTACGACTTAGTAGATCAAACTTAACTGATGCAACACTAAGTATGAAAAGAAACGTAATATCTCGATAATCAAGCTTTTGACTGATTTTCAGGGTGGTAGATACCTTAGCTAATCTAATCTGGTAAAGCGATTTCGCCGATACCGGTATAAACCCTAAAGCGAATCTCAGTAGATACAAGTAAATCGAACTACCAAGCTAGCTTAACTAAGATATATGATAGATAGGTGTTTACATTGACAAGATCAGAGCGTCGAAGCCCTAGCCCCACGAATGCAAACAATCATAACAAATCTTACTCCTCGTTGGAGCATGAACTTGTTGAAAAGGTAGAAAAGTAAAACGGTGGCGATGTGCCGAAGTTGTATTTATACTAATCTTTGCTGGACAAGAAAGAAACTTTCCTAAAAATAAAAGGAAAACATAAAATCCTTATTGGATACTGAACACACTTTCCTAAAGAAAAAAAGAAAACTAACAAACTATTCCTAATTAATAGATAAATTGTCATGCTGTATCCTCCTTGAGCTCGGTCTCTTCTGGATAAACTTCGTTTAGTAGATTAATTTCCTTAACCGGATATAACAAGAATTAGACTATTGGTGATTTGATAATTCCCATCGACCGATTACAGGACTCTGAAGCCAATAATGATTCTGGGCCGATGATAACTTCGGGGCTTACCAATTTTCACTGTTAACAAATATATAATCCTATTGTAACGATTGTCTGTAGTTACAACGAACCGCAACCATTGCGTACGTTGCTATATCGTTCTCCTGTAACGCATGTCCAAATGTGTCACAGAATGTTGGTTCTGACACAGTGACTGTAGCAGGGGATCAACAGGACTTTTTACTTTTTGATTCATTTTGAAAATTTATTTTATAAATAGGAGACTTGCTAGTCCGAACTCTGAGCTCGGATTAACGTAGTAGCGCGTCTTTAAACAATATGCAAAAGGCATATTATTACAATCAGTAATTTTAGTAAAGCATGGTATTTTAACAAACACATGTTCTGTACAGTAACATATGTGGTGGTGGGCCAAAATCCAATAATTCGGTTCACCACCGTATTAGCGATCGGCCCATGTGGGTGCGGGGGACGTGGCCTGACGAGGAGGGGGCGTGTGGCGTCGGGCCAAAATAGGTTGGTGGCGTCCTGGGCCTGGGCTATGGATGCGTGCAGTTCGGCTCAGTGGCGCCACCAGCCTGGATAAGCCGAAAGGGTGGGGGGAGAGAGGGGTTACGGTTAGGTAAACCCTAACCACCCTGCGGTTATTGCACAGTCGTCGCCACCGTCACATCCACTGCCTTTCCACCACCGCTGCCGCCGTCGTTCCTCCTTCCTTCCTCCGTCGGCAGTTGGCAGGATAGATCTACGCCGATGACTCCCACTCCTCATTGGAGTCGGAGGCCAACTGGGTGCGCACGACATTCGTGAACCGTGGGGAACGACATGGAAGGTGGCAATGAGGCCAGGGTGTCGTGCGGCGACGACTCTGCCATGACGGTGACATGAAGAACAGCAGCTCCCTTGTGCGCATGGCTAGGGGTTCTGACCCCGCCAAAACTTGGCAGCATGAGAGTGGGCGAGCAACCTCTCCTTGTCTCCATGAGATCCAACGGAGGTGGTTGCGATGTTGGTGACGGCGTTGTGGCGCCTCCAGGAGCCGGTGGAGACACCATCTGCACAGACTGCAAGCAAGGGACACTTCCTGGCAACACCAGCGCTGTCCATCCATGGATGGTACATTATTGTACATCTTGGACTTGGACACGGCGGGGTGCCACAACTTCTGGCGAGGGGGGACCAGTAGAGTGGGAGCCAGCAGAGCGGTGGCCAATCCAACATTGGGGACGTACCACACGAATGGCGGGGTTGGTGGTGGTGGCCACCTATCCGAATCCTCGCTCCGTCACGGTAGCCCCAACACAGCCTGACCGATCAGCGAAGAAGGTGGTGGAGACGGCGAGCGCGATGCCAACGAGGGAGGGCGGGAACGGCATCCAAGATCATAGCGAAGGTAGGCATTGTACCCTTGCAATTGATTTCCTTCTTTTTCCTCTTCTCTTTCGCGAGCAGTGCTGATTATGTGTTGATATTAAAGCGAGAGCGAGAGAGAGAGAATGAGCGAGAGGATTAGATTATCAATTATCATCGGTACAATAAATACATGGAATTGGTTAAGGCCTTGTCGGTTGAAATGGAGCGTCGTGGAGAGGGCAAAGGAGGCGTGCCCAACCTTTTGCTGCCAATCCCATCAATTTCATAACATGATCTTTATATGGTGGACGATCATCTATATGATCACTCCATGGACCTGCGCTACTTCGCTCTCAAACTTTAACGTGTGAAAGATGATCGATTTGCTTTCGATAATGATAAGCAAAACGAGGTGAGTAGTTAGCACATTACTAATTCAGCGTTAATTATTTAAAACTTAAAAGTAAGTTAATATGATTTTTTTAAAGCAACTTTTTATAGACATTAATTTTTAAAAACACACAAATTTAGTAGTTCGAGACAAATTTAGTAGTTCGAGATATATGCATGTGCGTGGAAAACTAAAAGTTTTTCGTCTCTTTATCGTCCTTCTGTTTATCGCAGCAGGCATGGTGGAATTCACTGTTTTAATCGTCATAGTTCAGAACTGGTGCATTATATGACACTATAATGCCAAGAACACATTATTAAGCAGATGACATATATTAACCTTTCAGAGTCAAAATTAAGCAGAGGATTCAAATTAAGGGTTCATTAAAACAAATGATTGGAAAAAAATCGATGAATAGTAAGAAAATGATTTTTACTAAAATGCCGGTGCAAAACAGAGTATTAAAGAACACATGAAAAAAATAGGAATAGTCGTTTGAGTCGGTCACATAAAAAATGCATGAACTGGATCAGTGAGATAGATTCAAATAATTTTCTTTAGAAGGTTAGAGTTCTTGTTGACTTTCCTGTAAAATCTAAATAGAACTATTGTCCATTCTGTAGAAATTTTAAAAGAAAGGATGGAGTTTAATTCTTTGTTTCATATACCTTCGTATAGATTTCTCCTGTATGTACCTTCCTACTACCAACGATTAAATTGACGATCATATGTAAATATCCATGAAAACCGGAACTAAATATTTTTGAAATTTAACAAAGAACAATTATAGGCATAAACTATATTACCACCAAATCTCAAGTTGGAACTCAACTTCTTTGGAAGAAAAAAAATTAGGCTAGTAATGTCCCCTTACAATTTGCGTGAAACCGAATGAACTTCAGATTTGTTCTTTTGCATAAACTTAAAAAAACTTTCAAGCCTGATTTTCATAAGTTCTAACTTATCTAATTGTTTTCACCTGATATTTTGTCACAATATATAATTACAATCCTCTAAATTACCTATATTTTTGCTAGGAGACTAAGGGGCCTAACTATATGAATGGTTTAATTAAGGAAATCAATCAATAATACAATTAGGAAAGAGGGACACGAATCCGACGTTGAGTGCGATGGATTGGCTATCTCTGTTGGTGTCACAGTCGACCTATATGCAAGAATCTTCACAACAATCAGGGAGGGGATCAGTAGCAAAAAGCTAGGGTGATTCCTCCGTGGATATGTCGTCGTACAGTGATATTACTTGCTATATGTTTATGTTGTTCTAGGTTGTACCCGTTTGCATCAACAACATGCGCCACTTGTGCAAGTTGGCCACTTGTGCAACCTGTCTTATGGCTCATTTTCATGGCACATTATGGCTGCCCTGAGAGTTTTAGCGACATACATGTTTGTGCTTTCTAAGTGGGATATTTACATTGTCCTTGTCCATATGTATTAGCTGTATTATGATTCCGCTCTTTTTTCTAGAGTTTGTGATTTTGTTTTAATTACTTTTTTTCGAAAGAAGCTTCAGTTTTCCCTATATTGATTGAATGGCTGTTGAGTAAGCCCAGATTTGGTGGGTTAAATAAATGGAAAATAAAGCAATCTATACTACTTGTAAAAAGGAGTAGTGGTGTGCTAGGATCTCGCAACTTTTCTTTTTTTTTCAAAAAAAAAAGATTTGTGAAGTTAGAGGGCAAACATGTCAACAACTCGCACCAATTCTATTTTTTTTGTAATGAAAATAGATTAAGGCCCTGTTTCTTTGAGGGTCTAAAAAAGAAGTCCCTCCACTTTAAGTCCCTTTAAGTCTGTAGAGTCCCAAACAGAAGGGACTAAAAAAGGACTAAAGTGCTTTAGTCCATAAGTCCTAAGGGAGGAGCTTATTGGGACTAAAGTAGCTCTTTTCCACCTGCTGCCCTTATGCATGGGCATGGTGCATTTCTCTTTACATGGTTTTAAGGGTAACATGGTCATTGTGCAGCGCATTTAATGAACTTTAGTTCCTTTTAGTCCCTATAACCAAACAGCCATAGACTAAAGTGATTAGTCTTAGAACTGAAATAAGTCCCTATGACTTATGGATCCAAACACCACCTAATATGGGACGGAAGGGTAGCAGTGTAGGCGGCGCCTCCGGCTCCGGTGGCAGCGCACGAGCGAGGGTGCTAATGAGCAAGGCTCACGTGGTGATGCCCAAGCATGTAGTTCATCAGATCATGTAATGTTAAGGTCAAGGCCACCGGTAGCGACGACGGCAAGCGACGAGCATCATGATGTTGGCACCAATTCAAATCACGCTGCTTCACCTTCAGCATATTATGTGTAACCCATAGCAATATATCTAGAGACGCGCCGTTGCGGGGGAGGCGCAAGTCATAGAACGAACAAGCGAGAGGGATCCTATGAATGTTAACACACGTCGGTTCATTGTCTTAGGTGGTGTTTGGATTTACGGACTAAATTTTAGTCCCTGCCACATCGGATGTTTGAACACTAATTTAGAGTATTAAACATAGACTACTTATAAACTAATTGTATAAATGAGAGCTAATTCGCGAGGCAAATTTTTTAATCCTAATTAATCCATAATTAGCACATGTTTACTGTAGCATCACATAGGCTAATCATGGATTAATTAGGCTCAATAGATTCGTCTCGTGAATTAGTCGAGAGTTATAAAATGGGTTTTATATCATTAGTCCACAGTTAATACTTCTAATTAGTGTCCCAAACAGTGCCTTAGACTCCGCCGCAGGCTAGCTATAGCTACAATAATGTTCCCTATCAATTTAGGGATTAAAGAAAAGAGAGTACGGTAGTTTTGAAATTTTATCCTGATTCGGAAAATGTTTCGGCACCCAAATCAGACACAACGTACACATCGTACACTGTACGCGATGGAGCCCGTCCCGTGGCTGGATATATATATATATATAAGCTAACGTGTGTTTGCTTTGCATTATTGCCCTCACACACTGTGGGCCACTCACAGCGCATAACCGTCAGTGATCAATCGATCACAACTACTACTAGACAACTTCATGCCGACAGGAATAGTACTGTACTCCTTCCATCTATTTTTTATAGTCATATTTCTAAATCTGAAAAATTTATTTTTTGATAGTCATATCTCAATCCAACAACCTATCATCTTCATGATTTTCTCGGATTTAATGCATGACTCTCCATTCTTCCATAAATAATTGGCTACATGGGCATTGAGAAATGTAAATATTAATGAATCGCTTGTTTACGAGGATTGACTAGTAGCATGTTTAAATGGATGATAAGTAGAATTACTTATCCTTCGTCTGTGTGCCAAAACGAAACATGACTATCAAAAGTAGATGGAGGGAGTATTAACTTTTCAGCTATATATATAAATCCATATTATACGGACTCAGCTACCGCTTTGCCTGGTTAATCTATTTTTCCTCATCTTTAAAAAAGACCTTTCTTAGGACACTATCATATGGCCCTCAAGCACAGGAGGAAAGAAGGCCACAAGAGAAAGCGATCCACTTTGTTTTTTTCTTTTTCAAGCGGGACCCACATTATATCATATATTCACCACCAGTCTCACGCACTTATATTGTGGAATCCATCAAAAACTAATACCATCTGCAGCTGAGCCACTAATACGGAGTAGTTCGGTAATACTCTCCATCTAATTTTGATAGTCATATTTTCAAATCTAAAAAAATTATTTTTAATAGGCATATTTCAATCCAACAACCTATCATCTTAATGACTTTCTCGGATTTAATGCGTGACTCTCCATTCTTCCACACATGATTGGCTACATGAGCATTAAAAAATGTAAATATTAATGAATCGTTTGTTTACGAGGTATGACTAGTAACATTTTTAAATGAATGATAAGTAGAATTACTTATACTTAATCTGTGTGCCAAGATGAAATATGGCTATCAAAAGTAAATGGAGGGAGTACTATACATTAAGGATACCCTTATGGCTATTAAATTAATGGTGAGGGCAAAATACTAATGTTTCTCTCATCTATGCAAAAGTAGTATTATTATGGAGTAAGAGGTAAAATGTAGGGCGGCATATATAATAACAAGATAAAATATCTTGATTTATGGACCAAGAATAGATAAGACGAACTAAAAGAACACTGTTTTAGATAAAGACAGAGAGTATCCCAAAACAAATTTAATTTTAGCCTCAATTACCTATCTAAAATAAATAAGTTTATTACTTTCGATTTCTTATACTCCCTCCGTCCCAAAAAAAAAAAGACAAACCCTGATTTCTGTGCCCAACTTTGACTGTCCGTCTTATTTAAAAAAATTATGAAAAAATTAAAAAGACAAGTCATGCATAAAATATTAATCATGTTTATGCATCTAACAACAATCAAAATACGAATTATAAAAAATTTCATATAAGACGAACAGTCAAGTTGGACACGGAAACATAGGGTTTACCTTTTTTTGACGGAGGGAGTACACCCTTGGTCCGCAAAACGAGGAGACCCCTTATTAACCCTTATTTATCTGTAAACAAGGATTATTTTGTTTTCTACCACCATGCTTTGAAAACCGAATGTAGAAGATGAAGTTGTTCTAGGATGGACTGAGTAGAAACAACAACATAAGATTTTACCTCATTTTCCGTTAACACGCTTTTCAAACTATGTAACACCAAGCTTTGTGTGAAAATTTTCTATATGTAAGTTGCTTTAAAATATCAAATATATTTTTTTTAAGTTTATAATAATTAAAACTCAACTAATCATGTGTTAATAGCTTCCTCGTTTTTGCGTGTCCACTTTTAATCTTCATCTCTGGAAGATTCAAACGAGACAGTCTTTTCTTGATGGAGGGATCAAATCTTTAAACTACCAAGATGCACTGTATAGTACTTGGGTAGGAAGAGTCGTCTATCCAAAAGCTGGGCAGCCAATACATTACTCCCTTTGTTTTTAATATATGACATTGACTATTTAAAATATGTTATATAATTTGTTTTATTAAAAAAATAAATTTATATAGTTATTATTTATTTTATTATGATTTAATTTATTGTCAAAGGTTTACTTAACTTTTTTATATTTTGTACACAAAATTTAAATAAGATAAATAGTGAAACATTTGTAAAAAATCAACGGTGTCATATAGTAAAAACGGAGATAGTATATAACTTATCTTGATTCTTTTGTTAAACATTTTAAATTTAATTAAATTTATAAAAGTTATAGCAAACTTCCAGCACAAATAGACATACTAAAAATATATTTAATGTTATATTATATATTAATTAAATTAATTTGGTATTACAGATGTTGTTAAATTTTTTTATATAAACTTGACCAAACAAAAAATTTAACTAAAAAGAATCCAAAAAGGTCCAAGCAACAGTAGCTGCGAAGAAAGAAAAGTACGAACCTACTACTTTGGCAAGATATATAAACGAAAGAGGAAGATGCGCAGAGAAAGCGACTGTACGTACTCCAATAATATGGAAAGGGGAGCTTTCTGGAGGAAAGCGAAAGGTTTTCATCACAGGTCTGGGCCTGTCCTTTTGCTGCTGGGTTTTAAGCTTTGCTATACAGGGTTCTAGGCTGCACAAACACATGGCTGTAAGAAGCTGCTGCTTGTTGCTGGATAGCTGTAGCTACTGTAAGAGCAGGTACAATAGCAGGCTATAAGCCAGCTGTAAACATATTTTAAAAAAATAAAAAAAGAGAGAGAAGAGCAGCGAGCTACAGATTTATAGCCAGCTGTAGCACGGACTCCAAGATGTAATGTGTGTATGACAAGTGGGACCATATATATATATATATATGATATGCGACGGAGAAATTTTACGGTTATTACGAAAGTACATCGAGATACCTAAATTTTATTTGATACCTTAATATACCTAGTGACTAACAGATTAGGGTAACTATTTGATACCTAAGTTTTATATTAAAAATGTAATAATACCTTTTGGTATCTTTTCAAGCATGATAAAATTATATATCCGACGTGACGAGTTGAAATAGGCCTCCAACAATCTTTTTCTCGTGAGCGCGCAAATAGATTGCACGTTAGTACATTAGAAGAAAGCAATTTTTTCGATACACAACGTAAACGGCCAGACGGCCATTGCCTGAGTGAAGAACAAAGAAGGCCTCCAGCAATCAAATTCTTCACAAGACATCCCATACATGAGTTAATAATACTACAAGCATTTATATAATACAAGAAGCAAGGTTCATAATTCATATATTTGGCGCTAGCACCGGTGATAGTCATAGTATGATCGATCCAACCACGAATCATACACTCATAAAGCTAGATACTACTAGCTAGCAACTAGCAGAGGCAGTACACGTACACACTTAATTTAACTTGGAAGCTAATCTGCATACACATGGCACTAATTAACTAACTAATATCTCATACTAAGAGCACCCGCAATGGTAAAGTAGGGTGCTCTCTATAAAACATGTACATCTCAGCAATAGACTAGATTAATAGTAAATCACCTCAATAGTATGTCTACATAGGTATCTATAGCTCTCTCATGCATTGCCTCGTTTTTCTCTATAGACTATCTCTAATCTAGTAGATAGCTTTGCTCTCTCTCTCTTCATTTAATATCTTCCAAGTAGGAAAATATGCTGACATGGATCTCTTGTAGATAGCTTATAGATAACCATTGTGGGTGCCCTTAGGCTGTGTTTGTTTCTAATGATTGGGAGCGCTCCCCAACGGCACGAAAAACGGAGCAGTTTAGTAGAGGGTGATTAATTAACGAAAAATAGATTAATATAATTTTTTAAAACAACTTTCCTTTAGAACTTTTATGTAAAATAGACACCATTTAATAGTTTGAAAAGCGTGCACGCGAAAAACGAGGGATAAGAGTTGGGAACGGCAAGAAACGAACTCAGGCTAACTCACTAAGCATAACTGTTGTATTAGGATAATTGTTAGCAAAGGTTTACAAAGCTTGAAAACTTTTATATAAATGGGAATCTATATTAACCAACAGAGGGACTAATTCAGGTCGTTGAGAGTAAGGTGGTGTTTGAATCTCCTAAAGAGTGTTTCACGCAAAACGAGGTGGTAATAATGTGTGATTAATTAAGTTTTAATTATTACAAACTTGAAAAATAATTAAGTTTTAATTATTACACATGGCACTAATTACCACCTCGTTTAAAACGAGGTGGTAATCTGCATACACATGACACGTACCTTTGCATTGGTCGATCAGAAGCTCCAGAGATCGCCGACGGCGGCGCCGGCGAGCTCCTGGCCGTTGAGGTAGTCCAGCGGCGAAACGCCGCCGCCGAGGAGGAGGAGCTCCTGGATGAACTCCCACCCGTCGCTCACCTCCTGCGCCTGCGCCGCCACGCTGCACAGTAGGCTTGTCAGCTCCACGCCAGCTGCTGCCGCCGCCGGAGTATCCACGGCTTGCGGCGGCGCCGCGGCGGCGCCAAGATCGCCACTGGTGTTGCATTTCTTTGGCCGCTTGGTGGAGCTGCAGGGCTTCGCCGGCGGCGGCGGCGGAGGGAGGTCGTCTTCGCCGGCGGCAGCGGGGAAGTTGGTCTTGGCGTTGAGGCCGTAGAGCCTGCGGGAGACGGCGTCGTAGGCGAGGGCGGCGTCGAGCGCGGTGTCGAAGGTGCCGATCCAGAAGCGGGAGCCCTTGATGACATTGTCCCGGATCTCGGCCGACCATCGCCCATACGTGCGCTGGTGGACGCCCAGGAACCCGTGCTTGCTCCTCCTCTTCTTCGCCGCCGCCGGCTTCGCCTTTGCCCCGCTGTCGCCGCGCTTGCTGGCTTTAGTGCCGGTCTGAGGCACCACCGGATTTGGGAGAGGTGATGTTCTTGCCTGAAGGTTTGTGACAGATTCAACAGCTGATGTAGTACCTGCATTTTCCATGCAAGATTATATTTCGCACAAATTTCAAATCCAAATACAAATACTGAACGAATTTTGGGGGAAAACAAGCGTGGATATGTGTTCATCAATGCAAATAAAATTCATTCAGAAACCAATTGGAGAAATACCATTTTGATCCCATCTCTTTCCAGAATACAACACACACATGCATCGATTGATTGTGTTATGGAGAACACTGAATAATTAATTTCGCAAACAATCTAATATGGATGCATGGTAACTAATGAGACTAATTATCCTCATTTTACTTGAGTTTATCATCTTCTGTTTTTTTTTTTGACAGAGTAATTCATTCATATTGATCAAGGTGACTCTGTACCTATCTGAATAGTAGAAGATCGAATCGATCCTTGATTTCATGGAGAGCAATTCATATCCTCATGCGTCACTTAACTATTTTCTCTGTTTCATATTATAAGACTTTCTAGCATTATCTACATTAATATATATGTTAATAAATCTAGACATCTATATATGAATATGCGCAATGCAAGAAAGTTGATCTTATAATATGAAATTATAATATGAAAGGAAGGAAGTAGCTATTTATTTTATACGGAGTGAAAATTGACAAGGTTTCAGCTTAAGTAAGATCGATGCCAGATTGATCATGCATGTGCACGTGTGCCTCATGCAGGATGAAATTAATCATGAAAATTGTCGGTGATCCATATTATCAGCTGTGTATAATAACCAATAGAACAAACGTCATTTCAGAATTCAAGTTGAATTTGGCATTTTGGCTAGCTAACGATGGGCTGGTGATTAAAGTCGGTAAACTGTGTGAGCTAGCTGCATTAGGAAAACTAACTGCGGTAGCTAGAAGTAAAAGGAAAATTGACTAGCAGTAGTGTGTGTAGCTGAACTCAGATTATATATTATGAGTTGTACTAGTATATTTTATATACTACAATTTTAGTTGTATAGCTAGAATGCCGTTTAGTATTTGTTTTTCTTTTCTTAAGGTAGAGAGAGCGGGTACCATGTCGGTTTGTGTTTTCTTTTTCTTTATATTTTTTAAAGATAATCAAGGAGAGGATAGTTACAATGTCGGTTTGGACTTTGGATGGCTAGCTGTATAAAAGGGTTTGGGATATTGGATATGCATGAGTTTACATATATAGTGTATCCTTTGTAACTCATAGAGCTAGCTCATGAGATCAATAAGAATACAAGTTCTTGATCTATATATATGCATAGTTTCTTGTGAAAATAAAACACCACATTGGGAAGTAATGTTTCATTTAGTTGTGTGTTGGAATGGATCTCAGAATGGAAATGATATTAACTTTGTATTTATAATGGAACTTTCAAGCTGGAACATGATATATATATATATGAAGGTGGAGGTCGTAGTTAGAAATGTCAAAGTATGCCCAACCTGAAATACTTGCTGATTTTTTTCAAAGATAGGGAGGATGGTTACAGTGTCAGTTCTCTATATAAAAGGGTTTGGGATCTTGGATATGCATGCAGTTTACATGGAGCTAAGCTCATGAGGTCAATAAACACACAAGCTCTCGATCTATGTAATTTCTTGTGAAAATAAAAATATCACATCGGGAAGTAGTAACATTATTTCATTTAGTTGCTTGGAATCGATCTCAAAATAGTCAATATTTTAGCTTTGTTTTATAGTGGAACTTTCAAGCTTCAATAAAACAATAAAATATGAAGGTGAAGATCATTATATCGTAGCAAGAAATGTCAAATGTCAAAGTACATATGCCCAACCTGAAGAAGCTATAGTACACCCTACCCAACTTAATCTAATCTGTAGAACTGTAGATCGATTCCAAATCTAATTAAAAAAAGCAAACCCATTCCATTCCCATGCATCAACTAATTAAAGATTGCTAGAAGGAGAGAATATATGCAAGAAGTTGGGCGATTTGGGATCGATGCCGCCACCAAGAAAAAAAATATATATTTGAAGCATCAGAGAAGTGATTAAAACAGCAAGTGAACACACAAGCAAACGATGTATAAAATGGCATGGAGGAGACGAGGATCAGTGCTATACCTCTAGCTCCGACGAGAGGCCGGTGCGGCGGCGAGACGACGGCGATGATCTCCACCTCCACCTCGTCGTCGTCGTCGCCGTCGTCGTCTTCCTCATCCACCATCATGCTGAACCTGAGGAACTCCTCCTCGAACTCACGGCCGTCGTACTCGTCGTCGTCGTCCTCCTCCTCCTCATTGTACTCCACCTCCTTCCCGGGGCGGTGGCCGCGCGGCGGCGCCATCTCCACCGCCACCACCGACGGCGGCGGCGGCGGCAGGTCGGCGGCGACGGTGATGGCGTGGTGATTGTCGGGGCCTCCTCCACACATGGCTGGAATTAATGGATCGATTGGATTCTCCAATGCCGGATGGAGATGTTGCAGCAGCAGCAGCAGCAACAGTAACAGTGGAGGTAGCTAGCTAGCTGAAAAAAGCAAGAGAGCTCACTCTCTCTGTCTGGCCTCTGCCGACTCAAGTGAAGAAGAGACGAGACAATGTCAATAAATAATAATGGACCAAAGCAAGCAAGGCAAAGCTTCACCGTCACAGCTGCAGATTCACAAGAGGGACACGTGATAGAGACACGTACGGTGTGTGTGGAGTAGCAAGTTGTAAGCCTATTTTCTCTGTTCTAAAATCTATCTAAAATATCAAATCACATCATATATATACACGACGACTAAGGGTGTGTTTAGTTCATGTCAAAATTAAAAGTTTGGTTGAAATTACAACGATGTAACGAAAAAGTTGAAAGTTTACGTGTGTAGAAAAGTTTCGATGTGATGGAAAAGTTGGAAGTTTGAAAAAAAATTTTGGAACAAAACTCGGCCTAAGATGCATCAGATCCCATTTAGATAGTGATATTTTGAGACGAAGGTATCATTACCTAATAGTAGCGCTACTATAGTATTCCCTTCGTTAGAAAAAAAGGAAAAACTTAGCCTATGATAAATGTGATCAATCTCTTTTAGTACAATAAATCTAGACAGATAATTGTTCAGATTTGTTATACTAGAAATAGTCACATCATCTAGTTTGAGTTTTTTTTGGACGAAAGAAGTATGTAGAGGAGAGAGGAGAGTCTTGAGATGAAAAGTGTGCTATAGATTTATAGCCATTTACAGTACAGGGCTCTAATATATTATACGTCTGAGAGATAAATCAAATATTAATGGAGTAGTATATATTTATATTAAACTATTATGTAGATAGTCGCTCTAAATATTATGTTAGTTTTTAGAGTTATTTTTAGTTAACTACTTTCTTCGTTTGAAAATAAATTAATTTATAAGGGATATGATAAATTATAATATATACTACTATTAATTAAATTTGCTCTAGTGCAAGCAGCAACGAGCCAACGCAGCAGCAGTAGCAGCACAGGGCGGAGGCAACAGACCAGACGGCACACATGGCTCAACTTGATTTGGGGGCTCGCGCACGCACACACCCCTGCACACTGTTAAGAGCACCCGTAATGGTTATCTATATGCTCTCTACAAGAGATCCATGTCATCATATTTTCCTACTTGGAAGAGATTAAATGAAGAGAGAGAGTAAAACTATCTACTAACTTAGAGATAGTCTATAGAGAAAAACGAGGCAATGGATGAGAGAGCTATTGATACCCATGTAGACATACTATTGAGGTGATTTACTATTAATCTAATCTATTGCTGAGATGTACATGTTTTATAGAGAGCACCTTACTTTACCATTGCGGGTGCTCTAATATCAGCTTTACCTTCTACTACCTCCATTTTTTTTAAGTGTAGTTACACGGCTTTCGGTTAAACGTTAGATATAAAAATTCACTACTATATTTTAAAATGAGACGAAGGGAGTACTGACAATAACAATAAGTAACCTAGCTGTAGCTTTATAGCTTGCTTTGCCATGTGCGGCCAAAACCCTGGGCGCACTCAGGCAGGCAGGACCAACAGTCCAAGGTCCCTATTAATATAGCACTAGTTCGGTATGAATTATCATGCTTTAATATATATGTAGTAACTGTTATCCATATTAATTGTCATGCTTTAATATAGTACTAGTTCGATATGAAACTAACTTGAGTGAGATTAATGACGTGTAGATTGTGGTGCCAGTATTATTATAATTTTGCTCACATAATAGCATATATATATATATACACGTTAAAATAAAATAAAATGATAACATAATTTTAAACTCTGATCTAACTCGATCCAATTGACCGATTCCTGGTACTTTGTAATTCATATCTTCATAAAACCAACGTATTAGATCGTTTAACACTAGATCTCTCTTCGTAAAGTCGGTATTGAAAGCCATACGGAATTAACACGGTAGCCTATCATCTATATTATCACCTATCATATAGAGCTTGCTTGCTTTCAAGCTAATTTTTCACTGCCAAAACCTTGACAAATTTTGACAATACCAAATTTGTTATAATAGAATTTGTACTTGTGTGTATAAAATTTAACATCAAACCAAACATCCATACAATACTAATGGAGTTGTCAAAAAAATTAAATATAATTCAATGAGGATAAATCATCTTGTGATTGAGCAATGTCTTCAGCCTGGTGGAGATCAGAGAGGAGACGTGCGATGACGGCGGACCTCGGGAGGATAGAAGGGGTAGCAGCGGAGGTCGGGGAGGAGAGGAATAAGTGGCGGATGTCGAAGAAGAGGGAGAGTAGCAGCGGAGGTTGGAGAGGAGGGGGAGTAGCGATGGAGGTCGGGTAGGAGACACATGATGGTGGTAAGCCTCGAAGTGGATGGAAGGGGCAGTAGCAATCCAAATCCACCCGCCCAACCATCCTAATCTTCTTCCCTCTTCTCCTATATATTCTATCTGACTACCTCCTTCCCCTTTCTTGAAGGGTGACGCTGATGGTCCCGATGAAGAAGGTAGCAGTGTCAGCAGCACCATTGGTGGCCTTGTGGAAGGTTGATATATGGAGCTGGACTCAACAATAGCACGATTCCATCGGCCATGCGGCATGTGGGGAAGAAGGGGAATGGTTGACGGCAGCAATAAGTAGAGGTGGACCTAGAGGTTGGTTGTTGCCTCTTCATCCTTGACCAATCGTCTTGCACCATCGCCAACCAGATATTTGCTCCCCCACCCCCTCCCTTGACTTAGCTATGTTGAAGAAATGTGGGTGAGGTTGTCAGATGTGCCTCATTTACACATAGGTTTAAAAATAGATTTAATTGTCACGTTGGATGCCATCTAATCGAAACAGTACGTAATGTATAGGAATAGAGGGGATTATTCGTCCGGTTTGAAAAGTTTGGACCTATTTAGATTACTGTAAAATGAACCTTTCCAAAATTTGGGAACGCTAAAATTTTACCATGTTGACAGTATTACCAAGCTTTGGTAGGACAAACTAAATATGATGTTATCAAAATTTCCTAAACACTACCAATGTTTGGTAACAAACTAAAAGCATCTACATGCTTATCAATTTTACCAAATATGATACGGTTTAAATTGGTATCAATCTGAACGGGTCCTTCAGAGTAGTTTGTAGTTTAGTAGCTTAATTCGGATGATCGCAGTAGTTAAGGGTAAATTTAGACATTTCCCTTAATTAAATTGAACCATATATATGAGATTTACTTTGTTGTGTTTGTCTCTGTTTCCTCGACAGAAGGTACGTACGGTTGATGCAGCAACAGCAGCAGCTGCTGGCGCGGCACGTGACATTAATCTGCACCCATCGTGATTAACAACCTGTTGATCCGTACATCTCCCTTTCTGTCCCAATCGTACACACAGTAATTAATTAAGCACACTGCAAGTTGTACAAGTGGCCATCAAAGGGAAATGACCCGTGAAGGGCACCTCGCCAAAAAACAGGAATCGATACTGTAAACAACGACCCTGCCCAGCTGGCCTGTCTGTACATACTATATATTCAGAGATTTCATCAGACTATCAAGCTAGCCAGTGTGCCACACAAGTTACATTGTACCCCCCCCCCCCCCCATCGTCCTTGTGTGTATCTGTGTTCAATGGTTTATCGTTCATCTTATTTTAAATTTTTTTTATAATTAATGTTTTTATTATTATTAGATAATAAAATATGAATAGTATTTTATGTGTGATTTATTTTTTTTATAAATTTTTCGATTAAGACGGACAATCTAATTAATGTTGGACGCAAAAACTCGTAAATGAATTTATTTTGGGAAGAAGGGTGTATTGTACATAGTACAGTACTCCGTACTATGTTAAGATCAAGTTGAGGGTAGATGTGAGGATGAGCATGAATCTTTTTGCACGACCCTACACGCATATATGGATGATCGATCTTATCTATAGCTAGTTTTGCACACTGGAATGAAACGATCGACTAATACTGCCGCTGGTTTTGAACGGTTGGCGTGCAAACCAGGAACGAATTTCAGGGGCCGTTTGATGCATGCCAACCACACACGTTTGCCACACCTTAACAAGTAAAAATCACATTACTCACGATTTGAGTAGGAACCGGGACTAAAGAATATCTTTAGTCCTGGTTCAAAAGCCCGTGGGTACTTTTTGATCTAACCGGGACTAAAGATCATTTTTAGTCCCGATTGAAAAAGTTATTAGGGTGTGTCAGGCCCCAACCGGTTAAGCAGTATACTTTTTCATAAAAAAATATATATTACTTTAAAAATCATATTAATCGATTTTTAAAGTTTCTAGCATCAGTATGTTTTGCGTGCGGGGAAAAAAGTTTCCAAATACCCTCACACTTATAAACGAGTACACACATCCTACCCCTACGAACAATTCCGAAAATCTGGACTGGATTATTTTGATATTGATAAAGTCATTACCACCGTCTCGCAGTCCAGACCTCGAGGGTACGTCATCTTCAATAAAAAAGATAATTAGCAGTAAATGTAAGCACTCGTCCTCATGATAGATCACCTCAGATCGAGAGAGATGATAGACACGTGGGGACAGTAGAGTCAGTACTAATAGCCCGCTCTGTCAGCCCAGATAAAAAGGAAAGGTGAAAAAATCGTGGAGAGATCAATCAATGAGTAATACGATTACAGTGCCCCTTACTTTGTGGGTGGCTCGCCCGGAAGGCCAAGAGCCAAGGCCCGGAAATAGACAGACTATATGCAGAGCGTGCTGGCAGGACAGCACAAGGCCACAAGCTAGTGGAGTACTACTAGTAGTACGTCCTTGCTCTCGACAAACTGGGCATTTAACTAATACTACCTGTTTATTTTTTACTCATTTCACACATTAAACATAATAGAAAAATCAGAATACCCCTACTTTATCAAATTTTGAGGAAACTATGTTTTACTTAATCGTCTCGTTAACATGAAATAATATTTTTAGATATGTAGCATGTCTTATTAAAAAAATAAAATTTGATTGAAACCTGTTTCCTACGAATATATATTCACCTATCAAGGTTGAAATCCTACTTCCTACGAATATTATGCACACACATGTATAAGCTTTTAATATGACTTTAGTAAGATCAGAAATGTATCACTGGTTTTTGTCTTTTTAAACGTATGTTACTGAGCATATTCATAAGAAAAAATTCATGGACAAGATAACGAACAAAAGTAGTCATAGTTCTTTTCGTGCAGGGCTTAGCAGGATGAGAATCCTAATAATAATAATGATCACAATTTCAATCGCAAAATTGTGCGAGAGCACCGTAGTTGTCCTTCCTAGCCCCTCATTTATTTTGTGCTGATCAATCTTTTTTCATCCCTCAGTACGTCTTCAAGTTGACCAAGCTTGCAAGTTTGTGGGGGCTAATACACTACACATGCATTTATATAATCCAACAACAATCAAGATATACATATATATTCTTTACTTCCAATGATCATACTTGTCTCCGGTGATCGTATGATTGATATATCGAGTTCGAGACACAAAAATCATGAAACATTAATCTAACATGGAATCAAGTTGATTTGCATATATAGTCCATATATATCACTAATTAATACTACTTGGTACTAGTAGTAATTAATTAATCTGGATAATAATGGCAGCAAATATATACACCGTGTTTAGTTGCAAACTTTTTTTTCAAACTTTCAACTTTTCCATTACATTAAAACTTTCCTACACAAATAAATTTCCAACTTGTCCGTCAGATCGTTTCAATTTCAACCAAACTTTCAATTTTAGCGTGACCTAAACACACCCATAGTTTAGTTTTCGATAATGGCGATCTTGCACGTAATTAACTTGCTCGATCGATCAGAAGCTCCAGAGATCATCGCCGACGTGCTCCTGCCCGTCGCCGCCGCCGAGCAGGAGCTAGCATCTCCTGGATGATCTCAGGAGCAGGAGCTAACATTATTCAGAAGCCAAATTGGATTTGGGCGTTTTGGCTAACAATTAATGGGCCCCTGGTGAATCTGAGACGGTAAACTGTGTGAGCTAGCTAGCTGCATTTTGATAAGGAACATATATATAGGAAAACTAGCTGCTGCGGTCGGTATAAGTAAAAGGAAAATTGGCTAGCACTTAATTGGCTGAACTCAGATTATTTATGATTTGTATTAGGTATATATTAACTAATTATATACTACAATTTCTGTTGTACAGCTAGAATGCCGGTTAGTTTTTTTTTTCATAAGAGATAAGGAGAATTGCCATACAATGTCGGTTTGAATTTTTCTTTTCTTTATATTTTTCTTCAAACATAGGGAGGATATGATGGTTACAATAAATATCTCTGTTTGGATGACTCTATAAAAGGGCTTGGAATACAATCTTGGATATGCATGAATTTACATAGTAGTGTACGTGTATCCTTTATAACTCAGAGCTAGCTCATGAGATGAGATCAATAAGAATGCAACTTATCCTCCATAGAACTTCTTGTGAAAATAAAATACCACTTCCTATCTTTCATATTAAAAGTTGTTTATATAAAAATATTGTAAGATTTTCAATACAAAACAATCATATTATCAAAATATATTCAATGTTAAATTTAATGAAATTAATTTGGTGTTACAGATGATGCTAATTTTTTTTATAAACTTATCAAACCAAAAAAAATTTAACTAAGAAAAAAATCAAACAACTATAAAAAAAATTAGAAACGGATTGGAGTTCTACACTTCTACTAGCTATCTCATTGGGAATGAAGAAGTACAATATTCCATGCGTGGAATAGATCTATCAAATTAAAATGTTAATAGTAATTCACTTTGCGTTTCTAATGGAACTTTCAAGCTGCAATAAAATATGGAGGTGAAGAGATCCTAGTTACAAATGTCAATGCTAGCTAGCATGCCCATCCTCAAGTGTGTGTGTATCCCAACTTAATCTAATGTGTAGTAGAAAGGAGAGAATGGCCGATTTGGGAGAGAATTTTTTTTTAAGGATGATCAGAAGAAAACGCATGCAGAAGAACCTTTAACTCCGATGAGGCCGGCGCGGCGGCGAGACGGTGATGAGACCTCGTCGTCGTCGTCGTCCATCGATCATGCTCACGGTGGTCGTCGTCCTCTTTCCCGGGACGGCGGCCGTGTGCCATCAACGCGGCGGCGGCGGCGGCGGCGACGGGGCCGGTGGTGGTTGTCGGGCCGGGGCTTCTTCCACACATCTTTCGATGGATGGAGAGGTCGTCGTCGTCGCAGCGGCAGCGGCAGCAGCAGTGACAGTACTGGAGGTAGCTAGCTACTCTACTGTCTACTCTATGGCCTCTGAAGAGGGAGGAGGAAGCAATATACAGTACTACCTCCGTCCTTTTAAGTTTTTATTTATCAATATTTGATCATTCGTCTTATTTAAACAATTTTAGAATTATTATTTATTTTGTTTGTCATTTGCTTTATTATCAAAAATACTTTACATATAACTTATCTTTTTTTTATATTTGCACTAATTTTTCAAATAAAACGAATGGTCAAATGTTGTAAATAAAAAGTCAAAAACATCACTTATTATGAGACTTGGAGGGAGTACTAAATTAATGGTGACCCTAATTAGGAGTAGAGAACAAGGGTCTTGTTTAGTTTCAAACTTTTTTTTTAACTTTTAACTTTTTCATCACATTAAAATTTTTCTACACATAAATTTTCAATTTTTCCGTCACATTATTCTAATTTCAACTAAAATTTTAATTTTGACGTAAACTAAATACGCCTAAGGAAAACCAATGGATCGATGAAAAGCTTTTGCTTCACACAGGCGCCCTAGCCACAGCTGCAGCTTCACAAGAGGGGACACGTATACAGAGAGGGGAGTAGCTACCAGCAGCAGCAGTATCCGTGGACACGGACACGGATTGGACCAAATCGACAAGACGACACACAACACGCGGCTGATCATCTTGATTTGGGACCTGCACTGCTACTGCTGCTAGCTTTACCCCCATTTCTCTCACCTGCGAGGGCAGTAACAACAATAGTTCCAAACATTTTTGTTTGAACTTTCAACTTTTACATCACATCAAAATTTTCCTACACACGTAAGCTTAAAAAACAAAACAAACTCTCTCTTTTTCTTCTGCTGCCGAACGTAGCCTAAGAGATTATGCAGATTGTTACCAAAATAAATCTTACTAAATTTTATCAATTTAGTAATATTATCAAGTTTTTTATGATTTCTAACGTATTTACTGAAGTTTAGTAAAAAAAACTAAATGGATACGCATCTTGATCACTTTATCTAAAAAAAAATGGTAGGATTTGAAATGACATCAGTCTAAACAATCTCCCTAAGTATCCTAGCTAGCTTAAGGTTGAGTTTAGGAGTGAGGGTTGGGAATACCTTCACTCCCGACATGCAAAACGGAGCAACGGTTAGTGCATGATTTATTAAGTATTAGCTAAAATAAACTTGATAAATGGATTAATATATTTTTTAAAGCAACTTTTCTATAATTTTTTTTAAAAAAATATGTACCGTTTAATAGTTTATAAAACGTGAGTTAGAAAAGGTGTGGGAAAAACACAACCTAAGTTTAGCCAGTGCCATTGCCATTTCCGCCCAAGAAACCCTTGGGCGCACGCAGGACCGCCAAAGTCCAAGGTAAGTAGTCCCATCCATCTCTCTTATTCACTAGCAGTACATTACAACCTTTAATTTTTAATAGATGACGTCATTAATATATGAACCATATTTATTTATTTGTCTTATTTAAAATTTATGTAAATGTATAAGATATAAATCATATCTAAAAAACTTTTAAGTGATAAAACAACTCACAACAAAATAAATTATTATTAAAATATTAAATAAAAGATAAATATGTGATAAAAAAATCAACGGTGTCATATATTAAAAAACATAGATAGTACATCAGAAATTACAATCCATGCTTAACTATAATTACTTGAGTCGGTACAATACCTCTACATCAGCCGGGTATAAGGGTATTATGTTACACATCAAGTTTGTTCTGAGTTGGTTCCAAATAAATTATATGAGAGAGCAAAATTAGAATCCACTAGCAAGTTCTAGACTTCTAGTACGTTAAAATCCGAAGAATCATTTGTTTAGCTATGCGGGTCTAGGTCTGTGATCCCTCACATGATTTTGTCAGCTTGCGTAGCCGACAACTAATCTATGGAGTACATTATTACTTTCTCTTAATTATGTACACTTAATAATATCATGGTTACAATTGTCAGACACACCAAAATTAAATATGGTCCCTCTCGGAGCTTGCAATATTGGGAAGCATATTCCTTTAGCTTAGCTAGCTAGGGCATAATGCTATTCGATCGATTTTTTCAGTGGCAAGCAGATATCAATCGTTTTGCTAGACTTGCTCGGCTGAGCTGGAGCTTCTCTGCCAGTTAATCTCTTTGATGCTGTTAACTTTGATACCATTTTTAACCTTACCAAATTTTAATAAAGTTGCTAAAAAAGTGGTTACATTTAGTTTGCTGCTAAATTTTGGTAACTATATAGGAAATCCTGCCAAAATTTTGGTAAGTTGCCAAAATTTTGACAACTATATTAAAATTTTGGCAATGCTAAAATTTGATAAGGTTTTTTTTATCAAAGTGAACAGGAGCTGAGATTTTACTGACCCTAGTAGCTGCGCAGTAACCATAGCTAGCTACAGCTAATCCGAGCAAAGGGTAGTAATATTTCGATTATTTATTAATTGATTTAATTCTCTCAATTTGAACTCATCAACCCCACATGTACATATATTGAGCTTAGCTTCTTATATATGTTGATTATGCGCAGTTTACTGTTGTTGCCGTTGTCATTGCACCTCCCTCCATATTTAGCATCGGGATTCTCTATAATACTGTTCACTAACATGTGGACATGAGGATCTATAAGACCCACATATCAGTGAGTGTGTGCAGTACGGCAGAGGAATTGCTTCCCATCGCTTAGCTTCACTGCCAGCAAGTTCATGGGCCTTTTTCACAACCTAAAATACTCCTTAATTTATCCTAAAATGTACTGCCCATACTATCCCATATTCTCCAATCCGGATTTATATCTTACCTTTCCTGATAAGGCAAACAAGTCTTTCTACATTTCTCTCCTTAATTAATAACCATGTCATTTTCTAAAAATTGTTAGTACTGCATCTTAGTATGGAGGGAGTAGATTGATGAGCCTTCATGTTTCAAGCTATAATGTTCCACCACCAATATATCAAAAGTGTGAGCCTAAACCAACAACATAAATTTCCTCGTTACCATTAGCCACGTATCACATAATTATGTGATCTTGAAGATATTTTAAATTTCAAGAGACCATTCAAACTGTATAACACCTGCTATCTTGATCAGCCTTATAATATAATACTAGCTAGATGAAGGCAGTTTAACATTTGGTGGCAGTTTAACATTTGGAATTTGTTCTAAAATATAATTAACTTATTCACCAGCATTCTCTTTCTAACCTACGATTCAATTTCTGCACTTACCTTCCCTTCTCAACTAACCACAATATTTACTATGTAATTTTATCTACCTTTTTAATTAATAACTAGGACGGAGGTACTATATATATTAGCCAAACAATAGGCAGCTAAATTATACACGTTGTACTATTAATTATGTCAAGACTTAGGAATAATATATACTTAGTATAATTTAATTTAATCACATGAGATTTGTATATACTCCTAGTATAAGTTTGGTTGTTTTCTGTCGCTGTTGCAGAACAGAACGTACGTACGGCTGCTGCATCTGCATGTGACAATTCATCTGCACCACTCGTGTTAATCCCAGTCATGTCCTTTCCTCTGCCCCAATCGTACACTAATTGACCATAGTACCACAAGTTGTGCAAGTGGCCACTAAAGGTAATGACCCAGCGAATTGAAGCTCACCTCGCCAAAAACAGAAATTAATATAAACAACGACCCTGCTGGCCTGCTCTGTTCCGTACCCCGTCGCCTGTAACAAAATTACTTAGGCTGTGTTTAATTCACATCAAAATTTGAAGTTTGGCTGAAATTGAAACAATGTGATGGAAAAGTTAGAAGTTTATGTGTGTAGGAAAATTTTGATGTGATGAAAAAATTAGAAGTTTAAAGAATTATTTTGGAACTAAACACGGCGTTAGCCTAGTACTCCTATCCTAACATACTACATACTATACGATCTTTTAGTGTGTGTTTAGTTCACGTTAAAATTGGAAGTTTGGTTGAAATTGGAACGATGTGACGGAAAAGTTGGAAGTTTATGTGTGTAGGAAAGTTTTGATGTGATTAAAAAGTTGGAAGTTTAAAGAAAAAATTTAGAACTAAACTCGGCCTTATATTATAATGCTATGAATCTAATATCCAGATTCATAGTATCAAGATATGTCATATCCGATACTATTAAGTTATTTTGGAACGAAGAAGGTATGTATATTTTTCTGATTCAATGATATTCAGGGGGTGTCTAGATACAGAGGTGTAAAGTTTTAGCGTGTCACATCAGGTATTATATAGGGTGTCGCATGGGGTGTTCGGCACTAATAAAAAAACTAATTACAGAATCCGTCAGTAAACCGCGAGACGAACTTATTAAGAATAATTAATCCATCATTAGCAAATGTTTACTGTAGCACCACATTGTTAAATCATGAAGCAATTCGTCTCGCAAATTAGTCGTAATATGTTCAATTAGTTTTTTTTTAGCCTATATTTAATACTTTATATAGGTGTTCAATAAAGTTTTAGGATGGGATGTAAACATGTAATCAATTTTATAAATAAATTAAGCACCATCCATCAGGCTACTCCAGCTATATATAGCTAGGGCACACAAGTTGCATTGTACGGTAATACTGTATACTGACTTACAGCCGAAGTAGTATGATGAGGATGAGCATGAATCTGCAGCTAGTAAATTTTGCACACTGGAAAACGACTGCTGCCCTGGTTTTTGCACGATTCAATTTTGTATGACCATGATCGGGGAAGGTGACGCTGTGACAAGCATATATGCACATATATTCACTGCTAGTCTGTAGTAGATATAATAGGGCTGTGTTTAGTTTACGTTAAAATTAAAACTGGAACGATGTGACGTAAAAGTTGAAAGTTTATGTTAGTAGGAAAGTTTGATGTGATGGAAAAAGTTGGAAGTTTAAAGAAAAAATTAGGATCTAAACACGGTGTAGGTAGATGATTTTGTAAATTTCAAGCTCTTATTACTAGTTAGTATATTATATCTTTATTATTACTTTCATTATTACTTTCGTTTTGGTTGCCGATTATTACACGATGTTCGTCATAACGACGTTTAATTAGCAGCTGACGCCCTAGCTAGCTGCAGGCCTTGTTTTGACTTTCTCATCCCACAGCCCGGCCCAAATAGTTCTGATCCTCTCAGATGGGCCTGTCAATAGCAGAGAATTTGGCCCATGAGATTTCTCTTTCTTTTTTCTGCGGGGACGGCCCATGATATTTAACACGTGTGGTTACTGGGCCGGACTATGTATTCAGAAGAGGACCATTTTTCTTTTTTTTTTTGCGCAAGAAATTATTTTGTACCCCATTCTGCCAATTTAACTCTGCATTGAAACTTTGTCCATCCGAGTTCAAGTCCTAGACTCAGCTCACGTGCTAGCATGTGCCAGGACTTGTCCTCGTTGTACTATCTTTATGAATAAAAAGGGACATTTTTTTTTCAGAAAATAATGTACCCTTCATTTGTTTCCCCCTTTTATTATGTAAATTAAATGGTGGTGCAAAAGAATCTTCATGCAGATACCATATGCTGCTTATATTTATTCAGATATCAGGGGGACTTGTAGCAGCAGCTGAAAGCCTGAAAGTGATCATATCCATGATGTGTGTGGAACTGTTCTTGAGTGACGACGACATGTTGTCGCTGCACTTTTTGGAGCATAGTGGAGATAACATATTCTTCTGTACTTCCAATGAGGAGAAAGGAGGATGGTCAAGTTGATAAACTAGTTTAATATAATGCAAGAGATTATGGTTTCAGATCTAGGATATCTCATGCTCTGGATCTTTCCTGGATTGTTGGCACTTTCTTCAACCACAATATGATCCCTTGATAAGCACAAATCTCTGTTAGATATATGTCTAGGAAGTTGATATGTTCATCACTTATCCAATCTTTGTCTTTGTTGGAGTATATGTAGTATATCCCTATTGTCATATGCTACTCCCTCGTTTACTGTGGGCACACTTTTTGAACCGTTACACTGTGTTTTTTTAAAAATTCTCTATATAAAAGTTTTGTTAAAAAATCAAATAATTTTTTTGAGTTTATAATAGTTAATATTTAATTAAATGGTGCACTAGCGGTCCCGTGCCTAAGTCAAATAGTGTGCTTTCGTTTTCACCTTTTTACTGATCAATGAGGTTAGAGTTCAGAATGGCCAGCTTGGTTCAGAAAACGAGCCTTTATAATGTCATGAACCAATTAGGAGATGGGCTGAATTTATAGGCTACCTGTTTTGGCAGTACTACCGGTTTGTTTCTTAGCTGGTTTTCAGGTCAAATCACAGTTTAATTTGCCATAACTATTTCCAAGTTGCATCTCCTATGAGTTAAATCTTTGGCAACTTGTGGCATCTTGAAAATTTAATAAGTAAAGGTCACTTTGATTTTATTTAGGAGAGCTATCATGACATGACATGTATATATGTGTGTTCTTGTTCATTAATGGGTGTTATTGACAGCAGTTAACGTTGGGTTTCAGATTGTGAACTGATCAACACTCTTTGAGCTTCAAAGTGTCCATGTAACTTCTCTATGCTTTTCCAGAGGAAACTTGCAATTAGCTTTAGTATAACTAACAATTTGCAGTTATTAATGGGTGGATACAAAATAGTACTCTGTTATCTTCACAACACTTTCCAGGAAATAATGGTTTTTTTTCTTGTCAGTTCCTGCAATTGGCTGTATCATGTATTTTGCTTGATTACCAGTTGATGTGGTTGTTAACATCTGTAGTCACACTCATAGTATGTCATGAACTCAAGGTGCCAAGGAACCTGTCATTTCAGACCCCTGAACCAACGGCTGCCATGAACTCTACCTCACAACCTTCACTCTCACCTTATTCAGGATATCGATCAAATCATTCAGAAAATCAGTCAACAGAAAGCTTCATTACATTACATGGAAAAAACTGAACTCATACATACATGGAAAGTGACCCTCTTATAATTTCTCTCCTCACATACATAAAATTAGTCTTATTCAAGGTCATTAATTAACAGACTAGTGTTTCAAATGCTAGGATCAAAAAGGGAAATATGCTCGTCCTTGATGCATGAGCATTTCCTGTGGTGTAGTGCTGAAACAAGTCCAGACATGACATCCCAATTGATTGAGTGATCCATCTGAGTCTGAAATCTGAACAACCATTTTATGTAGTAACAGAAGGCCACAAGTGAGCCAAACATGTCAGTGTATTTTGGAGTGTCTTCATGCTCTAAATTTAACTCACTTCATTGGTACATGAACATGTCAGTTAACAATAGCAGATACTCATACTACTTGGACTGTGACTGCAGCTTGTCTTCTTGTTGAAAAGGAAGGAAAGGATTAGTTGCAGGATAGCAGGTGATCAACAATTAGCTTAAGCTCTACCTTTTCAGCCCAATATGGGAGCCAGCTTGATCAAACCCAACATCTAATGCCCTTGTTTAAGTAGGGTTTGTTATCAACTTATCATAATCTCTTCTTGGAGAGGTTATAGAATGATAAAGGCATCCATGCAGTGATGGTGGCACCTGAACTTTAAGCCGAGCTTTTTCAGAATGAGAGTAGGCACACATTTTCAATATCACACAATTCATCCTTGAATTGATGGTGACATAGTGTTACTGTTCATGTACTGAACAGAGCAAGATAGTCTCTGAATTGTTAATACAGAACAGAGCAAGAATATACTATCTTTTGTTAGAATAATTGGGCTAGGCCCAACTATAACATTAAATCTCAAAGGCCCATAATAAGTGTTGAGGATAATAATACCACCTCAGGATTTAAGCGAGAAATATCTCAACCTAAATAAGGAGTTATTGGAGGCTCCCTGTTGACCAGTTGAGGTAGGGGTCGGAATGCCACACGCGCGCGCGCCGGGCCGGGCGTGGGCGTGGCTGGCTGGCGGCGTGCGTGCGTGCGTCACGTCGCTATCCTTTTGCAGCCACTAACCCACGTTCCCACGATTCCCTCCGCAACAGCGCGTCCACGTTCTTTCTCCTGATAGATAAGGAGGCCGCGAGTCCGATCCGTCTTCTTCGCTTCTTTCCCGGTGTTAGTTTCTTCTTCTCCGCGTCTGAGTTGCTCTCGCTTCCTCGCTTCTGATCTCTTGCGCGCACGAGAGATTGGAAGGAGCAGTGCCTCCGAAACCACACCTTCGCCTGAGATCTGCACCGGGTAGGCGGGTGATCAGGTTTTTGGGGAGTGCTTCCCGCACGACTGCTCATCGCCATGTCTGGAGTTGCCGCCGCCACTGCTGGCGGAGGTGGTACGCCGCCGACAGGAGCTGGATCCGGAGCTGGTGCGCCAGGAGGTGCCGTGAACGACAACAACAACGGAGGCAATTCTGCCACACCATCCAGCGGAGGGCCATTCTCGGGGTATAATCTTCTCCTCCTGCTACTGTTGTTAGCGCTATTCCTGTTCCCTTTGTTAGCGCTATCGCTATACTATGTGCGCTATGTTCTTGTTCCTGTTCTACATGATGCCTCTAGCATGTTATCGCATTACTGGTATGTTCCTGTTCCTGACATTCATGATGCGCATAGTATGCTACTGGTTATGTTAAGATCACCCTACACTGCTTATGCCATGATCATTGTTTCAATTTCTTGGATTAAAATATGCCGATTAATGACTATATTTCCAACAATCCAAAAACCTGATAGGTCATTTTCGGTAGTTGGCTTTGCTGCTGCACTGAAACCACATGCTTTTGATGGTTCAAACTATAAGAGATGGAAAGCACGTGCACTATTGTGGTTGACAGCGATGCAGTGCTTCTATGTTTCACGGGGCAAACGAAGTGAACCACCTCTTTCTCCTGAGGAAGAGGCTAAGTTCGAGGCTTCGGATTGCCTGTTCCGTGGAGCATTGATCAGTGTACTCGCTGACAACATAGTGGACGTGTACATGCACATGCCTTCTGGGAAGGACATGTGGGATGCACTTGAGGCCAAGTTCGGAGTTTCTGACGCCGGCAGTGAGCTGTATGTCATGGAGCAGTTCTATGACTACAAGATGGTCGATAACCGTTCTGTAGTAGAACAAGCTCATGAGATTCAGATGCTGGCTAAAGAACTTGAGAACAACAACTGTGAGTTGCCGGACAAGTTTGTGGCGGGTGGCATTATTGCCAAACTACCACCTTCTTGGTCGGACTTTGCCACTTCTCTAAAGCACAAGAGACAAGAGTTCAGTGTTTCTGATCTCATTGGCTCTTTGGGTGTTGAGGAGAAGGCGAGGGCAAAGGACGTGCGGGGCAAAAAGGTTGAGGGATGTTCTAGTGCCAATATGGTACAGAAGAAGAACCCTCATGCATCCCACAACAACAAGAAAGTCAAGCCTGATGTCAAACCCAAGGCTGCAACCAATTTTAAGAAAAAAGGCAAGGGAAAGGCAAAGGGAGACTGCTTTGTGTGTGGCAAGTCTGGGCATTGGGCCAAGGACTGTCCTGAGCGCAAAGACAGGAAGTCTGCCAACATGGTCATTAGCGAGGGCGGAGGAACATCGGGGTACGGTAAAATATTACCTACAGTTCTCTCTGTTTTTCATTCACCTGATTGGTGGGTGGATACTGGTGCTAATATTCATGTATGTGCTGACATTTCTCTGTTTTCTTCTTATCAGGTTGGGAGAGGTTCCTCCTTGTTGATGGGAAACGGGTCGCTTGCGGCTGTTCATGGTGTTGGTACGGTCGATCTGAAGTTTACTTCGGGAAAGACCGTGCAGCTGAAGAACGTGCAGCATGTCCCTTCAATAAAGAAGAATCTAGTTAGCGGCTCTCTATTGTGTAGAGAAGGTTTTAGACTTGTGTTTGAGTCCAATAAATGTGTCGTTTCTAAATATGGGACTTTTGTTGGAAAAGGTTATGACAGCGGAGGCTTGTTCCGCTTTTCTTTGAATGACATGTGTAATAATCATAATGCTGTGAACCATATTAGCGAGAATGATGAGTCAAATGTGTGGCATTCGCGACTCTGTCATGTGAATTTCGGTTGTATGACGCGCTTAGCTAACATGAGTTTAATTCCAAAATTCACTTTGGTCAAAGGTTCCAAGTGCCATACTTGTGTTCAATCGAAACAACCTCGCAAGCCTCACAAGGCGTCTGAGGCGAGGAATTTGGCACCTCTAGAACTTGTTCATTCCGATTTGTGCGAAATGAACGGCGTGTTGACTAAAGGGGGAAAGAAATATTTCATGACACTGATAGATGATTGTACTAGATTTTGCTATGTGTATCTATTGAAAACAAAGGATGAGGCATTGCATTACTTTAAAATCTATAAAGCTGAGGTAGAAAACCAACTTGAAAGGAAAATCAAACGGTTGAGGTCTGATAGAGGTGGGGAGTATTTTTCCAATGAGTTTGCATCCTTTTGCGAAGAGTTTGGAATTATTCATGAGATGACGCCTCCCTATTCACCCCAATCAAATGGGGTGGCCGAAAGAAAGAACCGTACTCTAACTGAGATGGTGAATGCCATGTTAGACACTGCGGGGCTTTCCAAGGAATGGTGGGGTGAGGCAGTTTTGACTGCGTGTCATGTCCTGAATAAAATTCCAATGAAGCATAAGGAAGTAACACCATTCGAGGAATGGGAAAGGAAGAAGTTAAATCTCTCATACCTACGAACATGGGGCTGTTTGGCCAAGGTAAATGTACCTATAGCCAAAAAGTGGAAACTTGGACCAAAAACTGTTGATTGTGTGTTTCTTGGTTATGCTATCCACAGTGTGGGTTATAGATTCTTAATAGTAAACTCTGGAGTACCCGACATGCATGCTGGTACAATTCTTGAGTCCAGAGATGCTACATTCTTTGAGAATGAATTTCCTATGAAATATACACCTAGCACTTCTAGTAAAGAAACTGTCATGCCCCATGAGCACTTTGCACCGATAGAACACAATGATCAAACGCCTGAGGAAAATCCTGAGGAGGACAACATTGTAGATACTCGCAAGAGTAAGAGACAAAGGGTTGCAAAATCCTTTGGAGATGACTACATTGTATACCTCGTGGATGACACCCCAAGAACCATAGAAGAGGCATATTCATCTCTTGACGCTGACTACTGGAAGGAAGCAGTACGCAGTGAAATGGACTCGATTATGTCTAATGGTACTTGGGAAGTCGTTGAGCGTCCATATGGGTGCAAGCCCGTAGGATGCAAATGGGTTTTCAAGAAAAAGCTTAGGCCTGATGGTACAATCGAAAAGTACAAGGCAAGGCTTGTGGCCAAGGGTTATACCCAAAAGGAAGGCGAGGACTTCTTCGACACATACTCACCAGTTGCTCGCTTGACCACGATTCGAGTACTACTTGCTCTGGCAGCCTCTCATGGTCTTCTCGTCCATCAGATGGACGTTAAGACAGCTTTCCTAAACGGAGAGCTGGAGGAGGAGATCTATATGGATCAACCAGACGGGTATGTACTAGAAGGTCAGGAGGGAATGGTGTGTAAACTATTGAAATCCTTGTATGGCCTCAAGCAAGCACCTAAGCAATGGCATGAGAAGTTTGACACCACGCTTACATCTGCAGGCTTTGTTGTGAACGAAGCTGACAAATGTGTATACTATCGCTATGGTGGGGGAGAAGGGGTGATCTTGTGCTTATATGTCAATGACATACTGATCTTTGGGACCAGCCTTAATGTGATTGAGGAGGTCAAAGACTATCTGTCCAAGAGTTTTGAAATGAAGGATTTGGGAGAGGCTGATGTTATTCTTAACATCAAACTACAAAGAGAAGATGAGGATGGGATTACACTTGTGCAATCCCACTATGTGGACAAGGTTTTAAGTCGCTTTGGATATAGTGACTGCAAGCCAGCTCCTACTCCTTATGATCCCAGCGTGCTATTAAGGAAAAACCAAAGAATAGCAAGGGATCAACTGAGATACTCTCAAATCATTGGTTCATTGATGTACTTGGCTAGCGCAACGAGGCCTGACATCTCATTTGCTGTAAGCAAGCTGAGCCGGTTTGTCTCAAATCCGGGAGATGATCATTGGCAGGCTCTGGAAAGAGTAATGCGCTATCTAAAGGGCACTATGAGCTATGGAATTCACTATACCGGGTATCCAAAAGTACTAGAAGGGTATAGTGACTCAAACTGGATATCTGATGCTGATGAGATAAAAGCCACAAGTGGATATGTGTTCACACTTGGAGGTGGCGCTGTTTCCTGGAAGTCTTGCAAGCAGACCATCTTAACGAGGTCAACAATGGAAGCAGAACTTACAGCACTAGATACTGCGACAGTTGAGGCCGAGTGGCTTCGTGAACTCCTGATGGATTTGCCGGTGGTTGAAAAACCAGTGCCAGCTATCCTAATGAACTGCGATAATCAAACAATGATTATTAAAGTGAACAGTTCAAAGGACAACATGAAGTCATCTAGACAAATCAAGAGAAGACTGAAATCTGTCAGAAAGCAGAAAAACTCCGGAGTGATAGCATTGGACTATGTCCAAAAGGCTAGAAATCTGGCAGATCAGTTTACCAAGGGGCTACCACGTAATGTGATTGACAGTGCATCGAGGGAAATGGGCTTGATACCCACCTAAGGTTGCATAATAGTTGAAACCTGTGCATTATGATCGGAGATCCCGTGAATTTGGATGGTGAAACAAACTATTGTGTGACTAAGAGAAGAGACCCTTGAAAGGGGCTCATTTTCATGATGTGCTTCTCTTCTTTCATGCATGGTAGGATGGCTTATGTCTTAATGTGATCCGAGTGGCTTTTCCAAGCAGAGATGTTGACCTGCAGAACATCTCAGAAGGAACACATCTATATGAGTTCGACTGCTAGTCACAGTCTATGAGGTTTGGGCGATCTCTAGTTACTCATGAAAGGCCTGGAGTTTGACTTATATGCTCCAAACAGAGGGGATGCAAACGGCAGCCCAGTACCAGTCAAGGTTCTGAGTGAAATCTGATCACACAAAACTCACAATTCAAGGCATAGTCCATTGTTAAGTTGTGGTCTGATGTAGCTCATTTCCTAGGTGGAAGTTCAACTTAACAGTCTCCACCAAAACCCTGGTATATCAAACAGGCACAACATTGAGAACATTTCTTATGAGCCTTGAAATTTGGTGGGGATTGTTAGAATAATTGGGCTAGGCCCAACTATAATATTAAATCTCAAAGGCCCATAATAAGTGTTGAGGATAATAATACCACCTCAGGATTTAAGCGAGAAATATCTCAACCTAAATAAGGAGTTATTGGAGGCTCCCTGTTGACCAGTTGAGGTAGGGGTCGGAATGCCACACGCGCGCGCGCCGGGCCGGGCGTGGGCGTGGCTGGCTGGCGGCGTGCGTGCGTGCGTCACGTCGCTATCCTTTTGCAGCCACTAACCCACGTTCCCACGATTCCCTCCGCAACAGCGCGTCCACGTTCTTTCTCCTGATAGATAAGGAGGCCGCGAGTCCGATCCGTCTTCTTCGCTTCTTTCCCGGTGTTAGTTTCTTCTTCTCCGCGTCTGAGTTGCTCTCGCTTCCTCGCTTCTGATCTCTTGCGCGCACGAGAGATTGGAAGGAGCAGTGCCTCCGAAACCACACCTTCGCCTGAGATCTGCACCGGGTAGGCGGGTGATCAGGTTTTTGGGGAGTGCTTCCCGCACGACTGCTCATCGCCATGTCTGGAGTTGCCGCCGCCACTGCTGGCGGAGGTGGTACGCCGCCGACAGGAGCTGGATCCGGAGCTGGTGCGCCAGGAGGTGCCGTGAACGACAACAACAACGGAGGCAATTCTGCCACACCATCCAGCGGAGGGCCATTCTCGGGGTATAATCTTCTCCTCCTGCTACTGTTGTTAGCGCTATTCCTGTTCCCTTTGTTAGCGCTATCGCTATACTATGTGCGCTATGTTCTTGTTCCTGTTCTACATGATGCCTCTAGCATGTTATCGCATTACTGGTATGTTCCTGTTCCTGACATTCATGATGCGCATAGTATGCTACTGGTTATGTTAAGATCACCCTACACTGCTTATGCCATGATCATTGTTTCAATTTCTTGGATTAAAATATGCCGATTAATGACTATATTTCCAACATCTTTTTCATATTTTTTTTACCAAAGATTGTTTTTTCTTAATCTTCTCCATTATTATACTCCTATTTGTCTCTGTTTTTTGCACTGATAACTGGAGCAAATCTGGGCCGAGCAATTAGTAGTATATGCAGTCAAATGAACGGGGAAAAATGAGAAGTACATGAAAGGAACTGATTTTGTGACTCACCATTTGAATGAGGAAGGGAGAAAAGTATCAAATCTGGAGCTTGATGCATGAACAGTTGTATATATGATGAGGAAAATGGAACTTTGCATGCCACAACTGTAGCCTCCTATAACAAAACTTTTATTGTTTACTCGTTTTTTTTCCTCTGCTTTCGTAATGAGGATCTGGGCGTATACTTCGAATCATATTTCATTACGCACATAATTGACTATTTCTGACTGCAGCTTGTCTTATTGTTGAAAAGGAAAGGATGATTAGTTGTAGGATAGTACATGAGCTATGATGTTTTAACTCTACTTTTTTCAGCGCAATATGGTAACCAGCTTAATCAAACCCATCTAATGATTTAGTTTTTAAGTAAGAATATTTGTTTGAGAGATAGTATAGAATGGTAAAATGGCACTTGAACTTTAAACTGAGATTTTTGGGAATGAGAGTTCTATACATTATCAAATATGGCACAATTCATCCTTGAAACGATGTGACATAATATAACAGTTCATGTCCTGAGCAGAGCAAGCTAGTCTGGATGGAAAATACATAACAGAGCAAGCATGGTATCATTTTTATTATTTTTTTGTCAAAGAGAACTTGAATACTCTCTAATTCAACATTGTTTTCTTAACCTTTTTCATATTTATACTCCTGTTTGTCTCTCGTTTTTTTGCATTGAGAATGGAGAACTCTGGGATCAGTAGATGTAGTCAAATAAATGGGGAAAAAAGAGAAGTACATGAAAGGAACTGATTTTGTGTGACTCACCAAGAAGCGTGTGAGAAATGGGAAAAAGCACACAAATCATGCATGAACTTCTAGTTGTATACTTGTATATGAAGGGTAAAATGGAGCAGTTAAAAGTAGCACCACATAAATATCATCTGCTATCACCAAACTGTGTTCTTTGCATCTTCCTCCTCGCTTTTCATGATGATAAACCAGACTAAATTAGCTATTAGTATACTTTTACTTGGTGATAAAGAGATTGGAGAAAAACTAATAAAATAAAGTTATCATGCAAAATCCTAAAATTATTTTAGAGAAAAAATTGCACACCAGCATTCTTCCACGCCGGTTGAATTCAATGCATGTACTTCTATGCATAGATAGAATCTGCATTATGCGAAGTAGACCAACAATCGCTGCCCAAAAGACTTGGTAAGTTAAGACATAACTAACCATGTTCATACATGTTTAAATCACATTGCATTTATCACATGTGAATTTAATTCACAACAAAATCAATTATATTTATTTGTTGCAGATGTACATAAGTGTGAGCCCAATTGGTCGATCTATCTACACTCGAACATGTCAATGGCAAGACAATAGAAGTGTGACAGGAGTAGGTCGCCTCCACCTCGTATGTGATGACCAACTTTAGGCTGCAACTGCTCACCTCTCGCCACCAACCAGCATGGTACCAAGCGTCCCAAATGGAATTCACCATGTCTGCCACTTCTACACGCTACATGCTACAACTGCAAGATCTATACTCCATATATGCGAGAGCTATAGTTTATGGAAGTTAGACTTTAGGAAATGTATATGTGATTCTTTTAGATAGGTAGGACATGTATATGTATGAACATTACGCATATATTTGTTCTTTCTATGGACTAAAAGAAACAAGGCTAAATATCTATCACAACATATGTATTTGTAGGTACTAATTAAAGATTGATTCTCCACAGCAAAATAATGAGATGCGTTTACCCTGTCAAGCGAATTAATAGCTAGCTAGTATTTGGTCTGATAAATCCTAATTATATAATTTTAGAAAAAGAGAAAATAAATTTAGCATTCATACATTACTATATTACAATTACATCTCCAAACTACAAAACAGTCCCTTGCCATTTACAAACACCCCCCTAAACTTCACACAAATCCTCACAGCTATGCCAAGCCCTAACTACATCACCTAGCTCCATTCTCAGCTGCTCCCATCCGAACCCCTGCACCTCGCCGCCGTTGCCGTCGACGTCGACGGTGACCTCCAGCCTTAGATCGACGAGCAACAGCGGTGACTGCCTAGAGACTTAGTAAGTTAAACTAAGTTACTGAGATTAACAAATTAAGTACATTTCGTACATGTTTGAATCACATTATCTATCTTTTCTTTCTAATTAAGTTTGATACGAAGTGAAATTAATTATATTTGTGAATCACCTGAGGTCGTTATTTATTTGTGGCTATGGTATGTTTCCACTGTCCTATTTGTCCCCTAGTTCAGGTAGAATTCACCATGTTCTAACTCTGGGTGGATTTGCAATATAAGTGCAACCGATCTAGATGGTACAAGTGCACAAGATTATTATCAGCATAACAAATCAACAACGCATACACGCATGGAGCTAAAGATTATGGACATACAGGTTGCATTGAGTACGTACAGAAGTCTGGAGACGTATCTTTTTTTTTATTTTCCATTTCTCAAAAATTAATTGGTGCTTGCCTTAACACCTTATTATTAGATTTGTAGGACTGATCTAACACCATATGCCATTACGCATATAATTGACTATTTCTGACTGCAGCTTGTCTTATTGTTGAAAAGGAAAGGAGGGTTAGTTGTAGGATAGTAGATAATCAGCTATGATGTTTTAACTATACTTTTTTTTTAATGTTAAAAAAAAAACTATACTTTTTTTCAGCGCAATATGGGAACCAGCTTGATCAAACCCATCTAATGATTTTGTTTTAAGTAGGAATATTTTTATTATAATCTCTTCTTGATTGAGAGAGATTATAGAATATAAAGGCATCCATGTGGCACCCTGAACTTTAAAGTGAGCTTTTTTGGAATGAGAGTTGCTACACAATATCAAATGTGACATAGTATAACAGTTCATGTCCTGAGCAGAGCAAGATAATCTGGATGATAAATACAGAACAGAGCAAGCATGGTATCTTTTTTTTCTTAATTTTTTGTCAAAGAGAACTTGAATAAACTCTAGTTCAACATTGTTTTCTTAACCTTTTCCATATTTATACTCCTGTTTGTCTCTCGTTTTTTGCATTGAGAATGGAGCAACTCTGGCGGCAGTATATGCAGTCAAACAAATTAATGGGAAAAAAAAGAGAAGTACATGAAAGGAACTGATTTTGTGTGACTTACCAAGAAGCGCGTGAGAAAAGGGAAAAGCATCACAAATCATGCATGAACTTTTAGTTGTATACTTGTATATAAAGTGTAAAATGGAGCCGTTAAAAGTAGCACCACATAAATGTCATCTGCTATCACCAAACTGTGTCCTTCGCATCTTGCTCCTCAATTTTCATGATGATGAACTAGACTAAATTAGCTGTTAGCGTGATTTGGTAATGAGAAATTGGAGGAAAACTAATTAAATAAAGTTGTCATGCAAAATCATAAAATTATTTTAGAGAGAAAATTTCACACAAGTAGTAATCTATACTGGTTAAGTCAAATGCATATACGTCCATGTTAAGTCAAATGCATATACGTCCATGCATTGATGAATTTACATTCTCGCTAACTGCCCAGAGATTTAGTTAAGACAGAACTAACCACATTCATACATGTTTAAATCATATTAATTTTATATCCCGTGAGCTAATTTAGGTATAAGAAGTAAATCATATTACTTCTATATGCCGTGAGCTAATTTATGTATAAGAATCAAAATCAATTATATTTATTTGTTTGTTACATAGACCAAGTTAGAGATGTTAATAAGTGTGTGTCCCAATAGCAAAGATAATCGATTCCACGTTACGGGGCTAGGTCGCCTCTACCTCGGACATGATGTCAACTTCTGGATATAGTTCTTTGCCTCTGTTGCCCTCATCGCCGCCAGCGTGCTAACTAAATGAAATCATCGCCGCCAGCGTGCTAGCTAGGGGTCCAAATGAAATTCACCATGTTTGTAGCTTCTCCAGGCTACATACTGCAAGCCCAAGGTTACATGTTAGG
Organism: Oryza sativa Japonica Group; assembly: GCF_034140825.1. Lineage (NCBI taxonomy): Eukaryota > Viridiplantae > Streptophyta > Magnoliopsida > Poales > Poaceae > Oryza > Oryza sativa. The sequence goes on from NC_089046.1 coordinate 26,156,783, forward strand.
AAATTTAGACCATGGAAAATGCATTTATAATTTTTTAGATCTTTAGGACATGCATATGTACGAGCATTATATGCATTAGGAAGAAGGGGTAATTGTCTACACATGTATTTTAGATTTGTAGGTGATTGTAAAGATTATTCTCCCCAAAAGAAAATATTGTGTTTAATCTGCAAACTAAGGGAGTTAAGGTAGCGAAAATAATGAGTTGTGTTTGCGCTGCAAACTAAGAGAGTTGTAGCTAGCTAGCACAGTAGCACAGTACATAGTACCTTCTCATAAATCCTAATAATTATATATCTCTACTATTATAAAAATTGAAGATGTTTTGCCGGTATTTTAGTACGTCATCCGCATTTGTGTTGGTTTTTAAGTTCATTCGCTTTTGGAAATACATATCCGTGTTTGAGTTGGATTGTAAATTCGTTTGCTTTTAAAAATACAAAAGGGGTCATATAAGGAATCTCTTTAATAAAACTCGCATGCTAAATTGAGATGGAAGTCGGACTTCTAAATGCAGCTAATAATTTTCTAAAAAATATCTAAGCGAATTCCCACAGTGAATTTCATTATAGCTAAACCGCACAAATATAATAAGATTAAAATAGCATTCACCACCCGTTGCAACGCACGGTCATTTTTTTAGTAATTATATAATTTAAAAGAAAAATGTTGAGAATAAATCTAGCATTCATACATTGCTATATTATACAATTACATCTCCAAACTACAAAAGAGTCCCTTGCCATTTACAAACACCCCCCTAAATTTCACACAAATCCTCACAACTATGCCAAGCCCTAACTACATCACCTAGCTCCATTCTCAGCTGCTCCCACCCAAACCCCTTCACCTCGCCGTCGCCGCCGTCGACGTCGCCGGCGGCGACCTCCAGCCTCAGCTCGACGAGCAACAGCGGCGGCGCCACCTCCGACATCTCCACCGACATCGCGGCGATCCCCGACGACAGCCGCCCCCCCGCCAGCGGCAAGCACTCCACCCCTTTCTTCCCCACCACCACCACGTACCCGAGCTTCCCGCCGGCGAGGCCGAGCTGCTCCAGCGTCTTCTCCGGCGACGCCGTCGTCGTGAACCGCTTCTCCCTTAGGCTCTTGTCGTGTTCGCCGAACAGCCCGGACAGGTCGAGCCCGGGAGACATGGAGATGATGTCGAACGCGTTCAGCGGCGGCGGCGGCGCCGCCTGGAACGCCACGGCGCGCTCTGGCTCGCCGTTGAGGAGGCCGTCGAGCTGGGAGTCGACGCTGAGCGAGCGCTTGAACCACGGGTGGTGCGCCGCCAGCGACTCGACGGCGACGCGGGTGTCCGGGTTCGGGTCGAGCAGGCGGCTCACCAGGCGGCGCGCCGGCTGGGACACCCACCGCGGGAGCTCGTACTCGCGGCGGTGCGCCTTCCGGCACATGTCGGCGATGTTGGAGTCGTCGAAGGGGAGGTGGCCGGCGAGGAGGACGAAGAGGATGACGCCGCACGACCACGCGTCGGCCTTGGCGCCGTCGTAGGCCCTGCGGCGGAGCACCTCGGGCGCCGCGTACGCCGGCGTGCCGCACGCGGTGTGGAGGCGGCCGTCGTCGCGGAGCGTGTCCGGGAGCGCGGCGAGGCCGAAGTCGGAGACCTTGAGGTTGCCGTCGCCGTCGAGGAGGACGTTCTGCGGCTTCACGTCACGGTGCGCCACGCCGCGCGCGTGGCAGTAGGACAGCGCGTCGACGAGCTGGACGAACACCCGGCGCGCCGCGCTCTCGGGCAGGCGCCGCCGCGGCAGCGCCGCCAGCCTCGACAGGAGGTCGCCGCCGGTGGCGAGCTCCATGACGAGGTAGATCCTGGCGCGCGTGGCGAGCACCTCGTGGAGGCGCAGCACGTGCGGGTGGCGCAGCCGCCGCATCGCCGCCACCTCCCGGAGCACGCGCGGCGCCATGCCCGCCGTGCCCATCACCTCCGCCTTGTCGATCACCTTCACCGCCACCGCCTCGCCGCCGGCCACCGCGCGCGCCAGGTACACCTTGGCGAACGTCCCTCGCCCAAGCATCCGCCCAAGCTCATACTTGCCGAGAAGCGGCTCGCCGCCGCCGCCGCCGCTCTTCTTCTTCCTCGCGTCCATGGCAGCCATGGCCATGGACACCAACCACAAACACCTTCAAGATTTGGTGTCTTAGGTTTAGTTTGTTGAATGATGAGTTGTGTGTGTGTGTATGTGTGTGTTGGGTTTATATGATGGAGGTGAGTTGGCTGTCTTAATTAGTTTGGTTAGTTAATTAACCATCTTAGTTGGGTTAGTTAACCATGGTTAGTGTCATCTTAATTATAATTGGTATAAAGGACACATTGCAACCAATAGAGTGATGCAACATTGGAGTAGTTTCTGGGTGGAGTGATCATGTGTAGGGGGTTTATGTGTACCAAAGGGTGTCGTCTAACCATCTGATATCGATAAATTATTATATTTTATAACATATATTATTTCACGCAATTTGTTCTTAATTAGGCGTTTTCTCGAACATAAACCTTAATTTACTATACATACGGAAAAGGAAAATATGTGTATGATTCAACTGTATCATACTCCCTCCGTATTTTAATGTATGACGCCGTTGACTTTTCGACTAACGTTTGACCATTTGTTTTATTTAAAATTTTTGTGCAAATATAAAAATATTGATGTCATGTTTAAACAACATTTGATGACGAATCAAGTCATAATAAAATAAATGATAATTACATAAATTTTTTTGAATAAGACGAATGGTCAAACGTTGGATAAAAAGTCAACAGCGTCATACATTAAAATATGGAGTTAGTACTATTTGTGGTTGTTTTGAGGTGTGGGGTTGATGTGTCCATTCTGGTGGTGGCATTATGTTGCAAATTGGCCATTGATATTTGCAAGCTGGTGGGCCATGCTTGAGCTGCAGCTGCTACCATAGTGTTGACAATGGCCCTCCATGGGCCAATATATATGTATGTTGGCAGATGGAATCTGTCACCAAGATGCCTTTGCCTGAACCTCAAGACAACAGGAAAAAATATCACCAGGTTTAATTTCCTCTAAGTGGCCACCAACCCACTTTATTATAATCTAAGGAATTGTTTGGAATACAGTGATCATTCTGCAGGAATTAAATAGAAAAAAAAATCAGTAGTGCAAGGTCCCTATTTTGTGGTCAATTCTTTGGGCACGTAAGTTTTCAGTTCCATAGATCAAACTGCATATGTTTGTATCTGCTATGTTTGGCTCAATCTGATTCAATCAGCTTGATTATTTCATATATGAAGGTTCCTGAGTAATGACCAAATATCACTGTTGAAGGAAAAGGGAAAACTGAAGAAGAAAGCTGAGAACAGTAGAGGTAAGAGTGTGAAAACAACTGACACATATCATTGTTGAACTCTGATCTTTTTTCTCGAACGCGCAAGTTGAACTCTGATCTAGTATTAGACTTAATGAGCAACTAATCAATCACTTCTCTCCATTTAGCTATCCTATTTCCTATCAGTATATGTCTCACTTGGACAGTGATACAACATTCTCTGATAGTAGATCGCAGGTTAAATTGTTCCTAGAAATGAATATTCAGTTTTTCTTTCTAATTCTTGGATGCATGTGAATTGTGGTTCAGAGTTTCAGACAGCACAACTTTAAGGGATTTGTTGGAATAGCAAAATAGCGTCCCAAAGATTTGCAGTCAGTGTCAGGTTGGTCGTTTTCTAGTATTAATTATAGCATATTTCTGTTTTCTTGCAAAAATTTATTAAGGATTTGTTGCTACCTCGTATGTAGTTTTGTGCAACTTCCTCTCATTGGCAACCATTTTTCAGATAAACTCTCATTGGAACATATATACCAGTTTGGTTGCTTCAGAGCAACTAGTACTTTATGTTGATTTCTTTCATTGAGGAAGAATTAACAATGTTTCAAGCAAAAGCTTTTGGAAAAGAAGAAGACTTCCATTAAATTGTAAAATAAAAGGTGGCATATCCTCATTCTTTGATTAATCTCTAAATGTGCAACAATAAAGATGCTAGGGCAAAAGCATCGTCTTGGCTTTAATCTTTACATTTGGCTAAAGATCACCACTAATCATCGTCTAAAGAAAGATCTCTTCTGATATCAGTATACATTGCAAAGCAAGACAAACCCATATTTAAAGCAAATAAGCAATACAAGATGATCTTCTCCACAAGCACTCAGATTTTCTTTTTCCAACTAATGGCAAATGATTTGTCCTTGCTCACTAACTAATATTCTGAGAGCTAGACCTGCATGCTCTGAATCCCAAGGATAAGAACAGAGTATTAAATTGAGCACATGATCGATTGAATGCATTTGTCACATGGCATTTCTAAATGCATACTCCGTCCATCCTAAAGAAAACGAGAAGGATATGTCCAGATTCGTAATCAGAAATTGGTTTTTTTCTAGGATGAATGGAGTACCAATGAATTATAAAACATGGACTAGAACACATTTCTTGTCTTCAATCTTACCATGCTGAATTGATGCTACAGTTGGGCCTACAAATTTAGCAGGATCTGTTGTTTGTTTCAGACATTAAGACCCATGCTTTGGCCAGAGCATTGATCACTGCATTTGTCCATGTTGTTTAATTAACAAGTAGGAGTAGAATAGAAGCTGATTGGTGGCAGAGGTAGATGAGATATTTTCAGAGAAGGCATCAAGAGTGCCTTATGTGAGCAGGCATAAATGTATATTCCCCAGCTTGATTGGTTTGACAGGTAAAATTATTCTGCTGTTGATTGGCTCATATGAACAACTGGGGAAAACATATCACATATATTTTTTGTTATCTTCTCAGTAGAAGTATCCTGACAACCATAGTTGTGACCTTCCAAGTTTGGCCACCTAAGAAAATATTTTTTATTAGGTGATATTTTTGCATGAAGCTTTGAGGGAAAAAAAAGGTTTTTTGTTCTTTTGTCAGAAGTATATAATGGATTTAGGTCCAACCTGGCTATAAACATATGTTCTATTTTTTAGATACATCTAACATTTAGTTTTCAGCCATTCCGAAAGGCCTATTTCTGTTTGAGAGTACTCCATGCCATATTTTGCGAATGTGAACTGATATTTTTTTTATATCACCCAATTTCAAGTGACAAGTGGAAAACAAGCAAGAGAGTGACCCAGAATATGTCTCTTGATCTGTCGTCCATTCACTGAAACTGACACCAAGGATTCATATCACAACTTTTGTAGGAGAGCATGCATCTTCCACTTACAAATTTTTACATAAAATTGCACATTCAGTCTCTAAACTTATTCGCGAGAGGAATTTCTACTAACTAATAAGGTTGGCTGAAAATCTGAGAGATGTTTTCTTATTTGGGTGACTTACTGATGAGCTCTAAGGCCAACCAATATATATTTGGGTATATTTTGTGATCATTTTCAATGTCCATTTATGGTGATTGTCAGTTTCTCTAGATCGCCGTTTCTTGATAAATTGACATACTGGCAGGTCATGGTTTTCAAAGCACAAGTGGATGACAAAAGTAGAAGGCGACTGAAAAGTGAAAACACCAGCACATCTATTGTCCATTTCAAGAAGTTGTCTTACCTTTCAAGCAAAGACCAGCCATGACATATATATCTACCAAAATCAAATTTGGCGAAAATTCACGCATGCCCGTATCGAAAAACTTCGTCGAATACAATTGAATACACTTTGTCCACAACCAAAATAGTTATACTGAAAACCACATTTGCATCAGCCCTTCCACATCGATCATTGATAACATGCTTCCTGAACTTTTCTTCAGTATCTGAAATTCTGAACTCTGAACTTTCTGAACCGAAAAATGTTGGACAAATTAGTCGACAGGAAATTGACGACAGCCAAGCAACCCAGCGATGCGTCAGCTTCCAGGGCGGGGCCGAATGATTGGTGGGCCCCACATGTGCGCTGCTGTCCACACATTCCAGTGGGTGTGGGCCCGGGCGTGACATGCAATGTGGGCCCGAGGAAGGTGCCACGCCAGATTTGGATTCTCGAGGAGCCACAGCCACTAGCTACCGGATCTCTGCCTAACCTGACGAACACACCAAGAACTACTCGAGCATTCGACGAATATGCAGAACAAAATTAAGGTTGCTGCCGATTGTCGTCGTTTTAGGGTTTTGATTATACTCCTGAGTTCTAAAATTGTTGTCCTTTTAGAATTTAAAGTTTATCTAAAATAATTATCTTTATAGAGTACTAATTATCTCACCAATCACTTCCAATTTAAATTTCTCTCAACCGTACTCCCACATCTAACAAAAAAAAATCATATAATGAGGAATCACATAGTTTTTTTCCTGAAATCTTAATCTATGTTAAATAACTTAGAACAATAATTATTTTAAAACGGGTTGAGTATAATGGTTGCAGGTGAAGTGTTCCTGTCGTAATCACTAACTACACTATAACATAGTCGTACTACATATGGATGCATGAGAGCTAGTGGTCCTAATTGGAAGGTGGGGATTAAAATGTGCTAGTTAATTAGTGACTAGTCATATTATAAACATTTGGCGTTTTGCTGATATTTTTGTTAATTAGTTTATTAATTATTTAATTACTAGGGCATTGTTTTTTTGTGTTGCAAACTGAAGTTATATAGCCATTGTTAGTGGTGTGGAAAATGTGCCGCTGAATGGAATTGTTCCAGTCTTTATAAGAAAAAACACACTAACAATTTAGTAGTGTTAAAATTTGCTTTGATTCTGATACTACCAAATTTTAGTAGGGTATAAAAAACCGAAACAGTCGTAGGTTCACTGTGTCTTTGATATAGTGACCTCTCCTTATATATATGCTTTCACTTACACCCTAAATGCATATATATACGAGTCAACTTTAAGAGTTGATTAGCAAAATTAATTAGGCAGTGATCATGCATGCGTGAACTGTAATCTCCGAAGATTACACATGATGATGGCCCTCACAAAATTCCCATCAACGAGTAGGAATGAACGAATGAATGAAGCCATGCATCATCCTGTTGGAGCATAGTATACTTGACTACCACATCAATGTTCATATTTAATTCGGATAATTATATATGTGCACCATATATAGAGATTAAATATATTTCAGTGGGGTCCTTAAGTTTAGAAACCAACGGACGAGAACGATCTAATCATGTACAGGTATATGTTAACTATAATATATAATACTCACCATCAAGGTTAACCCTGGCCCGCCATGATCTAGGTCTGGATCGTGGTTCACTGTCAATGATTTTCTCTCCTTTAATTATTAGCTAATTTGATACCTGATGTCTGATGATATATGTATTAGAGTGAACTGTAATTTGAACCATCTTTTATTACTAATGTTTCACTTTAAACCATCCTTAAAAACTGATCGAATGTCACTTTTTAAAGTTTGGATCGCCTAACTCTCTTTTCTGCGATATTATACCTATCGAGGTGCTCCCCGTCAGTTGTTACAACAACCATGTCTAGCCTTCCTTCTGGCAAAGATATAGCGTGCACGTAGATGAGGAGTTCATCGGTGTGTCAGAGCCGATGTATTTAGGATCATTGATGTTTATAGAAGAAGTCGTTTCGAATGGTTTAAACTGTAATAATGATAAAAAAAATCTGGTCTAAAGCGAAAAGATCGGTTATTTAAAAATGATCCAAAGTGAAACTTAAAAAGAAAAAAGTTGGCTCGTGCTGCAGTTCACTCTATATAGTATTTGGTGGCGAGCATGAGTATTGACTATGAGCAAAAAAAAAACTATATGTATCCTATAAATATAGGTAGAGCTAGCTGGTCAGGAAGATGCTGAGATGATGAAATTGGTTAATCGACAGAATGTAAGTTAACCGATTAATTTTGTCAGGTTTCGTCGTCGGACGTTGGTTATATAGGACTTGCAGGTACATAGAATTATATATATGCTGTTGATTTATAATCTACTGGTTCAGGTTCTCTCAATCTGATGGGATTAGAGCTAGTTGCTGGATAACTACCCTTGTAATACAATCTGCATCTGAAATATTTCTGCGTGGCCAAGTCAAACTCAAACTGCTATATAATTATGTGCAAAATAATCCTAATATATACTCTCTCTCTCTCTCTCCATTTTTAAATATTTAAACTTTTTAAAATATGTTTGACCGTTCATCTTATTCAAAAAATTTAAGTAATTATTAACTATTTTTCTATCATTTGATTCATTGTTAAATATACTTATATGTATACGTATAGTTTTACATATTTTACAAAAGTTTTTGAATAAGACGAACGATCAAATATGTGCTAAAAAGTTAACGATGTCAACTATTTAGAAACGGGGGGTAATATCAGGTCTCGGTGTAGCCAGAGACCCTGTTTAAAGCAAGGACCGTCCCGTAGATATTTTAGGCCCTGAGCTGTGCGGAATTCTAACGATCGAATTTTAAAGATAAAAATGAAATTAGTACAATTTGGAGGAGTCCAGTATATAATTCATAGCAACACAAAATGGAGCGAAACTTAGCAATGTATTGTGCATTGATCAATATTCAATAATTCATTAAAACACTAAGGTATTACTTCCTCCGTTTCACAATGTAAGTCATTCTAGCATTTCCCACATTCATATTGATGGTAATGAATCTATATAATATATATATCTAGATTCATTACCATCAATATGAATGTGGGAAATGCTAGAATGACTTACAGTGTGAAACGGAAGGAGTAAAAGATAGGGACAATGTTAGGGCACGACGACAGGCAGCCGATCGAGCACAAAGTACGGTAACCGTCAAGAGTGGTCGAGCATCATCGATCAAGAAAACAAAACTATACTCCCTAGACAAAGCCTCCTAAGGTACACTTAGAGCTTTGTTCGACCAAATAACATCCAAATCTTTTTACATACGGATGTTCTTTTAGTCCGCCTACAATTAAATAGACGGTCCGTAAAATTCGTTTTTGTACGTAGTTGGGTGGGCTAGCATGTACCAATTGTACTATAGACATTGACCCCTGAGGCCCTGAAGCGATCATAGGATTATTTTCCTATTATATGCATAATATGAAAAAAAATAAAACATATGCTCCTAGATAGAAGATATATAATGCTGTAAATCATTTCCATTATTAAAAGGTAAAAAAAGGATAATTGTGGAAGAGCCTTTGCTGGCGGTGGCTAGAAGGGGCTTGGCCTCCCCCGTGTCTTGAAATTTTGCGCTGATTTTACTGCAGATTTAGCAAATTTTGTTTAAAGAAATTAACACTCTCAGCACGACAGCAAGGTCTCCAGCAAATAAATTGTGTTTGGTGGCTCCGATCCGCCACCTTTGGTTTTCTGAGTGCATGTCTGCATATATATCAGGTGGAAACCAGTAGAGCTCACTAAAACTAGGATGTGGGCCTGCATAAGCCCATTCAAAACACAAGCTGCACCTGATGGGGAATAAGTCAACTTTGACTCTCCTAAATATAGCTCTAATCATATTTGTATCACTCAACCGCAATACCGGATATCTCCAACCCCAACTATCGAAATCGGTGCAACTTGACTTTCTCGTTGATTTTAAAAGTGGTTTTTGCTGACATGACACGTTGACTTGGTCCACTATGCTGACGTGGCAGCCTAGTTACAAAAATACAAGTGACACATGTAAGTGAATAAGAAATAGTTTTAAAAAAATAACTGTAGGACCCACTGGTCAGCCTCCTTCTTCCTTCTCTACCTTTTCCCCTCAACAACTCCATGCCCAGTGTGTTGCTCATGTCGACAGGGCTGACCCGGATTGCTGCCTTCCTCCCTGTTGACGTGCGGGAGAGCTATATTTTGAGGGACACAAAATGGACTTATGCCATCTGATGGAGACGGAGAGAGGCAGAGAGCTCTCTCCACAGGCCCATTCAGCACCGTATCAGATGGAAGGCCCATAATCCTCTGCAGCTCAGTTCAGCCCACTAGAGGACTTCTGCTCGAGTTCTAGTCTTTCATGGATGGGGAAGGTCCACTTTAGTTCTTTCAATTAAGGGTCGAGAGGAAAGAAAAAAAAATGGATGGATGACATTATGTAGACGTACGATGCTATTTTTCATATGTAACGTCCTACTATTTTTATCTACATGTAAACACCATGTAGACGTCACGTCAGATGAAGACAAGTCAACATATCACGTGGGTGCCATATCAATCGACACCACCTTAAACAACTAAACCATCTTGGGACTTATACTGGTTTTTAAAGATGTGGGTTGCGTTATATTCAGTTTTGAGATACTGAGGGATACGATCTAAACTTTGACCTATATTTGAGGGATCTAAAGTAAACTTTTTCCTTCATGGTTTTTTGGCTGTCTCAGGCCCAGAAACAAAAATGGCCCAGCTACCACCTGAGTTTGGAATTCCCGTGAGTTTTGAGGTACTGTAGCAGGCAGGCTCGCTCTTTGTTCGTTTGGACTTTAGAGGAAGCGGCGAAGTCAACGCGACGGGTTGACTTGGTCGGATAGATTTCCTGATTTTTTTTAAAAAAAAAGAAAGTAAAATACGGTGAGGCGCGCGCATGGTTGACGTGTCACCGTCGGATCGGCCGTACAATCGATCGATGGGTAAAGTAAAAATTGGAACACTAGCGAATTAAATTTACTGAAAGTCAACGGTTGCAACAATTGGGCCACACGATGTAGGAGCCGAGCCGTACGGCTTGGTTCAGGAATAGATGATACTCCATTTCAGGTTATAAAACGTTTTTGACTTTAATCAAAATTAAACTATTATAAATTTCATTAATTTTGTAGAAAATAGTAGTAATATTTTTAACCCAAGATAAATATATTACAAAAATTTATTTGTTTTGAGTTAAAAATATTACTACTTTTTTCTATAGAATTAGTTAAATTTAAAGTAGTTTGACTTTAACCAAAGTCAAAACGTGTTATAACCTGAAACGGAGGGACGTTGGTGGGCTGGTGGCTACTTGTAATTAAGCTGGCGGTCAATAGTAAGCAAATACTAGTAACATCGCAATATCTTATTTTTAAAATGTATGACGCTGTTAACTTCTCAGATAATGTCTTATCATTCGTTTTATTCGAAAGTTTAGTATACATATGTAAAAGTATAAGTTAAAATTACGTTGAAATGAATTTATGGCTACATCGTATACAAATATAGAAGTATTTAATCTGTGTCTGAAATGATTTTCTGGCTACATTATGAAAAGAGAAGATTAAGAAAATACGCAAAACGTAAGACATTAGCATATAATTAATTGAGTATTAACTATTTTAAATTTTAAAAATAGATTAATATGATTTTTTAAGCAACTTTCCTATAGATTTTTTTTTCGCAAAAAGCACACCGTTTAGTAGTTTGGGAAGCGTGCGCGTGAGAAACGAGGTGTTTTCTCTCTCAATCTCCCGGAAACGATATCTCAAGGTGGACTCTTTGGATAAAAAACCTAGTTACAGTCTTACAGATGGCTGCAACAGCTATGATGATATCCTAAATGTGATCTTTTTTTTTTAGTTGTTGCATTCTCGATGGTTGTATTTTCGTTGGATCGGTTTTGATGGATATGGTGATGGTAAGATATTGGTGAAAGACTCTTTGCAGCTAAGTCATCCTCTGATATTATCTTCTGCTTTGGTTCATCAGTCATCGACGGTGATGTGTGCACAATTCGGTTGACACTATAATCAGTTAATCAGTCACACATTTCGAATATTTTGTTTTTGGTTTGAGAATGACAATGACTGCATATCCAACTTGTAAGCTATTGTGAAAAAAAAAGAAGTGATCATAATCACACTAATAACCATAAAGATGGGCGAATCCAACATGGGTGTTAGAGGGATTCAACTTCGAGCCCTCCCTACCCCGTTGGATCCTCATGAAGAGGAGAGGGAAGGGGGAAGAAAAGCAGGGAGACTGAAGGAGAAAATAGAATATCGGTATTATAAGCATGTTTTATTTCTAATCAAACCGAGATTTTATAATTTGCAAACATTCATTCTACCCGGCCCTTTTTTTAAAGATAACCTTATAGCTAACCTATTATACATGTTAGCTTTAACATTGACTTATAGTCAGAAGTGGATCTTACTATTAAACTTGCTCAGCTAGCTATTGTAAGCAACATCTCTTAGAGCAAGTATAATAGAGGGATGTAAGAAGGCTGAATGCTAAGGTGGATGAGAGAGGAGAGGAGAGAGATGAGAAATGAGCTGTAAGCTTACAGTCGGTTCAAATCTATGAAACCGATAGGTGGACCGTATATTATAGTGAAGAGCTAACCACCATATGAGTAAGCTGAGAGATATGCCATAAAGATCTATGTAGTCAATAACTGTCTGTTTTATTAGTCTTGCTCTTAGTTCTATCTCTTGTTGACACGTACATTTTTACAGTCATCAGCCGACTATACTATTAAACTTGTTCATTAGTACCCGTCCGCAAAAAAAAACAAATCCTAGCTACGAACCTGGATATATGCGTGTCTAGGTTCGTAGCTAGAATTTGTTTTTTTTGGATGGAGTAGTATGTTATACTTTTGGATAAAAGTGGTACGCTTTTCAAATTTCTAAACAGTGTGTTTCGTGCGAAAACTTTCTATATAAAAGTTATTATAAAATATAAGATTAATCTATTTTTTAAGTTCATAATAATTAAAACACAATTAATCACACGTTATTACCACCTTATTTTACGTGAAACACTTAGGGTGGGTTCGGCACCCTATTTTTCCAACCCCTCTCCATCATTTTCCGCGTGCACGTTTTTCAAACTGCTAAACGGTGTGTATTTTACAAAATGTTTCTATACAAAAGTTGCTTAAAAATCAAATTAATCCATTTTTGAAAAAAATGGCTAATACTTAATTAGTCACGCGCAGGGTTTAACTTACCGCCGGTAACCGCGCGGTTACCGCGGTTACCGGGCTTACCGCAGGGGTACGGTAATATAAATACCGCGGTAACCTCCTTAAATACAAATAAATTTAAAAAATAATTTGAATTTTTGATAAATTTTGCACGGTTTTGTACGGTTTTTCACGGTTACCGCGGTTACCGCGCGGTAACCGTGCTTACCGCCGGGGCGCGGTAACCCCGGCCCCGGCGGTAAGGTAAACCCTGGTCACGCGCTAATGGACCGTTCTGTTTTGCGTGATTAGTGTTCTGAATGGCAACAGCGAACACCGAACAAACTCTTAATCTCTATCTTCATCTCCATTTTCATTTTCATGAGATTCAAATACCACCTAACCTAGCTGAAAGGATGGGCGGGCGTGTGGGAGCAGTCGCAGAGGTCAAAGTGACCAGGAAAACCCAAATTAAGGAACATTGGTGTACATACATGCAGTGTCCACGGAACGGGTCTACGAGGGCGGCCACAAATTAATAAATTTGTCCAATCCTTGCACGGATCGATGCACCACTGCACCGCACTGATCGATCATCATCGGTTGAGCCGCGGGGGCAGTGGACTATGGACCTCTTCTTCTTTTTATTCTTTGTTTTCATGGCTTAGAAGACGTAGCTTAATCATATATATTAATATATAAAATTCATCTCACTTAATGTAGTTAATAATACTATTTTTTTTCTTATCTCATTAAGCCATATCATTACAATTATCACTAGCCCTGGATGATCGATCTATGGTCTAAATTATCTCTCATTTTTCTTCTCTTGTGAAGTCATATCACTTTATTTTTTTTGATGGTTAATCTATATTATCTCCATTATTTTCCTTCTCTATTTGAACCACATCACCTTATACTTTCTTTCCAATGATCAATCTATTTACTATTTAAATTGTTATAAACCACATAATTTTAATTGTCTACAGTTTTATTTCAATAACCGATCAAATACAAAAATTATACTAAGTATGTAAGGTTACGTCGTCTAGATATCTTACATGTTAATTATACTATCATCACATAAAACCCCATGGCAACGCGTGGGATTTCATCTAGTTAACCAATACTACCTCCATCCCAGAAAGATCGTGGTTTTGTATCGTTTATCGCCAATGTTTGACCGTCCATCTTATTTTAAAAAAATTATGATTAGTATTTCTGTTGTTATTAGATGATAAAACATAAATAATACTTTATGTGTGACTATTTTCTTAAAAAAATTTCTTTAAAAAATTTTCAAATAAGATAAACGGGGATACGGAAACTTACAACTGTACTAGGACGAAGGATGAAGGTAGTAAGACACTATCATGTTTAGAGGAGGTTTAAGTATTGTGTTGTCCAGCTGTGCCGATTGGCATTATGAACCGTCTAACACTGTACTCCCTCGGTCCAATAAAAAACCAACCTAGTATCAGACGTGATACTCCCTCTATTTTTAAATATTTGACGCCGTTGACTTTTTAAAATATGTTTGACCGTTCGTCCTATTCAAAAAATTTAATTAATTATTAATTCTTTTCCTATCATTTGATTCATTGTTAAATATACTTACATTTATACTTATAGTTTTACATATTTCATAAAAGTTTTTGAATAAGACGAACAGTCAAATATATGCTAAAAAGTCAATGGTGTCAAATATTTAGAAACGGAGGGAGTATATTATAGTACTACGAATCTAGACATAGTACTATAATATATCATATCTGGTACTAGATTTTTTTTTATGAGACGGATGGAGTATGATTCAAGAGGGTGCATCGGCAAAAATTGCTTTTGTATATATAGTGCCTTTTCATTATGTGCTAATAATTTTATATATTTGGCATGTAATTTTTTTTTCTGCGCGCCTATCACTGTCCTCGGTGCGTGCGTTTGCTGTTCTAATTTCTTTCCCCACTGAAGATTGACGACGACACCGGTCTCTCGATCGATCAAAACTTTTACTTTTGACACGGTAAATACACCGGTCGTCGTTCTTCCAACACGCGTGTCCTCCAATCCACGGCGTTTGTTCTTCACATCAGTCTCGATCGGTTCATTCATTTTCATTACTAATTCCTCGATCTGTTCCCATGTCAACGATCGATTCATTCGAGCGCGAGACCGATCGAGAAAACCCGGACCGTCCGATCGATCGGGTCACTACTAGACTGGATTTTGTTCCATGGCGTTTTTATGTCGTTTGGACGACGTCGTCAAAACCAAATCTTGACCGTCTAGCTGCTGCGACCAAATCGCCTACTCTCTATGCATAAGTACTCAATGCGTTCCATTAAAAAACCAAATTACCTACTCTCTGCTTAATGGGGGATTGTCTGCAGTACTGCATCATACTGTTGATACAGTAGCAATGACCGACGTGTGAACCGGACCCACATGTCAGCTTCTGCTACTGCATCAGCAGTATTGTAGAGGATTTGCATCCCTCTCTGCTACAACCAAACTATGTTGGTTTTCTACTCTCTGCTGTGACCGAACTATGTTGGTTTTTTATAAGATGGAGGGAGTACGTAGTAGCAGCAGTCATTCTATTTTCAAAATGATCTATCTTGATCGCCACTAGTTAGGCTGAGTTCGTTGCTTGGTGTTGGAAACTCGTCCCTTCGCGCACATAAAACTGAAGAACTCACTAGTGCATGATTAAGTATTAGCTAATTCTTTTTAAAAGAATAAATATGATTTTTA
The DNA here is from genome assembly GCF_034140825.1 of Oryza sativa Japonica Group. NCBI lineage: Eukaryota > Viridiplantae > Streptophyta > Magnoliopsida > Poales > Poaceae > Oryza > Oryza sativa. The sequence continues at coordinate 26,172,366 of NC_089046.1, forward strand.
AAGCAACTTTTGTATATATTTTTTTTGAAAAAACATATTGTTTAGTAGTTTGAAAAGCGCGCACGTGAAAAATGAAGGAGTCGAGTGAAAAACTTTAACAAAAGAACTTAGCCTTATTACTAGTAATATGCTCTATCCGTTCTATAATATAATCATTATTAAATTCAGGTTGAATAGAAACACTATTATGCTCCTCATGATAATTCAGGCAAGTTGCAATCTCTGAATTGGATCTAGCTGATCAGTCCAAACAGCAATTCATTCATGATTTCATCCATTCATTGAACTAGAATTTTACTGTTGAGCTACGTGCTCCCAATCCATATTAATTCATTCGTTCAGTCAAGCCGCATATATGAACCTACGTGTGTACTGTGGCAGAAATTCTAGTCCAAACACTCGCACGAATTTAACGAAATTCTGCTGCTGCCAATCTCTGAATCATTCTACAACCGACACCTCTGAAAGTCTGAACTCTGTTCAAACCTCAAATCACGCACACGTACACACTAGTGTACCGAAGTATATCCATCAATTTCCAGGGAAAAAAAACAGAGGAAATGTCAGATGTATTATATGAACAAGTGAAAAGAAAAACAAAGGAATAAAATTCCTGTATGCATGATGAGTCCCTGTTTGGCTCTAACAAAACAACTGCAGGCCAGTAGGTTTGCAAAGAAATTAAAGGGCACTGAACCTGCAATACAACAGCTAGTAACCAGGAGAGAAAATTACGTATATATATACCCTCAAAATTAAATCAATCACTTTTTAAGTATTAATTATTATAAATTAAAAAGGAATTTATTTTATTTTAAAAAATCTTACACACACAGTTGTGCTATACATTTGTCGACAAATTTTTCCTTAAAAATTTGGGAGATGTAAATATAGTGTGATCGTAATAATTACATCGTAATTTGCATGTAACTACAGTACAACTTGAATGTAACTTTTAAAAATCTTGTGATAACATGCTATTTTCATGAAGCGGAGGTCACGAGACCAAATCCCCTCACTTACGTGTGTGTTGTGACTTTTTCCTTCCCATAAAGCAAATCTAATGATTTTAAAATTACACGAAAGTTACATATCATGATATCAATTAGGAGTACGCATCTCATTTAGCAGTTAGGAAGCATATCCATATAATACAAGAGAGAACAGCTAACCCAAAACTCTAAAAAAAACTCAGGCTAATTAACACAAACAAATTAAAAACATTGTGTGAAGGAGCAGAGCAGAGCAGAGAAGGCTAGAGTGTGGCGTAGAGGATGATGAATTTTGATGATGCGATGAATTTTGTAAGCATATGCAGATACAGTGGAGAGAAGAAACCAAGTGAGATTAATTGAGATCGATGAGGTGTGCCTCCTCCTTGAGATGCGACCACACCAGCTGTTCACAGCCTGTGGAACGCGTCGATCAGCAGACCAAATCGTGTATTTTATCATGCTGCCTCGTGTGCCACAATATTATTGTTAACGTAACTGCTCTATTATATTAGTATACTATTAGTTAATTAACCATGGATGACACTCTGCTAGATTATGTTTATTTCTTCAGTGTCTCAAGAAAAAGATTGTGTACTACGTATGTGTATGTTTCAAACTTACAAGTAGGAAGTTTTGAATTGGTTGGGGTTGGGCAAAGTTGTTGTCTTAGCTCTGTGTTTGTAGATATTAGCTAATTGCTCTCATGTCACTGAAAAATCGCAAGTTGGATTTTTTGTTAAAAAAATAGTAACCGTGGCAGCGGTGGAATGAAAGGAAATAAAAGCAATTAACTATTTCTTTTCCTTCATGGCAGGTCGCTAGTTGCCCTCAAACATCGATGAAAATAACTTAGTGGATTTTAGCATTAGTGGTTTCCAAAAGGAAAAAAAGATTATATATGAGTAGTACAAAATCACATTTGCTAAAATATAATACCCTTTTTTAATAATGGGTAGATCAGCCTTTGCTTCCGCAAAAGTTACAACCAATTATTACAGCGATTATAGCAACTAAGAACCGACAATATCAAATCAGAAACAACAACATATAAAAAAGAAATTCATGGATGAAATATAATACCATTTGTGCTAAAATAACCGTCTTTCTTGGTTATAAACTGTGAACTTGAGCAATGGTTTGAGAGTAAATCATCCGTAATTCTATTGGTCAGAGAAGTAGACCACAGTCGATTTAATTTGGAACAGTTCAGTCAAACATCTACCAAAAAATCTTTTAACTAGACAAAAGCGTTAAGCGTATCACACAATATTAGTTAAATAAACTTCCTTTATTAAAACCATCCTAATCCCTGGCATTTGACACAGCCAAACAGTAGTTTGATACTGATACGATTCACACATCAATTTTCCAATTTTGCGCTGCTCTTTCCTCACATATTGATCACATTTGCCACTTTTTGAAAAATGGAATTAATCAACGTAAAATTCCAATTAATTAACTAAGCTTCCTTTAATAATTAATTCCCTCCTAAACCCTAGCATTAATTTGACACAGCCAAACAGTTCATACTAATTCGATTCACACACCAATTTTTCAAAAAAAAAAATCTTAGCTCTTTCCACACATCATATTTATTTGTCTCTTTTTTGAAAATGGAACTGATCAACCTAAATTGTAATTAATTAACTGATTAATTAAACTGCATGAATTTTGCACTTTTGACCTAGCTAGCTAGCAGCCTAGCTAGGAAATCAAATCAAACCAACAAATAAAACTAGTTGATGGCGATGGAATCATGCAAGGAGATATTGAATTTGAACCCCCTGATGAAAAAGTCAATGCCATCAGCTTCTTCCTCTTCTTCAATTCCTCCACTCGTTTTCAGATCATTTTCCATGGCGCCATGGCGCCTATATAAGCACCCACCCCCCTCTCTCCCCCTAACCCTAAAAACATACACCATCCATTTTTCCAAGCTTCATTCCAAGCCACTACACTAGCACACACTACATACAATCTTCTTCTTCTTCTTCTTCTTGAGTTCTTGGAGGTCGAGGGGTGGGTCATCAATGGCGGAGGTGGAGGTGAGGGTGAGGCAGGAGCAGGTGGCGGAGTTCAGGGAGACGTTCGCGTTCTTCGACAAGGACGGGGACGGGTGCATCACGCTGGAGGAGCTGGACACGGTGGTGCGGTCGCTGGGGCAGACGCCGACGAGGGAGGAGCTCGCCGAGATGATCCGCGACGTCGACGTCGACGGCAACGGCACCATCGAGTTCGCCGAGTTCCTCGCCCTCATGGCCCGCAAGGCCTCGCGCGGCGGCGAGAACGGCGGAGGAGGAGACGACTCCGGCGACGCCGCCGACGAGGAGCTCCGGGAGGCGTTCAAGGTGTTCGACAAGGACCAGGACGGGCTCATCTCCGCCGCCGAGCTCCGCCACGTGATGATCAGCCTCGGCGAGAAGCTCACCGACGAGGAGGTGGAGCAGATGATCCGGGAGGCCGACCTCGACGGCGACGGCCAGGTCAACTTCGACGAGTTCGTCAGGATGATGATGCTCTCCGACCAATAATTAATCTCCTCTCTACTATATATCCAAAATCAATATATCTCTCTCCATTTCATTTTGTTTTTTTTCGATCTCTTCTTTCTTTCTTTCTTCCCAATTTGATTAGTTACCTAACTAATTAAGGTAGCTAGCTATAGCTACTGTCATTTAATTTGGCCTTGGTTAATTAGTTCCTTGATTAATGTATTTGTTTGTATGACCAAATCATACATACATGTATGTCCATTAATTTTTGCATGCAAATGGAAGTATATACATATATCTCCAAATATATGTCAATAATTTTTTTGTTGCAAGAGAGAAATTAAGAAGCAATCTTTTATCTCTCTTTTTGTTTCTTTTGGAAAATGAAAAAGAAAATGAGAGAGGAAGGAAATTAAATTGAAGCAGGGGTAGGTCAACTTGAGCTAGCTAGCACTAGCTGTCCCTGACCATTAATTTTCCATTTTTTAAAAGTCTTTTAGTGTACTTTTTTTTTGTTGGTGTTGACAAGAAACAATTTGGCAATTAATGCCTGAATCTTTCTAGAGTATTTGACCTGGCTATTTTGTTTTGTTTTGCTTTTGTTCATGTCCTCTTTTTTGGACAGTGACTTTGGCCGTGTTGGCTAGTAGTAGCTTTCATACGAGTACTTTTCTATAAAAAAAAACAGAGAAAGAGAGAGAGAGAGAGAGAGAGAAAAAGAGGGTCGGTGAGGCATATAGAATCGGTTGTGCGTTCAACGGTTAAATGTTGTGAAACCATACAACACGCGGTTGTGCAGCACCGTGCAATAAACCAAAGATAAAAGGAAAAGAAAAAGGAATGTTTTTTTTTAGAAAAGCAAAAGGGAAAAAGATCAAAGGAGATTTTGTTGAGGGACTCTATATGATCTTCCGTTAACACCTTTAGAAATACTGATAGGATCATGTATCAGGAATCATAATTAGAACACGCTTGTTAACCATGAATGGATCCAACCAAACGTCTTTGAAGTAGAAGGATGCGCGTGAGGCCAAGTTTAGTTCCAAACTTTTAATTTTTCCATCACATCAAAACTTTCCTACACATATAAACTTCCAACTTTTCGGTCACATCGTTTCAATTTCAACCAAACCTTCAATTTTGATGTGAACTAAACACACCCTAAGTTGGCTTTCTCACGCTTGCTTCCTCGTTGGCGTCCTACTGCTCATATGTGTTACCATGAGTTTATATCTAATATTGATGGATTTGTGCAAATTCGATGCAAAAATTCTAATGCCTCAACAGAACAGGTTATCCAGTAGTGGAGCCAAGTTCTGTAAACAGAGATGCTGCTATCCTTTCAACATATATTTAATTTGAATTTAAAAGTTCATGAAATTTCGACTGTTTAATTTAGGTTTCTAGCTCGACTACTTATGGCCATATGTGGCCAAATTAACTTCGGTACAACCTGAGGTAGACTCATTTTTATGTTTGTTTGATCGGATTGCTGAGCTTGCAAACAAAAAAAAAGTTAAAAAAAATACTTGGGCGACATTTGGACGGTGCATACATACAGCAGCCGGCCTGTCTGACTGACTGTCTGTCACGCGCATTGCTGTGTACGGCCGTACATACGTATATATATACATACACATTTAGGCCATGTAGCTCTTCCAAACAGTTCAGCTTTTTATCTAGATTTTGAGAAGCTGTAGTTGTAGAATCTGAATTTAGAAAATAAACTAGAAGCCAGAAGTTGGGTTTTTCAGCTTTTCCAGATTCTCAGAAGCTAGCTACCAATTAGCTACTTCTCGGAATGTTAAGCTCCCTACATAAATGTACTGTACAATCCCTTTTTGTCTGCTCCATTAACTATGCACCATCCGATACAAAATCAATGGCCGTGATGGACGTACATGTATATATAGTGTCGTGTACTAGTGTGGATCAACACCGAACCCGTGATGGATGTACGTCGTATTGAAGCAGTCGCCGGTCGGTGATGTGTACTGCACCGTCTGCACGTACTGCACTGCATGTAGGAGTAAATCGCAAAGGTTGACGCATATGGCGCAGGCGGCTGAGTCTCTCTTTTTTTTTTCCATCCTCTATTTGATCGTAAAGTTGTTCTTATAAGAGGAAATAGTTCGAATAAACCTCTAAATTATAAAACCAGATATTTAACATTTCAAATCACCCCCTCTCCCCTCAACTAAAAATCCACCCCTTATAGAAGTATTGTTTGGAGCGATTTTGTTGTTGACCGGCTGACGTAGAATTCCAACATGACAAAAATAGAAAAGATAGACCTATCTTCTAGAACCCATTACATCGTCCTACTATTTCCTAGTGGGGGAGATATTGCAACGCCGGGAAACTCGTGTCGATGAAATTAAGGAGCGATGTCGAGCTCACTTTTTCCCCCATTGGGAACCTCGTGGATTTGCGCCGATCTCGTCACCAAAGCTCATTGTGCAAGTGTGAAGAAGGCGTGGGACGGATGGCGTGCAACGACCAAGCAGTTTTTTCGGGTAGTGCGACGAAGGTTGGGCGGAGATGGCAGCTACCGGAGGAGGAACTCGAGCTCAGGGCAGCCATGGAGGTGGGTACTAAAAGAAAGGGAGAAGGGGGCACCATTGTCTACGCGCGTGGTCAATCTCCTTCATGTTGCCACCTAGATCTAGAAAGAGGAAGAGCCGAGGGAATCAAGAAGATGGTCGTGGCACGAAGTAGAGGGAGCCACATGAATGAAGAGGAGCAGATGAAGCAAAAGCCACAGTTGCCTTCCTCTCTCCCCTCGACGTTGCGTCGGGCCCCGTTCGCGCATGAGGACGCCATCTGCCATGTATCTATAGTGGCTAGTTGCATCGTCAGGGTTTTCATCATCGGCCTTGCTGAGGATATGTCGCTTCGTGGATCTACATCACTTCTCCTTCCGGCGGCTTCCTCCAACCTCCGCCATGCTGTATGTACTTACAACATATACTATCCACCGCTAATAAGACATCGCTGTAAGATGGCACACCACCAACTTGATCCCTTTCTCTCTTAAGCATAATATAGATATGAAGATAGAGGATGTCAGGTGGCCCCACTACCATACCATTTAGTATGAATGAAATTCAGATTTTTATCGTCATGTTGGATAGCATGTAGGGTCAAAACCGTTTCGTATTTTTTTTTCGTGGTCAAAACCACCTTGTATTAAAATAGGGTCAAAACCCGTCGTGCCTGATTTTCTTATAAGGGAGTATCGGAGTACAAATCTTTTTTTTCTTTTTAAAAAACACTCTTTATATATATTGTGTTTTTCTTTAAAAAATCGCACCGTTCAAAAAAAAACTTAGGAAGCGTGTTTACGATAACAGAAAATGAACAGCAAAGCGTTAATTAACTAGGAACCCAGAAAATTAATGAACTGGGCCTTATTAGTTAACTACGCGAGATGGTTTTCAAAGCAAATTAAGCGTGTACGCAAGCACATGCGAGTACGTACGTACAGGTACAGGTACAGCTATACTATTGATGTATGTATGGACGGAGCTAGAGCGAAATAGAGGATGGTGTCACTTGCTTAATTTACTTTATTTTAGATCGAGTTTAAGCTGATACGGGTGCCCAAGTTTGTATTGAGAGGGTGTATACATGGTGAAAATATATGAGGTATAGCTAAAAAATTTTCTTGATCGGATACCTGGACACCCCCTAACATATACTAGCTCCGCCCCTGGATGTACTCATGTACGTTTACATATGTGGGGGTACAGCAGTACAGTACAGTATAGGAGTGGATGGGAGCTGGGGTATTGAATGAATGAATTGATCATCGGTTGGTCAAAATCAAAGCATGGGCTAAGCTGTGTAGATAGCCCGGCGCCGGCCTTCATTGAAGCCTATCTCTGCATATCTTTGGATTTTCATTCATTTGCAGAGGCCCACCACCCTTCAAACCATCCACACACATTCTTCCCCTTTCTTCTTTCTCTAATAATTCTTTGTGCTCTAGCCATGACTTGGACAACAACAAATTTATGTGCATACTGAATAATGCTACAGAAACTAATACTCCCTCCGTTCTAAAATATAAAAAATTTTAGTAGGATGGGACACATCCTAATAATATTACGATTCTAGACAGAGAGCATGTATCCAACCAAAGCTTCATATCTAAATATATTTATAGTACTGGGATATGTTCCATCCAACTAAAATTTCTTATATTTTGGGACGGAACATATATTTAGACAAGTCAGATATGTGTACATCTCAGCGTGACACGTACGTATATAGGTTGTCCAGGCCGGCCACATGTAGCTAGACATAATTTGGTTTGCCAGCTTGATATATACTTTTATGTGTTTTGTGGGGGATTATACATATGTTGATGAGATTAATTGCTGAAGGAGTTGGAGCCTGGAGGTTTCTGCACTTGAATACTTGATCAGTTCATTGTCTGAAGAATGCATGCATGAACATTCAGTGTCCAGCTTGGGCTGCAAGCTGGAATTAACAGCTTGCAGCTTGTTTGATCCAGCTGTAGTACATATAATAATTTGTACTACAGCATATATATCCATGTATTAATTCAAAATGATTTACTACTACTTTGGAGAAAACAGCTAGCTATATGTATACAAACACATGCACACACTCTGATGGGATGGTATTGCTGGGATTAAATGGAATAATAATTAAGGAGCCAACTCTGTTGAGTCCAAATGCATGCATGAGCTAGCCGGACAACCACTCAACCAGCACTAAGCTCGTTCTATCTGCACTTTTCTTTTATTTCTAGAATAAGTTCACTTTACGTTCTTTATCTTAGACATTGAATTTGAATTACCTCCTTAAATCGCAATACTATACATATATAACACATCCCTCAACTTATGAAACCGATGTACCCAAGATCCTAGACAATGTAATGCCCGATTTTAGCTAACCAAACGAGTGGGACCTACGTGGGCCCAACATGTTAGTGGCCCACTCTTCTTCCTTCTCTCCCCCTCGTCCCTCTCTTACCCATCCCTCTTCAGGCCAGGAGGCAGGTGGCGAGCGGCGGGGAGAAGGGTGACCGCCGGCAGGAGGCGGGTACGTGGTGGGGAGACGCAAACACGGGAACCTAACCGATGGAGGAAGAAGAGTTGGCAACTAGCATGTGAGATCCACGTGGGGTCCCACTCATCACATCAGCTAAAATCGTGTATTATAATATCGTAGGACCTCGGGTACACCGGTTTTGTAAGTTGAGAAATGTGTTATATATGTTTCGGTTCAAGAACGTAACTCAAACTTGACATCAAAATGACAGACCTAAAGTGAACTTATTCCTTTATTATTCCCTCTCGAGAGAAGGCCCGATAGGCGGCCCATCAAGAGGACAAACTAATTAAACCTAGGATTACTACTACCGTACCTTATTAACTACTAACAATAACCACTATATAATCAGCTGTAAAAATTGTACCCGTACTTACCAAAATATAACAATTTTACAATTCAAAAGTTGTTCTAAATATAACAACCTTTTACCTATAAAGGGTGTGTTTAGTTGACACCAAAATTAAAAATTTGATTGAAATTGGAAACAGAAAAGTTGAAAGTTTACGTGTGCAGGAAAGTTTTAATATGATGAAAAAGTTAGAAGTTTGAAGAAAAAATTTAGAACTAAACTCGGCCAAAAGGTGACTTTTGTTCCCAAAGTAATCATACTATACCCACAGTATCCATTTTGTTTTTATTATGTACTCCTATTTAACTAGTCTCAACTCCCATCTCATATCTCACCTACCTCAAAGACAATGCATTTCTTCTTCTTATTGCTCGTGACAAAAGCTAATATTCTCATATTTTCACTTACGGTTATGCTTATTAACTAAAATTTAAATTTTCAACCTTAATTAGTTTGGAGCTGATTTTGGAGTTTTCATCGAAGTTTATTTTTCAGCATTTACTAGATTACTATTATATATATATATATATATATATATATATATATATATATATATATATATATATATATATATATATATATATATATATATATATATATATATATATATATATATATATATATATATATATATATATATATATATATATATATATATATATATATATATATATATATATATATATATATATATATATATATATATATATATATATATATATATATATATATATATATATATATATATATATATATATAAAAGTTTTATTTAAAAATTATTTTTCATTTACAAATATACCGTTTGGCTTATTCTACAAATAAGCAAAATGATGGGGGCCTTAAAACTTGAACAGAGGGATAGGAGTAGTCGTTCTTTCTTTTCATTTTGCGAGGATGCAAAATGTCTCTCTTTAATTTATTACAGTAGAAGAATCCCTGCGGTTTGGCTAGCTAGTTCATGGCAGCAAGCAGCTAGATTTAATGGCAGATTGCAGCTAGCTACTCGTAGCTGGTATATGCAGTACTCCCTCTGTCAAAAAAAAAAAAAAAAGACAAACCCTGGATTTCCGTGTCCAACGTTTAACCGTCTGTCTTATTTGAAAAAATTATAAAAAAAATAAAAATACAAGTTACGCATAAAGTATTAATCATGTTTTATCATCCAACAACAATGAAATTACTAATTATAAAAAAAATTTATATAAAACGGACAGATAAACGTTGGACACGGAAACCCAAGATTTGACTTTTTTTAAGACGGAGGGAGTACAGTACACAGTACAGTCCAGCTGCATGCCGACCTACCTAAGCTAGCTATACCGATCACCATTTAGGTTTTGTTTAGATTCAAACTTTGGATACAAACTTCTAACTTTTTTCATTACATCAACCTGTCATACACACATAACTTTTCAGTCACATCGTACTAATTTCAACCCAAATTTTCAACTTTGGAAGGAACTAAACACAGCCTTAGCAGCAGTAATATTGTACATATACGGCAGACACACTGCATCCTGACCTGCAGTATACTGTCCCTGCATAAACATGGACCTTGAGAGTTTTTATATATATATATAGGCCAGTACGTATATACAGATAATACAATGCCTCCATTCTTCTTCTTCTTCTTCTTCTTCTTATTCTTCCTGCTGTTGATCTAGCTACTCCTTTTCTTGAGTCTGAAGACGACTGATCTGGACCTGATTCGGCCATGTTCTTTTCAGTTCATGTAGTTATGAATTAGTCCGTAATGTAAGAATAAGAGGCTGAAGTCGAGGATCTACTTCTAAGAAAAAATATTTACGTTTCAATTTTCTTGTAAATAGGTTGTCAGCGCTAGTGTTATTTAACGTCGAGACATTGAACCTCAACACCAATAACTTGGCAATGAGAAAAAAAAGATCAATTCCTAAAATAATTTTGTTTCAAAGATCTATTTGTAAAGCAAGTTATCAAAAAAGTCAAAATGTAGAAATTGATCGACCGAAGTCTCCGATAGTTGGGACAAGACCCGGCCTGATCCAGTGTGGAATTTATAATTCCGCTGTGAGTAAATTTTAGGAATGCACATTCACCTCTTGTATGACTTCAAAACCTTTTCAAATGATATCAAAGCCTAATATAATGTATAATGTATAATGTTCAATTTATCCATATCAACAATTATCCATGTTATATCCAATCATGTATATAAAGAACAATGATATTCTGTTCCAAAATACATTAACTTTTAGGGGCCCTTTGATTTGGAGGAAAAACATAGGAATTTTAGAGGATTTTAATCCTATAGGAAAATTTCCTATGAAGCCTTTTGAAACAAAGGATTGAATCCTATCCAATCCTTTGAAATTCCTATGGAATGGATAATCCTATAGAGATTTTGGAGAAAATTTAGCAAGAGCTTCAACCTCTTGCTAACTTTCCTTTGAGTTTATCTCTCTCATCCAATTCCTGTGTTTTTTTGTGTGGTTCAATCAAACGGTCATTCCTGTATTTTTCCTGTGTTTTGCAATCCTCTGTTTTATACTTACATTCCTATCAAAATTCTACGTTTTTCCTATTCCTACGTTTTCTCAATCCTGCGATTCAAAGGGGCCCTTAGCTATAAATCTGAATGAGGACGTAGGTAGTAGTATAGCTTATACCGATCCAGCGTATTCCCCCCGTCCCATAAAAAACCAACCTAGTACGAATCTGATCATAGTACAAAAATATATCCTAGCTAGATTTGTTTTTTATGGGATGAAGAGAGTTCATGTAAGCATATGTTGCTTCAATTCTTTCATATGTTTCTTTTCGTTTTGATTCCACCACTTGTTGAACACGAAGGGTGTGTTTAGTTCACACCAAAGTTTGAAGTTTGGTTGAAATTGGAACGATGTGACGGAAAAGTTAGAAGTTTATGTGTATAGGAAAGTTTTGATGTGATAAAAAAGTTGAAAGTTCGAAGTAATAGTTTGGAACTAAACAAGGCCGAAATTGAATACTCTAAGCTGCAGTAAGCAAATGCAAATGCATCTAGCTTGGTGAAGGCCGAGTTTACTCTCAAATTTTTTATTCAATCTTCCAACATTTTCATTACATCAAAACTTTCCTACATATACAAACTTTCAACTTTTCTATCCCATCGTTCCAATTTCAACCAAACTTCTCATTTTGACCTGAACTAAACACACCCGAACTACAAGTAGCTGAGTTAGCTATACAAGTGGATCAGTAGCTGCATGTAAGATCGATATATGGATGACAAGAATAGGTCTAGCTGATATGTACTGTAAGAGAGATAGGCCTGCATCAGGCGGCGACAAGGCTTTTGTTTGTCATGCGGGTAAAGCACTGCACGGCTACCGAACTAGCCACACTAGCTACTCTACCAAGTACTACTAGTACTGTATTTAAGTATATACACACATACAATTTGTATTTGTATACATATACTATACTCTTCTCAATGCCAATGCAAAATTAATACTCCTACCATATATATGCAATGCATATGCAAGCCGGACCACACACTAATCGATCAGAACTACTGTTTTCTCACTCCAGATCTCTATATACATTCAGTTGTGGAGCAAGCGATGGCGATGCCCTGGAGACCGAACGATGAAGAGCGTTTTTTTTTTCTTGCCAGCAACTAATTTTTATGACTATTTTGGTGATCGAGAGTGGCGGCACCATGCCACCGGCATCCGATAAAGCCCGCGATTGACCACCGGCTAGCCCGAGAGTTTGCTCTACCAATCCCATACAATTCATAGGTTTTCAGCCGTGTTCGTCTAAACCGTAGTCTATTTTTCGCGAACGCGTAAAAGACCTAAACCATAGTCTAAAAGGTCTAGATCGTGTCTAGATGTTAGACGATTGTGTCTGTAAGGTTTAGGGTATAAATTGTGAATCAAACCGTTTGGTCATCTAATTTATGGGTTTTCGATCGGTTTCTGTAAAAAAAACGTGAACCCTAAAACAGTTTTCTTAACCGAAACCTTGTTAATTTGAACTTATTGGTTGCCAAAGTTAAAACTATACTGGTGAACGGTGTCAATTAAAAATAGAAAAATGAATGAGAATTTTGCTATAGCTATAGGTATGGATAGATAAAGATAGTTTTCCTCCGGCTATAGGTGCTCCTTTTCAGTAGAAAGGGCAGTAGTTCTAACTGCCAAAAGCCTTATGGCAATGTGCATGGTGAGTAGTAAATGGCACCAAGGAGTGAAAAAATAACCTTAAGTAGACCTAGCTATCTACCACTACCTACACATATATAGCCCCTGCTAGGATCTAGAGATGGGACCACCACTTGTGTAGATCATAGAGCAGGAGCTAGTAGTGACAGAGATATATAGAGGGGTCCTGCATGCCTGAACAAGTGAAGGTGGTTATATTGCTACAAATATGTGTGCATGGTCTGTACCTGATTGGAAAGCAAAGGATGCATGCTATGCTAGGGTTTTGCATTTCTTTTGTTCTACTCCCTCCGTTGAGATTTGGCTTGCAACGTTTGACCACTCATCTTATTCAAATTACTTTTATAAATATAAAAAACGAAAAGTTGTGCTTAAAGTACTGTAAATAATAAAGTAAGTCACAAATAAAATAAATAATAATTTTAAATTTTTTTGAATAAGACGAGTGGTCAAATGTTGCAAGCAAAAACTCAAAATCCCTTATATTATGGGACGGAGAGAGTACAATTTAATGATTTGTTTCTTGAGTATTCTTCTTCTTCTCCCCTTGGCCTGTGGGATGTGTACATGTATGTACTCTCTCTCCGTCCTAAGAGCAGGTAAGCCAGCTGTAAACATATTTTAAGAAGATAAATCAGGAGAGAGAAGAGCAGCGGGCTACATATTTGTAGCCAGCTGTAGCACGGACTCTAAGACGCAGTGTGTCTATGACATGTGGGACTAGGTATTAATAGTGTAGTATGTAACTATTGTATGAATGAGCTATTAAATTGGCTATAGATGAATTGAAGCTAGTAGTTGACTATACTATTGAACTTGCTCTAAAATAAACCAAACTCGTATCAAAATGTAATATGTTTAGTTTCGTTGAATTAGAATATGTTACATCGTAATACGATATTGGTTTATTTTGAAATAGTGTGAGTATATATGGAATTATGTGCTCCATTTTCAGGAGGAGAATCTTTGCCAGTTATGAACAGGTTGCTCAAATCTTGGCATTGATGAGACCTTTCATCTATGTGCATATCACTAGCCAGCCAGCTACTACCTCTCATCAGCTTTTAGTTACAGCTACTAGTACCTGGCTAGCTATCTCAAACAGCTTGTGTTACTCCTAGCTAGGAGTAATTAGCAATGCTCTAATCAATTTGCATTCACCATATTTTACATAAATGTACCTTTAAGCAATGACTGATAAAAAAGTATAGAAGTAAACTAATTTATGATCAAAATTTCATAAATGTACCTTTAAGCCACCTAAAATAATTTATGATCAATTTTTTTATGTTTGTGTTTTTAGTAGTTTAAAAGTTAGGGTTGAAAAAGAGACTATAATGAAAAAACAAAATTAACTCTAAAATTAAGTTTCGTCTTTTAAATTTTAGCGGCGTCTAATAAGGTAATAAGGAGACGATGAGAGCCTCATGAAATATATGATTATATGTAATGCTTGCTTGGAACTTTTGAAGATCTGATGGTTCAAATAGAGAATCATCTTATATAAGGCGGTTTAAGAAGCTTAAGATTACAGAGAAAACAAAAGTAACCCTACATTAATAGTACTAGTACTAGTAGTTATGCTAGCTAGGAGTGGAGCAACAACAATTGTTAATTGTAATGACTATATTAATTAGTGTGACAGTTAATTTGCTTGACCCCAGATGAGAGTCTCTAGCTAGCTGTAGTTAACCCCAGATGTGTAATTAACTTATTAAAGGCCATGCAACCATCACATCCAAAGCATGAGAAGACCTACACAGCACATAATAGCAACATGGTTACACAGATTTGTCTCATCTCCTTGGTGCCATCTCTCACACAGGTATCTGATCAACAAGGCCACTGGGCCAGGACATGCCTGCTGCTAACTGAATTGTATTATTAATTAGTACAAGTACTCAGCAATAGGAGAGGCAGAGTTGCTGGATCATGCTATAGATAGATGCTCTCTGCATTTCTTCTCTTTTCAGCAGCATGCATGCTATGCATAAACTGATAAAAGGAGAGATGTAGGGTTTAGCTAGCAGGTCAGAAAGGGTTGAGGAGGCATTGGAAGCATAAACTAAGTTATGATCAGAGGAGAAAGCTACTGCTACGCATGCATGCATGCACAGTACTATACTATGATCGATAAAGAAAAAAAAAGAAAAGAAAAGAAATATACAAGTATATATATTATTATACTAGTAGTAGGAGTATTACTCCCTCCGTGTTTTTAATATATGACGCCGTTGACTTTTTAACAAATATTTTGACCATTCATCTTATTAAAAAAATATAATTATCATTTATTTTATTTTATCTTGATTTATCATCACATATTGTTTAAGCATGACAAATATTTTTATTATAAATTTTTTTTAAATGAGACGAATAGCTAAATATTGATAAAAATAATTAACGGTGTCATTCATTAGAATACTGAAAGAGTATGTACTACTGTGCAGGCAGATCTCATGCCTGTAGAAAGTTTTCTGTTTACTCGCTGCTGTAGGCTACGCTTGATGGTACGTGTGCTGGTACCAGCATGTCTCTAGTGCCTGTCGTTTTGGTATAATATAATGTCCGATCTCTACATGTTTAAATTTACATGAATTTTCAGCAAACACAAAAAAAAACACTTTATAAATCAATACATGTCAATTTAGCGTCCAAAGCTCTCTAATTAATCAATTGCTTATTATTGCCACATATGCAAACAACGGGTACTATGTGCAATGAAATCGATCTTCTTTTTAATTAGCAGATGTTATAATGAAAACCATCAGAGAATCAAACACTTTCTTACTTAAATAGCTACCTGTTTAATTCAGTATCGAAGTTAAATTAATTGGTGGACCAAGATGAACATGGATGCAAATATGCAATGGAGAGGATGAGAAGGATTTTATCAGTCCTCAGCTGAAGTTTTGACTACAATTCCTTTGTCCAAAAGACAGTTTAATTTTAGGGTAAAGTCCATTTTAGCCATTAATTTTTTTTTCTCAAAGTCTATTTTTTCCACCCTAAACTACAAACATGTTATTTTTTTATTCTCAACTTTTAAATACACCTAGCAAGCTTAAAACACATTTCAAGTTTTCTCACTATAACACAAGCTTCATTTAGGTATGTTTATAGCTGTAGACCAACTTAGTGGCATCTGTACATTAGCAAAAATTGTGCAATAAGAGTATAAACTAATAAAATCACCGTCATTTTAAACAAAACAACTAAAGAAAACATGTCCCATGGTGTTTTCATTTTTAGTTTCAAAAGTTAAGGGTGAAAAATAACCGACTTTGTAATTCAACATGAAAAATAGATCAACTTGAAGCAAAGTCCTTAAGGCCTTGTTTAGTTCCAAACTTTTTCTTCAAACTTCCAAATTTTCCATCACATCGTTTTAATTTCAACCAAATTTTCAATTTTAGTGTGAACTAAACACACCCTAAGGGATAAAAATGGACTTTGAAAAACTTCCTGCAAAATTTTCTAAAGAAGTTCCCATGACCTTGTTTCATGTGCCACACACACCAGCATGCTGTAAAATTAACTCTCTTCTTTTATTTTTAAGTAATGTTCCTCTGCTGGTTAGCTATAGCTAGCTGCAAAAACCTGCAATGGCTTCCTTCTACTAGCTATATAGACTCCCTGCAGCAATGCCACATGAGAAGTCCTGCACTATGGTAGTGACCACTGCATGCATTGCTACTCACATCTCTCTCTCTCTCTCTCTAGCCCTTCTCTTTTACCAATGTACTCTAATCAATACACAGTTGCCATACTGTGTATATACGTGTATATGTACACATACCCTAATCATACATGGAGGAGTACACCTGCCTTAGCTTCTCCCTGCTTCCTCTATAAATGCATGCCCATCCATCCAAAAAGCCAAGCCTGAAACACTTTGGTTGAACCAACCTCGTTCTCTCTAGATAGCTAGCTAGCCATCTCTCCTCTTCTTCTTCTTCTTCTTCTTCTTCCATCAAGCTCACTCATCTTGAGTTCTTGGTGAATTCAAGATTCATGGTATATACTAGTATACTACATATCATGAGCACAAAAACTCTTCTGCTTCCCATGTATGTAGCTGTAGCTTCTTCAGTATACTTTGCTCTTGTTTCAGTAGTGTGCATCTCTCTAGTTATTGCTAGCTAGTACTCCAAAGAGTGAGATGAAATTAGTGGATGAATTATAAGTGAGATGATGATGATGGTGCTAGTGTGAATGAGTGAAGCTGCCAGCATGATCTAGCTCTGATTAATCGGCACTGTTGGCGTACAGTCGATTGACTAATCGTCAGATCTGTGTGTGTAAATCACTGTTAGATCATGCATGACAGCCTCATTTCTTCACACTGTTGGGCATGTGTTAAACTTGATTAGCTGTGCACAGTACTGCAAGAGGGTACAGACAGGATAAGGTGATGCATCTATGATTTATCTCTGCATGTTTGATGTTTTGATTACTTTGTACAAGCTTGATTAGTTGTACAATACTGCAGAAAGAGTACAAGGTACAGGGTAAGTTGTTGCAAACTTTGCATCTACCTCTACGAGCTGCTGTTATTTTTTTTCTATCTAGTATAAGTACGTAGCTAGTGAAGTAGTATCAATCAATGTATATGGTTATAATAGTTAATTAGTTTATGCTGGATTTCTCAGTGTATGTAATTAAGGGTACCTATTGTTTTTATTAGTTCAAAAGCCCTAGTCTTAGGATTAGTTGATGATTTAAAATTATAAATGTGTCAGCTCCATTCAATTAGCTTCAAACTTCTTGAGTACAACAAAAATTAAAGCAATTGGGCTAGACTAATATATCAGTTAAAAGCCTATATATTGAGCACTAGTACTTCACTAACTTGAAACAGCTATACAGGCCCATTTATTTAGTTACTCCACTAAGCAATGTGTAGTAGTACTAAGCTAGCTAGGTAATTATTAGTTTTTGGCAACTACTACATGTTGACATGTTGTGAGTGCTTTCATATAAATCTGAAGCAAAAATAGGATTCATGTTTGCTGGCTAATGTAGTTTTTTTTCTTTTTGATGCAGCAAACACACTATAATTATGTATATGGATGATTTACTTTTTATATCATTAATGTAGTTAAAAATATATTCTACGTACTAATTAAACTAACAAGACAACCACTTCATGCATATCCTAATTAAGACATAAGGCCCCCATACTTTCACCAACATCATAGGTTAATGCATTCAACAATATAAGAATTGATAAATTAATGTAGGGATCACTTAATTTGTGTCCACTTGTCACTTACACAAAATTAGTCAATTGTGTAGAAAAGCAACATTAAGGATTTGTAGATCTACCTAAAAGTTTATGCATGCATTGAGATGTATGGCTGGCTCTCTTTCATAGTCTGTAATCCCAAGCTATAGCCATCCAATTCAAGCAGCAGAATTGTCACTTTCTGCTTCCAAAACTAGGCCACTGACATATTAATTTATATAGGCACAGGTCTCATACACAGTAGCAGTATGTAAAAAAATACTGCCTACTAACTGGCTTAATTACTGCCGTTAATTACTGCATTGTGTTGTGATTTGTGAAGATGCATGCATTTGGTATTAACTATTAATCTCTCATCGAAAGCATGCAGGGATGAATAATTAACTAAATCTATACTGCAAGGTCCTTGATTAATCACTGTGAGGTGGTCTTGGTGAACTCTTAATTAATTGAGATGTACTGCATTCTGGGATTAATACTGGTCATTCTAAATTTTAATATTTCGTGATAAGCTTGTAGCAACATTTGACCTAGATTTATGTACATTCATACATAGTACACATGCATTGTATAATATTTGACAGACGTATTCATATCCATCATCAATCGGTCCAGAAAAAATGAAAGAGACTGGAAAGAAGACGATACGTATATACGGCTACTGTTTCAGATTTGGTATAGATACGGGTCCATACCGTATCCTCCGTGCCATCTCTATCAATCTTTTGATAGACAGAAAAAAATAATTCAAGAGACATGGAGAGACTTTAGTCGATTAATTAATTAATTAATATCATCAGGCTGTCACTGTCTACACAAATCGATATATTGAGGTAGACGTCCATCGACTGCCTGCACGAAAAGTTCTCGATCTCTAACGCAACTAATTAACCATTTAAGTAGCATTTAAATTAATATAATTCATGCTAGTAGTGAGAAAATTCACTAACTTCATATACTCATGAGAATTTTTACTGTTCATCACCAAATTCTTTAAATTCTTTGTATTTTGCAAAAAGAAATTCTCTGTAAAAACATACTTAGCTTATTCTCTTCCGTCAAAAATAATACACTCTGTTCTTTTATGTATAACATTGGTTAGTTCAATTTATACATAATAGAAGTATTTGATGTTGGAGATAAGATTGATTCAATCTAGTTTTAACCTTCAGTTTTATATTAAAATGATTTCATAAGATATAATGTTTTTGAAAATATTATGACAATAATTTCCAAGACATATCTAGATATACTATTTCTTTACAAAACATTTGAGAAACTACCGACTATTCAAGTCTGGAATGTTTGACTCAAATCGAGAGAATCCTATAATCCTCAAATTATTTAAGAGGGGGCACTGTACTTCCTTTCATTAGTGAATAGACCAAACATTGGAACAACCTAGAGCTAACCAACAAACATTGTACGGGAAAATCATATAGTAATGTATTAA
This sequence comes from Oryza sativa Japonica Group, assembly GCF_034140825.1. Lineage (NCBI taxonomy): Eukaryota > Viridiplantae > Streptophyta > Magnoliopsida > Poales > Poaceae > Oryza > Oryza sativa. The sequence continues at coordinate 26,192,181 of NC_089046.1, forward strand.
AATAAATTATTCACCTGATTATTATTATAAATTATTTACTTAATAATTACTACCTCCGTCTCATAATAGATGTCGCTTTGATTTTTTTACTTGCAACGTTTGATCATTCGTTTTATTTGAAAAATTAGTGCAAATATAAAAAATGATAAGTCATATTTAAAGTACTTTTAATAATAAAACAAGTCACAAACAAAATAAATAATAATTCTAAAATTTTTTGAATAAGATGAATGATCGAACATTACAAACAAAAAACTCAAAGCGATAAGTAATATGGGACGGAGGTAGTATAAGAGTAACTTAAATATTTAAGAAGTAAACTTAATCAGTAGCAAATTAATCGACCTGCTATTAATTAATGTTGGTATTTATGTTAATTTCCAGAGTAGGATCTACGGCTCAAATTAAAGCCATAAATCAAGTACTTTACAAATCTAAATTGAAATTAGCTCAAATAATTGCAGTTACAAGCTTTTGTACAATTCACCTATGTTCTCAATAAAACAAGTCAGAATTAATTAACAAGGGCTAAAACAATCGAACTAAATTATAAAGAAGAAACATATCATTTTTAAAGAAACACAGTTTTAAAGACATTGAGTAAGTAAATTAACCTACTCATACAGATAGGGTGTATGTGTGTATGTTCAAAGGGGTGGTTGTACGCGAGTTGTGGACGCATACGTCTATACAGTGGTGGATCCACTGTTGGGGCTTGTCAGTGCGCAAGTCCCAGCTCCATGATCCCCTTCCTCTAATTAGCAACTAATGACTCTATTAGCATTTAGTGTAAATCCAGTAGTATGACAAGGAAAGCTAGCTCAAGCACTCAATGTCCAAATTAAATTGCAATGTCAAATATGTTATAAGTATACCATATCAATTTCTTGATACATTTGTGTGTATATATTAATATAGCTGCAAATTAAAATGGAGAAAGCAATGGGTTGTCTTTTGATCATATGGGTTTGGGTTTCATCGAAAATACTTAGTTGATATATCCTAGTTTGTTTCAGTCACATTGCCCATATTTATACAAAGCCCTCCCTCAATTTATATCTAGATTCGCCACTGTGTCTATACTGTGTTTTTCTTAAAAAAAAGACGTGGAGTAAATAATCATACTTAAAAACAAGGCGAGATGAGATGACAAAAGATGAGAGAGAGAGTAAAAATCACCACTTTGGCTTGTATATATCCCGGCCGCCGCTTGCTGCTTTCTTCTAGTCTTCTCCAATTATTCGCCCATCTCTCTCTCTCTTCTTCCTCCTCTCCTCCATGAAAGCTAGGGAAATTAACTAAGGGCAGTGGTGCACCACAAGTTGGTGAAGCTGCCAGCATGATCTGATGATGATGATGATCCACCTCTCTCATCTGTGTTCTTGATTAATTACGGATCAATCGATCAGGTCATGCTGTAGTTTCATCTGCTGGTTGGGAGCACAGCAAAAAAAAACCCTAACTTTGTAGCCGGATTTGCATGGATTAATCTGCTAGGTAGCTCATCAGATTCTTTGAGAGTTTGCCTTGCTCTTCTGCAGATGAAGACGTAATCTTTGAACAGATGGGATTCTCAACTCTCAAGGTGAGGTAGTCATCAATCCAATCCATATACCTGCTCAAATTCAGTTTTAATTAAAGACTAGCTGCTTCTATGGAGTTAATTAGGGATCCTTTTTTATAGATCTCTCTTGATCTGTTTCTTAGTCTGTTCTTTCTTAATAAGGCATATATACCTCTTGGATTTGGATTTTCTTGAAAATTAAGGTAGTTTATGAGTTGGATGTGTTGTGTTATCTGCCCAGCCTTAATTTAACTGTGCTTCCTAAAAATTCGTTTGATTTGATGGTAGCATCTGAATTGTGAACTCATCTTTGGAGCTTGGACTTTAGACCAGGTGCCTTAATTCCTTAACATAAGATTTGGTCCATATTGTTTATGGAGCTTCTTATCAAGAAATACTCTTTTGATTAGGGAGTCCCCTTGTCACTTTCTTCAGTTGTGCAGGTACATATGACATATCTGTATTAAACTGATGACATTCATAACCAACTGTCCAAGTAGGGATTCATATCTTTCTACTAATTGCAGAATGTTTTCTTGGCTGAAGGAAGTTTAATCTAACTGTTCAAGTTAGTTGCTTGGTTAGCTGATAGTGATCCCTGTGTTTTCTAGTTGTTGATACTGCATATACATATATCTGTGACATATGGCTAGTTCTTGTTTGTTGTGTGTAGATAAGATACATACAAGATTCTGATCTCTGCAGCAAAAGAAACAAAGCTTCCTTTTTTCTCTTGTTTTATCCCCTAATATATCTCTTCTTTTGCAGTTCTAGCTAGCAATTTCACTGTAAAACATGTGTATTACCGATCAATACTGGCATATATCTGAACTTGATGCAATACATGTGTATTACTGATCAATACATAAAACTGAAAATGTGGAACATATCTGCTAATTATTTTCATGAGTGTGGCTTTGATTATTGTGATCTTGCCACTTGCCAGCAATGATGTTAGCTAGTGATGGGAATATCACCTGACCAAAGGAGGGACATGATTAACCTTGCTAATTAAGTAACAAGAAAAGGAGGAGGGGGCAAAAGAATTATGGAATGGGTTTTCTTGACCTGAAGACAAGTAGTAAGATTTGCTAATGCTTGCTTGCAAGATATGCATGCCTAACCACAAAACAAGGAGTTTGGCACTACAAAACTGAATGATGATTGCCTCTTGCTTGAAGGATGAAACTGCTGCCCATCTTTTGATCATGGCACCCCCTTCGCATATGCATGATTGCCCACACTTTTCTCCTCTTTTGGGCTCTGTACTATGGAGATATTCAAGCCATTTTCTTGAGATTTTCTCTGCAATGTAATGACCTGTTCTGTCCCTTGATGTTTCACTTGCAAAGGAGACTGTACTACAGCATCTCTCTCTCTAGTCTCTACCTCTCTTGATGTTTCACTTGCAAAGGAGATTGTACTACACCACCATCTCTCTCTACCAATCTCTCTCTCTCTCTCTCTAATTAGTTGCAAGTTTTGTTGGCATCTCTAACCACCTCTCCACACTCATGGTCATGGCCATGGCTAGCACATTTGTCACCTAGCTTGCATTGCATGGTCCTTTGGAAGATTCATGGGCCACACACACATGGTGACATTCATGCAAAGCTCCAAGCAGGTCTCCTTTATTGTGATTTGGTCAGCTAGCTGGTTTGTTACAAGATGCCCACAACCTTTGTCCTTTCAATTCAATGCAGTGTGCAGTGTGTGCCTGCAACTTTCATATACATGTTGTACCATCATGTGTCCTCTTCCTGGCTTGCAAAAATGTAATGGCTAATCACATCCATCATGCTTGCAAATTAAGCTAATTAATTAATCACAGGTGGCTAGCTAATTACCAACTGATGATGATGATTAGTGACAGGCAAAGATGATAATCTAGATATCTTGTTCTTCTCACTACTGTCTTGTCATTGTTGGCGTGGAGTGCAATGCTGCCGTTTGTGTGGCTCCAGAAAGGTTGCCGGCTTTGCTGCCCTTCTCTCCATGTTCTTGTCTGAATCCTGAACATTTTAACAACCGTGTCTTTTTCTCTTCTTCCTTTTCCTCTTTGCTGACAAGTTGATGGTTTTGAGATATCTATTGTTCTGCTTGTTTTTGTTTTTGCATGTGAAGTCATATTCAGATGGTTTGCAAGGATTAGAAGTCATGGGTGTACTGTGTGCAAATTGAACTTGTCAGGAACAGTGACTGAATTTTATTGTTCAGGCTTTGCTTGTCTGAACTCAAGAAGAGGTAGAGCTAGGGTGTTATTTTTTTTATCTGATTTATGTGATACATAATCAACTACCATTCGTTTGACAGAACAAGATTGATAGGTGCATGTTCAGAGAAGTTCCTTCAGGTTAATTTCTTATCAGCTTAAGATTTTCCTCCTTTTTTCTCTCTAGTAGCTAAAGTACACTTGCATGTACAATATATTCAACCGGAACTTACACAGAAGAGCTAATTTAACTTATAGTATATGCAAATTGTTCTTGTTTTTCTCATACCTGCATCAGATATTCAGATTAGTGATACGAGTAATGGGCCTGTTCGGCTGCTTTGTACCGCCGCTGCCCTGCCACAGCTGGAGAAACAATATACCATGCTTGTTGGCTGCACCCGAATAGAGCCAATACACTCAGAATAAGTTCACTTTAGGTCCCTCAATTTGTCACCCAGTCTGATTTGCATTCTCAGTCCAGAAAAACGGATACAACGCATCCCTCAACTTACAAAACCGTGCAGAAAAGGTCTCTGGGCAGTATTGTGCCCGGTTTTGGATGATGTGGCTCCCTTTGATTAGGTCCTCGTCCCACGTGGCATTGACGTGGTGCTTATGTGGTAATTGGATCCCGGAAAAATAATAAAAAATAGTGGGACCCACATGTCAGCTACACAAAAATAATAAGAAAAGGTGGGGCCCATGTGGTCCCACATGTCAGCCCCCTCTTCTCTCTACCCCCCTCTCTCTCCCCTACAGAACAGCGAGCAGTGGCGCAGAGGGGGGAGGTGGGCGGAGCGGCGCGCGGCAGCGGGCAAGGAGGGAGGCGGTGCGCGGCTACCGGGAAAGGAGGGAGGGCTCCGACCCGGATGTGACCATCGAGGACGTCGGCGGCAGCGGCCGGGCGAGGAGAAGCCGCGGGCGGCGGTCGGGCGAGGAGGGAGGGGGCCTGCGGCGGCCGGGCGAGGAGGGAAGCGGCGCTCGACGACCGGGCGAGGAGGGGCGGCGCCGTTCTGTTGGGCATCGCGGGCGGAGCGGCCGACGGCGTGGAGCTACCGCGCTCGCGGGCGACCTCCTTCTCTGCCTCTTCCACCTCCGGCCACCTCCGCCGCCCGCGGCCTGCCGTCGCTCCGCCAGCGACCTCTTCCTTTGCCTCTTCCTCCTCCGGCCACCTCCACTGTTGCTCCGCCCGCGGCCTGCCACTGCCGCCACCCCTGCCGCTCTGTCCGCCGGCATTCTCATGCCGCCGCTCCGCCGCGAGGACGAGGGTGAGCCGAGAGGAAGAGGAGGGAGAGCCGAGATGGACTTGTGGGGCCCACGTGGGCCCCACCATCTCTTATTTTTAGCTGACATGTGGGCCCACATGGGTCCCACCATCTTTTAATTAATTTATGTGTGAGCCTGACATGTGGGTCCCACGAAGTTTACTATTTTTCCGAATCGAATTATCATGTAAGCACCAGGTCAATGCCACATCAGATGAAGACCAAGTCAAATTTGTCACGTAGGCGTCATATTAGCCAAAATCGCCGTCAAAACCACCGAGGGACCTCGTCTGCACTGGTTTTGACAGTTGAGGCACCCGTTGTATCTGGTTTTCCGATTGAAGCATGAAAATCGGATTCGTTGACAAGTTAAGGGACCTCATATGAACTTGTTCCAATACACTCCGGCTGATGAGGAATGCATGTTTCTTTTGGCCCAATCAGGTACTGTTCTAATGGAGGACCAATCAGCCCACATATGTAAATGGGCCGAGCCCATGGTGCTAAGCTCTCAATCTATTTGGGCTTATTTTAGCCCAACCTAACTATCTGGGCCATCTCTAAAAACAATACTCTGAAAAGGCCTTCTCGCCATTTTTTCTTCAGAAATCCTCAACACAGATTCTCAGGCCAGTTCAGACTTCACAAAAGCATGTACTCCAGAATTAGGATTCCTGCATTCTCAGCAAAACCAGTTGCTATGAACTAGTGGATTATCCTATGTTCAGCTAATTAATTCAGTTATCTCCAACTAGTTTCTGTCAGGGTTAGTAGGAGAACAGAAACACCCTTTCTGAAGAACTGAAGAATGGCATCACATTAGTTCAGCCAGCTTGCAACTTTTCTAAAGCACTTGGGATTAATACAATAATCTGTACTTGAAGCAGTCGACGGATGGAGCCTTCAATCTGTACTTGAAGCAGTCGCCACCGCCGTCTCCCGAGCACAGTGATGCTCCCAAGTTCCAACATATACTCCACATGGTTGATTCTTTTCTTCCCAAATCTGAAGGAGAAAACAACATTGGCAATTATGTGTGACAATTATTGGAGCGTACAAATGAATAGATTAACTACTATGAATTTGAAAATTATATTGAAATCAATATTATAAGAAATTCATATACTGAAAGTTTTTACAAAAATCACACCACTAATCGATTCATCAGAAAAGATCAGGGCCAGACTCACACACCCAGATCACTGTCTGTCTTCCAAAACCAGCTGTCCTACCCTTGATTTTTCTTCGGATTCAAAGAAAATGATGTTAACGAATGGAAAGAGTTGAAACAAATACTAAAGTTCTGCTGCTGATGCTACTCCAACACCTGCTACAGTAGTACTGCCTACTCCATATGAAGATGCTGATGCTTTTGCTTTGCAGGACGACTCGGCATCCAATCCAATCACGTTTATCAAAAGAAGCTGCAGGGCCCTGTAGTTGTAGTACTAGTACTAGCATCTCCTGATCTGATCATCTGAATTGACCTGCCTGAATTGACCTGTCCCAATTCTTTTCTTATTATTACTCCTACTTGATTCTTTTCTTACTCTATTATAATTAATACTGAAAAGAAACTCATGTGTTTTTCCTTTCCTTCTTGTCGTTTTGGCTCCAATCTTTGTTCTTCCTTGAAGAGGATGATGAATAGTTGTAGGTTTCAGCAACAGCAATGTGGTGTTTAGTTTCATTTTCTTCTTTTCATGTTTGTTCAGAGAAAGGATCTCAAGGCAGGAGCAAGTTTTGTGATCTTGCAGCCTTTCTCTAAAGAGATGAGATGAGCTCTCACTTTTACTTTACCGTTTGCTTGCTGCCTAAACCCCACTGTCAAAGCCTGAGATTGCATTAGATTCGGCATTATATATATGCAGATGTAAACATGAAGAAGAAAAGTGAGGTTTGAGATGATCTTTAGTCACCAATCTCGAGCACCGAAAAGCATTTCACAGTTTCACATCATTCCATGTCTGAACATTCTGAATACCTCCTTTTTATACAAGTTTAAGTAAAAAAAGAAGATCAAATGTTAAGCTTATCTGAACTTAAAATGTTCCACAATCCATACACACCGTGTTTAGAGCGAATGAATTTCATATGAAACAATTCAATTCCCGTATTAGAAATGGGACCCTCATTGTTAAGTACCACTTCTATACGATCTTAAGTTTAAAAAAAAGATCGAGTTTAAAGTTTACCCAAACTTGAAATGCTCCACACTTAATGCACGCCGCATTCAGGGGCATGCATGAATTTCACAGGAAACAGTTCAATTCCCGCATTATAAACGGGACCTCATCGTTATTATAGCACTACAGTTTTGCATGATTGCATCATTTGAAACATAAATTCCTCTCACTCACCAAGACAGCAACAGCCATCAATGCCCAGAGCCTGAACTGCAAATGCAGCTAAGCTAATTAGGATTCAAGAATTGTGTGGTCCTTGCAAAACCAAACTGTCCTACATCCATATAAGCTGGTCCTGGAACAATTCCTCCTTGCTTCGTCCATATCTACAGTTGGAGAGGGGAGAACAAGTGAACAACCCTAGCTAATACATTCTCACCCTGCTATATGCAAATGCAATTGCAAACAAAGCAATCATCATTAAGGGACCCAGCAATTCAAAGGGGGCAACAAACTATTTGGTGTATGTAGAATCTATGGATTGATAGGCAAGAGGGGTAGATGATGTTAAGGTGGCAAATGGTTAATTGGTTAGCCAACTTTTGCTTTCAGGCTGCAGTCAAAGATTCTTTAGCCTACAACAATTCTGTTGTGACCTGTGACTTGTGAGTACTGAGTAGTAGTACCAGGTACACTCTATTGTTCTTTCTTGTTCTTATATACTGAAAAAAATTACAAGTAGACATAAACAGATTATTGGTAATGACAATAAAAGCATAAGGAGAACATTCAAGTAAGTTCACTGGCTGACAAATGCAACGGTAATACTTCATCCATTTCAAATTACTTGTTGTTTTAGCTTTTTTTCTAAATCAAACATTTGAATCTTCAATCATCAATTTTCGTATACACCGAAAGATTTATGTTTTAGATTCACTATAAGAAATACTTTCACAATATATAATCTATATGTTAATAAAGTACACAATTTTTTTAAAATTAATAGTCAAAGATAAAGGTGTTTCAGTAAAAAAAAAAAAGATGATAAAAGTATTTGACTTAGGTCAATGGAGGGAGTAGCTAAGTTTACCACGGTTATCGGCTTTATCAAGGTAATACAAATCGAGAAACCGCTCGGGAAACCAGCCAAGTTAGAGAAAAGAAAACCGAAAGTCCAATTTTCAGCAAATTTGTTTGAATTCTACCCCCTTTTTTTTTGTTAGTAATCGAAGTGAAACCACGGTTACCGGAAGAGCAAAAGCACTTAAGAAGTTATGATTCCCTGCAGACACCACATATTACAAATGCAGATGATGCTTGTCTGTCTGTATTTTCATTGCCCAAACCCCCTCAAGTTAAATCAGAGACAACTGAAAAGAGAAGATACAAAACAACACTTCTTACATGACACATAAAACCAAAAAAGAAAAGAGAAATCAACACCACACACATCTACAAACCATCTCTGAATCTTGTTCAGTTTTCTGCTCCTAATGACAGCAACAGTGAAGAGTGACATGATCACAACAGCTTTTGCAGGCAATGCCGGCGACGGCGGCGGCGTTCGGTCAGGCGAAGCGCTTGCGACGGCCATCGATGGTGGCGAGGAGGCGGGCGACGCCCTTGGTCCACATGTCATGCTCTCTCTGGCTGCCGCACTCGAACTCGATCACCCGGTGCTCCGCGGTGCGGAGCCCGAAGTACCGCCGGTGCTCGCCGCCCTCTAGCAGGTGCCTCCCCGGCCACGCCGCCACGTCCCTGCACACGTCCACCACCACATCTGCCGCCACCGCCACCGCGACAAAACCCCGCCATTGTTAGAGACAAAGGCATACACCCCTCCGTTCTTAAAAATATATATATATAAAAATCAACTTCTGGAAACGAATCTGGACAAGCGCTTACTCTTCTTCTTCTTGGTGAGCGTGCCCGCGACGTGCCGGCTCTTCATCTTGAGCATCACCTGCAACAATGGCGAACCGCAACTTGGGATCAGTAAACCTTTTTTTTCGCCAACAAATTTGATACATCTAAGAACACAATTTGGCATATGTTGGTTATGGATTTACCACTCCCGTCCGATGGATGTAGACCGAGACCACCTTCCAATGCAAAGCTCCTGCACATGATCATCGAGTTTGATTGATTAACATCATCGAATCGAATTAGTGGATGATCAATGGTGATTGGGTAGGTAGGTTTGTTACCTTTGCGAGTGCGCTTGAGGAGCTCGGTGCCACGGGCGAGGAGCTCTTGGCTGCAGATGGTGAGGAAGTTGTTGTCGTCGTCGTCGTCGTCGTCGACGGCGGCGACCTCGTCGCTGAAGCTGCTGCTCGTGTTGCTGCCGTTGCCATGGTGGCGGTGGTGATGCTGCTGCTTCTGGGCGTTGTGTTTGTGGTGGCCACCGCCGGTGGTGGCGGCGGCGATGGCGTTCTTCTCGACGGGGATCACCGCGGCCACGTTCCACACGTCCTTGAGCGCCCTCGCCTTGAGCGTCGCGGCGCCTCGCAACGCTGCAATGCAATGTAGAGAGATGGCGTGATCAGTCACGGTGGCTCGCCGGAGACGATGAGGATGGGGGTGGAACGCGAACCGGTGGCGGCGGCGGCGGTGATGGTGACGATGTCGCCGGGTGTGCGGACGTTGACGGCGGAGGCGATGGCGGCGGCGAGGTGGTCGCGCTCGGCGCCGAGGGACTCGGCAGCCTCGACGCACTGGGCGGCGACCAGCGTCGCCGCGGACGCCACGGCCATGTCGGTGCGCGCGGCGCGGTCGTCCCTGCCGCCGCCGGAGGCCGCGGTGGCGGCGGCCACGGCGGCGACCGCGGCCGCCACCGCCGCCACCGACACCGCGGCGTGGACCTGCGCGTTGTGCGCCCGCGCCTCCTCCTTCTTCTTCTCCTTCCTCTCCTTCAGCCACCGCCCCACCGTCTTCCCGCCGCCGCCGACGACGCCGCGGTACGGCTGCGGCTTCGGCGTGCTCACCGCTCTGCAAAACTGCACATTTTTCCAAGAAAAAAATTGTCTAATTAGCAAATAGTTCCAAATTAGTTCCTAGTAAATCAAATCCCTAGGTTTCATATTATATGTCGCTTTAATTTTTGTTAGTCAAACTTACAAAATATAATATATTTTAACACAAAATAAATATATTATCAAAATATATTAATGTTATATTTAGTGAAGCTAATATAATGTTGTAGATGTTCCTAAATTTTTCTATAAATTTAATCAAACATACATAAAGATGTTTCTAAATTTTTCTATAAATTTAATCAAACATAAATAAATTTAAATAGAAAAAAATCAAAACAACTTATAATATAAAATGGAGGGAGTAGTGTTCAATGCATCAAAGTCATTCGATCCGATTCTGTCCTAATAATCCCATGTCACCATCATATAATTCAATCCAAAACCCAATAATCCTATCAAAAACCGAAATTTTTTTAATGAAAAGAATTGTATTAATTTCATCGGATTGGAACTGCTTAACCAAAATGTGGCATTCATGTACATGCACTCCTACTACACACCATTAGGTAAAATGGAATGGATAGCTAATAAATTCCCCCAACTTAAATTTGATCTACAGCAAAAGTGGCAAGCAAACAGTAGCATTACAACTGGAGCAGCTAAGCCAAGAACAAACTCTGAATTTGACAGGTTGCATCCAAAGGGGTTCTTATTTCTGAACAGCAGCAGCACACACTGTAACTGTATCAAAATGATGCTAATTGCAAAGTGTGGCTGCATTTCACTGACCCAGGGCAAATCATTGTGCTTCTTTTCCATTCCATGACGTTAATCTAGAACCCTAGGTTAAATCAATGGAGAATGTTGAGCGTGCCATAGGATAGGCCAGGTCAGTCAGTGCACACGCCACTGAAGAAAGAAGAAAGAAGAACACAAGAAGACATAATCATGGAGGGCATGAGCATGAGCCCCAAGCAGCAGCTTTCTGGAGAGGAGAATTTACATTACATTACTCTCAAGCCCCTGTTCCTTTCAGATCTTTGTCGCAGATTATTTGCTTCCCGCTTCTAAAAATATGATTTCTCAAAAAAAAAAAGTCTACTGCGAAGTTTATTTGTCAAAATATTAATTTATCGTGTTAACAAATAAAAGCTATTTCCTCAGACAGTGCCTTGATTAGAGCACAGATTAAAATAAAAGAATGGCATCATCAGGTTAGGAACAGAAAGCTGTGGGGGAATAACACTTGATTAGGGATAAGAAAGGCATCAGGTAGTCTTGACACTCTCAGCTCATCACTCTCATCAAGCTCATGGGGCAAAAAGGCAGGCAAGCAGCTAAAGTTCAGAGAAGAGAGAGAGAGAGAGGGAGGCAAGGCAAGGCAAGGCAAGCCTGCTGCTTTTCACCCAGAGATGGCAGTGAAGAGAGTGGGGGCACTGAACATGTTGCAGGGCTTTGCTTGTGGAAAGAGGAGACCACAAGGACAGAAATGGGAGCAAGAATCAAAGCTTCAGTTCTTACACACCAAGCAACCACCAAAGACCATCAAATCAAACACCTCTTCCTGCTGGTCAGAGCTACAAGTGTACAGTACAGAGGAGGAAATGTTTTTTTTTAAAGAAAAAATGGAATTGGGAGTGTTTCTTGTGGAAGGAAAAAGCATGAGATCACATGGTGGTCTTTTCTTCAGTTCTTCTCTTTCTGAACTTTGAGATGGCCCAGAGGCTCATGGGGCAACAATAACATGCAGTGACAAATTGCCAATCAAGTCTTTTGACCATGACCACTCTCATGAGACATGTCTCTCATGAGCCAATGCAAAGAGGAGCTGAATTGTGGTGGCACCCATGCATAGGATTTCTGTTCCTATCAAGATTCAACTTCAGGACCAAAGCTTGGCTGAGTACACAGTACACTGAGAGTGCATTTCACATTGCTTTGTGATGCTATCAGAGTAGACATCAGCAAAGGAATGCATGGTTGGGAAAGGTAAGCAGATTCTTTCAATATTCAATGTGAGCATTGGTCAGGTGACATGGTCCAATCACTAGTCTTTGGTTGTTGATTCTTTTTGTCACCCTAATGTTTGCTCTACTACATCTGCTTAATTAGATGGCATGCTTCAGTTGCTAGGCTTGATAAGCTATTCACAAGAACTGCCTCTGTTAAAGAGCATGGCATGTTGGCATGCCTATGTAGCTGCCGCCTGCAGAATGGAGTGAAAAATGAGCAATCATTGCTGTGAGAGCTCAAAGGCAACACTCTAACAAACTAGTGCAGTGATTCAGAGAACAAAATGTATCAAAGGGAGAAGAGGATACCAGCCAGGCATGAGAAAAGGAGCAAAAGCATGGAAGAAAAGGGGAATGATTATTGGTCACAAGATGTATCCCATTTTGGGGTGAGAAATTCTGCAGATGGAAGGAAGAAAAAGATATCTCCATCCATATTTGTGAAAAATTCACAAGTATATACATTATTCTGCAGTGGCTTTTTGGTGTGTAGTATTTCTGAAGCATGTGAGCCTGCAGAGAAAATGGAATTTGGGCAGCAAAGTATTCCATTGGATGAAGAGAAAGGCATAAACTGGAATTCTTTCTCACTGTGCAGAAAATTTTGTGAAAAGGAAAGCTGCAAGGCTGGTGTTTTTGTCCCAGAGGCCAAGTCCCCACAAGTTCTAACACTGAAATTGACTAACCTGGAAATGCTAAACACTACACAAAATTAGCCAAAGTGACTTCTTGTTGTGTCCCAGATATATATTGCTCCACACCAAAAAGATGCAAACAAGCTAGTGTTCCATTTCCACAAGGAAAAAAGGAGTACACAAAATCATAGCTGAATATAACCATCTCAAACAAAATGCAATGAGCAGGATAAAAAGATATCATGGAATTTCTTGATTATCTTATCCAAATTGGCAGTAAAGAATAGCTTATCCTGTTTTTACCCAACAATGCTAGTGCAGCAACTCCCTTAATCATGTTCAGTATGTATAAACTAGAGCAATCACACACCCCCCCCCCCTCTAGAATTGACAAGATTAACAAGTCATCCATGAAGGGAAAAAAAATGTTCAGGTGCAGGGATCAGGAGAAGAGACCTTGCTGTCGTCGACGTCCGGCGAGACCGGTGGGCTGTCGGAGAGCGAGCCGCCGCCGTTGAGAGGGCCGCTGCTGTGTGAGAGGCGGCCGGAGGTCAGCGGCGACACCTCCTGCTGCTCCATGAAACAAGAAACGAGTAAATTCTCAGTGTCTATCTGCAAAGTGAGCTACTGTTCCAAGCAGAACAGCACAATTTCACAATAATCATTGAACATGCAAGGAAGTTTTAAAGAGTAGGAAATGTTGGTGTGAATTGTGATCATTAATTAGCTTGGATTCATGTTACAGAACCAAATAAAGATGGCTAGTATTTTGTGTGTGTTTTTTCGTTGATTATGATGGGGGTGTGTGGGGGGAAAGAAATCTCATATTTGGCCTCTTGTTCTTGTCCTCACTTCAGTCCAAGAAGTACAGGAAGTCAGAGAACATTAAAGCAAAGCAGGTACTACTAATCGACGAGGTAATACCCATGAGAAATCAAACCAAAAACATGCAGTTGAGAGAATCACACCTAAAAGTTGGGAGATACAAGTTTTTTACTGCACTGGATTGAAGTTCATGTATTGTTTGGCTAGAGAGAGAGAGAAACAGAATGAAAAAGCAGAGAAACATACTACAGAATAATCTCACCAACCTCTCACCTAAAAAAAGAATAAAATAATTAAAGTCCATAATCCGGTTGCTATTAGGATGTACTCAGTTACTCACTCACTCAGGGACAAGCTCAATTAAAAAAGACCGAATTAATCTCTCTATTTTTTTTAATTAAGGAAGAGAGAGAGAGAGAGAGAGAGAGAGGATGAGGCAAGAACGAAGGGACGAAACGCGCACGCACCGATTGCGACATGATCCTGTCCATGATGAGCTGCGAGGTGGCCGCCGACGCGAAGGAGAAGGAGCTCCCGGAGGCGGAGCCGTCGACGTCGAGCTCACCGGAGACGTCCTCGGCGATGACCGCGGCCGACGCCGCCGCCGCCGGGAAGGCGGCGGCGGCGAGCGCGCGGCGGGAGACGTCGGCGGCGCCCGACGCGCTCCACGACCGGGACAGGAACTCCAGCGCCGGGTCCCGCGGCAGCTCCGGCGGCCGCAGCTCGCCCCTTCCTCCGCCGGCGGTGACCCTGCCGGATTCGCTCATCGGAGCAGTCGCTCTCGTCGTCGGCGGCGAGCGGTGGCGGCGTGCGTGGGCGCGAAAAAGGTGGTGCCTTTGGAGAAGTGGGGGTGTTGGTTTTATAGGAGTGACCCTCTGCAAAGAAAGACAAGGAGGGGATTAACCGTTTGTGCATCTAAAGTGTTTTTTTTCTTTTTTTTTTAGTTTCTCTGGCTTTTTGTTTTTTGAAGTAGAATTGGTCATTTTCTTTATTGGTATATATTTTACTTTTTTTTGGCTTTTAATATGTTTTTAATACTTGCAGGGGATTTCGCTTACGGATGTTGTTGATAAGGTCGTCTTGATTTACGGGGTTGTCGTTTCTGATGTAATGACGTGGTATTGTTGGCGTATACGGAATAAGTGATAAGCTCTACAGAAAGTTTAATACCGTAAACCATAATTCTCGATGGGTTGTTAGAAGTTTAATCGTGTGGGTTTGAGGTATGACGTGGTGAGCGAGAGGTTTACTCATTGTCGGTTTGTCGACTTGCTGGTTTGGTAAGACAACGATAAGAAAGATGAAGATAGTATAGTATACTATGAGATAATTTTGGCTATTCATGGTTTATGGCCTGAATGGTTAGGATGGACCTCTAATAATAAGGAGAGTATAGTAGTGTTCAATAATACATAAAAGGTGAACCACTCGCACAAGGTAACTATAGGAGCCAGAGAAGAGGTTGCCAATATAATTGTGAATATGATACTCAATAACCTACAATGCTCCGCAGTTACATCAGCATTGGGAGATTCATATCGCAATAGACCTTTCTCAAAGCAACTTAGCACAAGGCTAACCATTACTCTAATGAACCACTAAAAAGTTTCTTTTTTTAGTTTATCTGCCTTTTTTAAGTAGAATTGTTCATTTTCTTTATTGGCATATTTTACCCTTTTTTTGTCTTTAATGTGTTTGTAATACTTGAGGGGGGGTGTCACTTACGAATATTATCGATAAGGTCGTCTTAATTTACCGATGGTTGTTTATGATATAATGACGTGATAATGTTGGCGTATACGGAAGAAGTGATAAGATCTATGGAAAGTATACTAGCGTAAACCATAATTCAACGGGTTGGTAGAAATTTATTCATAAGGGCATCCACAATGTACATGAAAACCAGTCCATAGGAAATAAAAAATTCCATTCAGCTATCTTAACACATTATGCAACTAGTCTATAGCAAAGAAATAACAAAAGTTGTCCATAGCACTATGGGTAGTCCATAGACAATAAAAAATCATAGTTATGCCAGGTGCATGCATGCTGCAGCCTGCAGCTTCAGCTCCGGCTGATTTTTTTTTGCCTTTAGTGGGACCCACCTTAATTGCACACATTGTGGTGGTTTCTAAAACTATGGACTCCCAGGTGTGGGTCCCACATCTATGGACTAGTTTGCTAAATACATTGGTGTTGCCCTAAGGGTTTGAGGTATGACGTGGGGAATGAGATTTACTCATCGTCGGTTTGTCGACTTGCTGATTAATGGCAAGACGACGATAATAAAGATGTAGGTAGCGTCATCATTGTAGACTATGAGATAATTTTGGTTATTCATGGTGTATGGACTTGATGATTGAGACGAACCTCTAATGAACAGTAGTAAGAAGGAGAGTAGTAGCATTCGATGATATATGAAAGGTGAACCACTCACATGAGGAAACCGTAGGAGCCAAAGAAGAGGTTGACAATATAATTGTGAATATGATGCTCAATAAAACTCGCCTGCAATAAATTCAGCACGACACACAGCTTAACCTCTTAAACACTACAATGCTCAGCAGCTACATCAACCTTTGGAGATTCATATCACAATAGATCTTTCTCAAAGCAACTTAGCACAAGGCTATCCATTACTTTTACAAGTAGCATCACATGTAAAACTTAACTAACAATTAAAAAACCCTCATGTCAGCCACTCTTCATTTCCAAATTACAAGCAATGGCTCCACATTCCCTGGAATTATTGCTCCTTAAAATAGCAGTACTATACTACTATTTTTTTCCTAACTCACCCAATATAATCAATTATGCCATAATAAGTGGTGCTCCATTTGTTGTCAAGTTAGTTTAAGGTCTCATCTCATGCCTTTTTGGATGGGCCTTCTCTGCTTTAGTTTTTGTCTTCTCTTTTCCCAGATGTTAAGAAACCATAGCAAAACCAGCTATCCTCACACTTTTTTTCTCTTTTTTTCCCTTAGCTTCCATGTCCTTTTGTTGTGTACACTTGTGCTAGCTGTGAACCATACCTAGGCCCCCACACAAGACATGGTAGTATGGTACTTGTTCTGTTGGATACTCATGTGTTGTGAGCAGCAGTGGTTTTCTTCTGTCTAGAAGCAAACATGGCCTGTACTGGCAACATACTTATGTGCTTTCTTTGCTAATGGTCATGATGATCTTTTTTTATTATTTGGGGGTCGCTTTAACTTAATTTGACTTTAAGCAGATACAGATACATGGATGAGCTTTGGATTGTAGTGCCTTTCTTGTCCATGCAGAATTGCATAATAGAAGCTGAAACATGTGTGATGAACAGAATTATACTACTACTTGTTTGTTGATAGGCCTATTTCTAGGAAAAAAAATGTTATTTTTTGAGTAGCTAGAATGTGATCAAATAGTACATGATTTAATTGATTCTATGGATATAATGATAAATACTACATCCGTCCATAAGGAATCCTATTTTTTTTAGAGACTACGGGTAAAAAAAACATGTTGCCTTATTAACGAGGGATGTTTAGGGGGTGGGGAAGACCTCTTATAATTATAGAAAAATTCTAAACCATTAGATCCCTTATATTTGTATTTGTAGATAGAGGGAACATGATTTAACCTGTGATTGTAAGGTTAACCCTCACTTTCTATATATACAAACCAAATTTGTATTGCGTATCACGTTATGCATATACTCAAATTTTATTTTTAAAAAGTTACAGGGCAGATTAACCATCACAATACTCACATTAGTGGTTGCAGTGCCAAGGGCACCAAGATTAGATCATTAGAGCATCCAATTTGATCATATCAACATAAGTACATGACAGGGACGACCATTAATTTTGATTTGATCTTGTGTTCTTGTACATATGTGGGAATGCACAGAGGCAGCAGCCATAAACAGCTGATGCAACCACCCACAGCATCCACCGACTCACACTGTAGTGTATACTGTACACACACACCATTTGGTACTCTACCTGATCACCTCCAGCTCTTTCTTCCTCTCTACTCCTACTCCTACTAGATCAGTGATCAGTAGCCTACCCTGCCGGCTGGGTCACTGCCAGGTGGGGCCCACCCAGAAGCATGAGCTATATAGCAGATTAGCAGTAGCACCTGAGCTACTTCACCTCCCTGTCTGTATGCATGATCATGTTCTGTTTTGGGCTTGTGGCCTGCATTGGCGGTGGTGGCCAATGGCTCATGCAGTAGTTGAAGAATTTAGATTATTGGTTGGATTATTGCTGCGAATTATCAACTTGATTACAATTATCTATATATATTTCTTTTAAAAAAACTCCAATGGTGGTTACAGTAAATCTGTCCCACATTACCCTTTGAACTTCTAAATATATTACATAACAACTACATTTAAATGAATAGTCACAAATAAAATTAAATTGAGGTGAGTATAACTTGTAGCAAAAAGGTGGATGACACATTGATAAAAAAATATATGCTTTTATTTATTTTAGACAATAATATTATGATAACATAATAACTAGTTTAAAATAGGTGGTCTAATGCAGAAAAAAAGAATTTTAAGAAAACGCATTTCAAAGCGTGGAGCAAATAACCCGTTTTGAACTTTTGATAATCCGGTAAATAAGCTGAACTGAAATTCCTATAGTAACAGGCAGCAGGCAGAGAAAGACAGATTTCGCTGGGTTGCTTTGATGATTGGTTGGTTGGGTTGGCTGCTTGATGGTCTCCATCAGGTCCACCCAGCATGCAGTCAGTCATCAGTGTGATCGATCCATCCTTGATATGAGAATGAGATGCTGCTGCTCATCAGTGGTGATCACTAGTGCTGCTGCCAGTGGACAGCAGCAACAGCAAGATGGAAATTTCTTCCATCCTGTTGTAAATTCTTCTTCTCTGATTTTATCTGCAACCATGAGTATATGCTGCTGCTGATGCCAACTCATGATGCAGCACATGAAACTACAGCTTCTCTGCAGTCAGAAATCGAAATAGTGATCAACAGATCAGGTACTATTAACCAGCAGGATTTGCATTGTTTGGCTACATGTGCAGAGTCTTAAATTTCCCGGCTATTCTTGCTCGAGCTGAAACCTGATAAGTCTGTCCGTCCTAAAATATAACTGACTTAATAAGAACAAGAAAACTATATTACTTCTTGGGTGTGTTTAGTTCACGCTAAAATTAGAAGTTTAATTGAAATTGTAACGATATGACGGAAAAGTTAGAAGTTTGTGTGTGTAAGAAAGTTTTGATGTGATGGAAAAATTGGAAGTTTAAAGAAAAAGTTGGGAACTAAACCAAGCCCTAATTGAGTATTAGGTTACTATATTTTAAAATGGAGGGAGTACTTACTTATCTGAAAATAATTCAGTTTGGAAGTTCAGCTTAGCTCTCATCAGGAAGACGGCATGTAAATGCAGGTATCATGATTCATGAGCAAAGAAGGCAGTTGACAGAAGACAGTGTGTGAAGAACTCTGCAATGGCAACAGCAAGAGCACTGTAGTAGGTCGCTGCAGATTACTATGCACGCATCAGGCTTCAGTTCAGACAGCAAGCAGGCAGGAGGAAACAGGTATAAATTTCATACGAGAAAAAGAGGAGGGAAGCAGCGAGAAGAGTGAACAGTGGAAGGGAATCGGCAACGGCAAGTGCAGTCGCATTCATCTCCAAGAGTAAAGAAGCTAGATAGGCAGCCTACCTTGCTACGAACATGGGCAGCTGCAGAAGCAGCAATGGCGGCAACGCATCAGCAGAGCAGCAGCTTAAGAATTCAGATCAATAGCGAGCACTGTTCATTGCGTAGCGTAGTTCAGAAACTGAAGCTCACTACTCCTCCGTGGTACTCTCCGCCTCAAAATAACATCATTTTTCACTCATCTCACACATATCAATACAAAGAAAAAAACTATAGTACCCTCACTTTATTAAATCCTAATGCGTCAATGTAATTATTTCATACTTTATTATTTTTAATATTTATCCCCTATTTTTATAAACTTATTTCATAAATTCTGATGCAACGATTATTTAAAATTAAATTTATTTTGAGATAAACAGGAGAAATAAAAGATGAACTTATTGAGTATGGAACCGGATCCTCTGACGTAGCGCTCGCTACGTCAGAGGGACGTCCGGCAGCGCTCGTCCATCCGTTCAGCATCCAACGGAGTTGAGCGCGCACAGCACACAGGCTCGGCCCACGGCAAATAAAAAACGGCCCACATCTTCGCGTTGACGCCACACAAGCCGCTGCGGTGCAGCCGGTGGTGCGCCGCGCCGCCGCCACAAGTGAGGGAGGGGAGGCCTATGCCGCCGCCGCCACACGGCCACAACCCGTGCTTCCTGATGAAGCCCCCTCTGCCACCGCCCTCTTCCTTGACCCTGTCCCACGCCTCCGCGTCCTCCCTCGTGCCGTCGTGCGGGAGCCTCGCTGCGCTCCGGCTGCGTGGAGGTCCGATTCCAGATCGCGTATCTGACGGCATGGCAGCATTCGCTCCGCTGCAGTTCGTCCTTTGTCGTTCGTCCCAGAAGCGCGTCGCCCAGTCGTTCAACCCATGTCGCCAGGGAACTCCGGCCGCCAGAATCGCCGCTCAATCTCCTCGAGTTCCTCTCGAGCTGGTGGAGCGCGTCGGCCGTCGATGTTCCCCGTGCGTGGGGCACGCGATGTCACCTCCAGCGAGGGCAGAGTAGAACCGATCGAAGATGACGCTTTCTTTCCATTTGTTAAAGAAGACATCAAGAGAGTGTAATGTGTTAACCAAGAAAAGGAATTTGCGGCCATGAACTGAAGAGAAAACGAGTGATTTTTTTATTTTTTTCTTCAATTTGTTCCTCGTCTAGCTCCTCGACGGCGAGGACGGACTAGTATTCCAGCCGACCAAGTTGAAGATCACGGCGGGGTTGCTCGATCCTTACCCCTAGGACCTTGGCTTCCTGCTCTGCTTCTTGCTCCTCTAGCCAAACAGCTTGGACACAGACAAATTGATGTGACCATGGCTACTACGGATACATCCGTTGCTCACATCATGGATGAACAACAAGATATCAAGTTCAAGTCCTCCAAGTGCTGGAATCCGATTCGGCCACCTACTACACTGCTGACTTCAAACGGCCGCCGAATCTCCATACGACCTCCGTTTTCGGCCGGTGAGTACTTGATGGAAAGCTCTCGGAGTCCTCTTTCCAATGCATCAAGCCTCATTGCCAAATTCCATCTCAGTCAGCAGCAACTGAAGAAACAAGGTGCTGCGACACCTGTAATGGGCCTATGGGCTTGTAACTTCATTTGGGACCCCGGCCCAGGTGGGGCCCATGTGGGGTGCGCCCCAAGCTGGTGGGGCACGACCCTAGGCACCCCTAGGTCGTCCTCCTACCCCTATATATAGCTAGTTACCCCTTCAGGGTTTCTGGGTTTTGATGATAGAGATAGCTACTTGCTACCGGCTCGCAGCGCGCGTGTTGGCTAAACCGCCCGTCTGCCTGTAATCGGAACCCCACCATATTGTGTTTTGATAGTGAAACTTTCATCTTTATCTAGCAATTTCAGTGCTTGTTCTACTTGTTCTTGCTTGTTCTTCGATTGCTTGCAGGACGAGTGCCCTCGTGGCCGGGTTGACGCGCACCACAAGTTCGCGGTGACCATTGGAGGTGGTGTATCGGTTGCTAAGGCGTAGCGTCTTTGGACAGTTGTAGTCGGGCTGTGAACGTCGTCTTCATCCAATCGAGTTATCCCTTACCTCTCATCGAAAGATCGGACCACAAACCCTAGCGGGTTCCCATCACAAATGCTACCCAGCCGTCGACTTCACAACGGCATACTTAACAACAGCAGAACCAGCGGCGCGGTGAACGACAGCGAGCAAGTAGCGCACATGCTGCACCCATTTTTCCCTGAGCGAGTAGCGAGCGTTCGATGCTTGATGGACGGCGGATCGACGGGCTACTGCCCTCTGACTTAGTTTTTCCTAAGTCAGAGGATCTGGTTCCGGAAGCAAGGGCAAATTGTGGGGCCATTTGTCAGTGTCACAAGGTGGCTAGTTTCCCTTGTTTGCAATATGTTTGCCTTCTTCTTCTTCGGGTTCTTTATGGCCGGACATATATAGGACATGGTTGTATTCCTACTGAATAATGATAGCCCGGCATATATAGGACATGGCTGGCTATATTCCTGCTGAATAATGATATGGAGTAGCTAGTAATCTGGATTCTTCGAGAAGATGTTCCCTAGTTTCTTTGCATTCCATCTAATTAGTTATGAAAAAAATTGGTAAGATAGATTAGTATGTGACGGGGTATATTATTTTGTAAACATTTAAGTTTAGATTATACAAGTTAAAAAAATATGACCGTGAGTACACATATACTAGTTTGAGTTAAATTTGTTGATTTTATTACAACTTGTGGGGATCAAATTTTAAGTTACATATTTTTTAGATCGATATATTACATATTAATCTATCTTATCATTCATTTTATATAACTTTTTGGATAATATACACCACCGAGGAGACATCCCCTTATGCATGAGATTAAAACCTATTTCCGTAGTAACCTTCACTATTTCGTGTTTTCAATACTCCTATATGACACCGCTAACTTTATTCGATAGACGGTTGGTCAACAACATGATACCCGGAGAATTGACTACGTACGAATGATAATAGATGAAACCAGCATGATATGAACTGCAATGATGATCCATCGCCTCGCCTGAAGAAAGCTTAAGCTTATATAACCTGGGATGGATGAATGGATGGAGAGGACAGAATATTCCTCTCCTCGAGCCTTTTGATGTCCTGCCTGCTGCTGCCATTCTACCAAATTGCCAATCAGCAATATGCAGGCATGCTTGCTTGCATGGGCAAAACCATAGAGGATGTCGAGCTAATTTAAGGTGGTGTTTGGATCCGGGGACTTAATTTTAGTATCTGTATTTAGACACTAATTTAGAGTATTAAATATAGATTACTTACAAAACTAATTACATAAATGAACGCTAATATGCGAGACAAATTTTTAAGCCTAATTAATCCATAATATGCGAGACAAATTTTTAAGCCTAATTAATCCATAATTAGAGAATGTTTATTGTGCTAATCACGGATTAATTAGGCTCAATAGATTCGTCTCGCGAATTAGTCCAAGATTATGGATGTGTTTTATTAATAGTCTATGTTTAATATTTATAGTTAGTGTCCAAACATTCGATGTGATAGGGACTTTTAAAGTTCCAGTCCCATCTAAATAGGGTCTTAAGCTAGCGGCATTCATGCTCGATGAGCCAGTTGAAAATGAAGAACAATGTATATATAATATATGTCTGATGTCTCCAAAAGCTTCGAATGTCCACGTGATGTTGCTGTAGCCTGTACAATTTTACTACGTATATGCCTAGTAATACTACAAATTATACAATGTGTTTTGAGTTTATATGGACCTTGGGATCTTCAACCTCTTAGCCAAGACAACGATGATTACCACTCTGCTGCAGACACACACACTCACAAACTCACTCTCACTGTCGATTCTTTTCCCATTAAGATAAATATATATTTTACCTCCGTTCTTTTGTGGTTACGATATAAATTTTACCTCGGTTTTAGTGTGCTTTTTAACTGAAGGTGTATTTTGTACGAAAACTTTTTATATAGAAGTTGCTTTAAAATATCAGGTAAATTCATTTTTCAAGTTTATAATAATTAAAACTCAATTAATCATATGCTAATAACTTTTTTGTTTTTCGTGCCTTAACTTCATCTTCATTTTCAGTAGAAATGAACATCATCTCGGCGTGTGCTTTCAGCTGTTCAACTCATTTCGTATGCTTTTGTACTTTCTTAGAATAATAAAGTGGTGTTTAACATCCAACTTTGCATTCCTATTCAGATTACAATGAGGATTTGAGAATCAAACATGACACCCCTCCTGTAAGGTAGAAGCAAACCTGGCTAGGTTGTGAGCATCAAAGTTACAATACAAGCCTGATTTTCCTAACAAAATTTACTTTTGCAGAATACTTCTTTCTTGCCTCAATTATCATTAACAACTGCTAAATATTGGCACCTTGATCTCAAGGCAGTCTGATGATACACAGACCTTTGACATGTTCAACTCATTTCGTATTTTCTTTTGTAAGTACTAACTTTGTTGATTTGTGTGTATGAATTATGATGGGCCCATGACCTGGCCCGAAAGACAGGTAGGCCAGGAATATGGGCCGGCCCGTTATTATTATCTACCCAGTTTGGATTGAATGAAACTGGCAACTCGTTCGTCAGTGTCAGTCTCGAGACGTCCTAAAATCAAGAACGAACAATCAAGCAGAGATCTTGTATTGTATGCACATATATATATAGGCCGATTTTTGTACCCATTCTCAAGCTTCTTTTCATTGATTATTCAGAATACCAAAGAAGATAGAAACAAACTTTTGTATATTGTGATGCCAAGTTTTCTCTTGTCGAAAGATTGAAACTCTGAACATTTAGGACAACGAACATCATAAATTAAGAAAACATTACTACTTACCTTCTTGTTAGCATTTGGAGGAGAATCTTGTTGTGGCCTCTTCATTTTTTTTTCCTCAACTCATCATATTCATACCATACTACCATCCTCCAAATGAGCATTCAGTCTTCGACCAGATGCGCAAAATTTGTCTAGTGTTTGTATAATTTTGAGTTATCAACAGTCGCGATGGAGATTTGAGAAGATAAAGAGATCTCACTCCAGTCCAATGCACTCATCGCAGCCATGATGAATGATGCATCAGAGGAGAAGGAAGTTTCAAGAATGTGACTGAATTCTTGCTACTACCTTCAAAAAATTCAGAACTTCTTCGAACTGCCACCATTCGCCATTGGATCCTGAATTTGATTCCAACGTTTGTAACCGCCTCCAAATTCTTTCACTCAAAATTAAATGAAACAAAGATCATTCCTTACTACATTTATTGCCAAGCTCCGGTTTCGAGTGTCACCATGGCCCATTGTTCTGCTGCCTGCTCCCTGCTGCTGCAGCACTGTTCAGGCCTTCAAGGTCCAGGCTAGCACATTGAATCCTCAACCATTGTGGCTGTCTCGACACTCATAAACCCAGCAGCCTCCTACATCAGTAGCAGCAGCAGCAGCACCATGGTGTACCAGCATGCAGTACAGATCAAAGTTTCAAAGGCACACATTACTCATCACTATTCAATACGCCATTGTTACACACTCATCATAAGCACAATCATGTGAAAGAAGCTAGTCAAGTCAGGAAGGAGAAGGTTCAGGCCACTGCTCCCCTCTGTCCGCAAATATAAGGTATTTGGGGTTTCTCCATCCATCCACAAAAATACCTTTGAATTTATCACTTATTGGTAGTTGAATCGGTAGGCATGATCTTTCCCGATAAGTAAAGTATCAGGGGCATCAGAGGAATTTCACCTTAACCTTAAACAGTGCTAAACAATTTAGAACCCCTTAAGTCCCATCATTTCGCCTACAGCTGACTATCAGCTTAAAAAATAACTTGTGAGCAAAACTTTTATACTTATCTTCTTAGTGACTTTAAAGCCACCACTGAAAAATAAACTACAATAAAAAAATCAAAATCAACTATAAAATTAAAATTTTAAATTTTAGCCGTGACTGATAAGCTAAAGAACAAACGATGAACAAACTTTATGTTTGTGGACCAAGGGAGTAATTAATTGGTATTGGATCATGAGCCCTCATGAAAAACTTTGCTCAGATGGTGTTTGTTACCACTGGTTAAAGTAGCTAGCAGTAGCTGTAGCACTTGTAGACCATGGTCATTGTAGCAGTACCACATTGTGCTGAGTTGTGCCATGTGTTTGCTTCTGGAAGATGAGGGAGTACTGCATGATGCATGAATGAATCCACAGTGCTCACATTCATAGCCAGGTTAATTCCAGTAAAAAAAAGCAAAAGAAAGATTGTACTGAATTACTCACCACATGTAGCCTCTGAAAACCCCCCTTAAATCCCCACAATTACACCATAATTAACATTGTCCATCTCATATGAGGGACACATTTTTCTTTGTTGTCCCATTTTTTGCAGTGAAAGGCTGTGTTTAGATCCAAAGTTTGAATCCAAACTTCAGTCATTTTCCATCACATCAATCTGTCATACACACATAACTTTTCAGTCACATCATCTCCAATTTCAACCAAAATCCAAACTTTGCGCTGAACTAAACACAGCCAAAGTTGAGGAGTTAGTAATTGGTATGCTTAAATTGTGTTGGGTACAGAGTTTGCAGTCCTGCAGATATATTTAACTGAATGCATGTGCAAGAAGAAGAAGAAGAAGAGCAGTATGTAGATTGGCAGATTGCAGAGGCATAGGTGGAAGATGTGTAAGGTTCTAGAAGCATCTAGAAGCCGAAGCTGAGGTCACTAGGCCATCACTTCTGCTGCAGAAGCTTCTTCTCCTTCTTGTGCAGAGATGGGGAAGGCGGGTAGGTGGCTCAGAAGCTTCCTGACCGGCGGCAAGAAGGACAGGAAGGGCAAGGACGGCGGCCAGCCGCCGGCGCCGCCGTCGCCGGCGCCGCCGTCTGCCAAGGAGAAGCGGCGGTGGAGCTTCCGGAGGCCGCCGGCGCAGGCCACCACCAACACGTCGTCGCTCTGCTTCTCCGACGTGCACGCCGTCTCGCCGGCGCCGGAGGCGGAGAGCTCGGCCGCCGCTGACGTCGCCGAGGAGAACGAGGCCGCCGCGGCCGCGGCGGTCAGGATTCAGGCGGCGTTCCGATCCTACCTGGTACGTATAATGATACGCCATTGATGACGCCATCATCTGTTCCTGGTTTTGTGCAACTCGATGGCGTGTGGGGGGGTGCAGGCGAGGAAGGCGCTGTGCGCGCTGAGAGGGATGGTGAAGCTGCAGGCGATGGTGAGGGGGCAGCTGGTGCGGCGCCAGGCGAGCACGACGCTGCGCCGCATGCAGGCGCTCGTCGCCGCGCAGAGGCGCGCGCGCGCCGAGCGGCTGTGCCTCCTCGACGACGACAAGGACAAGCACGCGCGCTCGCCGCGGCCGCCGACGACGACCAGCCGCCGCTCGTCGCCGCAGCACCACCGATCACGGAAGCCACTGGTAAGCGAAGCGTCTCCGCCACCGCACTCTAGCTCGCGACGGCGATCATGGGAGACATGAGGAGAAGATGACTATGGCATTGCAGGAGGTGGTGGATAGGGGATCGGAGGAGAACGTGAGGGTCGTCGAGGTGGACAATGGCGGCGGCGGCGGCGGCGCGGCGAGGGGGTGCGGGAGGCGCAGCACGTGCGGCGCGGCGGCGGCGGCGGCGAAGGG
The DNA here is from genome assembly GCF_034140825.1 of Oryza sativa Japonica Group. Classification (NCBI taxonomy): domain Eukaryota; kingdom Viridiplantae; phylum Streptophyta; class Magnoliopsida; order Poales; family Poaceae; genus Oryza; species Oryza sativa. Next base: position 26,219,107 of record NC_089046.1, read on the forward strand.
CGAGCTCTACCAGAAGGTGTCGCCGACGCCGTCGGCGTTGACGGAGGCGAGCGCGCGGACAATGAGCGGCCGGCTCGACGACTACTCCTTCTCCGCCGCGGCGTCCGAGGCCAGCGGGCGCCACCACAGCGTTCCAGCAGCCGCAGTCGCCGGCGGCGACCACGCGGCGGCGCTGCAGCAGCTGTTCCCGAAGAACTACATGTCGAACACGGAGTCGTCGCGCGCCAAGGCGCGGTCCCAGAGCGCGCCGAGGCAGCGGCACGACCAGCCGATCAGCGCCGCTGCCTCGCCGTCCCCTTCGCCGTCGTGCGGCGAGTGGACGACGACGCCGGGCGACCGCCGGCGCAGGGCGTCGCTGGACCCGCGTGACCTCGCCGCCCCCGCCTCCGCCGCCGGCGTCGGCGTCGGCGCGCGCATGGAGCGGTGCGCGTCGCAGGCGCGCGCCAGCGCCAGCGCGAGCGCGGCGTGCCCGTGGGCAGTGAGGATGGACAGGTCGACGGCGTCGCTCGCCGGCGGCAGCGACGGCGGCTCGTCCGCCGCCACCGCGGTGACCGCGGCCACGGCGGCGCGCGTGACAAGCTGACACGGACGAACACGAGCTGCATGCTACTGTGTGAAGAAGCGATCACTCTCTTCTCTCGAAGTCTCAAGTCTGAAATTTTTTTTTTTTCAGTGGCTTGAACAGATCAACAGTAGAAGCTGACAACCTTGTTGCTTCTTTGCTTCTTGCTGACCTGAATGAGCCTTGTTTCTTTTCAGTGATCTGAAGTTCTGAACAGTGAAATTTTGTTGTGTGTTGTCTGTGGCATTGTGCAAGTTACAGATTGTGTCAGTGAGAAACAATTGTGTGAGTTTAATTCAGATTTGTTTCTTGAGATAGTGTGGAATTGCAGTTATTCTCTGAGGTGATATTTTCAGTTATGGCCTTGAAAAATTTATGGAAACTGGGCCTGTTTCTTTTAGCATCCATTCCTGCCCAAAGTGACTGAAGGGTTTTAATTTATGAGTTGTCCATTTACAATGTTTTTTTTTGTTATTTTCGGATCCTCTTTGATGTAGTACTGCAATTCACCATAATTAGACTACTGTTACTTGTTACCGTAAATGCGATGTGCATATGATTTATGATATGTAAAATATATTGACAGGTTTTGCACTAGCCTTATCCTAATTGTGGTATATCAAGATGTATCGCAATTCTATATACATCTCGCGCGTTAGGTTTTACACTAGTCGTATGTCTATTTTAGTCATTGAAGATAGTCATTATTGTTCATACATATCAGCGATCTCGCTATGATTTAGAACATCCTTATAGCCATCTTTTAATTAACCACCTAAGATGTTTGCTAGTATAGCACCCTTATCACCTTTGCTCAACCCACACCCCCTTTACAACATCACCACCTTTCATCACATAATGATGTAATGATAAAAGCACGGGCACAAACCATAATGCAAGATATAGAGATGAGCGCACTATGATCTAAGATAGACGATAATTTCATCCAAATGTGAAAGACTCATGTATAAGTCTGGTTCGAATGCTTTATCATACTACAATAAAGAATAAATAATGTAACCATAGCTACTACGCAAGAAAACGTATAAGGTATATCTATGTACCTATGTCATGGTGCAGTCTAGCATTACCATAATTTATTTTTCAAATGGCCGGATATTATCCTGAGATCTATATATGCTAGATTGATTTCAATTACCCCCATATAAAAAAATATAATTTCTACTACGCCCTCTGTTTCATATTATAAATCTTTTAACTTTTTTCCTAGCTAATCATTGTTAAATTTGACCAATTTTTTAGAAAAATTTAGCAACATCTAAATATATCAAATTAGTTTTATTAAATCTTACATTGAATATATTTTGATAATATATTTGTTTTGTATTGAAAATACTACTCCCTCTATTTCAGGTTATAAGACGTTTTGACTTTGGTTAAAGTCAAACTACCATAAGTTTGACTAACTCTGTAGAAAAAAGTAGTAATATTTACAACACCAGTATAGTTTCATTAAATCTATAATTGGATAAATTTTCATAATATATATTATGTCTTGGGTTAAAAATATTAATATTTTTTCTACAAAATTAATCAAACTTAAAATAGTTCGACTTTGACTAAAGTCAAAACGTCTTATAACCTAAAATAGATGGAGTACTATATTTAAGAAAAATATGGCCAAACTTAAAAAAATTTGCCTAGGAACAAAAGTCAAACGACTCATATAACATGGAGCACGAGGTAAAACAAGAGGGGGCTGAAATGTGATAAGTTATTTTTACAGGGACAATAAGCTGAGTTACCCCGATGGGAGGAGAGGCGAGGGCCGAGGGGTATAAAAGCAAATTAAAAAAAAAAGGAGGAGAAGGGGGAGAGGCCTCGCGTCGCGTCTCCCACGTATCGTGGTCCGCGAAACCCGAGTGGCCGGAGAAGCCGAGGCGAGGCGAGGCGGTTGCCGTGGCGGGCGAGTGACATCGTCGTCGTCGTTGTCGTCGTCGTCGTCGTCGTCGCGCGCCCCACGAACCCTATCGGATCGGGATCGGGATCGGAGAGGAGAGGAGAGGGTATGGACGAAGCGGCGGCGGCGGAGGCGGTGCAGCTGATCGACGGCGAGGGGGAGTTCGCGGCCGACTCCGCGGAGCGCTTCATGGCGGCCGCGGGCGTCGCCGGCTGCGGCCTCTCCTACGCCGTCGTCTCCATCATGGGACCCCAGAGCAGCGGTACGTACGGACCCATCCCATCCCTCGCGCCATGTCGAGATCGCCTCATCGATCGGCCGCCGCGCGCCATGCGTCATGATTGGGTATCGATCGATCCCTCGCACGGCACCTGTTCGATCAAATGTTTCGGCGCGCGCGCAGGGCCGCTACGACGCTCGTAGTATACAAACATCAGTTTTGAATAATCTTTGCTTTAATTTGTTTGGATTGGTAGTACATCAGTACAATACAAATCTGCATTTGCTACTAGTGGAGTACTTGCATACGTACGTTTGTGTTTCTAGCAAGTTATTATGGTTGCATTTTTTTTTTCGTCTCCCAATACTGATTGATGGATGCATGAACGTACTCTTTGGCTAAGGTGTGTGTAAAGGAGCCACTTAATTGTACACATCTTTCATCAAGCTCTGCCTCTGCTGACATGAATGGATATTATAACCCGGCAAAATGAATGGATATTATAGGGTGTATAAGTCTCGCATAATCTGTTCTCCGCAATCCACATAGATGACAGCATCTACCGTTTTTCATTTTTCTTACACGCCTACCTTTCATGCATGGAGGAAAGACCCCTTTGTTTTTGTCTTTTCTGATACTTGACTGTGTTATACTCCTTCCGTTTCATAATGTAAGACTTTCTAGCATTGCCCACATACATATAGATGTTAATGAATCTAGACACATACATATGTTTAGATTCATTAACATCTAAATGAATGTTGGCAATGCTAGAAAGTCTTATATTGTGAAACAGATGAAGTATTACTCTTAGCACGCATTCTTTGGCTAATAGTACCCTGACACTGGCCTTTACTACAATGTACTATTAGCTTTTAGCTGACATGTGTGCTTTCTGTCACCAATATTTGTGAGTACATGATTAAGAAATTAATTAGTACTTGTTTGATCATCATAACATACCTTTTATTTTGAGCAGGAAAGAGTACGTTGCTGAACCAACTCTTTGGAACTAATTTTAGGGAGATGGATGCGTTCAGGGGAAGGTAGTCCCGTTTTGTTCCTCCACATGATTATAAATATTCGTACTGTCTTATTTTTATTTTGTTTTTTGAACTAGTTACTTTTCTTTGCTAGGCAGTAGTACGTATCTTTGCTTGTTCATTTTCCTGTTCTCTGATTGCTGAACTGGATCTCTCACAGGAACTCATAGTCACACTATTACATTTTGATTTCTGGTAGGGAAATACCATGATATCACTGATATTATGCCTATGTCTTTAGGAGTCAAACTACCAAAGGTATCTGGATAGCACGATGTGTTGGTGTTGAGCCGTGTACTGTTGTGATGGATTTGGAGGGTACTGATGGAAGAGAAAGAGGAGAGGTATGCTTGCTTAACGCGTATACAATTCAATTCCCATGTTCAATATATCTTCTAGTGAACCTTTTGGAGTGGCCGTGTGCACTTGTAGAAAGCTGTTCTGTAGAAATCGGTAACTAGCCCAAGATATGGTTTCACAGAACAATAACCAACCACTGACAATTGGATTTTTCCCTAGCCCGAGATCTTTAAAAGCAAAGTTTGGATTTTTCCCTACCCCGAGATCTTTAAAAGCAAAAGTTCAGTTAGCATTAGTATCTCCTTTCCTCCTGCAATGATTTATCTGAGCAAATTAAGTTTGCAATATTTGGTTTATAAGTATTGCGTTTTCATTGCATTGTCATTTTCTTGTCTTCTGTTTATATCTTCCAATTAATGAAAATGAGCTTAACCTGCTTGGCTAGCTCCTATGTTTTAAAATGTGCCTTTACATGTATTACGAGTTTAAGCAACTTGAGGGATACATGAGTTGTTTCTTCAGTTCCTTTTCTGATACCTGTGTCTTCTGCCCCATTTTAGGACGACACTGCATTTGAGAAGCAAAGTTCGTTGTTTGCTCTTGCAATTTCAGACATAGTTCTAATTAACATGTGAGTTACTCAATTGTTCAACTCTACTACTGAGCTCATATTATGAAAATTCCTCATAGCCTTCTAGGTTGAACTTTAATATATAATTCATCAACTTCATGACTTTGTATTACCACCATATGTATGTCGATAGGTGGTGCCATGATATTGGCCGGGAACAAGCTGCCAATAAGCCTCTTCTAAAAACAGTATTTCAGGTATTTATCTGTTTTTTCAGATAACCTTTGCCACAGCAATACATTCTTGATGCATTTGTAACATTTGGACAACTGGGTTTGTAGGTCATGATGCGTTTGTTCAGTCCCCGAAAGACAACACTATTATTTGTTATACGTGATAAAACCAGGGTTTGCCTCTTTGTTCTTTATTCTTTCTTGAATATATTTACTGTTATGTTTTGTGCAAGCTGTTTGGAAATATAATCATTGCTCCATTTACTTGGGCCAATCTCAGACACATCGTTGTTTTCATGTAGACTCCACTTGAGCATCTAGAACCAGTTCTGAGGGAGGATATTCAAAAGGTGATGCCATCATCTATTGTTTCCATCTTTGTTACAACATAGTTTCCTTTCTCTAGTCCTAATATTGTCACAGATTTAATCAGATATGGAACTCTGTTGCTAAGCCAGAGGCGCACAAAGACACCCCTATCAGTGAATTTTTCAATGTAGGTTTTGTAGTTCCAGTATTCAATCTTTGAAACAAAGATGAAGGTTTTACTGTTTATGTTAACATGGTTTGTCAATATGAAGGTGCAAGTCACTGCATTGCCCAGTTTTGAAGAAAAAGAAGAACAATTCAGAGAGCAGGTACCTTTTCACTTGTACTCTAATGAAACAGTTGTCTGGGGACAACAGAACGTTTTCAAACAAAAATAGGGAACTGAAAATTATTATTTTTCAAGCACCTTACTTTTACCTCTGCCAGGTTCAACAACTTAGGCAGAGATTTTCAAATTCAATTGCACCAGGAGGTCTTGCAGGTGATAGAAGAGGAGTGGTTCCTGCTTCAGGATTTTTGTTTAGTTCACAACAGATTTGGAAAGTTATACGAGAGAATAAGGATCTTGACCTACCTGCTCACAAGGTACACTTATATCTCCTTCTGTGCACTAAAGACTTATACTGGGTCAGTATTATTACACTTACCATTAAGGATTTAAAATCTATAATATTGTCTGTGCACTTTAGAATACAATTGAATATACTATGCAGAATACACCAATGAATCCCCACTTTCTGAACGAAAAGACTAATGCCACACCATCTGATGTATGCTAAAATTGTTTCTTTCAAATGCATTGTGGAAACTTTTGTTGTCAACAGTGATCAGTAAAATAGTTAACTGCGAGTTTAAATCTGTATGATATACCTAGGTGAAGTAACATCATCAATTCAGTAAGAGAAACCACTCTAGCTTGTCGGTTATTGATTTATTTTCATTTGTTTCATTATACAAGGTAATGGTTGCTACAGTTCGATGTGATGAAATTGCACACGAAAAGTTTTCCTGCCTAACCTCAGATGCAGTAAGAATCTCCCACTTGATCTATTGACCTGTGTACAATTTCCAGGTTCATTAATTTGTTTGTGTCATTCTTTAGGAATGGATGGAATTGGAGAGTGATGTGCAGTCAGGTCCAGTACCTGGTTTTGGAAAAAAACTTGGCTATATTGTGGACGTCCACATGCAAGAGTAAGCCCCTGCATAATATAAGTTGTTGACAGCTCACAGTTGTGGTTTGTTCAGTGTGATTCCTATTACCTTCAATTTAGCAAGCAAACAGTATAAGTAATATAAACTTGGTAACATAAATGCATTTGATGTTTCTATAAATCTACCAGTAGATAGGCATATGCATCGCAAACAGGAAATGTCTTAAAAGTTCTCAAACACTTAATTATGATATTTACGGAAGAATTAATATAGAGATGTTTTCCTCTGTTTCGAATTGCTATTTGCAAATTCTGGAAGCTAGAAATTGGTCACCTTGTTTTGTACCAAATCCAATATTTTGTGGTGACGGTAAGTATTTGTTCATGAATAAAATTGATACGTGAATTATTTTTAGGTATGACAAAGAAGCCATCTATTTCGATGAAGCTGTTAGGACAGCAAAACGACAACTGCTGAAATCCAGAGTACTGAATGTAAGGACTCTTGTACATCAATACTGTTTTTTCTTATATTATTTTAATATATAAAGGAAGCTTTGATTGACCTCAGCCAATTACATCAATACTGTATTGTTATCGTTGAAAATGGTATGCTCTCTAAGAACTAAAACTTTTTTGTAACCACTCTGCTACTCTGATAAGTTAATCTGGCGCTAAAGAGAAATGCCAAGATTTTCTTTCTTCTGAATAAACACAGTTCATATATATGTTTTAATTTTTTGTCTCAAATTCTTCGCAGCTTGTCCAACCCGCATTCCAGAAAATGTTGGCTCACCTGCGTACGAGGGCTCTTGAAAAATATAAAACTGAACTTAATCTTACTTTGGAGAGTGGAAAAGGTTTTGCAGCAGCTGTTCGAGACACTACTGAATCCAATCTCAACGAATTTGATCAAGGGTGTGCAGGTAAACTTCTTAAACTCTTGATAATTTATATAGATACTTCATGGCCAATGACCACAAAATTTATTTGAGTAGTACTGTTATTAGATGTAATAATCGTTACATTCTTGAATTGAAGCAGTCTACTAGTCTGAGTCCTGCAACCTGCAAGTAGCTGAATTTGGTGCACTTAAACTTCAAAGAACATTAAATTTGTCTAAAGACGGTATACCTCTGTGCAGTGATGTTGCATGCTTTTTCATCATTATATCTACTTACTGTGCATGATTAACATGCAATTTGCAGGGTACTCTTTTCCAGATTATTTTTGTGTAACAATTCTTAATGTGGTACTGGTGACCTTGAGGAAAGTGATACTGCCATCTGACTTGTTTTTCTGTTGATTCTGTTGTAGATGCTGTAATCGAGCAGGCAGACTGGGACTACTCTAAAATACTAGAGAAGGTTCGGCGCGATGTTGAAGACCACACACTTTCAATTCGTGAAGGCAAGCTATCAGAATTGACAAATCATGCTAAGGTTAAGTATGGCAAGCTAAAGAAAGCCCTTTCTTTTAGCAACTCATAACTAACCTCTCTTCTGCATCGATTTAGCATGTGCTACGGGATTTGGTTACCACATGGTACTAATGCAGGTATATTATACATGCAGGAGAAACTAAGAAAAGCACTAGTTGAACCTGTAGAGTCTCTTTTCGATGCTGCAGGCCCTTCAACCTGGGCATCAATAAGAAACCTTTTTAAACGAGAAACGGAGGCTATCCTGCCAGAGTTTCAGAAAAACCTTGCTGGGTTTGAAATGGAAAGTGCAACGTCAGAAGGAATGGTATCAAAATTAAGGGATTATGCCAGAAGTATCGTAGAAAATAAAGCTAAAGAAGAAGCTGGCAAAGTTTTGATTCATATGAAGGAGAGGTTGGCAAAATCATCTATTATTCGTTCACCATACCGATCAATTTCTCGCACTTCTGACAAAGTTGCTTGCCATTGCCAGGTTTACAACGGTTTTCAGTCATGACAAGGATTCAATTCCGAGGGTCTGGACAGGGAAGGAAGATGTCCGTGCAATAGCAAAGGATGCTCGATCTGCTGTATAGGACTTGAACCCTTCTAAGTTCTAATGGGATGACATAGTTCTTCCTTTGATTCCCCTTCTTTGTTAAATGGACTTGCACTCGTGTTGCAGGCTCTCAAACTTCTTTCTGTATTGGCTGCCATTCGCTGGGATGAGAAACCGGATAAGATCGAAAAAATCCTCACTTCCACACTCCTAGATGGTTCTGTTACACCGAAGTCGAAGGGTGCAAGTGCTTCTAGTGATCCACTTGCTTCAACTACTTGGGAAGAAGTAAGCTTGTGTTAATTTTTCGCGCTGCTGTAAATATTAGAAGTGCATAAATCATGGAACCATCACGATTATTGAACTCTTGAGCAGGTTTCTCCAAAGTATACCCTCATCACTCCTTCTCAATGCAAGTCACTGTGGAAGCAGTTCAAAGCAGAAACTGAGTTCGCCATTACACAAGCGGTTTCCACGCAGGTGTGTATCCATAATTTGGGAGGATCTTTATGCTTTCTTCCAAAATTTGGATCACGTACATGGTTTGATCTTTTCCTATTTGATCAAAGAGTCTTATTTTCATTTGTCAGTTCCTTGAATTTTCATCTTTTTTTACTCCAGCAAGCTCACAAGCGCGGCAATGGTAGGCTGCCTCCTCCTTGGGCCATGGTGGCAATTGCAGTTCTTGGGTTTAATGAGATCATGACGCTTCTTAGGTATTTGCTTGTACTATACATATCAATTCTATACCCACTCACAAAACAATATAACATTATATCTTCGTTTCTTCTTGTTTTGCACAGGAATCCCATATATCTATTCTTGCTATTTGTGGGTTATTTGCTGGTCAAAGCTTTAGCAGTGCAGCTAGATATCAACAGAGAATTCCAAAATGGCGTGGTAAGGTTTTGAACATTCACCGTGAAGCTAACCTATAGTATTGATATGCTATTGCAATAGTATCCTATAGAGATCAACAAATTTCCCGGTACTATCTGATTATGTGTTGCATCATAGATTCATAGTGGAGCATGTACAAGGTCATTATCTATTGAACACTTTTTACGAAATTTGTTTCCTATGAGGCTATGAATCGGGAAGGATAAATTGTTTATTGAACACTAGTATCCTATTGCTAGTGTATAAATTGTTTCCTATGCTACTTATTTCATGAATATTTAGTGCAACCTCAACTTAGAGGATCTTGTGAAAAATATATAGTGGCATAGTTTATTCTACAGAGAAAGTTTTCTTTTGTTAACATAGCAATCTGCTTATAAAACCTTAATTTTGCTCTAATTTTGATGAAACATCAGGCTATAAGCGCTACACATTGGTGCAGGGATTGAAATTTTGGTTCGAAATTTCCGAAATTTCGGTAAATTCGGACCCCCCGGCATGCCAATATCTCGGCCGAATTTTTCAGTTTTTCTCAAACTTTTGTGAATTTAATCAAATTCAGTTAAATTGTGTCGAAATTTCAGAAAATTTTGGCCCAAAAATTTTTGTTCTACCGAAATGGCCGATATTTTAGCCGAAATCGAAATTGAAAACCCTACATTGGTGTGTATCAGCAATTCAGTATTGTCTTCTGAGTTAGAATGTTATGCCAGTGCCTCACTAGTGTTAATAAGTTTGCAAAAAACCACATTGATCCTTTTCTCCACTAACACAACAATTATGCTGAATCTTATATATTGCAGGTTCCTGGGATCATCTCTGTTACAGCAAAACTAATCCCCACACTACAGAACATTCTAAACAAAGTTGCAACAGAGCAACAACAACAGCAAGGGCATCACCAAGATGCTGCTGCAGAAGCTCCACAGCAACAGCAGCAACCACAGCCGCAGCCACCTCCTCTACTCCTGAGCCCCAGAAGCCCAATGAGCGAACTGCGGAGGCCGCTGCACATGCCATTCAGCCCGGTGCGCAAGGCGGTATCGCCTTCGCCATCCTCATCGTCTTCCACCGTTACATCGCCCAGGAACGCTGGTGAAGACCAGAAGCCCAGGCAAATGGTACAGCCTGACAACGAATCCAACAATGCTTACTCTATAGTTTGATGATCTTGGGTGTTCAGGGTCAGCTGGTGGTTTATACTGTCCAACTGGAAATTGGAAGGTATGAGCATTTCGTTGTCCTCATTTGAATGCATAGGTACACTGATTGCAGCAATGATCCATCGTCAGTAGGGTATCAAGACAGAATAATTCAAAATATTTTGTCTCGCAAAATTTTGTAAGGAGGGTGGTTAATCTGTAGAATGGACAGAACAATTGCTACTGAACACCATTTATCAGCATGTATATAGGAAAGATTCAACTGCAATGCCTAGGATATGGTCAATCAAAAAGAAAAAAAATATATATATACTTCTAATGCCACTTGGATAAAATAGCACATGCAAAGGTTTGTTTCCTTTCAAAATACTCTATCCTAGGTTTGAATTTGTGCTGTCAAGACAGTGACCATGGCCTGACAGTACATTATCTAGGGAATGGTGAGTTAAAAACCTTGGTTACATGACTAGTACTATACTGCATGTGTGCATCTGTTGATTGTCAATCAGTCTGGATACTTACAAAGAGAGACAGGGGACACTGTTGTGGACATGGGGTGTTGCCTGCTCTGCTGAACGCCTGCAAGAAGCCACGACATTGCCCCCATGCCGACGGCCTCTCCCGAGAGAGATCCATGCATCCATTGTTTTCTTCTTCCTCCAGTCCTGTTGGCAGCACAGATAAGTGGTAGATTTTGGATCATCTTGTACAGGCAGGTGACAATTGTGACAATACAAGCAGCATGGCACATGCAGAGATTCTGCATTTGTACAAAGCCTCTACTGGTTTTGATTCTAAGCCTCTACTGGTTTTGATTCTCTCTTCTCCCCTCCTCTCTGCATGACTGCATCCATCACCACATGGTCATCTGCTGTTTTGTGGAGTAGTTAAGTACTCTCCCCATCGTTTGGCCTGGCTTATTAGAGACTAAAAATAGTTTATGCATAAATTGTTTATATGTGTGCTCTCAGCGACTTAGAAGCCAGTATTGAAAAATAAACTACGATAAAAAGAAACATCAAGATCCGCTTATAAATTAAGTTTTAAAAATCAAATTTTAGCTACGGTTGATAAGCTAAAGAGCAAACAATTCTAGCGTTTGAAATTTATCCACAAATATAATCATTTCTAGAGTACTATTTTCCCAATCTAACCACACATGATTCTCTGTATTTATCGTTACATTGCTTGGTGTTATATCTCATAAAGCTAGTAAACTCTTAGGGAAATCAGAGTAATTTCACCTCAACCTTTATATCTGTTAAAACTCCTAGAAATGCTTATATTTATGGACAGAGGGAGTAGCTAGCTGTGACTGAGATGGCATGCAAATTCAACCACAGGGTATGGCTTACAGCTCAGGTAGTTAGGCTTAGCTTACAAAGGCCACAGGGTAGGTACATGGTATGTGATACATGATCTGCACAGCATCCATGCATGCATCTGGGTAACATAGATTTCTCTGTTCTTATGATTGGAGTGAGCTGAGAGAGAGCTGGATCAGTATAGTGTAATGTAATGTAATGTAGTCAGAGTAAGATGAATCTGGAGATCCTGGCATAGGATACCCCAAACCCTGCTCAAAGAAAATAATCCTGGAGACCCCACCCTGCCTGCTGCCAACTGGATATCCTTAACCCCACATTTATATCACTACATGATTGCAGGTGCCACATGATTACAAAGGTTCTAAGATCTTGCAAGATCTTCAGCTTAACTTACAGTTCTACTACTACAACTCCTGCTGCTGATTGCTGATTCCTAATAGAAAGTAAAAAACTGGAAACTAGCTAGAGCTAGAAGTAGATTTTGAGTTAACAGCAACACTGAGATGGTGCTGCCTCCCAACAGCTAAAAGTCTCAAATCCTAAATATTGTTTACCACTACCTGAGCTAATATTGCACATGACAAAACTGGCGATTTTAGACGCGCCTGATACAAGGTGGCGCTATGATGCCGTCTCCTTGAAGCTCTTTGTGAGCCAGATGGCCGTCTCCCTGGGAGACGCTTTCTCCGGTCCGAATGGCTTCAGCAGAATGCCCAGCTCCTCATACCTCTCCTGCTGCAGCAGCTGCGCGCTGAACTCCAGCAGCCCTTCCAATGCCTCGGCACGCTGCTGGAACGACGAGGTGTCGAACCGCTGCTGCCTGGAGTCATTGGATCCGCGGCTCGAGGCAGCAGTGGCGTTGCGGCCTGAGGAGTCGCTCCCGTTGTCCCCATCGGTGCGTAACACCTGGATCGTGCATTTGTCCTTGGTGATTGACCGGTTGATAAAGGGAGGAGTGGAACATGAGCCATGGCCAGGAGAGAGCTTGTTGTGGATGGGGAGCAAGGGGTCCTCAGACGATGCCAGTGGGAATTCCGCAATTCTGTCGATTCGAGGGGCATTCACAGAGACGTCAGGGGAGTCTAGTTGTTCCAGAATGCTGATGCTGCGCTTGGTGGGTGTTTCATATGTTGACAGCGGGAGTGATGCTCTTCTTGCTGGTCGGGCAATTTTGTTTGGAGTTGTTTTTGAGGGCAGCTGTAAAAGTGGAAGAAATTGGAGCTCAATGAATATTGGCACATTCATTTCAACAGACAAATAATGAAAGAGGCAGCATAATCATGCAAAATGCAAGCTCGTGCTGAAGCCATAAATAGCATAAAGAAACAACTGCATCATGACAAGATCTTAATAACTCTAAAAGACCAAAAGCTGAATAACACTAATGTAGTATGCACTGAGCAAGCACATGCTATAATTGAGGCTATTGTAGTTTCTAAACAAATGAAGAACAGGTTCACTGGTATTATTGAGTGCACAAATAATATAGAAAAAAAAGGCACAAAATGGAATACCTCAGAGCGGTATGTTCTGTTATACGATGTTTTGGGAGGTTCAAGCTGATTTCTAGCTGTATAAGTCTTGGCTGGCAAGCTCTTGGGCGTCCTTAGGATGCTTGATGTCTTTGTTATGATGGCTTTACTGGTAACCTCATCCCCAGCCTCACTACTGTCAACAGAGAGCCCTTTGACACTCTGGGTGGTTGTGTATTCTTTGATGCTCCGTGTAGAGCTAACTGAATTCCGTTCCGGAGATGGCTTGCTAAATGTCACAGTCCTCTCATTTCCCAGAGAGTTCCTCCTGGCCATTCTTCTGCGTGCAGAATCAACCACGTCACTAGGAAATGTCATCTTCTTAACTTTGTCAGTCAAAGATTGATGGATTGGAAGTATGTTGCGAGTAGGACTAGATTTCAATTGGACTTGCAGCACATAAGGCTGAAGTTGTGGATGCTTGAGTAGCTGTGCAGCCTGTACAGGAAATTTAGTAAATATTTATACCACAAAACAAATAGGAGTATACATCAGCAACTATTACAAAGTAGTAACTAGGATATAGTATAATGGACTTACACTAGGTCTGTGCTCTGGACTTTTCCGCAGCATGCTCTTAATAAGTCCCCTACTGCACGCAGAATATAAATTTAAGAAGCATGCTCTATCCAGATAAGATGGTGGGCAAAATAGGGTGAAACAACAAAAGGCAACTAGTTCAAAACTTACAAGGCACCAGAATATTTAGTGGGTAATGGTGAGACTATTGATTTCGTGATCTTGTTAATCAGCGCTTGCATGTCCTGCAGGGAAATGAGAAAATTAGACCCTTGTACGTTTCATAACACTGCATTACTATTAGCATAGATGTAGTATCTAAACATATGCTCAAATAAACCATCACACAGTAAAAGTAAAGAAACCAAAACAGGGACTTACAAAAGCTTTAAATGCAGGCCTGAGCGCGGTCATTTCATATATACAACATCCTGAAACAAAGTAATAAAAATGAGAGTTCAATAGTAAGTTTTCCATTTAGGGCAGGAAAGTGGTTTCTCAAATTGAAGTCATATATACCTAGAGACCAAATATCTGACTTGGTACCATATGGTATATCAGCAAGAAGTTCTGGACACATGTAACTTGGTGTTCCTACTACCTGTGTTGGGAGCAATATACTACTAAGAGTGACATCGAATATGTACTGGAAATATGAAAAGTGCTACAATTACTTACAGAAGATGCCAGATCATCAGAAGTCAATATTTTTGCAAGCCCAAAGTCACCTGCATTGGTTTAAATTTGGAATTGCAACATTACCAGGATTGCTAAACCCATACATAAAGTATGATACTTTTTGGGACTAAGATACATACCAAGTCTTATACTTTGGTCCCTGGCAATGAAAATATTGGAGCACTGAAACGAATTTTTAGCAGCTTTAGTATATATTATTTCCATGCCATGGAAATATAAATACTATAAGGTACTCCCAAGTTTAGCACTACTACTGACCTTGACATCTCGGTGAAGAATGTGGTTTGCATGTAAATAATCTAGAGCCATGAGAAGTTGCACAAGCCATTTGCAAAGCTTCTGAAAAAAAAATGAGAAAAACATTTCAGTGCACATCCCTTGTTTGCAGCAAAGCAATTTTTAAGGTATCAAAGGAAATGCAAGGTCAGAATCCACACCTCCTCAGAGAAATATGTACCATTAGCTCTTTTAATAGCTTCAGCCCTGAACCGATTATAGATTGTGTTAGCTAAGGAACTAAAGTTCAAGAACAAAATAAACTATTTTAAAAGGATTTCATCAGAGGAACACATACATGTCTCCTCCCTCACAATATCCTATAACAATGCAGACATAGCAACCCTGAAAAATCCAAAGATAAAGAAGTGAGAATGAAACAAATCTATTCCACCCTCCCAACTTCATAACCTTCTCTTCAGTCCTTTTCACCTACCTTCTCCACCCATGAATCTTTGTACTCCACGATAAACGGATTCCTGACCGTCGCAATAAGTTGCATCTGCATGAGGAGCATTTCCACATAAATCAGTATAAAAAAAAAGGAAGTACCGCACAAGAGCAAGAAGACATCACATCATTTTAACTTCACAGTTTCAGATCAGTTCAGCACCAGCCAAACTAAACACACTAGCATCATCATCATCACCACCACCCAACACACCAATTTATGCAGCTCATGGTGAACACAAGGCATTCCCCTTGAAACCATAGCTTACTAGGTACCAGAAGCTGAAAAATGCAGCTCATGCAGAGATGATGATGCTTTTACCTCCTGGTGCGCAGAGCGGCGGGTGCGGTCGGTCTGCCGCGCAAGCCGAATCTTCTTCAGCACATACCTGCATAAACACACACACAAACCTCCAACATGATCAAAATGGCTGAAATAACAGTGAGCTTCAAGAATGCCAAAAAAAAAAGGAAAGAAAGAAAAATGAGATGAACAATGTCGAGTCAAAAGCTCACTTCTTCTTCTCCAGCTTGTGCCTCACCAACAACGCCGAGCCAAACGCCCCTTTCCCAATCTGCTCCAGCACCTCATACTGATCCATCCCTTTTTCCTACGAGAGACGCCCCCAAGAAACCACCGCGAAGATCCAAGAACTCGCTTCCCCCCACCCAAACTCCCGATCAGCAAAGGATCGATCTTTGGGCCCCCGCGCCGACGCCTTCACGCGCGCAGATCTCGCCGCATTTGATCGGAGGAGAGCCAAGGCAGGGGCACCGAGAAGAGAAGAACACGAGCCGCGAAATTGAAAGCCGCAGCGAGGGAAGAACGAAAATGAAAAGAAAAGAAAAAAAAGATGGGGTTTTTGGTGGGGTTCAATCAAACTCGCTTACTCCCCTCAGCTTTATATAGCCTCCAAAAAGCCAAAGCAAATGAGGAGCAAGAAGAAGAGGCCAAGCTCCTCAAGCTCCTCGAGGAGAGAGAAAGCAAGAGCAATGCTAGAGAGAGAGAGAGAGATGGTGATGGCACTGAAGAGAGAGAGAGGGAGGAGGAGGAGGAAGAAGAAGAAGAGTGAGAGATGACTGAGGAGAGAGAAAGAGGGGGTGTGGGCCCCACTGGTCTAGTCAAATTAGTGCTCTCTTTTTTTTAATTTATTTTTTTAAAAGAAAATATTTTGGGTCTTTTAGGTTGCATTGATCCAATTGGTGTTTGTGAAGAGAACAAAAAGGAAGTCATTAGTGTGAGTATGGCTACACTAATGATATGGTAACAGTGTGTGATTATACAAAGTACCTACTTGTGGAGGTGTGGGTACCACTGATTTTTTTTTTTTTTGATTTTTTGGATGAACTGAGAGGAGAAGGCATGTGATCAGATGAGAAATCAAAGAACAAATCAGTACGGAGTTCGAGCCTGCTTGATTTTAAAATTTGGGGGGTTTGATTTTATGACTAGTTTTAGAGATTTCTTGGTCACTTTTGTTGTCCAAATCTCTTTACATGTTTTCGTTGCTTGAAAAGAAACACCAAAATAGCATAATTTCATTAAAGACAGCTACTAGTTTTTTTCCTTTTCTGGAAACTGATTCTATTTAGCTAGTTGAATTGTATATGCATTTTTCTCTTGACATTTTTTTAACTTTTTTTTAAAAAATAGGACAAAATCCGTATCATTTGTCTATGATGTTAGGGTGATTAGTGATGGGGCTCACACTATACACATTTGTTTTATAATGTAGCCATTTCTCCTGCAACTACTACTAACACCACTTGCAGCATTATACTACTTCACAATTACACTATCAAACAAAGAAGTGAAACATTTTATAATCCAACTATCCAAGCAGTGTTAGAGGCATCTGAAAAGAAAAAAAAACACATGTACAGAAAGCCCATTGGATGTAGCCTTTGTTTGGCATCTTCTGAACTCAAGAGAAAGTTCACAGATAACAGATTCATTCAGATATGGTAGTAGTGTAGATGGAGAGGTGCTTGCTTTAGCTGGAACAAGTTCAGAGGTGACTTTGGGTCATTGTTCATTTTGCTAGGGTCCACACGTCAGTCACTCAAAGTCAGGTGATGTTACCGCGGAGGATTCGCTTCGTGCTTTAGCTAGATAGAATTAGATTTTTGAAGCAAATCAAATCAAATTGCTCAGTTCCTTTCATCCTTTAATTTCTTGCTTTCTTTCTTTCATGTGTGCTGCTTCTGCGATCTCTGCTTTTGGCTGCATGCCATGGCTCCTTTCTCTCTGCCTGACACCAGAGCATTTTGTGCAAAGCAATGTTCCATCCATTCCATATATCTTCTTTTGACACGCCTGCAATGCTGCTTGGTAAAGCAGATCGATCACATTGATGTTTATTGCAACAGAAATTGTTATGCTCTTTGATCAGTTGCTCTCAATGTTTAGTTAGTACATGCATTGCATTTTACAATCACTGTCCATTTGGTTGGTTAAGTCACCATCAACCTAGGAAAGCACCTAATGTACCCATCCCTCCTTTTCCATGCATCAAAAGTATAGGCAAATTAAACAAAACACTTTCATGCTTACCAAATTGTATGGGATATAACTAGTGGGAATCATGGATGAAGCTTAATTATCTGAAGCAAAGAATAGCATTCAAGAATCTCATCATTATTGTTTCTCTAATTTAGTTGCTTTAATGTGTCCTATGTAAGCCATTTATTCTGCTATTTTGGTTCTCTCTGTATTATTTGAACCCTATAAACACCTCCAGATTTATTGCCTGTTTGAAACATAGAAAATTTCACCTAGAGTTTTGCCTTATGTTTGCTTATTAGCTTATCAGCCGTAAGTTAAAATTTGAATTTTAAAAGTTAGTTTTGGATTCGATTCATAGTTATTTCATCATAGCTTATTTTTTAGCATTGGTTTTAAATGTTAATAACACAGCTTATTTAAAAAAATAGTGAAAAAATAAATAAAACAACCCAAAAAAAATTTATGGGTAATATTTTTTAAGTAAAAGTTTTAAGAAAAAACTCAAATGAATTATTGATACGATTTGTGAAACACAAGTAAAGCAAATAAAACCGTATTATTAAGATATGTATATATCGTGTGATGTACTGAACGTGTGTACGTGCACGAGATGAAAATTAAAAATCCGACAGGTACCGAACTGGGTCTCACATGGAGGGAACAGTGGAATCCAATGCGTCTATATATATGTGCCAATTAAATTGAATATAAAAGTAGAATTAGATGCATCTAATAATGATATGTGATAGATGTGGCAGCATGAGAAAGTGACCCATACTTAACCCCTACTATTACTATACTTTGAGTTGGATCTAATCCTAGCATGTAAAAATATCACTCTAGCAAAAATAAAGAAATTCAGAATGTCAACTCACTCGAGTCTGATCCAATTGATTGTTAGTTTTGCTCTTAAGGTATGCTCCTATATACGTGCATTTTGCATCTACACCCTTCTTGAAATACACGTTTTTTCATAGTGGTAGTAAGTAGATGTTCCCAGTGAAAATTTGATTGTGATAATTTCTTATTTGCCCCTGCAAAATACACACGATCAATCATTTATTTACTCATGACGAGTCACTGACATTGGGTCCTAGATCCATATGTCATTGAGAGAATGAGAGGAAAATAAGGGATCGGGTTAATTGTAGAGGCAAATAATGATTTTATCCAAATTTAATTGATCCACTACATTGAAATTGAGGGTACAGTTACAAATAAGGCCTCTAACTTTTTTTCCCTTTTGCTTTATCTGCTTCTAAAAAGAGCCAGAAATATTCCTGATTCCATTGCCATGCAGTTCCATCACAAGCTTTTTGTTTGACAGTTTGACTGCATCTCCTATCAACCTTTTTGCCTTCGCTTTGTTTGGCAAACGGGATAACGTACAGTCTCCTTGATGCAAAAAAAAAAAAAGAAAGAAAAAAAAGAAAAAAAAAGAAGAAGAAGCATGCCTAGGTGACTGGCATGTGGGTCCCACCCCAAGCTTCTAAACACTGTTGCTTCGCTATGCATGATTCCAAAAGCACTAATGCAAAACAGTGAGCATGCAATTGAGTAGCAAGAACTAAAAGATATATGGTCGGTACACTGAAGAAAAACAAACCTTCAAAAGGATAACAATGTCTCTGTTTCTTGCAAAGAAGAAAAAAGGGTGCTGATCATGATGTTAACTTCCTACTACTGTTGACTTAGAATCTCAATTATGTCCAAGATATCACTCTAGCTAGCTTTTTTTTAAAAAAAAACAAATCCTGAATTGTGGTGTAATATTATAGGATGGGTGTATTAATAATTAGCTAATTCATTTAACAAAATATTTAGAATTTTATCTCCCTATATACCTCAACATTTCTTTTCCAAAAAGCTAAATTGTTAAATAACAGAATGATGGAATGATTTAGCGATCTCTATTCAAGAGCAAAAAGGAATAAATTAAGTACATAATATAAACTTTAAAAATAAATTTATAACTTTTTAAAAGAAATTCAGAAATGAAAAACTTTTGCGAAAACCACAACGTTAAGGAGCTCAGGCCCATTGATCCATTTCTCCATTCCTTTAGATAGAACAAAGAAATATACAGGCTGGAGCTCGATTCCAAGAAGCAATCCAGAAATCAGGAAAAGAAAAAAAAAGAAACCAGGAAAGTTAAAAAAGAAAAGATCAGGGGAAAAGAAAAAAACAGAAAGCAGATCGAGAACACGTATACGCCATGTCGATGCATGCCGTAATTTAATAACTGCAGCCAAAAGGATAGAGGATAGAGTTGATGTCATGCGTCCCTTCTGAATCTCCGAATGTGTCTGAATAAGTTTTTCAGCGATGCATCGCGCTTTTTGCTTACCTGTTTCTCTCCAACCTCTTTCTTGGCGTATCATGCGAAGATATTGATTCACCGTGTTTACTACTTATCATAAACTAGATATTAATCCACCGTGTTTACTACTCACAACACAACGCGCGAAGCTTTCATCTGATAGAAATGTATTTTTGTCAACCCTGCAATCTTCGCTCGACATTGGCATTTGAAGCATCTAAAATTTGTTCGCAAATATAAATAATCTAGAATACCTCTTGTCCCTACAATTACCTCTTATTAAAATTTCTTCCCATCTTTACTACTTATCACCCTCTCACCTCATCCATCGATCCCTCATTTATCGAAGGCCACCGATTTTTTTTCTCTTAGCGTTAATTCAGGTTGAACAAACATAAAAATGCATATTTATAAACGGAGAGAGCATATATATATATATATGTCAGCGCCATGCAATGTCAAGGAATGCACTGCTGCAACTGCAAACAAGCCTTGTATTTTTTTTTTATATAGCCATTTAAATTGGAAACTTAGTCCCACGAACATGCCAATCTAAAATTTCGCTCGTATGAAGATTTAAAATCAAAACCTTAAGATGCTACTGAGGTCACTGCAACTACTAAACTATACACCCTTTGGCAAGCATGCCATTGCAAGCCTGGATCGAGTCAGACTCAGGGGATGCATACGCCATTGCAATTTCGATTGCGATTGACGTACTGTTTGAAGAGAGAAGACTGAAACGGAGCCATCTCCGCCATTACTGCGGCGAAAGCAGCAGCTTCGTCATGCAGAGATGCAGGGGCATACGTGACGGCCATTAATACAAGGAGATGAAGGTCACATGCTCCTTGCTCCCCTTCGCCAGTCTCGCCGGAACTGACGGCCTCGACGGCGACCGGCCGGAGCGGCGGAGCCATTCATGCTGCTGTACCTGCTGCATTTGCATGCGCATCCCTCTCTACAGTCTACACACGTGTTGCTACATCTGGTCTAAGGAGAAGATAGAAGAAGATCGAATACGTAAAATGAGATAAGTCATCAGCACGGAATTAGTTAAGTATTAATTATCTTAAATTTAAAAATAAATTAATATGATTTTCTTTAGAAAAACATACTATCTTCGTCCCAAAAAAAAGTGCAACCGTGGATATCCATGTCCAACATTTGATCGTTCGTTTTATTTGAAAAATTTATAAAATTTTTTTAAAAATATTAGCCATACATAAAGTGCTATTTATGTTTTATCATGTACTAGTAACAATATTAATCGTAAAAGTTTTTCTAATAAGACGAACGGTTAAACATTGAACATGAACCGTGTAAAACTACACTTATTTTGAGACGGAGAGAGTACCATTTCGCAGTCCACCAGGGAGTGCGCATGCGGAGAACGAGTTTTTCTCCCAATCCCCATGACTTGAAACAAGCAAAATGAGCATACTACATCATAGATGCTAGTAGCTAGCAAAATGAGCACCAATAAAAGACGCAGTAAGCATGAATATTGTTACTAGTAGCTAGCCATCCAAAGTGGATGAAGCAGATACTAGCAATTGAAATTCTATGGGTAGGCTTCTCTAATAAAACAAATGAATCTCTTCCCTCCCGATCAGAAATGGAGCCAACTGATTTTGAACATTGTTTTGTTTGATTCATGTGATGTAGTACCTGCAACTTATCTCCTTGTTTTGTTGGTATGCACGTACAGTACGGTGCTTTTGTACTGTATTTTAGTTGGTTGAGAAAATGTGATCGGATAAAGTTGGGGAAAAAAAGATGGGAATGGAGATGCTATGAGTCACGAATTAATTGTATCTGTTCTCAACCGATGCAGGCATAGCTGTGTACTTCGTACAATTGTACATCACATTTGTCAGACTGCAGAGCTACTGATGGTGATACATCACATGCCATAGTTTCTAGGGCATCGCCATCAATTCATCGTCCATATGTACTCCAGATGCCAGAAGTCATCAGGTCATTTTAAAAAAAAATACTATGTGCAACCTATACAAGCACAATTTTCTTATGCTCCATAATAGTGGTAAAAGATGTGGTCACAGTTGATCACAGGAATGTAGAATATGGTGTCTAAATTTTGAGGAATCAAAATCTGCATTTCACAAACCCAGACAAAAGCTTGTATACAATGGAAATTGCACCACTTAAGGCATATATAATTAAAAAACCAGATCAGCAAAATTTGTGTGCCTCGGTGTACAATACAGATCAACAGCTTACAAAATCTGGCATGCAAATCTAAGCTCTCACCACGCTATGAAAAATATCCCCTTTGCAACTGTAAGCTAGGAAAGAATATGACCACAACAGGGGAAGAATTTGGGAGCCATTCACTGTCCATTTGTTGTTTATTCAAGCCGTTTCTTTGAATATACGGGGAAGCACTTCGTGGATGCTAATGTCCAGGAGCTCAGGACTCCTGCAGAAATATTAAAGAAGAGATATAGTACACTATATAAAAGCTGGAGACACCCACAAGAGGAGGGAATAGACATTGATGGTTATCTAACAGGTCGGGAAAGCAAACCCTAAGTCATGAATGAATGGTGCAAAGTTTATAGCTGTACAACAGGTACAACATAGGTCACAAAAAGTGCTGAGCACCACAAGATGGCGCAAAAAGCTGGAACATAGATCAATTATATCCTAACAAAATTCATAGCAGGAGAAACATGCCAGCACAATGCAAAGGTTTTCTATTTATGTTTACTACTAATTCCTTGAGAAATTGAATTCCTCAAAGTAAAATATGGAAATGCAGATATAATAATTTTGTCTCATGAAGAAAGGGATAAGTACCTGCATAATACTCGTCCCTTTTCAGTTGTGCTAGGGACAAACCATATCTTCCGCAGAATTGGTGACTCAAATTGCACAAAGAAACCATCACTCTGGTCAAGCTTCCATTTTCTTGATCCCTGTCCTTTCCAGACCTGTATATAACAAGATCATTGTTAGTCTATCATTTTCATTCTAGCACCAAAAAAGGAAATCTTATGCGCTGATTTAACATGAACAAAAAGAAAATATATTAGAGCCAAGCATGCAGCAACACAACATCAGAAAATGATAGGCACAAATCATACAGGGCATGGTGACACATGAAAGAGGGGAGAGGGTGATTTGACCTGAGGGTACGAGATGGCGCTCTTAGGTGCTACCATACAAGCAGCCTTTGAGAAAGACTCCTCGGAATATTGCCGCAAAAATGTGAAGCAACTGCTGTGAGTGTGGGGTGAGTCAAAGGCCTAGTAAAAAAAGAAACCAGATAGGTGTTAATAGGAGACAATGTCATGGATTCAGAATAGAAGCCGTAACAGAAAATTGAAGATTTACATATGTAAAAAATAACTAGATCCTAATTCTGTTAAAGAAATTGACTATTATAAATTTCAAGATGTCTGCCTATTTATGAATTGTTAAGCTTATGTCGAACAGCCGAAATGAGCAGCCTGTAGCAGAATAGTACCTTGTCAATGTTAACCACTGGGGCATGTTTTTCAGTATCAGTCTTCTGGTCATCAAGAAGAAAATTAACTCTTGCATCTACTTTTCCGGTGTCATGCCAGACCTTTATAGCTGATTCAATCACATTAACAACAAAAGTGAAGATACTTTGCCCCAGTTCGGCATCTCCATATTTTCCAGCCTGAAATGGAAATGCATCCAAGTTAAATAAACAACAAAACATATTCCTTTATACAATAGGAAGTCCTTTTGTTTTCCATTTCTGTAAAATTCGAACTGGTAGGAAGAAAATTGGATATTAAACACTTGACATTATGCAAGGTGTATCTGTTGCTCATTTAAATTTCAGAAAGACTTTCCCTTCATTAAATGTGTGTACCTTAGCATGCTAAAATATGCAATGTACGATCTTGAAAGAAAAAGGAAAGATCTGTCGGTAGTAAATGCGGTAGCAATGACATTTGGGAGAATATGATGTAGCTTAAAATGGAATGAGAAAGCATGTAAGACTACCCACCAGCTCGGTTTTCAGTGAATCCAAGTTCTTTGCAACATCAACATTAGAACGCATGTTCTCCACATCAAGAGCCCGCTTCTTTTCCCTTGCCAACTGAGTAAGCCTCTTAATTTTTCTTGAAACTTCTGTATTTTGTGGATTGTGTTGCAAAGCTATCTGAAAAGAAGATATTGCCTGCACCAGAAAATAGCTAATACAGAATCAATGCTAATATTTTGAATAGCTTGATAATGTACAATCAATGCTACTGATATTTTAAGAGTTTGATCTCATGAAAGAGAAGTTGATGAATAGTTTAAGTACTTCAGCCAAACATCCAATCTTTGCATGTGGCCATATGAAAATAGCAGCAAGAGGGCCACTGCTCAAGCACAAAAATAAAACCCCCGAATAGACATGAACACATGTTAACATGATTGAAGGAAAAACTTTGTTCAATTGTAAAGACCAATGTTATGATATAACATGGTAAAATGAATAAAATTCAAATTTATCTTACAGATTTAAGGTTTCCCTTAATGCAATTGCACTATAATGTATTCAGCATCAACTGATTTCAGAACTTTACTTTTGATAATTGCAAGTGATATGTGCACTTCCAAACTAGGGTATTTCTTACCACAATTTTCTCAGCTTGCCAAATACGGAAGGCTTGGCTAAAGCTTACATAACAGAAAATAAAAAAGAGATAATTATCCTTCTCCCTGTTGAGAAAAAGCAAGGAATTGTCCTTTACTCTCACCTCCTCATAGTGTTCCATCGACTCTAAAACACACCCTTTCCTGAAATGACCCTACAGTTCCAAAGAAGGCAGCCAGTGAAAAGCTGAAATATGATGGAAAAATAAATTGCAACAGATAAATCAGAGTGATATGATATGAATATACCTTTTCCCATTGTGGCTTGAGTTTTATTGTCGTATCAGCATCAGCGAGTGCCTTATTAAGCTTAACTAGATGGAGAAATGCAGCAGCCCGATTGCTGGCAATTATTTAAATAAAAAAAAGCATAATCAGAAGCACTCAATAGCATTTACAAAAGAATTCACAAATAGAAAGTGCTGTCTCAGAGTATGGGTTCATATAGAATGAACATCATCAACTCCACATATTTGTTATCCTAACTGTAACTGGACATGTGAATTCCAAATATTGGTGATCCAAAGCCAAACACTCCTCTGGATTTGTTTCCATATATATAGACAGTGCATCTCAAACCAACTAAGATAGCAGCAAGCTCCTATTGGGAACAAGAGAACAGATCAATACGACCAATTTATCTAGTATCTCTTGTGAATATGTGTAAAAGTGTTGCTTAGTTGAGTTACATCGGGCAAGGAATCTTTTGATGCAATTCAGAACTTATGATGTAATTGGCGTCAGATGTATGACCTCTCAAGTACCAATAGAAAAGGAAAAGGAATAAAAAAACATTGTCTTTACTATTTTTGGTTGGAGCAGACAGTATTGGACATGCAGGGTGTATCTACTTTTTAAGAAAATTAATTGCATCCAGAAGTAATTCTTCTTCAGCCAATGAAGAATGGTTTCACTTGGAACAGATATTTTGTCTGTTTGTGCGTTTAACACATTACGTGCAGTTATGAAACAAGATGTTTACCTTCTGCAACTCATCATTTTTAGACACGCCAAT
Source organism: Oryza sativa Japonica Group (assembly GCF_034140825.1). NCBI lineage: Eukaryota > Viridiplantae > Streptophyta > Magnoliopsida > Poales > Poaceae > Oryza > Oryza sativa. The sequence goes on from NC_089046.1 coordinate 26,244,778, forward strand.
AAACAAGTAACATTGTAGCATCAGAGCCTTACGTAGTTACGTCACAAACTCACAATAACTTAGTTCCATATATAACACTGGATCTTTATGAAACATAAGCCTAGCTCCGGACAGGGTTTAAGAAAACACAACAAAAGGCTGAGCTGCTTACATAGTTATGCCAAAAGGCAATAGCAATCACTAAAACTCTAATGCTCGGAAACTACACAGCATCATATCCTTTGAAAGCCTAAAACTAACTGAAAAATCATCACCGTGGGTTCGCAATTCTCGAACCAAATATCAGGACATTACTACAGCATATTAACCTGCATCAACAGTAGTAGCATTTTAACTTTAAGCCAAGGAAAATGATCAAGCGCAACATAGTTGTTGTTTCTGTAATGTATCCACTCGATCCCAGGGGCACCATTCCACATAACGCACGCATCCAACCAAACAAACGCACACGCCTCCGTCTCCGGCGACCTCGAGTCTTCTCAACGCGAAGAGGAGAAACGGCGACACACGCGCGCGCTGACGCGGGAGATCGGCTAGGGCTACGCGAGACGCGAGGATGGATCGGGGAGGAGGAGGAGGAGGGGATACCTATAGAGGGTGGGGTTGTCGGGGTCGAGCTTGATGGCCTGGGTGTAGAGCGCGGCGGCCTTGAGGTAGTTCCCCGCCTTGAACTGCTCGTTCCCCTGATCCTTCAGCGCCGCCGACGCCGCCGACCCTCCTCCTCCGCCGCCACCCTCCGCCATCGCCGCCGCCGCCGCCGATGTGAAGCTCCGAGAGGGTTAGGGTTTTGGAGTTCGCGAGCTCCTCACTCTCACGCGTGCCACCTCACCTCTCCTTTTTTTTTTCTTTTTTTTTTCTCTTGACTCTTCTGCTCGGGCGAGACGAGCACGTGCAGTAGGAATAAGTTCACTTTGGGTCCCTTTATTTGTCGCCCAGTCCGATTTTCGTCCCTTGGTCGCAAAACCGGATACAACTCATCCCTCAACTTACGAAACCGTGCAGAAAAGGTCCCTCAGCAGTATTGTACCCGGTTTTTGATGACGTGGCGCCTACGTGGCTCCCTTTGACTAGGTCCTCGTCCCATGTGACATTGACGTGGCGCTTACGTAAGAATTGGATCCCGGAAAAATAATAAAAAATCGTGGGACCCACATGTCAGCTACACAAAAATAATAGAAAAAAGGTGGGACCCATGTGGTCCCACATGTCAGCCTCCCTCCTCTATCTATCCCCCTCTCTCTCTCATCTACATGGTGAGGAGAAGGTATAGCAGGCCAAACAGGCGGCCCGCCCCAGCACAGCACGACACACTGACGGCACGGCTCACTAGGGCACGGCTCCTGTAGCGGGCCGTGCCGTGCCGGCCCACGTGCCAAGGCCTCGGCCCAAGGAGGTGCTGGGCCGTGCCGGGCCGGCACGGCTACTGTAGCGGACCGTGTGCTGGTAGCGGGCCCACTGGTACATGTGGCCCATAAAAATTGAAATTTGAGGGGAAAAAAGAAAAAAGGCAGAAAAAACATAATATAAAGGAAAACATTATAAATATAGGATAAATGTGAGGAAAATTTAGGAAATATATCATAAAATATATGGGTACAAATAGGATAAAATGTGGCAAAAAATAAAAAATATGAGAAATATATGGAAAAAATTAGAAAATCGTAGGAAAAATAAATGGGCCGATGGGCCGTGCCATGCCTGGGCCGTGCCGTGCCGGCACGCTAGAGCAAACGTGCCGTGCCGTGCCGGCCTACGGGCTGAGGCGTCGGCCCAAACACGGCACGGGATAACGGGCCGTGCTGGCACGGCCCACAGGCTGGCGTGCCGTGCCGGCCCTGGGCCGGCTACAGTACTGCCGTGCTCGGGCCGGCCCGGCTTGGCACGGCCCATTTGGCCAGGTATAGGATAAGGCGAGCGGCAGCGGGCGGAGTGTGGACCAGAGGGGCGGCGGGTGGAAGCGGCGGGGCAGCAGGCGGTGGGCGGAGCGACGACGGGCGGCGAGAGGCGGGCGGCGTAGCGAGAGCGCTGCGTGGGAGGAGGTTTCCTCTTCTTCCTCCTCTCTCCTGGCATCTTTGGCAGTCGGCGATACGGCGGCAGGAGCGCTGGGTGGGTGGGGGGGAGTCGGCAGGCCACGGGCGACGATGAGACAATGGCCGTCGCCGGCGGCGCAGCGCGCGACGAGGCGCCTTCCCGGGGCGGCCGACGGCGCCGGCGCGCGTCCTGGGCATGCAGCGGTGGCGGCGACGCGACCACGGAAGAAGGGGAGCGCAGATCTGGCGGCGCTGCTGCTGCTGCGGCAGCAGGCGTCGGCTCCGAATCCGCAAGCTTCCCTTCCCTTCTCGCCGGCGGACATCCACCTCCGCTTACCGCCTCAACTGGATATGTTTAGCTTACATATCTGCTTCTTTCGTTATGGGCTGAAGTGATCAATTGACGATTTTGCCCACGCTGACATGAGAATGGTCCTCTTTTGGTGCCTGACAAAATTTGATCTCTACCATTTACAGCTCTGGAGTGGCTGACGAGCAGCCCAACCACCATGCGTTCCAACGCCAGCCATCAATCCTCGTCGCGCGCGGTAAGGCACGGGCGAAGGAGGACTAGGACTCTAGGAGAAAAGAGGGAGAGGCGTGGGGAAGGTAGCTCACGAGGTTCCCGGTGCCGAGGTGCAGAACCCGTTGGAGCTATCGACGAGGACGAGCCCCACCTGCCCCCGTTCGCCGCCGCCGGTACCCAGGACGAGGTCGGCCTCCGGCTGTAGGGGCACCGCTGCCCGGAGCACTCCCATCGTGTCGGCGGCGGCGGCGCTACTGGCGTCGGACCCCGTTGCGCGGCGCGTGCGTGGCTGGAGGCTGGTCTTCGGGTTGACCTCGAGCTCTCCCCGTCGGTGTCTCGCTCGCTGCCCCGCCCCTCCCGTCGCCCGCTTCTGCCGGCCGCCGCTCGCCCCGCTCCATCGGCCGGAGAGAGAGAAGGGATAGAGAAGAGGGGGAGAGAGAGGATAGAGAGAGGATGGGGGAGATGACATGTGGGGCCTACAAGGGTCCCACTTTTTTAATTACTATTTTGTGTGTGAAACTGACATGTGGGTCTTACAGGTTTTCTTATTTTTCAGGATCGAATTACCATGTAAGCGCCACGTCAGTGCCACGTCATATGAAGACCGAGTCAAATTAGTCATGTAGGCGCCACGTCAGGCAAAACCGCTGTCAAAACCGCCGAGGGACCTCGTTTGCCCGGTTTTCGTAAGTTGGGGATGGGTTTCGTAAGTTGGGGATGGGTCGTACCCGGTTTTGTGGTGCAGGGACGAAAATCAGACTGGTCAACAAGTAGAGGGACCTAAAGTAAACTTATCCCGTGCAGTAAATTAGAGGAGTACTCCACTCGGCCCAACCCATTATGGTCCACGGAATCCCGTTTCGACCGATTTGCGGCCCATACGTAGATGGGCCCATTGAGGCGTATTACGTTGGTGGGCCAACTAGCTGCAGCCCAACAAGTTCTAACCAGCGGCTTTAACCAAAAAAAGAGCAAATTTCAGCGAAGTTGAAGTTGCATAAAACCCCAGGGGTTATGACCAACGACACATATCCCTAACTATTGTGATTCTAAAGTTTTACAAAACCTCACCCCTATATGTATTCTGGCAAATATTTATTTAGAATTTTAAAACGTACTCCGTAGAATGTATATGAAACCTTTACTACTGGTGATTAAAGTTGTTTGTTTAACTCTTCACTGCTTTAAAAAACATTGTTTCTGATATGCTAAAATCATTGAAATTTAATTTGAAGTGGGATTTTATGAAACATTTGGATCCAAAACACATGTGGTTACATGCCACAAGCCTTATTACCGGTAGTTTTACGTAACTTTAACCCTACTAAATGTGGGTTTTTTGAAATTTACTGATGAAAAAAATCGATGGCATTGGTAGTTTATCCTAATTCATAACTAACAGGGGTTTTAGTGCAAAAAAGACACCTGTTTGCGGCGTAGATCGAACATGCGATTTTTGCTATATAGCCCCTAGATAAAATCTCCGAACCCCGAAGATCGAGGAGATTTTGCAATATAGCCCCTTCAACAATTCGAATTCTGCCCCTGAGCCCCTGGACGCAATCCGCCGCGCATCACCGGCGTTCTGACACGTCGGAGGATCGCCGGCGGCCAAGCAGACGCAGAGACATCCACCGACAAAAACCAACATGGAGCATCACATATCGAATCAACAGAAAATTAATTTACAATAACGAGGAGGAAAAATTACTAATTAATTAACCATTTACAACGATGCTTAATCGAAGTTCATGATATATATATGATTAAGAGCACGAAACTAGGATTAGTCCACGAGATTATTTACCCTACACCCCCACGACATTAAAATGATTACGAGTTTTTCACTTTTGATTAATTAAAACTGGGTAAAATGAAATTAAAACGAAGTAGTAAATAAAAATTAAACGCTTCTTGCTTTGTCCATCCATCCATGGAGATTCTTGATTAGAGTTAGTCGTCGATGGCCTTGGCTCTCATGCAGCACGACGGCCCGCGCCGCTGCCGGCGGCTGTCGCGCCGGCGCCCGTAGAGGTACTCCACCAGCTGCACCCTCGACGATCGCCGCTGCACGGCGGCGGACGACTTGCCGCTGCTCGCCGCCGCCGTCGCCGCGGCGGCGGCGGCGCGGCGGGTGGCGCGCTCCTCCTCGTGGCGGAGCAGCGCGTGCTGGAAGCGCTGCGTCTCCTGCTCGAGCCGCGCGATCTTCTCCGACATCTTGCGGACACGCTCGAGGATCTTGCGCTGGCTGCGGCTGCGGAGGTCGTCGCCGGCGGCGCCGCCGGCGGCGTCGGCGGAGGTGAACTCCTCGGCCTTGCGGAGGAGCTTCCCGTTGGTGTCGATGAGCTGCGCCACGGCGGACTCGGCGTCGACCATCTGTGCGGTGACGTCGTCGAGCTCGGGCGCCGCCTCCGCGCTCGCCCGGAGCTCGCCAACGATCGACTGCAGGTCGACCAGCCGCTGCGCGTCGGCCGTCAGCCGCTCGATCACCTTCTTCTTCCACTCCCTGTGTGGCGCCTCCGCCATGGCGGGTGGTGGCGGCCGCGGCGGGAGGAGGAGCTCCTGCTTGTCCACGCTAAGATCCTTTACCACCGTGAGCTGGCTCACCTCCGACGAGCACGACCTCCGACCCCTCTCCGCCGACGCCTCGCTCTGCGGCGGCCGGAGATCGTCGTCATCGCCATCGCCACCCTCCTCCTGCTGCCGCCGCCTGCTCGCTCTGACCACGCTCCACAGCCCAAGCGGCGGCGCCTCCGTCGAGCCGCCGTTCCTCCTCCGGTGGTGACGCTGCGATGACGCCGCGGCGGTGGCGGTGGCGGTGGCAGCTCGGCTCCGGTTGGTCGGAGTTGTGGTCTGGACGAGGTCGAGCTGGATGTCCTTGAGCAAGCGGCGGTCGTAGGCCGCGGCGGCTGGGTCGCTGGCGGCGTCGCTGTCGTCGACGGCGGCGGCCATGTCGTCGCGGAGGCGGAGGAGGTCGATCTGGCGGCGGGCGTCGAGGAGGTTGGCGTTGAAGTCGAGGCGCTCCTGCTCGAGGACGACGCCGGTGTCGGTGACCACCTTCTGGAGCGCCTTGATCGTCCCGTGCAGCTTCTCCAGCTCCATGTCCTTCACCATCTTCGTCGCGTTCGGCTCACCATGGATGGGCTTCACCGCGATCTTGGACAGCTGCGGTGACACCGAGAATTCCTGCAGCAAGTGACAATGAGTGTCCCATGATTAAGACTGAAAATGTTCTTTTTTGTGTTTCTTTTTTTTCGAAAAGTCTTCAATTAAGGAGGAGCAGAAGAAAAGTTTCAGTGGTATGACAAAATGATTTGAATTCATAATGATACTAGATGCAAATACTGGTCTTCTATGTGCAAGAAAAGATCTTCAGGTAGTGCAATTCAGATCCTTCAAACAAGATTTTCATGGAAAACATTGGAGTTCAGCATAGGGATTTGTATGTTTCAGGAAAACTGAACAGTTTTAGTGGTATGACAAAATGGCGCAAATACAAATATTACAGTGTTCAGTTTTTCAAGTACAGATATCAGATCCTTCAAACATGATCTTCATAAAGGTACTGCATTTGTTTGTTCAAGTTTAAGCATAGGGAAAACATCTTTCTTTTGAGGAGCAAGCATAGTTTTGCGAAGAAAATTAGTAAAACTATCATAATACTTCAACAAGAACAGAAATGTAGGGTAGTTGCTACAGGCTTGGTAATTATCTCTACGTTAGCTAATTTTTGGTTTATCTCTACATTAGCTAATTTCTGTTCATGTTTAGTTAACAGGTGGAAATTTGGTATAGAAAAATTTTGTGCAACTAAAATGGAACAGATATGCAGAGAGTGCTGCAACACGAACAGAAATGCAGAGAATGCAAGGGTAAATGTATACCTCCATCCTGAGCTTATTTGATGGTAAGCAATCTTTGGCCAGTGACATGGTTTGCTTCTCCAGGGCACTGACTTCAGTTTGCAATGCTCCCAACAGTGTGAAGTCACCATTGAGATCAACCTTCAGCCTACTGTTCTCGATCTCGACGGCGTTGAGCTTGTCCTTGAGCGCATTCACGTAGGAGTTCCTCCGGGTGATCTCCTCCTTCAGGACCTCCTTCTGCACCATCTCGCTTATCTCGAAGCTCTCGCACGACGCGATGAGCTCAAGCACCTTCTCCTTGAAGAGAGCCGCGTTGGCAGTGGCCATCTGCATGTTGGTAAGCAGTTTTGTGATCTCGGCATCGCAGGACTTGACATCGATCACCGGCTGTTCTTTGCTTCTGAGTGCCTGCACCTCGCTCTGCAGCTTGTGGAGCTTCTCCCTCAACAACTCATTCGATTTCTCAAGGCCAGCGTGGTCGATCTCTTTGCGCTGTTCGATGTTCACCGTGCTCTCTTGCTGGCTCTTCCTGCCAGATTTCAATAGCTTTGTGTCTCTTCGCATAGTACGCCTTCTCCCAGCGCCGATTTCTGAACCAGAGCTGTCACAGATGCTCATGGTTTTACTGAGTTCCTTCTCGAGATAGTTGTTCTCGAGTTGCAGGTCTCCAAGCTTCTTGTTCATCAGCTTGATCTCCTGGTAAAGCTCATTGCCTGCTGCATGGAGAGACCCGAAATCTTCATGCAAAGACTGCAGCTGAGATGTCCTCTCATCATGAAGACTTTTGAAAACGACACCGAGGATGTCTGTACTGATTGCTTCACCAAGGAGAGTATTGAAATCATCGTTGGCCGTCTTCTCTTTCTCCCTGGAGTCATAAAGTTTGCCTGACAGTGAGGAGTTCTCTTCAATCAGCTTGATGACTTCAGCTTGCAATGACTGCCGCGACTCTTGCAGCTCTGAGAGTTGTCGAACCAAGAATTTTGCCTCACCTTTCATCTCCTCAACCCTACGGTTACGAGCCTCCATCTCCTTCCGTAACTCGCAGCTGATCTTCATGAGGTCGTGCCTTTCATTTTGCAGCTGCAGAAGCTCTTCGCTCTTCGCCTGCCACTCTTGCCTCAGAACACTCCTCTCTGACCTTAGATCAGCCACCTCGCGTCCAAAGTGCTCCAAAAGCGTGACGACAAGAGACTTCTCGAGGATCTGGTTTTGCTTCACGTCCTGAGCATCAGAAATAGTATTCAGCAAGCACTTGATCTCATGCAAGATGAGCTGCACGATTACATCAAGCTTCATTAGATCCAATGATCCATATTTATCATCCAAATGTAGTTCTTCCATCACAGAACCAATTCCTTCCGTTAACCTCTGGTTGTTTTCTGTCAAAAAGGTTAATTTCTCCTCCTGGATTTCGCATAGCTCTTTCTGCTTCTGCAGTTGCCCTGAGACATCAGAATTTGCCTCTGCCATGTCACCTAAGCACTTCTGCAAGACGAAAATCTCCATCTGAGCTTCAACAATCTTATGCTCCTCATCTTGAAGCTGGTTCTCCCTACGACGGCCTTCTTCGAGCAGGAAGCTTAACTGCTTCTGTACAGCACTGAACTGAGTCTTGCCTGAGTAGTTCAGTTCTTTGTGCGCCTCTCTCTCAAGCCTTAACATCTCCTGTAGCATGATCACTTCACTGCTTGCCTTGTTTTTCTCCTGCTGAAGATCCAGGTGGTGTCCTTCTAACTCCGTGAACTGGGCCTCCAGATTGAGTAGGGCACCATTCATGCTATCCACCTGTGGCAACATGGAAGCATTTCTAGGATCAGTTCATATTAAATTATGACAAAAATAATTGAAGTAGTAGAGATGCTAGGCTAATACCTCACGCACAAGGGTTCTCTTTTCAGATCGAAGTACAGAATTCTGATTAAGTAGTGCATGTGTGGACTCTTCCGAGTCATTCAGCTTCCTTCTGAGGATCTCAAGCTCGGTATTGTTTTCAGATAACAAATTTTCCAGGAATACGTTTTTCTCTGATAGCTTCTCCATTGTATGAGAAATGCCCTCGATCCGTGCAATGAACATGGACCGCTCAGATTGGAAGCCATTAATCTTGGAATTGAGGTGCTTGCATGATTCTTCCAATGCAACCTTCTTCTCTCGCAATTCTTCAACCTCAGTGGTTGCAGCTGACAAAGACCTCTCTAAGTGAGCATTTCTCTCCAACGTCCTCTCGAGCTGCATCAGATTATCAACATACAGGGCTTTCACACCCTCGTGATGCTTGATGGTCTCTTTAAGCTCAACATTCCCATCTCTTACCTCTTGCGCAAGTGCTTGGAGGGATTCCACATTGAAATTCACCACCTGTATTTGTTCCTTGATCGAAAAATGTTTCCTCTCGGAGTCACCCTTGTCATCCTTGAGCTGGGAAAGCTCATACTGAAGCACCTTCTTTTCCTCCACATGCCGAGACACCTCTTCCTCAAGTAGCCGCTGGGCATTCTTCAAGGAAATTACTTCATCCTGTAGACGAATTATTGCTGAGATCGAAGAGTTGTTTTGCTCCTCCAGCTTACGGTTCTCTTCGCGAATCTTGTCCAGATCATTTTGAAGTCTAACTTTGCTTGCTTCAATGTCATTAAACTTACTTGCTTCACCATTCTTTTCAAGAGTCAAGATTCTTAGCTTCTCCTTGGCTTGTGCCAGTTGCTTCTCCAGTGATAGCCGTGTCATTTCGGCTTGCATGCTCTTGAGTTGCTCTTCTTGTATAGATATGCTAAGCTTTTCCAACTCAACGTGCTTCTCATTGAGTTCTCCATGCCTCTCTTTTGAGTCATTCTTCAGCTTATCTAGCTCCGAATACAAATTCTGGTTAGCTCTTTCAAGAAGAAGGCAGCGTTCCTCTGCGGTGCTCAAATTCTCCAGTCCATTTTGCATCTCCTCCTTCAATCTCTTGAACTCCTCCTGGGTTTGCAGTATTTCAGACTTGAGGGCCTGTAATCGATCACTGGATTGTTGGCATTGTGAAAAGGCAGCTTCCTTCTCGGCTTCTTGTTGTGCAAGGGCCTCCTTGAGGGAAGCAACTTCAGATTCGGCCCTGTCGCTATTTTCTAACACTGAAGAGATCTTCTTCTTGAGTTCTTGGTTTTCCTGCGACAAGCTCGATATTTCTTTCTGCAGCTTCTCATGTTCCTGGTCATCTGCAATGTTAGCATGTTAGTATAATTTGATTTCCGTTAGGATTACTGTATAACTTCAGGAAGTGGATTTGTACAGCACTACAACATACCTTTGGCACGCTTTTTTGAATCACCAGAATTTATGAAAGAGAGGAAAAATGGTGTCATGTCACGACTATCAGCCTCAGTTTCTGTAGACAAGGTTTCAGCTGGCAAATCATCATCCAAGTCTAACTGAAACTCATCAGGAAATGCTTCCGCCATTTTCCGCTGGGCGCTTCGGAGCTCCCCAGCAGCATGATCATGTCTTTCAGCTAAAGCTCGGTAAGCACGGTATAACTCCTCCAGCAAAGACATCAACTCTGGACGCCTTCTGTAGTACATTTCTGCTCTTCTTGCAAACGAGTCAGCATCCTCATCGATTATCTTGATCATACGCTTGATTTTGCTATCCATATCTGTGTATTTAAGCATTGGTTAAAATGCCATTTCAGATCAGACTTCAAGAAATTTTGCAAAGGAGATGTGGAACATTGTGCAACTTGAGTATTTGACAAAAACAAATATTTGCTGCTACTAACTGAGACCATATCAAACAGACAATAATAATCTATAAAACTTGGGCCATGTTATAATCTTGAAGTTCAAAACATACAAGAGTTTGATTTCCTAAATATTTCTAATGATCAACATCTGACAAGTGACAAGTAGTAGCTAATATGTGGCGCTGCCCAAGTTTTTAAAATCATGAGTTCTTATCTGATAACATCTCTAGTGCAGTTTCTGTTTAACTGATTCATTACTAAATCAAGTCCATTCTAAAACCAGCATGCCCAACAAGCGATTAAAGCTCCAGAGAGCATAATATATTTCACACATGAGGAGATTTGGAACAATCCCAACAACTGTCCATTTGGGTATCTTACTATCTTATATTCCAGATATTCCAGTTTCAACTTATTCAAGTGTTTTTCCTCAAAATCTGCTGATCTTCCACAAGAGACATGAGGGATGGGTTCTTTCTTATGAACACTGTGACAGGCAGAGATTTTTACAGATAGTCAGATATATCTTTGCTTTAGCATTAAAGCCTTTCAATCTCAGGCTTACATCCTAGAAAAAATAACCAGCACACTGTCTAGACAATTTCATAACTTTTTTTAGAGAAGGGAACTTTTTTACCCGGCATCTATATCCAACCAGATATGTGCAGCCTTAGACAATTTCATAACTGATATGTAGATTCAACAAATATGCCGATATGCCACCCGAAACAATAGACAACATGGTTAGGTTTTGTGACTTTAGGACAAAACTACTGCATGAACAAACTGGTATAGAAGACTAATGTTGTAGCTAGATATTGATGCATAATGCTAATTATATCCAAAGACTAAATAAGAAGAAACTAATAAAATTAAAATGACCAAAATAAAGTTTACCTGTGAGATTTTCTTGAAGCCATTTCGAGTTCTTTGGGCTTATATGACTATCCCACCACCACGAGTACTTGCGCATCGGATTCGTTGGCGACATCATCTCCATCAGATCCAATCAAGACAAGAGAACAGCACCCCTTTGATTCTGAACACTTTTATGGCTTCAAAGCCAATGGTGACCAAAGCAACGGGATATCAACCTACATGAAAATCTAATTCCGGCAAACTACCTGCAAAGCATTAGAAACCTCCAAGATTAGCACCTTATGCAGAAAATTTCCTTTCCCATATGCAAGCTAAGCACTAGGTGTTAGAAATAAAAATAAAATTGAACAACAAGATGGATCAGAGGACCATCAGACCATGACAAGTTCTATTCCACCTTTTTCTAGAACACCCTTCAAAACCAAGTAGGTTTTATAGATCAAAGTTGCAATGGAAGGAACACTTTTAGAAGTACACAACAGTAAAATGTTCAGATTAGCAACATATTAATGCAATGAATTGTTTCCCCAAAAAAAAAAACGCGCCTCAACCTGAAACCGTCTACTTGTTGTCATTCTGAAATTAGCAGCAATTTTTCCGAATTAATTAAGAATTCCGGAGATAAGGTTTTGATAAGAAGCAATGATGAACCAGAAGCATAAAAAATTAAATGGAATACCCAATCTGCAGAATGTTTCCAAGATCAGAAAAACCAGACTATGAACAACCCAAAATCCCTAATTTCAGCAGCGACTGGAGACTGACTTGTTAATCAAAACAATGCCCAAAAAAATATGAACAAGGCAAAACTAGATGAGAAATTTATCAGATACTGCCAGAAAAGAAAAGTAAGGAAGGGACGGAAAAAAAAAAGAACAGACTTCCCGAAGAAGGAGAAGAGAATCAGAAACGTAACCTCAAGAAAGGTTAGAACATCCCATTTCCCACACAGAAGCAAAGAAAAATTCCTTAAAAATGGAGTATTCTTCCATGGAAAAATGGTAGATTAAACGGAGAGCAGTGAAAAGAAAACCCAACAAACACAATAAAGACTCAGCCAACTAACCCTCAATGCCTCAAATCACCCACAAAAAAAAAAGTAAAATGAAGCAAGAAATCCACACCTGCTCCCAAATCGCAGCTCTTTTTTTTTTATGAACTGATGCTGATCAGAAAAACCGCAGAAACAGGAATCACAGAGAGTAGAGTATTAGAAGGGAAAATTTTTTGGGACAAATGAACCAGGAACCATACCAAGAAGCAGTGCCATCTGCTGCCATTTTTAAGGGGCAAGACTGTGATGATGAGAAAGAAATATTAGAGGAAACAAGAAATTAAAACAGTTTCCTAAAATGAAGCTTCATCTGCACCCCATCTACGCGGCTAAAATGGGTACTAATTGGGTCCCAGAAATTGCCAAGAAAAGGGAGAAATCGTCGCATTTTCTTTCCTAAAGCGGCAGAAAAAGGCAAGAATCTTGGCATCCAAGAAGGCCACCAGGAGAGCTTTCAACAGTGACCAAAAATCAAAGCCAGAATACAGATACCGAATTATTTGGAAAGAAATCAAAGGTAAATCAAAAACAGCGAAATCTTCCCCCCCACAATGTATAAAAATCCCATATTCTTTTTCACCCCTAGGCAAGCACAATCACATCTCACAACACCATTCGCCTGAATCTTGCGGCATTTTGCCCCAAATCAACGAGATGTTCATACCTTCACAGGAGAAGAAGAGGAGTGAGGAGGAGGCAGGATGACATCTGGGGTTGGATCTTTCCTCCCTGAAGTGCAGCTCCAAACCCAAGAAAGAGAGATCCAGCTATTACCACCCCTCATCCCAAAACAACCCCTATGCCATCATCATTCACAACAACACATTAAACACTATCCAAGAAAAAAAATTCTCAATTTCTTCTCTCCTTTTCTTTTTGCAACACAACACCCCAAGAGAGTGTGAGAGTGAGAGTGAGCTCTCTCCTGTGGCAGAGCAAAGCAATGATTAAGGAGAAGATGGGGAGCAATGGAGTTGCATCAGTGTGGGGAAGAAGGAAGGAGAGAGAGAGAGAGGGGGTGTGGGGTTAGTGCAGTGATGAGGGAGGGTATTAATTGTTTATTTGTTTCTATTTTTATTAGGAAAAGTAGAGTAATAGGACAAAGATTAAAGCGATTCAGCTACATTTTTTTTCTTGGGAGGAATAATTTTGCAAAGAACATGAACAGTAATGTGGAGCCGTGATATGTGGCAGTGTGGGGATTGTTGTGTTCAGAAATTATTTACTTTGTTACTTTCACCTTTTTACTGTTTCTTTTTAAAGGGGGGCAAAGCAAGCCAGAAATTACTAATGGGGGAGTCAGATTGTCAGTCAAGAAATTTTCGGAGGAGTTATATTTTTTTTTCGGAGTGATTTACTTTTGTTGCTATGATTTGTTACCGTTGTGTCCAAAAATTGGATTTTTGCAGGAATTTTGTGAGTGTTTGTTGTGATTTCTGAACGTTGGGAACTAAACGGTAAAGTGAACTTAAAAGTGCGAACTATTAGGAGATAAATATCCAGATTGTACAAAAAAAAGGGCTTTTCTTCTTCATTTATTCGGTTGTGCTAATTCTTGCTAAGTACCCTTAATTAATTATGAACCAAACGTCCCAGAAAACTTCTTTATAGGCCATTTGTTGAAACATAATTTTAATGAATCACAGTGGATGTACTTTAGGAGATAGCTGGATCTCTGAAAAGGTTTGCAAGTTTTATGTCTCAATTATCTAACCTAAGACTAAATGTTAAATTTTCTCCTTTTTTTTATTTTGCATCGTATCTTCTTCTCTGTCATAGTTACATTATGATAATATGATTCCTCAACAAAAAGGTTTCACTGGCTAGGACTCTAGGCATTGTAAAATTTTCTTTACATGTTTTTTTTCATGACTTGGACTCTAGGCATCATGTTTCATTTACAGACTGTAGTTAGTGTTTGTGTGAGAGAGATTGTTCACCTAACCACCAGTGCTAATCATTGTTTAGAGCAAAGCATTAGTTTAAGCATAGGTATAAGTGGAGGCAGGAATGAGAGCTAAGGATTAGGAAGGTGGTAGAAAAGCTATGGCCATTGAATAATCAGGGTTTACAAGCACACTAGGCATATTTGCAGATTTAAGTACATTGGTCTTGCTGTCATTTGTCCTCTTTTCTGCTCACTTGGCAGCACAGTTGATGGTTGTTGTCTACTACTTTTATACTTAACATTTTTCTTTAATTTGTTTTTGTTCCTGGCAAAAGGTGCCTTCTATTCTATATTCCATCAGACTCTCCTACCACATTGCTAATATTATAGTCCAGGACTGCATCAGTCAATAATCTACTACTAGTGACCAGATGCCAGTGATCAGTAAACATTCTGCGGTCATAAGCTAAATTAACTAAGCCTGCCACTGTATTCTGATTTCTTTAACACACTCTAATCTAGTATTAAATTGCCTCTCTGAACAATACTACTACGGTCAAGCAGAAGTAATGTTGGTTGGCATGTGTGTGATCAATCGCTGTCACTTTACACTGAAAAATAATCACGATTAATTACCTTTTTTCAGTTGTTACAGATCACGAAGAAATGACAGTCTCCTGCAGGGGATAATTCAGTGCAGTTTTATCATTTACTACTCTAAATCATAGGAACTTTATGGATTTTTTTTTAAAGAGTGATAATTAAAGAGTGATACAGTACAGTATAGGCAACAAGAGTTACAAGCTACCCTGCTGATTGGCCGTAATTTTCTTTAAAAAAACTAATAAGTCGTTGCTTTGGTTGAGTCTTAAGCCACAACCATGTGCAAAACTCCTTGATGAGAGATCCAATTTTATTCATCCTTTGTAGTATAAAGGTACATGTGTCCAGATTCATAATCAGGAATTCATTCATTCGGAGATAAAGAGAGTTAGACTCTATTAGACGATGTTGTTGAAGTTGTCAATAAAACAAACTCGACCAAGACAGGTTGTACACCTAAGGTTAACTTTGAGCTTACAACTATATATGCTCAACCTTTGAGCTTGCAGGTTAACCTCAGGTTGACTACTCCACACCATTATCATTGAAAAACCCTTTAATATTATGATTAAACACTATCAAAATTTTCAGTAAAAGAAAAACACTGCCAAAATGTGGCTAAATAAAATATTTCAGTAAAGAGAGAAAAACATTGTCAAAGGTGTGTAAATAAGAGTTCGTACAACAGAGACATGATAGAGACACTATTGCCGGATTCTCTGATTTGGTGAGTGATTTAAATGCTGAAATCATACAAATTGAAGGTTGGTGAATTATTTAAGAGCAATAAGCTAGTTGGCTGGATTTTTAAATATAACCAAAAGGGATGTATTCCCTGCTGGGAATGAATCATTTTATATAGGCACACTTTAGGGTCCATGCAAATCCCAAAAGTAAGAAAATGATAAGTAAAACAGTGCAAATTGCAGGGATAGGATTTTTCAGTACACACAATTGCAGCACGCATGCTTATGATTCTTGTACGAAATGGTGTCCTTTATATGCTATTTACTCGTTCTTTTTTAGCTGAGCTGGCCATAGCCAAATTCCATTCATATTGAAGGAGAAGTGGGGTTCAAAAATCCAAGTTGTGGACTCATACAGAATTGTGTAATTAGTGCCATTAATTCTGGAACAATTATATATATGCATCTGTTTTTCTAGCCGTGCAAAATTATTTTTTAGGCCGGGTTAATTTCTCTTCAGCTGCAATTCACCTTGATTAGGAGCAAAAGTACAGTGAAGATTGCTTGAGTTGGGGACTGTCGGCTTGAGCCTGCCAAGAGGTAGCTAGGTAATCGTTTGTTAGGTGCTCTATCAAAATCATGATATGCAATTACCTCTCCACAAAGCAACTTACTAGTAGCATACATAGGCTTCTCAAGTGACATGCATATTGCTAGCTAGGTGGATTAGGGCATGTACAACTTTCATTAGTAAGGGTTCTTAACCTTTCCAAGTAGACAAATTCGCTGACATGGAAGAGATGAGAGTACAAAGTGAAATATCGATGTTAAGCTTAACATTGGTTTAGCATCAACTGTTTTTAAAAGAGAAAATATCGACTCTTAACCTATGTAAAAAGAAATTTGGCTACATAAGGATAGGGAAAGGGGAAAAAAGAGATTTTTTTTTCTGATGGACGAATAGTGGATAGTCTTTATTGTCTTAACTTTTGTAAGGGAAACAACCTTCAAAAAATTTGTATTGCCTAAAAGTTCATGCTAAGCTAGCTACCTTTGAACTTGTACTTATGACTCAAGATCCAAAAAAAACAATACTTAGTTTCTTAACAGTGTAGTTAATGTTTGTTTTGATTTCTTTAGGACTAACAAAATTAAAAAAAATGAACCAGCTGGCTTAGTTTCTTGACAGTGCAGTATTCTGAATGTGACATAACATAACTAAGAGTCTATTTTCTTTCCCCCTTCAAAAATGGGCCCATTTGAAATCCGATTAGGACTTAATTCTCCAAATTAAGTGTAAGCCAGCATAACTGAATTACTGATTAATCAGTCACAATTTTCGCTGTCAGCTATATATAGTTGCAGGCTGTGCAACAAAGTACAAGAGGGGTCAAGATGAGTCAGACATTGCCTCTAGTCCCCCACACTGATGTTGATACACTCAAAAGTCCATTTCTTGCATCGCATGCATGCATGATCATTGATGCATAGCTGTGGCTGTCCACTGGTTGCAGACGATCTCTATTTGATCTCTCCTAAGCTTAATTAATTGAGCAGCTAACTTTTGCAGCTTCTAAACCTTTATGTGTGTTCCAACACCAAATGATGCATATTCATGGTCATGCACTAATTAACCTCAGAATTGAAGGACCTATTTGTAACTTTTAAGGGCTATAATGCTCAAAGATGGCTCTGTATTACTGTATATATGCCTCCTTCCACAGAAGAGTGATGTAATTTCTGTCGCAATATTATTAATAAAATTCAATAATAAAATTATAGTTTGTAAAAGAAATTTTTGAAGGAAATAATAACTTATCTATATATAAAAAATCACCATTTCAGGTGTCAATCAAAATATCTACAAAGATAGTTATACCAAAAGCATATTAAACTATAGGTATATCAATTTTTCTGTGAAAAAAAAAACAAATGCATATAAATCACTTTTCAGATGCCAATATTAATATTTACAAAGATAGTTATATCCAATGTTTACAGTTTCTTTTACTATAGTTATCTCAATACGTCATTGCTTTCTGTGGGTGAGGTCATATCTATCGACTTTATCAGAAGGTGAAGTATACATTAATATATGTGTAATATCTCTACTGATCTAGTAGTACGCCTATATATGCATGAGAGTTAAACAAATCTAAAATGTAGCTAGACATTAACCTTTTGGGTGATTTGGATCAATTCAAGCATGTGTGGTTAGGTGAAACTACCTAGCTTTGGGCCTTTTGCACATTTGATATATATGTACCCTCTTGGGATCTAGCAGTGCAACGTTTTGTGAGCAAAGTTAGGTTTCAGCTACCTAGCTTATTAGATGATTGGCAATGGATATGGAGGGAGATCTCGTCGACTAATTATTGTATGGATGATTTTCTGGCTAACATTTTCCTCGAACTTAATTACTAGCTCGGCCTAAAATGTCATGGCATGCATGTTTGCTAGCGAATTTTAGAGAGGAAACAAGTCAACAACGTTTTGCATAAGGTCTACTGAATTAAGATAATTAAAGACAAACCTCTACTGAATTTAGGATTAATTAAGAGGTACTAATTCCTAAGCATGTCTGACAAAGCAACAAAATTCAGTTAGGTACTATAAATTAAAATAATCAAATAGCTAGAGATGAATATACACTTTTTTTTTTTTGCAATGGTGGTGGCAAGCATGCATGCTTGCTTAGCTATCTTAATTATTAGTGCCCTCCAAAAGGGATAAACATGTGTGGATAATTGGGCTTATGGATCTTCCTTTCCAACCCGGCTACTACTGATCTCGACCGACCTACATGTGTACATATCTTGCTTAATCAATGGAGCTTTTTTAGCCTTTAGCAACTGTTGCATTATGCATGCTTGTGATCTCCTTGATTATCTTGCTGCCATCCATCCATCCATCCATGGCCTTTTGGGATATGATGTGCACATGAAAAGTTTTTTTGCATCACTGGCTTCATGTTCACTGTTCACATGTACACGTACACGCGTGTGTACAAACTATATGCGAATTGTCAATTTGCGCCTTCTTTATTTGTGGATCCTTCCATCCCATTCCTTCAAGAGCCAGTCGCTAACGATTAGCCTCATTTAGAGCATGAAAATTTATCTTTTATTATTATAGAGCAAGAATTTAGATTTTTTTTTTGTAAAATTACTGTGAGGTTCTATGTTATTGTGGGGTTTATGTGAATGAGTTAAGCATTTAAAATTTTTTAATAATAAAAATGGTTTTACATCACCTATCTCTACCAACATGCACAAGAAAAAAATAAATAAAATGGTTCAAGGTCATGGGACGAATTCTTATCTCCCCCGATAATATCCAACTGAGATATACTCAATAGAAAATACATTTAAGCATTACATTAGTTATAATTTATGTTAGTTGGTCAATATTTATCTTCCTTTTTCTCTACAAATAAATTTGTAGTACTGAACTCTTGATAGTTGAGATATGTTGCCAAGAAAGAAGAAAGGGAGGGGGTTGGAAAAGTGAAGGGGGGGAGCAAGCCGCCATGATGGGGGCAAGTGTGGCGCACAAGCCGGCCAGAAACACCAACACCACTTCAGTTCTCTTCCCTGCTTTCCATGCATGGCCTTGTGGCCCACTCACTGACAATGAGCTCACTGCAGCTAGTGACAGTCCAGTGTTGTTCTGGGCCCATGCCCATGGGTGGCCCACCCTTCCGGGGCTCTGTGGGGCCCTGGACCCACTAGGTGCCGTTTGCTTCCATGACACATTTTCTACTACTACCCTTCTCTTTTGGAGTAACTTGTCGATGTGACAATCTGACCAACTGAGGGTGTGTTTAGCTCACGCTAAAATTAGAAGTTTGGTTGAAATTAGAACGATGTGACGGAAAAGTTAGAAGTTTATGTGTGTAGGAAAGATTTGATGTGATGGAAAAGTTGGAAGTTAATTTGAAAAAAAAAGATTGGAACTAAACTCGGCCAAAGTCATAAGACTATGGCCCTGTCTAGTTCCCAAAACAAAAATTTTTACCCTGTCACATTGAATATTTGGACACATGCATAGAGTATTAAATATAGACAAAAAAAACCAATTACACAGATTGCGTGTAAATTGCGAGACGAATCTTTTAAGCCTAATTACGTCATGATTTGACATTGTGGTGTTACAGTAAACATTTACTAATGACGGATTAATTAGGCTTAATAAATTCGTCTCGCAGTTTTCAGGCGGAATCTGTAATTTGTTTTGTTATTAGACAACGTTAATACTTCAAATGTGTGTCCGTATATTCGATGTGACACCCAAAACAAAACTTTTGCCAACTAAACCAGGCCTATACTCCAGGTTCAGAGATTTCGCAAGCTTTATTAATTCAGCATGTCTAGCTAGATGATACTCCCTTTGTTTCATATTATAAGTCATTTTGATATTTTTAAAGTCAAACCTAGTTTGATCAAGTTTATAGAAAGATATAGCAACATTTATACTGCTAAGTTAATTTTATTAGATCTAACTGAATATATTCTGATATTATTTTTGTTTTATGTTAAAAATATTGTCATATTTCTCTATAAACTTGATCAAAGTTAATGAAGTTTAACTTAGGTAAAAAAACAAAACAACTTATAATACGAAATGAAATGAAGGTAGCACTTATAAAATACAGCTGAATTAAAACTTTAAGCAAGCAGACAGTGCTTCCAGAGTCTACTAATCATGTTCTTAAGCTTTTCTATAATGGGAAGGACTAAATTTTAATTAGTACAATTGTCTCTCGACAAGTACAGCTTCTGAACTCTGGATATGTGAGATTGCAATGCATTTGCCTTTGCCTTTGCCTTTAGACCCTGAAAACCCTGCCTCTACGTGCACTTTGGTAAGCATCTGCCACCTTCTAAGTTGCAACTTGCAGCCTCTAACGAAACCATTTAGCCTAATCTTTTTCAGAGGTTTTCAAAGAAAATATTTTTTTTTCAGAATTTGATAAATGACAGGTTCCTTTCCCTGATAAATAGTGCCCTGGAGAACTAAAATTCAGTTGAAAATAGTGAAAATGGACGATCTTGATTTCTGGTAGTACTCCAAATCGGAATGTCGGCACAGAGCACAATGAAGTGCAGGCTTTCGCACCTCCAGTTTCTATCAGCAGCAAACATCAGTCCATCACACATCACTGTGCTCCATTTTTTTTAAAAAAAAATGGAATTGTTGGGCTGTCAGATCATAGGATTGTTCTAAATAAATTTTTTTGGGGTATCGAAAAAGACAATACTTTGTCAGCGCATTTTTCTCTATAATGTGCAACAACGTTTTTGGCACAACTACCACTCAATCAGTGATCAACTGGAAGAGTGTAATTTTCAGGAATCTGCAGTAATTTCAAAGCAAACAGTTTTGTTCTCACAGAAACCGAAAAAAACCTGAATTTCTAGCTAATGGATGATGGATGAAACTTAGTTTATGACAACTATTTATAAAGATATAGACAAACGAATTAAATATTAGGAAGTTGACAAGTTGATTAAAAAGTTCTCTAAGAAATGTTGATGAAGTTTTTTTTAAAAAAAAATCATATCGATTAGAAAAGCTTAGAAAGTGTGCTTACGATAATCCATATCTCTTAAGCTTAGGTCACTACAGATATAGATGGGTTTTCCTCCTCTCTTTTTTTACCTGTGTTATCTTAAGGACAGACACGAGACACTTGTGATGGCCTATGCACGTCCATTTTTTGACTTGGGGCTCACTGGTTCAGATGTACAGTAAACATGGTCCATGGCTCCATTGATGAAGGAGACCAATCAAAGGTTAGGTTGGTGAGGAGCCGGCACCCCATCTGGAGCAGTTCAGTGTTGATTCATCAATATTGCTCACATGTTCTCATGTTCCCAGGTTTGTCTTCTCCTTGGCTAGGGGGGGACTTTGGCCCCCAATCTTATCCTGATTGGAGCTGTGTGATTGTGTATCACTTGGCACTGTGTGGTTCATCATGTCACCTGAGCTGTTGTTGCACACCAACCAGTGTTGGGCTGTAGCATCACTGTTGCTTGCTCTTGATCAGGGGCACATAGCTTAGCAACCTTCTGTCAAGTGTCAACCTCATGGACATGGTCAAATGAGTCTTCCATCCAATTTTGCAGTTTAGGCTCCATGACATTTGAGAAAGACTTCTCATTAAGAATGCCACATGGCTATACACAATGTACACTGTAGGTAATGAAGAAAATGTGTGCATGGTATGAATGATGGTTGAATGTAGGAACATATGAAGAGGATAGCAAAGATATAATTGTGGGCTTCCTGCATTTCATAACAGACAGGGTGTCACTCATTTCCATATCGAAGGAAGAAAAATATACATAACTTTTAAGCCAATGAGGCAGCAGAAATAAGTAGAATCAATTTCTAGCTGAAGCCTGAAGATCATATGAATTTATTGTTGCTGGCTGCAATATAGCCTGTGCCAAGTTAGGACTAGATACATCGGTTCAGAACTCTTGAAAACTAGATATATCTACAGTACACCACATGCTTGACAGGTTTTATGCGGATGAAAAATTTTCATGGTATCTCTACACAAGGCTCTTCATCTTACGCTTCAGCCACATGGTTCGAATATCTACAGTCAGTGAAAGAAAAATCTCCCGATTGCTTGGATCCAAGAAGACGTCCGGTGCGAGCGACTTCTCGATCGGCGAGAGGTCTGCCATGGCGTTCATCACCTCGATGCACCGCGGAATGCTGTACCTATCAACATGGTTTTCCAGCTGTTTATTGTCTCTCTGAAACTTGGGGTCAGCATGTCCTTCCATAACATCGGATGTTCCATCCTCACTGGGCCTCCTCAAGTAGTGCCATGCCTCTCCTCGCACTTCCTCAGTAGGCCTCCTAGTGAGCTGCCATGATTCCGGCCGCACTTGGGTAAGCGGTTTTGGGTATAGATGCCCATTCATAGTCTGGACTTCGACGCCAACTAAAGTCTCCTGTTGGAATGAAGACTCTCTGGATACTGGAGATGGGGAGACAGGCGAGAGTGGTCGGTTCATATAATAATCATCTTCTTCATCGTCACTTGAGTCAGCTTCTGTTCCATTCCTTTCATTTGGTGTTGGTCCAGCAAGAATATTTTTACCATCCAAAATAACACCAACTGCAGAATATGAGCAATATTTAAATTTTAGCAACAGCTTGCAATTCATACCCAAAAAAAAAAATCAAAGACTTCCTCCGTCAGGGCAAGCCATAAATGTCATCATTGGAGAATAATTGCAACAGGACATATTTGAACTTAATGTGCAGCATAAAACATGCTATTCTGGAGGCCCCGGTTTAATGAAGACATAATTCCAAAGTGTACTGACCTATACAATAACTTCAATTTGTATTTGTTGAGGTATATTGTTCCTTAAGAACAATGTACATAAAAACCAAAGCATAATGCTGCTTCTATCAGATTATTCTTTAGTATAGCCACAATTTACTACTACCTCCATCACTTAATGTATGACGTCGGTTAGTTCAAAATTGAAAAAAAAATCAGAGGGAGTACTATTTACTTTGGTGTAGTAAAATCTAAATTACTGCATTGATTGCTGTGCAGTTTGTCGTTATTAAATATTCCTTGTATTTTGTATAGAATTTCACAGGACTGGTGGTGACAAAATACAACAAGCATATTTATCGGTTCATACTTTCATGTGCATTTAACAATTGCAGATACATATTGACAAGATCATAAGTCCAGAACTCCCTATGTCTGTGTGTGCCAGCCTGCCAGGTTCCTCCACAGCATTAGGTGTATATGTTAGATATGATAAGGTTCTATAATGTATTTTGTGATTGTGGGCCAACCAAACAGTTTATCTTGATGATGGAACAGAAGGCACCTTGTTCTACCATGATGATCAAGTTAGTTTTCCCTACAATGAGATGGCCACGGAATGAAAAGCTCCAAGTTCTACCATGATGGTTAAACTGAGACAAACAGAATTTGCCTGACAGGAAAAGGAACCAGGTCGTGCATGTAATCAAAAACAGCACAATTTTCTACCTTAACTACTGCAACCAACAGAACTCCCTCTTTTGTTACTCTCTAATGAGCCCTACTGGGTTTGGACCATAGCAACAGGTAGACAGTCCTATCTGTGCAGATTTTGTAACTTTAGCAATAAAAAATAAAATACAAACTAGTGTTATCTCTTTGAGCCATGTATTGAAAAAAAAACATTTCTGGGAGCATTAGAAGCCTAAATCTCCTGATTAGAAGGATCCTGGGATAGCTGCTACTTGTAGCCGCAAGCAAACGGTTGTAAAAATCTGCTATTTGAAACAAGATCAACCAAAATCTCTAACTCCTATAGCTGGTGCAAATCACCTTCCCAGTTATGAAACTTATGTGGTATATATCCAATTAATTCTACTTCAAACAATTGTATCTACTAAATCGGATTGGCAACACATTGTATTACCTTTTCTCCCATATGGGTTCTTGCAATCATCACATTTACAGTTGATGGAGCATCCTGCTCCTCCCTTCAAACACAGAAGAAAAACATATCCATGGTCATGAGTGGACAAAAGATGAGAAACTAACAGGATAGAGCTAGATATGAAACCTGGTAGCAGTCACAGTATTTCTTAAGGCAGCCTGACTTTTTGCAAGTGCATTTTCTTCTACCAAAGTCCATAGGGGATCTTATAAGTTGTTCCTAGAGAGATCATACCAGGAACAGTGAAACCAGGAACACAAAATAATCCAAAATAATAAGATTCTGTTTAAGAAAAATGTATACCACTGAATCTTGACCAGTCTCTAATGTTTGAACAGCTTTCAAAGGCAAGGCTGGTGTACTCCGTGGAACACCATGAATAGATTTGTTGTAACATGGATCACATCCACATGATTCAGAACAATGTGATCCAGATGCAAAACACACACAATAACTGCCACAGCATAAATCAAGTGTCAGTTACAAACAGAAAGAAATGATTACTTAGCAGTAATAAACATAAAGCATGGTGTTGCACACAAGCTCTTGGCTGGCTGGAGTGCTGGACAGGGTTTGTGTCTAGGCCTGCAGGAGGTGGGATGGGGGTTTATGCAGGTGTGCTCAAACCATATCAGGATTTCCATCCTCTTTACATGCATCTCCATGCATAAAAATCCCCCCCCCCTCCCCAAAACTCAGAGTGAGGTGACAAATTACATTAATGGCACTAATGTGCAGATTATCAGGAAAAACAAAATTAGCCAGTTCCTCTGAGTTGTGGTTTAAGGCCCAAACTTTACAGCAAAATATAATAACAGAAACAAAAGGAGAGTAAATTTTATACCCAAAAAAAGGACCACCCTTCATAAACTATAAAGTACCTAACAACTCATTGACATGTTGTTAGTGCTACAGAATTTTTACTCTCAAGCAGGACTCAAACTAAAAGTAATCGGTCCTTCGCCAACATACGTTTCAAAAGCGTGATCATCGAAGCTAGAATTACATGAAAACTATCACAGGATTCTTTAACGATGGCAAACTATATCACCACCCGGTGAAAAAATGATACTCCAAGAGCATCCTAGAGATAGATGATACGAACAAACAAAGAGGAGCTGGACATGATAAACCCTCAATTTCTCCACCCTCTATCGTGTTATGGTAAGATCATGAGCCAATTCTACCATTAAAGAGAGAGAGAGAGAGAGAGAGAGAGAGAGTGGGAAGAGGAAAAATCTTACAGCTTAAGGCACTTGGATTTCTTGCAGCTGCACGACTTGCACCCTTCCCCTTCATCCGTCTTCCTCCTAAACATATAAAAAAATTAAACAGCAAAAACGAGTTAGCAGCACGCAACGTACCAAAAACAGGAAATCGAAGACCAAAAAACGAACGCCACCGACTTCTTCTTCTTCTCCGAGTTGCCGTTCGCCTCCACCACCGCCGCGATCGCCGCCGGCGGCACGGCGAAGGCGGCTTCCGCGGAGGCGTTCTCGGCGGGGGCGAGGAGGGCGGGGGCGGGTGCTGGTGGTGGTGGTGGTGGTGGCGGGGGAGGGGGAGGGGCGATGACGACGACGCGGTCGCGGAGGAGGGGGTCGTCGGGGTCCGATCCGGACGCCTCGAGCTGCGGCGGGGGTGGGGGCGGGGGCTTCGCGGGATCCTCCGCGGCCGACATCGGATCGGGCGACGCCTCCTCCCGCCCGATCGGCGGTGGCGGTGGCGGCGGCGAGGGGTTCGCCGTGGCGGCGAGGGGGGAGAGAGAGAGGCGGAGGCGAGGGGGAGGAGGAGGGCACGAGGCGATGCGGGATTGGAGGAGAGGCGATGCGGGGGGTGGATCGGACGGCGGGGAGCGGCTTTGAGATTCGGGTCTGGCTACGATGGATGATGGGGAATTTATTTATTTTTTTTCGCTCTCTCTCCATCTCCCAAATCGTATAAATTCCGTCCTTTAACTTCAATTCGCGAATTTTAAATTGGGGGTTGGGGATTATTGTTACGAAGATGATATTTATAGCCCTATCGTTTGGCTTATTTGACGAGGAATAATCCCAACGATATGTTTGCAAACGGAAAAAATATAATTTGTGAATAAAATTTTTATATACATATTTTTAACGATCTAAAAGTAGAGGCTGAAAAATAAACTACAATGAAAAAAACTCTAAAGTCAACTCTAAATTGAAAATTTAAATTTTACTGATAAGTATAAACATACACGAAAAGATAAAGCTGGTATATATTCTCCGTAAAAAAAAACAACTTCTAATCTATGTCTGTCAAAAGTTGGTTGTTTCTTCCACGAAGTATGTAGTGAAATTAGTTAAGAGTTCGTTTTATTCTTATTGCAATGGGATTTTGTTATTATGTTAAATTATGGGGTTTAGATTGCGTTACTTATTTTGGATGATATAGGGCTTGTTTGGTTCAATACCCTACCAAAATGTTGGTAGTGCCAAAACCTAGGCAAGTTTTGGTACTACCAATTTTTTGGTAGGGTAGAGTTGTATTTGGTTTGAGGCCAATTTAGAACCAAGCATTGAGTAGAATATAGAAAATATCAAATTGGGCATTGGCAATGCCAATGATTTGGCTTCAAACCAAAATCACCAGATACACTGTTCAAACTACCAAAGTATTGGTAGGGCACGTTTTTGGCACTAATCCAAAACAGCCCATAATTAAATGCCGTCTTTGAATTGAACTCTCGCCCATGTATTTACGAAATTTAAATTAGAAGGGGTATGAATGAAGATGATATGTTTAGGTGGAAATAGATTAGGAGTTTGCTTTATTCGAGTTGCGATTGCGACGGGATTTGTTTTTTTTTAAATTACGGTTTTAGATTGCGTTCACGAATAGTATAAGTACTATTTTGATGATATATGCTTTGTAAATTTGTTTAAGAGTTCGTTTTATTCGTATTGCCATGCGATTTGTTATTTGAAATTATCTTTTCGGATCGCGTTCTTTAATATCATATCTGTTGTCCTGTTGACAATCACAACTCTAATCAATCTTATTATGGTACAGCATAGCATGAGATAATGAATTACTCTATTTCCAGTTATTAGAGCGATTCGCAATTGAAAACTTTGTGATTTAAAATTTAGTACAATTTTATCACCACAGATGTGAGATCAGGTTAATGCAACATGGTAATCTGAAGACAAAACAAACAACAAATTTAGACTTGCAATGCCAGAAAAAGAACCAGCATAGTACCACTTCAGAAACATAGCCAAATCTGCAGAGCATCACTAGATTCATTACAAAGATTTTACCCCAATTCGTTAGTTTTGTCTCTTGAGGTAATGCCGTACTGGCAAACTGTTAACCAAACAAGCGAGACACGACACAAACACAGGACGTACACGGACCACGTACAAGGTAGTACCAGCGAAGTTCAGCTACAATCATTTGCACCAAATGTTCAGACGGCTCAAATCTCATGCGATATATAGAAAGAGAATTACAATGGTTCATCCATGGCATGCGGAGATGAGTGGCGGGCGCCTGCTTCTAGAAGAATGTCCCCTCTGGAGGCTGCACTAGTTTCCGGTTGTGTGATGCTGCCATCTCTTTCTTAAGTTGGGTCAAGATAGCCTCCATTGTGTACTCGCGGCGCCAATTTGACAACAGGCTGAACTTCCTTTGGTCAACCTACATTAGCTCCAAAAGATAAGTTTTAATTAATCAAATAATTGAACACAAGAGTTAGAAATAATTCTGAACCAAATTTCTCGTGTCATACCAATCCATTCTCTGGGTTTACACAGGTCATGTTGATTCTTGAGTGAAATTTTACAGTTGGTGGCCTGTCTGGGTAGTCCTTGTCGCAGAAAAGCTTCAGTTGGTATATCCGGCCCTCATGGACAGTCTATCAAAAATTCAAATGTTCGAAACCAAATATATATCAACAAGAAAGCGTCGAGCTCAGAACGCAACAGTTACATATGAAGATTATGAGTACAAGAGTAAGCAATGGAAACAAACAACTTACGTTATGGGGACCAATAATTGTGCCTGTCCAAGAGCGCATGTAGATATCGTCTGCATCATCCATTCCATAGCTTACTGATCCATCACCGATGCCCTTCTCCCCTCTCTCAAGCTCTTCTAGCAGTCTGAAGTTCCTAGGCACTGAGATAACATTTATACTAGTTAATAACACAGCTTGCTTCACAGAGCATTAAAAACACAACCAGGATACGATTCTCCTCCTGGTTACATCAAGAAGGTACCAAGGGCAAGTATTTTGCCAAATATCCATTCAAAAACTTATCTTGGCAAATACAAGCATCATGAACTTGTTTTAAAATGTAAGTTCCAAACCCACTAATTTGGATTCAAACCATGAGGATTTATGTAACGAGATGAAATGGGGTCCAAGTGCCCAACTGATTGCAGTAAGTGCTAAGTAATAGACAATCATTTATGAACGGGGAAAAGACAACCGCTAACAAACTATTTTACGCTCTGACCACATAAGCGCAAAAACTGAATGAAGGCTTAGAAGGGAAAAATGTCCAGCCCAAGCATTCGACTCTAGCAATAGTCCTGGACTCCTGGTAAACTACAAGTGATAGCTTCCACCACCAGTTTGGGGCTTTAGGCAAAGCTAGTCTGTCAAACGAAAACATCGTGTATGGAGAAGGCGAGAAGCCCAATACTGCATTCTACCAATCCACAAGTAATAACTGACAACTAATGCTACCTTTCTGAAAGATCCAACATTTCCTGCTCCATGATAAGATTACAAGTACATTTAGCTGCTACTACTATCATTTTAACCGTCATTCATTCAAATAGCACACCTCGAATCCTCGATGCAATAATCGAACAGGGACAAATAGCATATGCCTCTAGTGCACCATATCATGAGGAAAACCACGAAAAACGTCTATACTTTCCCCTTCCCTGATATATCAAGGGAGATTTCGCAATCGTCCTGAATATTAATTAATCGGTACGCAGTGTGTGCGAACCAGAACACATAGCAGCCAAATCGATCTGCTCCGATGATGGATCCACGGCAGGTGACAGCAGCGAGCGAATTGGGACCCCCCCCCCCCCCCCAAAAAAAAAAAAAATCGATCCAATCAATCAATCAATCCATCCATCCATAGAGGAAACGGAGGTTCCGGGGTAGGCTCCGCGCTCGCGCTAGAGGGAGAGGAGGAGATCGGGGGGCGCGGGTCAAAGGAAGCGGATCCAGGAGAAGCTAGGCTTACCGACGACTGCCGATGGATCTCCACTCGACGCCATCCCAGCTGAGCGCAGGCGCCGGCTTCGCGACGACAACCAGAGGCCGCAGCGGCGGATTGGCGGGACAGCGGGCGATCTCCGGCGGCGGCGGCGGAGGAGGGGTTCGCTTCCGTTCCCCTTTGGTGGTGGTGTGTGAGTGCGCGGAGACGAAGCCAACCAAAGAAGAGGGGGGAAGACGAGCCGATCCCCAGAGCCGCGACGATACGAGCCGAGCTGGGAGGAGGCAAGTGGTCAAGAGGGCGTGCGGAGGTGGGCTGGGTTGGGCCGAGGCCCGTACGGCTCCAAGCCCGGTAGGAGTTTTTGCAGCAGGATTGGGCCAGGGTTTCCTTGACAAGAAATTATTTAAAAATGAAAAAGATATTTTTGAATTTTGATAGCTTTCGTTTGATTTACCGGGTACGGTAAACCTCTCTCCTCCTCCCCGATTAAGGTAATGGTCGTTTTGGGTCTCAGTGTTTTTATAGATAGCTAGTGATAGATACGCCTCTCAAAAACGGAAGTTTTAAAATACGTGCACACACTTTGCCCTTTTGCAGTTGAACTCACATGCTCTGTACTCCAAAGTAGACACACACACGGCGGTATTGAAGCTTTGCAAGCATAAGACAAGCAAAAGGGAACAAGGTTATGAAGATCATATGACCACAGCGTCAGTAACCATTCGTGGTTGGACTTTTGTAGCCAGAGAAAATTGCATCTATACCACCAGCCTTGAGATTTGCAGACATCCAGCTTTTTTTTATGATCTTGTTTTTTTTTCTCTGCACAAATCCCTGTTCCATAAAATTTTTACAGTACAAAAATGTTGCACAAGCAATTAAGCAAGTTTTCAACCGATATGGTCAAGTTCATTGAAAAACACACACACACAATTGGATTTTAAACAGAGTTGTTTCATAAGTACTATAAATAACTGCTTGTTCTCAATTACATAAAGTTTTCATAAAAGTTTTAACAGCCTGATCCCAAGTACATTACATAGATGATAACAATATCAAAGTACACAGATGACATATCTCTTCTTTTCAACACAACACATTGATGATAGATGTCTTTCAGATGAAGCGTGAAATGATACATACGAACAGGGATGGGCAACTCAAACAATGACAGATAGTCGACAAGTCCGGGCATAATTATTAGCACACCTCCTGTCACAGGAGGCTCTTGATGGGGGCGTAATTTTTGGACATCTTTTGGTACGTGTACACGTACTGGATTATTATTGGGCATTTCACTCTCGAGAAAGCACGGGAAAACTTCAGCCTCTGAACAGAAACTTGCCGAAACTAAACTCCCTTGGTTGATCATCAAACTTAGAGCATGATAGAACCAACCCTGATGCAGACTGAGATGTTGGCGATCTGGTCCTCTGAGGAACCATAAATAAACAAGGATATAACCTACACGATCGTAGGTAGTTATTTAGCTGAGCATAGATTGGACATAGCATTATGATCATCATCAAACAAAGGCAAATGAGAGAGAGAGAGAGATGTTTTTACCTCAAGCACTAAATTTTGTTGTGTTCAAGGAGCTAGCGAACTAGTGTTTGGATCCTCGTTAGTAATGTCGACACCAAGAGAAGGGAATGAAGGGATGGACTTGAGAATCAACTTCCTGCCACTCTTGCAGATCGGAGACAATCCGGTACCAATGCGAGGGGGAGAGACCCTCTTTTTATTAGGTGACACGACCTTGACAGAAGTTTGAGGGGATGATTCCCCTTTTAGGACATTTGATGTACCATCCCCGAGCATCATTTCTGCGTAGCTTTCGAATGGAGAGAGTAGAATGTCAGACTTCAGGTGTCCTTCAAGTCGAGAAGAATATCCACCAAGCTTCGTCGACGATCTTGGCTTCTTGGAGCTCAAAGGTGGAAGAGCAACCAAGGGTCTAGGAAGAAGATTAGAAGAACAAAAGAAAACTGACATTTTAGCATTTTACAGAAGAGATTGAATCCACAGTAACATGAGTAATTGTACGAGGCAGACCTGTAATCCACAACTGAAGGTGTTGCCAGCACACTCTCAGCAGGAGTAAGGTTGATACTATCTTGATAGATAACAAGCTGCTTATCATTATCAGTGGTTTCTTCCTTCACGCCTCCATCCTTTTCTTCGCATCCACGCTTAGCTTCCTCTATGCCTAACAGTGCAACTCCTTCAATGGAAAAAGGTAGAGTACCATAAAAAACCAATAACTTATAAACCCTCGCAAAACTAAAAAGAAAGGTACCTACTAATGCTATAGTATAGGAATTGTTATGTTGAACAAAATCTGAAACAGCTATACATGATGTAGACTTGACCTACTAAGATGGTTACCATTGTCTTTACTCACTTGACAGAAGTTTGAGGGGATGATTTCCCTTTCAGGGTTCTCTATGTGCATCCCCCACAATCATTTAATTTCCAGTAAAAAAACAAATTTAATTTAAATTATTAATGATCCAACCTCCAAATTTAAGTAACTCCATCAATTCCTACAATGAAATCTTACCTAGGAAGTACATTTTCAAACAGAATAGCATGCAAGATATTCTAAGATTCCTAGTGCTCTCCTGTATTTAAATTTACAAGTTGAAAGATCAAAGCTGAATCCTCTAGAAACATATGAAATACTATTTGGAAGCAAATATGAACCTAAAGAGCACCTCCTCTCCCAACTAACCTTTCCTTTGTATCTGATATGTACATCACATAAAATACCACAGATGCAACTAATCTTGAGCAATGCATGCATTTTGCACATTTATAAAACAGGATGTCAAGATGAAACTTACCCTCCCTCCTCCCAAAAGCATTCTTACAACCCTCACATCGGCAACTCACAGAGCATCCAACACCACCCTTCATTTTTTTTTAAGAAAAGTGACAGTGAGACAAATGCCAAGGGGCTAAGAAAAGAATGTCAAATCATGACCTCGTGTAAGAGCTAGAACCTGATAACATTCGCAGTATTTTTTCAAACACGATGACTTCTTACAATTGCAGCCTCTTTTGTGACGAGAAGAAGCAGGAGTTTTGTTAGAGTCATCCTATAATATAGCAAGGATTATATGAGCAGTAGCACGTAACAAAGGAGAAAGGAAGTAAAACAAAGAGAGTGGCTCTTACAGCTAATTCCTGACCAGGCTCAGTGCGAATTACTTTAGGAGCAAATGCAAGTGGATTACGAGACTCAATCTGCTCTCGAGTCGATAGAACTGTTTCCATGTTGCTAGGCATATTCAGACAGCCTT
This sequence comes from Oryza sativa Japonica Group, assembly GCF_034140825.1. Lineage (NCBI taxonomy): Eukaryota > Viridiplantae > Streptophyta > Magnoliopsida > Poales > Poaceae > Oryza > Oryza sativa. The sequence goes on from NC_089046.1 coordinate 26,277,020, forward strand.
GACACGAACAAGGTTCTGAACAAAAGACACCAGCATGAAAACACTCACAGTACCTGCATAAGAATTAGCCAACAATGACATTATATTAGAGATGATGCTTGACAGAACACATCCCAACAAGAAGACAGAACTTCTCCAGAAATATCTTGTAAATAACAAATGAAACTCTTCAAAGGAGCAATATGGAGATTCAGAAACATCTAAAATGGTTTCTTATTTTCTAATGCTAACTTAATAAAATTGCTAGACGGCTAGAGAACCAAGAGAAACCTGAACATGCAGCAAGTGCATGCCCTGCAGGTCCATGTCAACAGTATAGCAGTCTGTAATTTTGTTCATAAGAAATGGCTATCCAGAAGATCAAATTTCATGTATCAATATCAGGCCTATTGTACTAGTAATATCAGCAGAATGGTCCACTGCAAACTCAAGTATTGTGCTTTTTAGTATTTAACCATGTCTAGGAAAACAAGCAAAATGACATGTTCCACAGGCATAACATCAGCTTTCTGTTTTAGGATTGCTCATGTTGAATTGTCCTCATCATCATCAAATTTGTTGCACACATGTGAACGACAGAAAGACAATGGTGGGGCTCAACAACATTAAGAAGAAAACTGACAAGCCTAGAGAGTTATCACTTTCCTTTTGCAACAATGCTACAGTAGTGACTGTGGGTGGTCCCATTTCCCAACTGCATGAGTCCAAACCAGCCACAGGGCATTAAATTATTTTTATTGGTTTTTCACTTCTGACTATCCATTCTCCCATGCTTACCAGCCATATCGGTCTATTTTAGTTTACAAATGATACCCAACTGGAAATTTGACAGCTTGTGCATTGTGACAAAAAACTTTTCTAACCATGTTTCTGAAACAAAGATTGTAGTGCCGTTTCAGAAGCTCCTAAATTTTTCAATTTTTTAATACAAAGCTACTTGCAAAAGCTTCTTTTTTGGAGGCAGGACAGAAGAAGTTTTAAAATTAACATAGCTAACTAGATTCCATGGAGCAGTACACAGTCCCAAAAACTAGCCCAGGGCAATATGTTGACATCTACAAGCTCAGGAATGTGTGACAGTTGAAGAAATGATACTGTAGATATGACTGGAAAAGGAAGCCTGAACACTGTGCATCAACTTGTCATAAATCATATATGATCAAAGCAATTATTTTCTATTATGCACTCCACCCAAAACTTGGAGTGCCTGATACACCATATATGTTTATCTCACCGCCACTACTTCATAAACAGGAAAAAAACATGGACGTGTTCATCCTAAACCTCAAGCACTAATAAACAATTGATACCTCAGACCAACCAATATCTTGACATGTTTTCACTCTGAATTAACCTGGTTGGCTTGTTGCATATTATGAGAAACAATTGAGAAAAGAAGGTGTAGAACAACTTACAGCTTCAAGCATTTTGACTTCTTACAGCTACAACGCTTGCACGACGTGCCATCACCATTGTCGAACTTGTGTCTGCATAGCATTATTGTGTTTCATGATTTGCCCAGCGAAATGGTTCTCATGACCTATAATAATGGGCATAGAAACAAAGTACCTTTTCTTCTTGGGACTACCCTGACTCGATTCACCAACATATGCAACCACGGCTGTCTGGGAGGAGTCATCATTTATAGTATGTGGATCATCTGTTGGTGGAGAAGAACCAACAGCAGACGGAACATTGCTGGCTTGATTCAAAGAGGATTGAATGTCATTATGGGGAACCATTTTATCCTTTGGCACTGTGGCAAGGGCATTCAAATGCAAGCCAATACCAGGCAATGCACATGGAGGGGTCCTCAGAGTCTTTAAGTTGTTATCACTGGAACTAATCTTGCGTCTGGGTGTGGTTGAATTTGTAGAATGACGAGCTGAGGAGTTCTTTGCCCCTTCATTAGCAGCTCCACTCTTTTCATTGAAAAGGCAACGTCTACGCATGCCACGTAAATTCTGTGATGACACCTACCGAAACAAGAAAACAGATTGTTTGCTTAGTTTATTACCACGACCCACAAGAATAAACATTGATACTTCAATTCAGATTAGCAATATATAAACATTGAAACTTAGGTTATCAAATTGAGCGTGTCACAAAGAAAAAAATGCATGAAGAGAAGACCTTTGTTTGCCAAATTGCTGGTTAATTTAATTTTCAAGCTCTTAATATATTGTTTATAAATGCACTGCTGCATTTAGTTAGACAAAGAATTTGCTATGATTTATCAGCAAAACCAACAAGTGAATATCTCCAATTGGGTAGTAGCAAGAAGAATACATACATTGTGGTCCATTGGCATGTAATCACTGGGCTCGTTGAGCTTGTTATTGATTTGATCATTTGGCACCAACTGGCTTTGACAAGCACCAGGGAGCATTTGGGGGGTATAATCTGTTGCACACCCTTCAACTGCCCCAGCCCAGTAAAGATGAGGATCAGGTGCAGAATTTTGTGTGTAAGAGCCACTTGGCCCATCGGTCAACAAGGTTTCACAGTAGACATTATCTGTTTGTAATGTCTCATTCACTAACTGTGTTTCTGACTCAAATGGTGGAGCTAATCTCAGCATATCACTATGTGGTTGATGTGCAAACATGTAACCCCCATCAAATGACCCAAGTTCATCCTTGTGTTGTTCAGACAGTTGGTTTTCACAAGCATTATTACCTGACTGTGATGAATCCATTTTTTCTGGTCCACACTGATCAAGTAGGACGAATTCTATGTCTGTACGGTCTTGCTCTGTAGTGGGATCCTTTTTACCATCAGTATTTTGATTCGTATCACTTTCTGCACTGCCGCCACAAAGCTGGATGGGTTGAGATGCTTTACTTGAAGTTGAATCATTTAGGTAACAAGTTATACTGCAATTTTCTGAAACAATGTTTTTGCATCTGATCATTCTAATAATAGAGCTTGTGGCCCCTGTTCGAGTTCTGACACTGTTCGGAGAGTGCGATTCTCGAGAAAGTTGAACAGAATCTTCCCTGGTTAATATGGAGATACATGTAGATATAGTAAGCTAAAGCCTAAAAGGATGAAATTACATTCAACTAGAAAATAGCATAAATTTACCTGATTGGAAGTTTAGATTCCTTTGCAGGATTGACATGTGGTGAGGCAAAGATTGAGGAAACAGGAGCCAAGTCTGATGACTTGAATAGTTGAACATTATGTGCTGAGTCTGAAGGCTTAGGTGGTGGTATAGGAGATAGGCTGTTGATGAAATTGAAGACAGGAGAGTCCTGCAGGCACAAAAAACGAATTAGAGAGTAGATTGCAAGGTTTTTCATTTGACAACAATTAAAATGGAAGGTCTTCATTTCATAATAGCTTCACGCGTATAAAAGTTAGCTTAAAGTAATAAGGCATTCTGTGAAATACTAATCCAAACGTAATGCGCGGTTTTCGATTAGTTATGGATAGCCCAAAGCAATCAAAGCCTCCTGCTTCCGCAAGCAAATACATGATTTCCCATATCTTCTTGTAGTTAAAGTCATCCCCAGATAGTCATCAGAAACAGTTTACTGTTGGTTGTTAAGGCCCTCTTTGTTTAGGCTTAGGCTTATTGGCTTATATGATTTATAAGCCGGTGGATAATGTCCTAAGTTTAGTGGTGGTGTCATACATCTAGCTCACATAAGCCAAAAAAATGTTTCTCCAACCTAGCTTTTGGCTTAACAGTTAGTGCCTTATGGCTTCAAAAAAGCCAAACGAAAAGGCTGCTTGTTTGTTTAGGCTGACTTTTTGACTTATAAGTTGGCTTATAAGCCTAAACAAAAGGGCCTAAGTACTTTGAACAGCTTAGATCAAATAGTTGTTAGATCAAATAGTTGTTCAGTCTAGCCAGGTCAAAGTTCAGAAGCGTTCCAGAAAAAACAGGAAGTGCAAGACACGACAAAAAAAAAAACCAGATCCTAACTAGCACAAGGATTCTTCCATGATCAAGTAGAATGCCCAATGGAGCTCCTCAGCTGAACCAGAATCGATCAAATCAGCGAGCATTGCATTAAGCCACAGATCTAAGCAATGGTTCCCTAAACACAAATCATCCATTTTCTCGACATTTGACATGGACAACTGAACCAAATCGAACCACACTGCTGTGAGCCACGGATCTATTGCACTTAGTTCCCCCAACTAAAACAGCCCATCTCTCTTACCAGAGCGCTCTGATAGGAAACGGAATGGATATTCAGACAAGCAAACCTGAATCGAGACTTCTAGCACGATTAGGCCCCAATCCGGAGCGGCGAATGGCCGCAACATCTAGGGAGATCATGTTGATTAGACACGGAATCAAACCCCACAACATCTCCTCCTACAAAACCCCCTTCCATCCCTCAAATCCAGCACCGCGTTAAGCTCAACAATGGATGAGCAAAAACCCCTAATCCCCCCACCCAACACACCCGCTTAATCCCCCCACCAATGAACTGGACGAGCGAATCCAACCCCCCAAAAAAAACAAAAATCAGAAGTAAAAATAAATAAATAAAAAACAAATAAACCGAAGCCCCAAATCGGCTCCCCCCGCAGCCGCCGCCGCCGCCCCCTAACCCGAAACCCCTCCTAAAATCGACCCCCAAAAAAAAAAGTCCACTCGACGAGCGAGCCCCAGCATCCCGGACCTCGACGGCCGCGGTGGCGGCGGCGCGGGGGGGCCTATCCGGCGTGTCCATCTCCGGCGGCGGCGGCGGCGGCCACGCGGGGGATCTCCCGCATCCGCCTCCGCCTCCTCCTCGGCTGCGGCTGCTGGCGAGTGAGGAGTAGGAGGAGGAGGAGTGCGCTGCTGCTGCTGATGCTGATGCTGCTCCACTAGTGGTTTTACTGGGCCTTTGCCCTGACACGAGGCGAGGAGGCTGCTCTTCCGGTTTCTTCTCTTCTTCTCTCTTGTTATACTACAATTTTCGTGGGTTCCCGCCCATGCCCATGGGAGGCGGCCATGGGCGGGAACCCCATATTTTCGTGGGTGGGCCCGGGTTGTCAGTGGGAGGGGTGGGTTCACGCTGACAGGTGGGGGTGGGGTGTCGATTTAATGCGTTTTTTTTCTGGGACCAAGCTGTCAGTGGGGTTATAGATATGGTTGTGGTGGTTTGGGCCGTTTTGGGCTTTGGCTTAGGGCATTGTTGTTTTGTTGGACTGCAATAACTTCTTTCTTTTTTTTTGGTTGACTACAATTAATTGTGCTTTTGGTTCGTTTGCTTTTACAATTTCATTAGTCCTCCTTTTGGAGATTGGTGTTTTTTTAATCCTAATAAATTTATTTATGATATGATTCAAAACATGGAAATTTTACATGGGACCAACTCTGTTTGGATTTTTTTTTTATTCAGGTACTCTAGTTTCATTTTTTTTTCTATCCATTCTTTTCTATGCATTCGCAAACATAAGCTTTTACTTGTGGAATTGTGAAAAAATCTGTGGGGAAAATCTATTGCGTACATGTTCATGTATCATTACTACACGCGAGTACCGCACGACGAAATACCCGTGCGCGCCTCTCATTCCCTTAATTCCCATTTTTTATGTCAGCTTAGCTAGGAAAAACCCAGGTACAAAAGTTAAACTCAGAAATAGCCCATGTATTATTGAAGAGAAAATTCTCTATCTAGCATAAAAAAAGTTGCTCTTCCCTCTATAGCATCCAAACTTCAAAAGTTCCCTATCTAGGCACCCTCAAATTTTTTTCTTCCCTATTTGGCACTTCCGTTAGTTTTGAAGGTGACGGTGTTAACTAGCAGGAGAAAAGACGGTTTTGCCCTTTTTAAGTTTTTGAGGGTGGTGGCTGGGGGCGACAGCTCAGGCAGCGTACCTGCGAGCTCAGCGGCAGCGAGTGGAGGCCGGCGACAATTGACTCATCTCTCACAGATGAGCGCCCGTCGTTAGTATGGATGGCGCTGCAGCACATCGTCGGTGGCGTGGATTGGGGGTGGCGGTTGGGAGCAGCGGCGCTGGCGGCGCACCTACAGGCTCGGTGGCTGCGAGTGGAGGCCGGCGGCAATGGTGACTAGTCTCTCCCAGACGAGCGGTCGTCGTTGGCGAGGACGGCGCCGCGACACATCATCGGCGGCGTGGTTCGGGGGTGGCGGCTTGGAGCGGCGACGGGGACTACGAGCAGCGGCTCAGGCGGCGCACCTGCAGGCTCGGCAGCTGCGAGCGGACGCCGGTGGCAATGGCGACTTGTCTCTCGCAGACGAGTGGCTGTCGTTGGCGAGGACGACGCTACAGCACATCGTCAGCGATGGGGTTCGGGGGTCACGGCTGGTAGCAGAGGCGATGGCTGCAAGCAGCGGCATGCGACCTCGCTGGCGTCGCCCACCACATGCGCCGCCATTAGCTGTCACGCCCAGAAATTTAACCCAAATTTCCAGACTATTTTGCGTAGTAAATCCCTGTCCAGAACCAGCCAGGGTACACAAAACGACAAGTAATATACAGTTCCAAACGTAAATAAAGCGTAAAATACTTACGGAAGAGGCACTTAGTCCTCACACCGAAACAGAACGACAGCAGCGGAAAAAGGCGATCCTAGCGGGGTTTCAGCTCCACTCCACAGGCAAAACTCAACTGGGGTCTGAGCCTTGGTCTTCTAACTTCGTCTTCAGCTCAGAAGCACTACACTTCTGAAAAGGGGGAATAATAGCAAGGCTGAGTACAACCACCGTACTCAGCAAGCCACACCAACGATGCAGACGTGCAAGGGGATACAAGGATGGTTTGTGGCTATTTGCATAAAGGCAGTTGTAAAACACTTTATTGAGCAAAACAGTAAAATGGTTGAGTAATTAAAGTAACATTAAATCTCCACTGGTCAACGCTACACCACGTTGAACAGGCCCAACCAACCCACCTGAACTACAGTGTATTGGGTCGATTTATTAAGATGGGACTAATCACAGTGAATCTGGTCGACCGCCCATAACCGCGGGCACGGCTATTCGAATAGTTTTACTCTGATCAGAGGTGTACAACTGTACCCACAAGACACAGCCCCACGACACGTTTCCGTGCGCCGACATGCCACCACGACATACCGGAAAGAGGCTGTGACAGGACCCTTCGCATAACCCCCTCTAGCCAAGCACACCACACCTCAGGTTTCACCCCCGTCCCCAGCGGGCAACGGGCAGTCCCCTCTCGTGCCTAGGTGAATCCGGAAGCCGCATAGGCCGTCGCAGGGCCCATCCAAACTCCATCACGCCCACCCTTGCCTGGATGCGTCGACTAGAGGAAAGCTACACTACAAGCCCAGCCGTTGCCCACGCTGGCTTGTGGTAAGTACGATAAGTTCTTCCAGGGCATCCCGCGAACCGGTCCTTAATTGCCATGGGTGCGACTAGCAAAACCATGCACCCACAGCCCACCATTCAGTCGCATTTTAGTTGGATAATTACGACTATGAAGCATGGCCAGATGTCTCGAGCACGCAGCTCACTCTGATACTAAAAAGGTCTAATACTGTAATTATCCCATCAACTGAGCTAGTGGTAATTAAGCATGGCTAAGCATATAGTTCTAGCTAGGTCACATAAGTAACATGAGCTAGTCGATTCATTACCCAAGGTTGACAAAGAACAGATATCAAGTAAACATGGCACAAGCGAGCAGATAGGTAATACCCGAATCCCATGTAATTAGCAAAACATGCATATTTATTTGCAAACAGTAAAACATTTGTAAATTGGGATCAACATGCTCAAGGGGAATGTGTGACTTGCCTTGTTTCTTCAAAACGATTTTCCGAACTCTTTTCCTCGCGACCGCGGACTTCCGAAACGACGGATTCTACACGCTGGCACGCAAAACGAGGAAAAACTCTAATAAAAACCAAGAAAATAGTACATAAAAACTAAACAAACCTGTAGAGCTCAATTTTAGATGAATTTTGCAAGTTGAATGGCTCAATTCGGAGTTCGAATGAATTAGATATGAATTTTAGAAGTTTTGAGCCATTTAAATGAATTTCTAGAATTATTAACGAATTATGACGCAATTATTATTTATTTTTCCAAAGGAAAAGAGGGTTGCTGACGTCATCAAAGGGGAGGGGCGGCGCCGGCAAGCGGGCCCCACCGGTCAGCGGCACAAGGGCGCCGGTCCACCGTGGACCGGGACCACCGAGGCGGTCCACCGCCGGTCCACGGGAACCGACGGCCCAGATCAGCCCGAGCTGATCGGGCGGCCACGGGGTGGCGCGGCTGAGCACGGGCACAGCTCAGGCCGGCCCGGCCGAGCGACGGCTCCCGTCGGCGCGGCCTCCTGCGGCGACGGCCGACGCACGCGGGAAAGCGGCGGCGCGGCGCGGCAAGTGGATCCGGGCGGCCTAGGCGAGCGGGGCGGCGACAAGCCGGCCGGCCGACCTAACGGCGGCGGCGCACGGCCAGGTGGTCGCCGGCGGCGGCCACCGGCGCGGCAGCGCGCACGGGAGACAGAGGAGGGAGGCAAGGAGGGAGAGGAGGAGCTCACCAAGGGCGCGGCGACGAGGGGCGGGGAAAGGCGGGGAGCTCGGCGTCGGCGCTCCTCGGGACGAAGGCGGAACGGCGGCCCGGCGGCGTAGGGTGGAGGTAGCTTGGGATGCACGGTGGAAGGGTAGTGGCGGCGATTAAATGGGGAAACGGAGCGGAGGCCGGGGTGCGGCGAGGCACGGAGAAACCGGCGGTGCAAACGGCGCGGCGCGGCAGTGGCTAGGGCGGCGGCTAGAGGTGGCCGGAGCTCGCCGGGGACCGATGGAGAGAGGGAGCACAGTGGAGAGGTGGTTCTGATGGCGGTTGAAGGAAACCGAGTGGAGGCCGGCGTGCGGCGCGGGATGGCGAAGCTGCTGGCACATGTGGTGAGGCGCGGCGATGGCGGGGCAGCGGCGGCGCGCGGCTGGAGATCGCCGGCGAGCGGCGGCGATGGGGATTGGCGTGGAGAGCTCGGTAGAGGGCGTGGGGGACTCGGGAAAACGGTGAAAAAAGAAAAGGAGGCCACGGGGATTGATTTTATAGCTCAAGGGGGCGAGGAGAGGGCCGGGGAGCGGCGGATTTCGAGGGGGAGTGGGGCGGCATCGTGGCGGGTGTGGCGGCTCGGCGTGGCGTCGATTCCCGCGGGGAGAGAGGGGGAGTGGGGCGGGATGTGGTCGCGAGGTGGAAGGGGACTCGGGTCCACGCCGGTTGGGACGAGGGGAGGCGCGGGATCGGTGGAGGGAGTGGGCGACGTGGCCGACGGTTGGAGCTGGCCGGAGGTTGGGGATGACAGGTGGGGCCTCGGGTCCCACCTGTCGGGGAGAGAGAGAGGGGAAAACGGGCGGGAGGTAAAGCAGACTTGAGGGAGAGAGAGAGCCGAGCGAGCCGAGGTAGAAGGCCGGCCCGAGAGGGAGAGAAAAGGGGCGCGCGGGCCGCGGGAGAGAAAGGAGACTTGGGCCGAAAATGGCCCAAAGAGAGGAAGGGGGATTTTAATTGTTTTTCTTTTTATTTTAATTGATGCAATGATCTTTGTGCTATTAAAACTATTTCTCGAGCTCCGAAAATTCACGGAAAATTCCGGAGAGTACATTAGGGCACAAAGAATATTACAAAATATTCCCGGCCAATGATTTTTAAAGGAAAATTTCAAATTCTCCCATTATTTTACTTGATTAAATTGGTTTAACTGTTATTTAATTTCTAGAAAATGCATTATTAAATGATTTTTAATCCCGAACGAAAATCGGGGCGTTACATTAACCTTGCCGCTTAAACCGCGCCGCCTCTCCCCTCCAGCTCCGCGTTGCCGTCAGGACGCCCAAGAGGAGGCCGACGAGCTCGAGGTCCTGCTGCCGGCTCGCGCTGTCGAAGTGTGACTTCTTGGGCTCCATCTCCAACAAGGACGTGTGGGAGGCAGCGGTGACAGAGACCGCATCAGCCGGGACAGCGGTGGCGGCGCCGGCGAGGTCGCGCGTCACCACTTGAGCTCTCTCCTCTTGCGCTTGGTCGAGCACTGAAATGGGTCACGAGAGCAAGAGCTACAGGGCCGAGCAGGCCTGGGGCTGGCTGCCCGTGCTGGTCTCTTGACGGTGGGTCCATGTCTCATGTTTTGACGGTGGAGGCTAACGGGAGTAACAGAAATGCCAGATAGGGAAGAAAAATTTTGAGGGTGTTTGTATAGGGAACTTTTGAAGTTTGGATGCTATAGAGAGAAGAGCAACTTTTTTTATGCTATATATGGAATTTTCTCATTATTGAAAACCTTATGTTCGGGAACCTAGCGTAGGATATAGCCCCCCCTCTTTTTCTTCTAAGGCATTTTCTTAGCTCACATGTTTTTGTCATAGCAAGCAATGTGTTGGCCCCCAAAAAAAGTATTATATATGGAAAACTTTGTACTCCCTCCGTCCCAAAAAAAGACAAACCCTGGTTTCCGTGCTCAACATTTGACCGTCCGTCTTATTTGAAAAAATTATGAAAAAAAAATAAAAAGACAAGTCACGCATAAAATATTAATCATGTTTTATCATCTGACAACAATAAAAATACGAATTATAAAAAAATTTCATATAAGACGGACAATCAAAGTTGGACACGAAAACCTAGGGTTTGCCTTTTTTTTTGAGACGGAGGGAGTACATGACAACTTTATAATGGAAACTTTGTACCTACAAACTTTGTACGCATAAATTTTATGGTGCCAAAACTTTATGTAAAAAGTAATTTTTGAATCGGATTGTAAAAAAAAAAAGTCGAAAAAAAATATCCTTGTGGGCTATGAGCTCCATTTGACTTGGTTGTTCGACAACATAACATTGATTCGGAGTCCACCATCTCCACTATTCCGACATGTATACCAGTTATGTTATGTAAAAGGAAGTGTTTGGGCTAAAGCCTAGGAAATCCACCTCTTGTCTCTATCCCAACTCCAAACCCTAACCGCTCAACATCGCATGCGTAGTTATTGGAATTCACCGAGATCATGAAAGTTCAGAGATGGAGAAGAAGCTCAATGGTGTATGAACCATGAACCAAACCGAGATATCAGGAACTTGTAATATTATATCCTTACTTTCATTCAAATGTCATGTAACAAATCCATTTGTGTGGTATATATAGAATAGCACATAGGTAATACATGGTACTTATAGTCTGAACTATAAACATTTAATGGCTAAATAAGACGTGAAGAAAGATAATGTAACCTTCACACCTCTCTGTAATGTGAGTGCATATATATCCGCTGGGTTATCATTCACATCTAAACTTGTGCATAACTAAAAATAGGAGAAAACACAATTTGACAGTTTAAAAACAATGTGACCTCACACTATTTGGTAATGCGAGAATGTGAGCACACGTCTGTCGGGCTACCACTCACATTTACATCCGTGCATAACAGAAATAGGATAAAATGTAACCTGACAGCTTAAAAAACTAAAAAAAAGGCACTCCATCCTATTTTTGAGTTTTAATATATGACACCGTTATGTAAAAGTATAAGTTAAGATCATAGTATTGATGATAAAACAAGTTAGAATAAAACAAATGATATTTATATAATTGTTGTGTATAAGACGAATAGTCAAATATCACATCCAAAATCAACGGCATTATACATCCAAAATCAGAGGGACTAATGGTTAAAAACCTAAATTAAGTAGGGTCATCAAGCTCAAATTTGATACGCGTAACTCGAAAAATTTCCATCTTCGTCAAGAGTGAGTGTGGACCTGTTTAGTTCGTGAACGAAATTTTTTGGTATGTCACATCGGATATACGAATACACATTTGAAGTATTAAATTTAGACTAATAACAAAGATTCCGTCTGGAAACTGCGAGATGAATTTATTAAGTCTAATTAATCCGTCATTAGCAAATATTAACTGTAGCACCATATTGTCAAATCATGACGTAATTAGGCTTAAAAGATTTGTCTCGCAATTAGACTTAAACCGTATCACAGTAATAAGATTAAAAATGTTTTCACCCGTTGCAACATACAAACATATTTTCCTAGTAAGAAATTATAAATTAAAGATTAGTTTTGAAGACCGTGCCAACTTTAATCAACTTTAATCACGTCTTATAGGATAGAAGGAGTAATATTTATATGATTGTTTTGCATAAGACGAATAGTCCAATATTACATCCAAGAGCGAGTGAGTGAAAGAAAAGGAAGGTACACGCATGGCACGTGGCCTTTAAAAATAGATAAAACGTGACGCGTACAGGTCAGTGAGTCACTCCCTGACAGGTGGGTCCCACTCCAAGTTAGCCAAAAGCCGTACGTACACCCCCCATCCGACGTCGCCGGAGGGAGAGAAGAAGGGAGGGCCGAGGGAGGGAGAGCCGTCGGGAACTCGCTCACTCTCTCACTCTCACTGCCTCACCAACCAGTCACCGCCCTTATCCTTTTTCCCTCTAAGGTCTAAACCACCCCCAATCACGCGGACCCCCATCGCCGCGCGCGCCCACTCCTCCGCGTCGCGTCACCCATGGCCTCCCGCCTCCTCCTCCTCCCCCGCCGCCGCAGCCGCCATGGCGGCGCCAGCCTCCTCCTCGCGCGGCTCCTCTCCTCATCCTCCTCCGAGGCTGGCGGTGGTGGGGCGGTGGAGAAGGTGCTTGTGGCGAACAGGGGGGAGATCGCGTGCAGGGTGATGAGGACGGCGCGGAGGCTCGGGATCCCCACCGTCGCGGTCTACAGCGACGCCGACCGGGGGGCCCTCCACGTGCGCGCCGCCGACGAGGCCGTCCGCCTCGGCCCGCCGCCCGCCAGGGAGAGCTACCTCAACGCCTCCGCCATCGTCGACGCCGCGCTCCGCACCGGCGCCAAGGTTCCGCTCGCCCTCCTCTCCTGCCCCCCACCCTTTCTCCAATCCAACCCCACCTATCCGTTCGTTAGCTGACTGAATTCCGCGGCGGCAACGTTGATGCTAACTGACAGTTGGTAGTATGTGGAATTTTGTGGTTCAGCCAATTGATTGATGGTTGCTAACTGCTAGTAAGTCGCAATGGAGTAGTGTGATGATATGATCACATTTGATTTTGGTACATACTCTACTGCGGAGCTATCATAATTGCTCAGCTCCGGGCATTGCCTAAAAAATGGAGTATGTGAAGTTCTACATGTCTTCTGCTTGATTTATTCAATGGAATCAATGCTGGTTGCTTAGGATCATGTCTTAGTTAGCATCACAACCACAAATAGGTTACTTCTACTTACTTTGTACTGCGGCATTCTAGTATGAGGCGTGCCATGATGGGGATATCGATACTTCTGAATCCTGAAAAAAAATAATATATGTTTGTAATTGTAGGCTATCCACCCAGGATATGGTTTTCTTTCGGAGAGCGCAGATTTCGCGCAGCTCTGTAAAGCCGAGGGGCTTACATTCATTGGACCACCACCATCTGCTATCCGAGACATGGGCGACAAGAGGTAAATATCTTCTTCGTCTGATTTGTGCATATGTTGCCTCCTCTTTTCTTTTCTTTTTTAATAGAACAATGTGTTCTAACGAAGCTATGTGAAAACTAGTGCTTCTAAGAGGATCATGGGTGCTGCTGGTGTACCGCTCGTCCCAGGTTACCATGGGGCTGAACAAGACATTGAGCTGTTAAAACTTGAAGCCAATAAGATTGGGTATCCAGTTTTGATCAAGCCCACACATGGTGGAGGGGGCAAGGTATAGCTGAAATTTCTTTCACAAAGGACATGCTTGTTGTAGCTATCTGCATATGCTTTTTATTTGTTCATTGTTCGTGTTCATTTCCTATTTTCCTGAAAAAAGCTCTCAGTGTAGTTGATTCGAGCATAAACCATTATGGCCAAATGAAGAACATTTTTAGAATTGTATGCTCTATTCTCATGTGCGTGCATGCCCATAATCCATTTAAGAGCGCATTTATAATGTTGCTTGTATGCGCGTTGTTCCCACTTCATCCTGTTTTCTTTTGATCTTTGCATTTTTTGAAGGGGATGAGAATAGTTCAAAGGCCTGAGGACTTTGTGGATTCTGTATTGAGTGCTCAACGAGAAGCCGCAGCATCATTTGGCATAAACACGCTGCTGGTTGAGAAGTATATTACCCAACCCAGACATATAGAAGTCCAGGTAATATTCAAGGATTTCAGTACTGCTTCAGTCATTTTCTAAACATATACTTGCAGTTGCAGTAGCCATCTGCTTTTTTTTTGTGTGTGACACCATTTCAATGGGTGAAGATATTTGGAGATCAACATGGAAATGTGATTCACCTTTATGAGAGAGATTGTAGTCTACAAAGAAGGCACCAAAAGATTATCGAGGAAGCTCCAGCTGTAAGGCTCCATTACCTATGCCCTAGGGTTTGTTTTGAATAAAATAAAACCTCAAGCTTTCCATTTATGTACGCTCTGCAGCCAAATGTGACAGCTCAGTTTCGGTCTCATATTGGTGAAGCTGCTGTATCAGCTGCAAAGGTGACATGCTTGATAATTCTACTGAATATCGTGCTCTGTGATTTTACAGATGAATTTCATTATTCCAGTTTCTGTTCATTATTGTTGTTTATATCTTGTGCACATGGTCACTTATTGGATTCTTTGCGTTGAAGGCAGTTGGTTACTACAGTGCTGGAACAGTGGAGTTTATCGTGGATACTCTTTCCGGAGAATTCTATTTCATGGAAATGAATACTCGGCTCCAGGTACTTTATTTCTGATGATGATCTAAGGTATTTGAATACGTTGCATTTTTTATATGCTGTGCGATCACATGCTGGGTCCATATTGTAAATGTTATCTGAACAATTGACTTTGAGCCTAGGTTTTTGTAAGCTCTACTTGAGATGGGGTTGTATTTTTTGATGCATGCGACTACCTGCCTGAACAAAAGAGATTCTCACCATGAGAAAAATTGCCTAACTTGTGAAACAAAAACTCTCCAAATCTTCAAGTACCAGAAATATAAATCAAGATCTGAAAACTAGCACATATATATATTAGATTTTTTTTCTTTATCTGGATAGCCTGTTAACCGCATTAAGCTTCAGTACAAATTGGATGTGGTCATCTCAAATATTAAAATACTTTACATGGTGAATCGATATTTGAAGGTTGAACACCCAGTGACCGAGATGATCGTTGGCCAAGATCTTGTTGAGTGGCAAATACGAATTGCAAATGGAGAGTGCCTACCATTATCTCAGGAGCAGGTTCCGTTAAATGGTAATACTTCTTAGGGCAGTCATGATTCATCCAGATGTCTTTATAGATGATTTCTTAGTACCATGTTTTATCTCTTTGTCAGGGCATTGAATTCCTTTTGTTTGCTTTTTGAACAATAACATGGGTGATAAAAAATACTTCTCTTGGTACATGAACTGGTAGATTGGATGTCTAGATGAATGTCAGTTAGTTATTCTAATGTTCTTAGACAATATGGTTAACTATCAGTGTTCATTGATTCAGGACATGCGTTTGAAGCCCGAATATACGCAGAAAATGTGCCAAGGGGATTTCTTCCTGCTACAGGAACCTTACACCACTACAGGCCAGTTCCCTCTACCGCAACAGGTAAATTTAGGAGACACCCTGCAGCATAATTTATTACCAGCTATATATCAGTATGTCATTTGACGTATTCTTTATTAGTAAGAGTTGAAACTGGAGTTGAAGAAGGAGATACTGTCAGCATGCATTATGATCCCATGATAGCCAAACTTGTGGTTTGGGGTGAAAGTCGCAATGCTGCGCTAGTCAAGCTAAAGAACAGCCTGTCAAACTTTCAGGTATATAAACCCCCACATTTACTCAAATTTGATTGAATATGATGTAGTTTTCCTAATCATCGGGGGTGGTTTCTTGTCCTATGCCCTTGGTCCTGTGCCAACTTACTTCAACAAGCTTAGTTATTGGCTTTAGTAATTTTGTTTACCAACCATAGAAAACTCAATGGTATATGTTAAAAATTGGTGTACCTTTTTTTGTTGTTACTTATTAAATGCCCCCTACCTTGGAGATAATCAATTGCGAAGAAATGGTTTATTGAACTTCGAAATGAAGAATCTTTATCTGATCATTTTGATAGTTCACTGCTTGTCATATTGTGGTTAATGGATAAACAGATTGCAGGTTTGCCGACCAATGTTGGTTTCCTCCAAGAACTCGCAGGTCATAGTGCCTTTGAAAAAGGCCTAGTCGATACACATTTCATTGAACGCTATCAAAATGATCTTCTGAGTACTTCTACTCAAGCCTTGAGTGGATCACATGAAGCAGAAGAGCTTGGTGCAATTTTGGCTGCTGCCTGCATTTGCAAGAAGGATCATGTTTCCTCTGAAGTGTCACTTCGTATGTTATGTGGCTGTCCTTTAATTTTGTCATGCAACATTTTGCTCGTATGGACTGATAATGACATAATTTTGTTGGCAGATGATAAGAAACTTTCTATGTGGTACGCCCATCCACCTTTCAGGATGCATCATTTTGCCAAGCGTCTAATGGAATTTGAGTTGGATAGAGAACTTGGTGGATCAAGTGATGATCTTCTTAAACTGTCGGTAACATATAGATCTGACGGAACCTACTTCGTTGAGGTGATCTCACACATCCCATATTAGCAGTTCCGATGAATATCCTTGGTTGGCATTGAACAATACACTATTGACTATCCTTGACCAGTTCATGAAGTCCTATTAATGGTGTTTGGACTTGTGACCAGACTGAAGATGGTTCTTCTCCTGGATTGGATGTCAAAGTAGATAGCAGAGGTGACCATGATTTCCGGGTTGATGTTGGTGGGCTGCAAACAGACGTAACTCTAGCATTTTATTCAAAGGTAAATTTGATACTTCACTATGGTGGTAGTGAGCATATTCATCAGTTACTTCTGACTGTAATACCCTCCTTAAATTTCTTTCCTCTGCTTCTTTCAGGACAATTGCAACCATATACACATCTGGCATGGGAAGCATCATCATCATTACAGGCAGACGTTGAGAGCTGAGCAGTCACCTGATGACAGTTCTCAACCTAGCGCTTCCTCTGAGGCGAGGTCACATCCAAAGGGGAGTGTTTTGGCACCAATGGCTGGTCTGGTTGTAAAGGTTTTGCTTAAAGACGGGGCACGGGTGGAGGAAGGTCAGCCTGTCATGGTTATGGAAGCAATGAAGATGGAGGTCTGAATGAATGAACTTGCTGGTGGCACTGGTAATTCATAAAAAAATTGAGAAAACTGTTAAAACTCACTATATTTTTCTCCTCTTTTCTCAGCATGTTGTGAAGGCGCCTTGTGCCGGATATGTGGAAGGGCTGAAGGCTACTGCCGGACAACAAGTTTTTGACTCTAGTGTCCTTTTCACCGTGAAGGTACGTCACAATTATTGATCATATCGTGGAATTTTTCAGTTTGCTCACCTTTGTTACAAGGAGGTATATGCTCAGTGCAAGTTTCACCATCATTAATCTTTTCCCAGCAGAAAACATTCTTGTTGAAAGATTTCCGAACACATTAGAAGATGATATGTTTATGGTTGCTTTTACGCCATTACTCGTCTGAACTCGAAAAAATTTCCCTTTTGCAGGAGAACAAGCCAAATTGAGAAACCCAGGCAGAGATTCACGACCTGTACAGCTCAATTCACAGACGCTTCATAAGTTGGCTGATGATGCTGCCGGCCGTCCAAAAGCAAGCAAATAATAAGCGACAACATCGAGTTCACAACACAAAAGCAAGCAAAAATAAGCAACGGGTTCATCTGTGTGAATAAATTAGTTGACGAGCTCCCAACCCACCCCCTGTTGTTGTTGTCGCAAACCTGAAACTGTACAGTGTACATTACTGCTGTCACATACAGTGACAAAAACAATTAAACCTCATTTGTTCTTCCATTGCCCTGAAAGTTGGAATAACCGTGAAAATTGGAATAATCCCAGTAATGAACGAACTAACCTGACACTGACAGTGAAAACTAAAGCAACTGAGGTCTTGTTTGGCATAGCTCCGGGATCAAAGATTTTTTTGGAGCTGAGTATTTCTAGCTACACAACAAATCCATGGATCATGATAATATTTGGACGAATTATTTTATTCATATTTTTAATAAAATATAAAATTTGCAAGCACTATATTTTAACTTACAAACTTCAGATCTAGGATTTGGGATCTTGGAGTTGTGAATTTGTGATAAACATAACCTGAATTTGTGTAAAACGGGGCCGCAAGTAGTCTTGTTCCAGCCCATGTGAAACAGACCGTACATAGGGGTCGTAATAACAAGTACAACCTTTTGACATACAAAATCTAACGGCGGGTTAAAAATGAGATGTGCTAAAATTTAGTAGATTTTTTAGGGCTTGTTCACTTTGATGCTATTTTTAACCTTACCAAATTTGGGTAAAGTTGCCAAAAAAAGTGGCTATATTTAGTTTGCTGCCAAATTTTGGTACTATATAAGAAATTCTGCCAATGCCAAAATTTTGGCAACTATGCCAAAATTTTGGTAATGCCAAAATTTGGTAAGATTTTTTTGGCATCAAAGTGAATAGGCCCTTAGCTAATAAAAATACAATTTTGCTATATATTTGTCGACAAATTTTCCACCAAAAATTTGACAGATGTCGTAGTGTAATTACACTGTAACTATAATGTAACTTGTACGTAACTTTCAAAAATATCTCCGTAACATGTTATTTCGGTAAAATAGAGGTTGTGGGAACAAATTCTTTCACATATACGTGTGTTGTGATTGTTTTTTCTTCCTCACCAAAATAAATCCTGTAATAGATCTAACGATTCAAAATTACATGAAACTTACATATAAGTTACACTGTAGTTACATGCAAATTACAGTGTAATTACATACAAATTACAGTGTAATTACACTACAATTGTACTATAATTACATTTGTCAAATTTTTAGGAGAAAATTTGTCGACAAATATATAGGTGGTCACATAAAAATATTTAAGAGCTGAGATGGGTTGTAAAAGGGCCCATGGGCCCTGGCCCATTACCACCACCCATGCTTGCCGGGCTTCCGGCCCACCTACGTAAGCCCCACCACGCCGCCACCGCCACCACCGCAACCGTCTCCGCTTCCTCCTCCTCCTCCCCGTCGTGTTCGCGCGCGACTTCCGTGACCCACCTCCGCCGCCTCTCGACTCCTCCACTCTATATCTCGAGCCCTAGAAAAACCCTAGCTCCAGCCACTATCTCCACTAGCCTACGTCCAAGGTCGTCTTCGTCGTCGTCTCCGTCTCGAGCGGCCGGGCGCGATCGATGGCGTCGAGCTGCACCATGGTGCCGGCGGATTTGGTGGAGGAGAAGGCGGCGGCGGCGGCGGTGGAGGAGGATGCGGGGAGTTACCTGCGCGCCGACCAGGTGGATCTCATGAGCCTGGACTTCGAGATCGAGGAGAGGATGGCCGACAGGTTCCGCAAGCTCAACAGCGGCGGCGTGGAGCGCGGCGACGAGGGGCCCAAGGCCGCGTGGGAGATCGACCTCTCCAAGCTGGAGATCGGCCACGTCGTCGAGCACGGCGACCACGGCACGCTCTTCCGCGGGAAGTACTACAGCCAGGACGTCGCAGGTAGAGGAGGATCTCATTCTCATCGATCGATCGATCCCATCCTCTTTGTTAAACCCTAAACCTCTGCATGCTGCATACTAATTGCATACGGTGTTTTGGGCTGATTGAGTCGATAGAACCTTTGTTATCCATATATGCATGTTCTGATCTGGTAGATGAGATTGTGTGATGTTGTTTTCTTTTAATAGTTCGTTACACCATGCTACTATCTTTAATTGGAATTGGGATCCCATGGCCGTGTTCTTTTTAGAACGGTTCTGCCATGAACATTCTTAAATTCGACGGGGAGTTGTTTCATGTTGCATTGATATAGGTTGGAAGTTGGAAGTTGGAAACCTATATGTGGATAAACCAATAATGTTTTTGTATGGTGGTCTATGATCGACGTCGAACATCCTTGAATTCAACAGAAAATCGCTTCATGAAAACAATTAACTCCAATGGTTAGGTTCTCAAATTTTCGTCGTTGTTGAGACCCTTTGCTATATATGAAAGCCGTATGAATGGTAGTGTCATGTATTTCAGTTTTGGTTATCAATCCTACCACGTTTTATATATGTATTTAGATTAAACGAATGAGAACCATGTGCATGGATTTGAGTTACTTGCACAGTATTATATAATTTTATCATGTTTTTACATATTTATTAAAAAAGAAATTAGTGATCATAATCTTATTTGGAGATCTTGACGATGTTGAAGATGACATGTTTTATTGCTACCAGAGGAAGTAGCTAATCTACTTCTTTCTAATGGTATGTGTAGTGAAACTGTTGGATTGGGGCGCAGAGGGCGATTCATCTGAAGACCAAATAGCTCATTTTAGAACATCACTTAAGGAGGTGGTTGCTGTTTGGCATGAGTTCAACCATCCGAATATCACAAAGGTGATCATCTCTCTGTTCCTAGTTGCAGCAATCCAATCCATACTGTGATTTTCTTTGCAATGGCATTGGCATTGTCAGCTGTGCAGAACTAAGATACTGTTATCCATTCGTGCACCTGCTCTTTACATGTAATTAGGTGATATTATATGCCTTCTAAGGGATTTCGTTGTTTTGATTCTTTTGATCCGTTGCAAAATTGTTAAAATAGTGCTGCTCTGTTTTATTTCTTGAAGTTCATCGGCGCATCGATGGGTACAACAAACCTTAATATTCCAAAAGATATTCCAGACCACAGTTCCAGGAAGGGTGCACGCACTGATCTGCCTGACAGAGCATGCTGTGTTGTGGTAGAATATCTCACTGGGGGCACATTGAAACAGCATCTCATAAAGCATTACAGGAAGAACAAGAAGCTTCTATATGAAGAGGTGGTTCGGCTTGCATTGGATTTGGCCAGAGGGTAATTCAGCAAGTTCGCTATGCTTCTCTCTCTTCTGAATCTGACGTTTATTAAGCGTTCGTTCCATCGTATCTCTTGTTTCAGATTGAGCTTCCTGCACTCAAAAAAGATTGTGCATCGGGATGTCAAAAGTGAGAACATGCTACTTGACCCACAGCTGAACCTTAAGATTGCTGATTTTGGTGTTGCTCGTCTCGTTGAGGCTCAGGATCCCAAGGATTTGACACGCACGACTGGAACACTTGGTTACATGGCCCCAGAGGTAATTATACACAACTCACAACCCAGATTTTACAGTATCCTCTCCTGTATTCTGTGAATTCCTTTCTCCACGTCAAATTCAAAAATTTCTTAGATAACGTGTCAACACCATGATTATTGCATTTAAAATGATTCTCTCTTAATTATTTGAAACTCCATCATACTTCAGGTGCTTGATGGAAAGCCATACAACAGAAAGTGCGATGTTTACAGTTTCGGCATCTGCCTATGGGAGACATACTGCTGTGATATGCCCTATGGACCCTACTCAGACCTCAGCTTTGCAGACTTCTCATCGTTTGTTGTCCATAAGGTATCATCAAGCAAACTTGTCTCACCTCATTTCGTCATATGATCATTTGCGTTCTTTTGGTCAGACTTTGCGAAGAAACTCTGGATCATAGTAGTTTCTCCTATACCCTGCATTGCCTCATATGATCATTTGTGTTCTTTTGGTCAGAATTTGCGAAGAATCAACAAAACTACTCTTGGATCACAGTAGTTTCTCCTATACCCTGCATTTCATCATATTTGATCATTTATGTTTGTGTTGTTTTGGACAGAATTTGCGACCGGAGATCCCGGACTGCTGCCCGAGCGCAATGGCGAGCATCATGCGGAGATGCTGGGACGCCAACCCGGAGGTCCGGCCCGAGATGGAGGAGGTGGTGCGCCTCCTCGAGTCCCTGGACACGAGCAATGGCGGCGGCATGTTGCTGGAGAAGAAGAAGAAGAAGCATCCCGGCGGTGGATGCTTCTGCTTCTTCGTACCCCGCGCCGCGTAGGAACCATCCATTCACGTCAATGCTTCCATCTTAATCAGAATCATGTGCTCCTCTTCCTGTGTAAACTTGATTAGGCAGTTTAGGAGTATTATTGTTGGATCCTGGCACCAACAAAAAGCAAGCGTCACGTCAGTGTGTTTAGTTGTCTTTGTTTTTTTTTCTTCTTCCACGAGATAGATGAGAATTAGATTAGCTACGGTTTCCTTGCTTTGAGATATTAGCATTGAAGCAAGGATTGGTAATTTGGATCCATGAATGGTGTTGGGATATTGGCATTAAAGCAAGGATTGGTGAGTTGGATCCATGAAAGGTATTGGTTGATTGATTTCCACGTGGAATATTTTAGCTTAGTACTCCCTTCATTTCCTATTACATTTTGACTATTTTTTTTAACTCGTAACCTTTAAGCTTAACTAAATTTATATGAAAAAACATAGCAATATTTTCAACCCAAAGTAGCATTTTATTAGTTCGCCGCAGCCACAACTTTGCTCTTTTCTAAGCCTGTTACAAATTACAATGCATGGGTATTTTAATATTAATTAAATTTATTAAAACTAAATTATTGTTGTAGATGTTGTTAAATTTTTTGGTAATTTTACTATTCTTGGAAAGTACCGAGAGATACTACATTTCTAGTGTAAAATTAGGTACATCCAGGTACAAATTAGGTACCTTCAACTTCTAGGTATAAGGTATCTCGAGATATCAAAATTTTTATTGTAAAATCTTGGTACATCTACATACTTTCTCAAGTATCATAAAATTTCTCTAAATTTTTTTTATAGAGTTAATCAAACTTAGAGATGTTTGACTAAAAGTTTCAAGGTTTAGTGGCGATTGGTTTTGTTATAACAAATGGTTATTTTATATCTCCTTTTTTTTTAAGATCGGGAAAGATTGCATTCAAGTTCGTTTTGTAATCCATTGACATGAACGACTTGGCAAAAGCTCCCATGACCTGGCAAAGGCTAAACTGAAGGGGTTCGGATAATTAGTTTCCGACCCCCACACACCCAGATGAACTATACTCAACATGTCAATTGATCCTCTTACTCTGCATCTGCATCTCCAGAAAAATCAAGAACGCAATGCTATGTAGCTGCTGCTGCTGTGTGCTGTGTGCGCCTTGAAACAGCTGTGTTTAACTGCATGCTGAAGCATTCTAGCTATCTCATTCATTTCAGAAGTTATGTACAGATCAATGTACTGAAGAACCTGCTAACTGAAGCTTCAGTCAGATTTCAGAACTCTGTTCGTAATTAGTTTATTGTGCTGTTCTTCCTTTGCCGCCATTGCCCTAGTAAGCCAAAATTCAAGGCTAAAGAGAAGGGTAGAAAGAAAAGCAACCTAAAAAAGTATCGTGGGCCTGATTGGGCCATGTAATGAGAACGGGCTTGGCGCATGCTTGTAATGAGAGGGAAGGGAGTGAGTGTGCGCCCGTGGAGAGGAGAGAATATAAACTCTTTTAGGTTTCAAAAAAGAATATAAACTCTTTCGTGGCATCTATTTTCGGACATCGAATAGGAACCTGATGGCGAAGGCGGTGGCGGCTCGGTCCGATTGGACGCAAGAGATTATCAAATTGGTTCCTGAGTTCATCCTGTTCTTGAGAGTGTTCTTGAGCTGTTCTTGAGAGTGTTCTTGAGTTGGGAGTTGTAGAGCGTTCGTAACATACATACAGTGATGCCAGTTCCACAATCTTTAGGGAAATATATTAATTTACGTAAAATCTAAATCGAGAGCGCTCTCGATTTAGTCATAATGAGCGACCCTATCATCCAAATCAGCCATGGTCCAGATATGTCTTGAAGAATCTTACTTTACTATAGTACCAATTGATCAAGCAAGTAGAACAAATATTGCTATCATCTATGCTTCAAATAAAATTTTCTCTTAAATTACTCATCCGATTTATAATCCGATTACACCGTTGTGTTCGTAACAATTAAATCTTTACAACAAGATCTTACATGATTATGTTTTAATAAAAATCATAAATTACTTTTATAATATATCTAAATTACTTTTAGATTTCACTAAGTTACTTCTTAAATATATAAAAGTAAATTCAATAAAGTTTTAAAGTAATTAACATATATTATAGAAATTACTTTCTTTTTGTTATAAGTTACTTCTATAATATATGTAAATTACTTTTAGGTTATATTAAATTACTTTTATATGTCTAAAAAGTAACTTAGTGAAATCTAAAAGTAATTTATATTTTTTCATCAAAATATAATCATGTGAGATCTTGTTATAAAGATTTAATTGTTACGAACACAACGGTGTAATCGGATTGTAAATCGGATGAATAGTTTAAGAGAAAATTGTATTTGAAGTGTAGGTGGATAGTGTTTATCATAGATGGAGTGGTAGCTACCACTAGCTATGTAGCCATGTCCATTAATTTGCTCTTTTCACAAATATTCATCATCCTTAATATGGGACGTTGGGAGTAGCTTATATCTATCAAACTTACTTAACTTTCATTTTCAAACTTTAGAATATTTGATTACGAATTATTTTTAAAATATTTATCTTTCAAATATGGTGACTACACGTATATATTAGTCTTAAAAAGTATTTTCATAAAAGTATATATTTGTAACACTTTTATACATATTATAATAAAAAATAATAGTCAAAGTTATTTTTTGGAGACCGTGTCCTTGTCTAAAACGACAAGTATTATCAACCCAGAGGGAGTATTACACTAGGAAAAAGTGCCCCAACTCTGTTCAATCTGGCAAAGAGGAAGAATACACGAATCCATTGCCTGAGTTATTTTCCCAACTTTCCCAACTCACTTCCCTCGTGTTCCGTGCGCACGCTTTTCAAACTGATAAACAATGCATTTTTTACAAAAAGTTTATATACGCAAGTTATTTAAAAAAATCATATTGATACATTTTTGGAAAAAAAAGCTAATATTTAATTAATCACGCACTAATGGATCTCATCGTTTTCCGTGCGCTGGAAATATGTTCCCAACACTATACATATCACCTAACAAAATAATAAAAAGTTAAAAAAAGTAAGATAGATTAATATGAGATATATCATTCCATAAACATTCAAATATGAATTTAACTCCTATAATTTATATTATATATATATATAGTGAGACTATTCTACACCCCCTATAGAATAACTATTCTGTATCCCTCCCCCTACATCCCTCTCCCCTCCGGTCCCGCACCCTACGTCTCCTGTGCGCGCTCCTCCTTTTTTTTTTCTGGCGCCCTCCCCACCCTGCTCGATCTCTCTTCTCCCCTTTTTTTTCCTCCCCTCCCCCCTTTTTCTGGCGCCCTCCCCTCCCTGCTCGATCTCCCTTCTCCCCTCCCCTCCCCTCCCCTTTTTCTTCTAGCGCCTCCCCCACCCTGCTCGATCTCTCTTCTCCCCTTTTTTTTCCTCCCCTCCCCTCCCCTCCCTGCTCGATCTCCCTTGTCCCCTCCCCTCCCCTTTCTCTTGTTTTCTTGGCTTTTTTTCTCTTCCTCTTTTCTCTCATTTTTTTTGGAAATAAACATTTTTTTCTTCTCTTTTCTAGAAAAATTAAAAATAATTTGGTGAATTCAAGATTTGAACACATGAGCTCATGGTTCATGAAAAGCTCTCCTAACCCATTCAACATATGACATTGTGTGATTAGATATCATTATGTTACTATAATTCGGTAGTAACGTTATAGAAGAAGTGAAGTAACATGATACGTTACTGCAAAATTTATAGTCTGTTACTGCACTTCTGGCATGGCTGTAGAAGTGCAGTAACATGATATGTTACTGCAAAACTTGTAGCCTGTTACTGCACTTCTGGCATGACTATTTTTTGACGCCGTTACTGTGGAAATTAGTCATGTTACTACATATTGACTATCGTGTTACTACACCGTTCCTACGAGACGAAAACTGAAAAGAGATAACTCTCTATCTTTAGAGAGCAATCTCTCTCAGATCATATCTTGTTTTTCTAATCCGTTTACACTATAGTGCTCGTAAAAAAGTGCCTAATGATATTAGATCCATCATGACTATTTTTTGACGTCATTACTGCGGAAAGCAGTCGTATTACTACACGTTGACCATCATGTTACTACGCCGTTCCTGCAAAACGAAAACTGAATTACTGTACAAAAGTGGAAGTGTTACTGCATGACAGTTACACGTTACTACATGTTTATGCAGTAACACTATCCAAAAATGCAGTAAGATGCATTGTTACTGAACTTATAGTGTTTCTAGCACTCTTACAGTAACATCGCTATGCGATTGTAGTAACGTACAACAGACATGTAGTAACAAGTAATAGTATAGCATTACTACTTGTGGAGAGTCAAATTACAAAAAGTCAAGCTTTGAAGAACAATATCTCCCAAGTGATGTAAAGTTTTTCAAAACCGTTTACACCATGATGTTAGAAAAAAAGTGCTTATTAAAAGTAGATCCGTCATGACTATATTTCAACTATATTTGAACGTTGTTACTACACATAAGACACAGTGTTACTGCACATTGGTTGTCGTGTTACTGCACGTTCTGTGGGATGAGAGCTGAGAAGAGGTGGGTGGTGGGGGGAGTTAGTAGGCGGGTTTGACCGGTGGGAGGGGGCTTTGACCGGCCTTTTACAGAGGTGGGAGGTGGGTTTTGGGCCTTGGTAAGGAGGGGGAGGTGGGTGTGACCCTTGGGAGGGAGGGGGGTATAGAATAGCTTCTATACCCGGGTGTAGAATAGTTTTTCTATTTTATATATATATATATATATATATATATATATATATATATATATATATATATATATATATATATATATATATATATATATATATATATATATATATATATATATATAATGTTAGTTTAGTTTATTCATACCATCAGAAAAAGACAACTGTATAACATATGCACACAAAAGAAAATTGTTGCCGCCCGGTCAATTTTTTTTATTCATTGTCCCATGGAAAAGGCTGAAATTAAACCCAAATTTTAGCTTTGACGTTTTCCACTCCATTCTTCACAAACAGTGCTCACTGGTTTAATTTCTAAGAAGTGAATGTTTCACCCTATAGCTAGCCAATGACGGCAAAGAAGAAAATAAATTGGGCTATGGATAGAGCCGAATACTACGATCGATTGCAATGTTTCAGAGCCAATATTGTTTCTTCCTCCATTACGTTCCTTCCCTAGGAACATCCGCCACTAATGGCGCGACCTTGGATTGTATAATAATGGCCAATGAACCAATACAAGCCCACTGGATAATGTCTTGAAAGCACACTTCAAAATGGCAGCTAGTAGCCTATTACCATCAGAGAATTTCGTGTATTGCGAGAGCACACAATTCTCCATTAGCAAACCAAACTTATATATACTTTGTAGTATAGCAAAACAGAGTTATTGTGAATTTGTATACGTGTCGAGCAACCCCTACTTTATGTATTGATGAACTGAGTACAATGGTGTGGAGAAATGCTAATATATAACATAGATGGCTATGGACAGTGGCGAAGCCAAAAATTTCTCAAAAGTATGGCATAATTGATGTAATTTTTATAGCTTGTCTCCTTTCTACTGGATTTTTAAGATTTGGAGTGTTTTTTAATAGGTGTTTAGGATCAGGACTTAGGGTTCTAGCCCTAGCTACCCTACTCTTGGTTCCGCCCCTGGGTGGTGACGAGATTGTGATCTTGACGATGTGATCAACGGTTTCCCTTTGCCTTTTGCATTGACTGAATTAGCCG
The DNA here is from genome assembly GCF_034140825.1 of Oryza sativa Japonica Group. NCBI lineage: Eukaryota > Viridiplantae > Streptophyta > Magnoliopsida > Poales > Poaceae > Oryza > Oryza sativa. The sequence goes on from NC_089046.1 coordinate 26,304,690, forward strand.
CACACCTACAAATACTCTCCTTTTCCATTTATCTAAATGGCTATTCGTATATTCTTTCCCATATTTATTTTTGAATATTCTCTTTTGTATTTGTATTTATGCTGGAATTCTTAATTTGTTTTTCCATCTCTCGTTTCAAAGGAGGCCTTAATTCCTTTTTCCGGCATTGCCTATAAATTAGTGTGAGCTTTCACTCTTTAGAAAACCTATATACGACAAACAGTTGTGAAGGATGGATGGAAAACGTCAGTGCTAACATTTGTGCTTTTGGTCTCTTTCAGGGGAGGCGAACTAAAAAATTTTCAGCGGCCGGACGGCATGAATAGTTTTGTTTATGTGCAGATGTCATATCAGCATGGTCTTTTTCTAGTGAATAGAAAATTTGATATAAGCCTGATTTATTTATTAAACAATAGTAGAATTTGTAAAGTGGACAAAGTGCAAAACTCCATACTCCTTGGAACTAAACAATACGAGTATGTAGCATACTTCATTGTGGGAGATAAGTGATCTCGTCCATCCGATTTACATTTTTTGGGCTTTAAATAGCTAGATTCATACATAATTATGTATGTGATTCGTATACATGTCTAAATTCATATGTATGTTAGTAAATATATACGGAAAGGATAGAGAGGCCAAAACATCTTATAACGTGGAATGAACCAAAGTAAAGAACTAAGAAGGCTGCAAAATTAATCCAGCTGGTAATGGAGGCAACTAGGCAGGGGAAAATTGGTGACTCCTCCAAATCTTGTCGCCACCTGTACGTGCTCTCACTTATATAGCCAGTACAGTGGCATATCACTTGTACATGAACTTCATTAATTTCCTAAGGTGATCGACATTGGCAATTTGGCATGCATGGCTCGTCGGCGCCACCACCAGCTGCTCGCCGTGCTCCTCGCCGCCGCCGCCGCCGTGGTCGCCGCCGCCGGTGCCCAAGAGGTACCCTACGCGCCGATTTCGAACACAGGCGGGTGCTCGTCGTGGAACAACTTCAGCGTCGGCAGCGGGTACCAGGTTAACCTCTTCAAGCTCCTCGGCAACCTCGCCGCGGGCGGCGCCGCCGCCGGCAGCGGCGGCTTCTACAGCGGCAGCTACGGCGCCCTCTCCGACATGGTGTTCGGCGTCGCCATGTGCTACGTCGACCGGCACTGGACCAAGTGCCGGAGGTGCCTGGACGCGGCGACCTCCGGCGCCGCCGCCTTCTGCCCGTACAGCCGGAGGGTGGACGTCATGTACGACGAGTGCGTGCTCCGCTACTCCGACGAGATCAACCTCTTCTCCTTCGCCGACTCCAGCGGGTGGTACGGTGAGTCGTGATCCAAATTTATTTGCACATAATAAAGGTCAACTTCTGGATCATTATCCTTTTAGAGTTTCCCCATCTTATATATATATATACTTCTCGTAAACCGCCGCTAAACGTTGTAACCTTATCATGATATAGTGAAGATATTTTGCTAGCTGGCGTCTATGGTGGTTTTTTCTCTCCTGCTTTAGAAGGGTTTTCCACGTTAAATGTCGTGTCTTTTGTGATTAATCTTTTTTATCGTTTGTGTCGTGGGAGAACGTCTACGTCGACGACATGGCGAGCATGAACGCGACGCGGTGGGAGGTGTTCACCGGGCTCGCGGCGGAGGTGACGGCGGCGTCGCCGCCAAGAAGCAGGAGTACACGGACTCGCGAGGCGAGTCGCTGACGGTGTACGGGATGGTGCAGTGCGGCCGCGGGTTGCTGCCGGAGGAGTGCAGCAAGTGCCTGAGGCACCAGCTGGGAGAGCTCACCACAGGGCTCCCCAACAACACCGCTGGTATCATCAGGGGTTACAGCTGCTACAGCAGATATGACATGGCTTCCTTCCCAATCCAAATCACCAGCCAGTCTTCTCCCCAAGGTATTTTCCTTTATTTTACCTGATATACCTACCTACTACTCCCACATTTTGTTTGTTTGTTCACTCAAATTTATTTAAGTTTGATCAAGTTTATAGGAAAACGTAACGGCGCATCAGTAGTACTAAATTAGTTTATGTTGGTATATCAAATCGTGCCGTCACACCTGATCACGTTATGTGTAACCTGTAACTACACCCGAGGACATGACGTTGACGTGGGAGAACGGGGCGAGTATAGATAGCCAAATGGGCCGCCCCCGGCACAACCCAGGCACAATCGAGCCTGGGCCGAGATCAGTCGGGCCAACACGTCGGGCCGGGTCGCGCCTACCCACGGGCTGCACGCACAGCACAATAAGTCTTGGGCGTGCTGGGTCGCCCGAAGGCATGAAAGTCCATCGTGCTTCTTCATAGAATAAATGTCTATGTTTAGTTTGTTGCCAAATTTGGTCAAGGGACCACCTATACATTTGGCGATAAATTTTCTCCTAAAAATTTGATAGATATAACTATAGTACAATCGTAGTGTAATTACACTGTAACTTATATGTAATTACACTGTAACTTGCATGTAACTACAGTGTAACTTGTATATAAGTTTCATGTAATTTTGAATCGTTAAATCTATTACAAGATTTGTTTTTGTGAGGAAGAAAAAAATCACAGCACACACATATGTGTAAGGATTTGTTCTCACAACCTCCATTTTACCGAAATAACATATTACAAAGAGATTTTTGAAAGTTACATATAAGTTACACTATAGTTACAGTGTAATTACATGTAAGTTACAGTGTAATTACACTACGATTGTACTGTAATTACATCTGTCAAATTTTTGGGAGAAAATTTGTCGATAAATATATAACAAAATCGTTTGGTCAATATATAATAAATAATGCCAAAATTTTGGCAATATTATTATCTTGCTAAAATTTTGGCTACAATCTGAACAGACCCTAAGTCTATTTTTTCTCCCTCATATCTTTGGGCTTTCTTATATAGATGAAAATAAGTCTATTTTAGCTCCCTCAACTATTTTTCTTGGACTATGCCTGCCGGGCCGGCCCACCGAGCCAAGGCATCGCCCCAGGCACAGCTCAACTGTTGATCCGGGCCGGCACGGGCCCGACATTAGTCGTGTCGTGCCGTGTTTGGGCTAGGCTAAATGGTCATGCCGTGCGCCGGACCGTCAGGTATCGGGTCTTATTGCCATATATAAGGGCGAGCATCTTTAAAGAAAATGGTATTCCCTCCATACTCATTTTAAATTCAAGGTTTTCTCATAGAGAGTTGTGTACATCTCCATTATTTGAGTTTTCAATTACTATATATTATTAGAAAACCTCAATTCAATGTAGTATTCTATATGCAGAAGCAGACGGTGCCTCGGCCGGTTCCCAATGGAGGCTATACATTCGGCGACAAGTGCTCGCCGGCGTGGCTGCCGGCTCCGCCGCGATCTTCCTTTGCCTGAGTCTTTCAGTCTGCTACATTCTTCACCGGCGCCGGCGGGACAGCAAGATCAGGCCGGTCAAGCTACCTTCCTCCTCCCGTGATGAATCCGTGGAACCCGACCTCGAGCACGGCGGCGGGCCGCGGCGCTTCTCCTACGGCGAGCTCGCCGCCGCCACCAACGACTTCTCCGACGACAGGAAGCTCGGAGAAGGTGGCTTCGGCTCCGTCTACCGTGGGTTCTTGGAGGGTCTGAACCTTCACGTCGCCGTCAAGAGGATCTCCCGGAGCTCCCAGCAAGGTTGGAAGGAGTTCGTCTCCGAGGTCAAGATCATCAGCCGCCTCCGCCACCGCAACCTCGTGCTGCTCATCGGCTGGTGCCATGAACCCGCCGCCTCCGCCGCCGGAGGCGACGGCGATGGCGACGGCGGCGGCGACAAACTCTTGCTTGTCTACGAGCTGATGTGCAACGGCAGCGTGGAGAGCCACCTGTACAACCGGGACACGCTGCTGCCATGGCCGGCCAGGTACGAGATCGTGCTCGGCATCGGCTCGGCGCTGCTGTACCTGCACCAGGAGACGGAGCAGCGCGTCGTCCACCGCGACATCAAGCCCAGCAACGTCATGCTCGACGCCTCGTTCAACGCCAAGCTCGGCGACTTCGGCCTCGCGAGGCTCATCGGCGACCGGAGGACGCCGTCGCAGACGACGGCGACGCCGACGACGCGGCTGGCGGGGACGATGGGGTACATGGACCCGGAGTGCATGGTGACCGGCAGGGCCAGCGTGGAGTCGGACGTGTACAGCTTCGGCGTCGCGCTCCTCGAGCTCGCCTGCGGCAGGTGCCCGGTCATGACGCGGCCGGACGGGAGCGCCGTGCACCTGGCGCAGCGGGTGCGGGAGCTGCACGACGCCGGGAGGGTCACCGCCGCCGCCGACGGACGGCTGAACGGAGGGTTCGACGGCGACGAGATGGAGCGCGTGCTGGTGGTCAGGCTGTGGTGCGCGCACCCCGACCGCGGCATGAGGCCGGCCATCAGGCAGGCCGTCAACGTGCTGCGGTTCGACGCACCGCTGCCGAGCCTCCCGCCCCCGGCGAAGATGCCGGCGGCGGCGTACGCGCGGCCGGCGACGGTTGACACGTCCTGTTCCGTCAGGAGCGAGTCTTCTCATGGAGATGATCCCATAGGAGGTACCAAAGGATATCAAACGTTCTAGCGAGTCTACGAGTTAAGATGCAAGCGGGCAAACCCAACACCGTATAAAAGGTCGCTTGTTGGTTTATTTCTCGTGTGTTAGTACAATTTTAGAAGAAGAAAAAGAACTATAAGTGGAATAAACGGAAAAAATTAAAATAAAATCATGCTCGAACACCCCACTTGTATCCCTGTGACTAGAAGTCTGGAACAACTTCTTTCTCTTGACTCCTACCCACATCATTTGTGATTTGAATTTCATCATGCATTGGAACATATATAAAAGTAAATTTCTCAAAATCACTTGGAGTCCAATCTAGAACTTGAATAAGGTGAACCGTATTCACCTTATTGTTGTACGTAGCAAAACCATTCATAAAATCTATTTAGAGAGGCCTGTCGTTTTTGTCTTAACCAGCGACGCCTAAATATGGAGAAAACGTGGAGTCTACAGCATCGTAATCGTACTACATGCATGCATTTTCTTAATAGACATGCATGTATTTTTCCTCTTCAAACAAAGTTTTCTCTTAAATTACTTATCCGATCTACAATCCGATTACACCATTGTGTTCGTTACAATTAAATCTTCATAACAAGATCTTACATGATTATATTATGATGAAAAAATATTTATATTTATATTTATAAATAACTTTAACTGGGATGTGCTTCTGTGCTTCTCAAGAGAAAACTGCACGGCTTTTAAGGAAAAACGAGAGGCTCTGATTAGAAGGTAGTTAACAGCCTAAATTTCCTTTAGAAAGGGCAATTTCGTCCTTGAGGGTGCTAATCGTATCTCTGATCGCCATTGCAGTGCACCAAGGGATCGAGCAAGCAAGCATCGATGAATTCATTCGCTTTTCATTTTAATTTTCGTTTTCTGTCCTATCCATCTAAATCTGCTATCCAGATTACATAGCGATGTTGCCCAGAATCGATAAAAAAGAGAGAGAGAAAGCATTAAAAAACCAATTTGTAACCGAGTTACTCTACTGCGGTTCTATTAACGCAAACAAATCAAGGAATTCTAAAGCAAATTAGATTGGAAAGAAGGAAGGAAAAGTACAAGGGATTTGGGGGCAATGGAGCAATTGGGCATGAACTCCCGCTCCAAATCAATCTGGTACTAGCCAAAGGATATATCTATTGGGACTGTCATGGGATCCTGCTACAGTTCTGACAGTGACGACGAGATCCGGGCGTTGGAGACGGAGAAGAGAGAAGAAAGGAACGGGGCAGCGAGAATCCAGAATCAGGGATCGAAGAGAATTACAGCCTAACTTTTCCCAAGGACAAAACTACCCTTGATAAATGATGCTTAGGCTTCTAATCTGAGCCTCTCGTTTTTCTTTAATAGCCGTGCAGTTTTCTCTTGAGGAGCATAGAAGCACATCCCTAACTTTTATTATATATATAAGTTACTTTTATCATATATATATATAAGTTACTTTCAGATTTAACTAAATTACTTCTTAGACATACTACCTCCGTTTTTTAATAGATGACGTCGTTGACTTTTTCTCACATGTTTGACCATTCGTCTTATTCAAAAAATTTACGTAATTATAATTTATTTTGTTATGAGTTGTTTTATCACTAATAGTACTTTAAGTCTTATTCAAAAATTTTATGCAAATGTATAAGATATAAATCACACTTAAAGTACTATTAGTGATAAAACAACTCATAACAAAATAAATTATAATTACGTAAATTTTTTGAATAAGACGAATGGTCAAACATGTGAGAAAAAGTCAACGACGTCATCTATTAAAAAACAGAGGGAGTATAAAAGTAAATTCAATAAAGTCTATAAGTAATGTACATATATTATAAAGGAAAAAGTACGAATTACCCCCCTCCGAACTATCGCGGTCGGCCGAATTACCCCCCTGAACCACAAAACCAGACATTCTTCACCCTCAACTATGCAAACCGGACGAATTACCCCCCTCGACCTAATCCGCGGTGGTTTTGGTCTACGGGGCGTACACGTGGCAGTCCGGTCAGCATTTTATTTTTTTAAATGGTGGGACCCACAAGTCATACCACTCTTTCTCTCTTCCTCCATCTCTCTTTCTCTCTCTTCTTCGGCCAGCAGCGGGCAGCGCCGCGCACGCCGGCACGCCATGGCGGAGAGGCGAGCGCCGGTGGCGCCGGCCGGCAGCATCTTGAGGACGGCAGCGTGAGGCCGCGGCGGCGGTGGTCTAGGCGGAGCACGAGCGCAAGGAGGCGGAGCTTGCCCGGGCGCCGGTCGGCTGAGGCAGAGCTCGCGGTGGCTGAGGCGGAGACGGACGAGCGGGCGGCGACGGAGGCGGAGGCCGTCGCGCGATTGCCTCCTCGCTGACCTCGCCAGCGGCGGCGGCCGGCGCCACGACGGCCCACCTCTCCGCCATGGCCGCCTTTCCCCCATCCCCTCCACCTCCCCGCGCGCCGCCATGCACGCCGACCGCCGGCCCGCCGTCGCCACCATCCGAAGCTTCCTCTCCGCTTCGCCCCCTCCGCGCCGCTCCCGCCGCCGCCTGGAGCGCCGTCCCATTCGCGCTTGCCGCTGCTCGCCGCAGACCTGTTCCCCTCCCTGACTCGCCCGCCGCCGGCCGGAGCCACGCACGCTGCCGCTCGCCCAGCCGCTCCCGTCAACGCTAACAGCACACACATAGAGGATGGGAGGGCGCCTTCCGCCTCCCATCTTGAGGATGGCAACTCGATCAATCGATCCGTGTGTACGCGACGCGATGCTTTCAAAGCAGTTGTAATCAACGTATGTCGTCATGCGCCCGCCGCGACGGGGAAGCCGATGCCGCGGCACGTCGACGGGAACATGGCGAAGAGGAAGCTCCCCGCCGCGCCGGCCGCCATGGGCACCGCCGCGAGCAGCTGCCTCGTCGCCGGCGCCCGGCGACTCCACCGGGTAGAAGCACGCCACCGCGTTGCAGTCCACCATGGCCACGCCCAGGAACACCGCGAACGACAGCGCGCCGAGCCTGTACCTGTTGTCCCTCGGCGGCGGCGAGCCGGAGCCGTCGATGAGGCGGAGGCGGCTGCTGGGCGTGACGAAGTCGTAGCGCACGGCGCCCGTGCCGTCGCGGTAGCTGTCGGTGAAGGAGAGCAGGAAGCAGCAGAGTGCATAGGCGCCGACGAGGCAGGCGATGAGCGCACGGTTGGTGGCCGTGTAGCTGTCGTCCGCGGTGGAGGACGGCGAGAGCACCTCGAAGGCGAGCACGGCGCCGGTCGGGAGGTGCTTTGCGAGGTCGGCCGTGCTGTTCAGCGTCCTTGCAGACGAGGCTCGGCGTCGCCTGTGCCGGCGGTTGCGTCGTCTAGCCGTCGTCCGATGACGCGAGCAGCGGCGCCTTCGCCTCCGGGAACTCCTCGTCGCCGCCGCTTGGCCGCGACGCCATCACGAACAAGAACAATGACTAGCTTTGCTGACTGTACACCTTTGTGACACGCTGTACTGCCACATGGACATGGACTGGTCAAAACCGCGCCCTAACTCTGCTTAAGGGGGTTAACTCTCCGGTTTTAATAGTTGAAGGTGCATAATGTCCGGTTTTTTTTACTTTAGGGGGTTATTCGGACGACCACCATAGTTCAGGGGGGTAATCCGTAGTTTTTCCTATTATAAAAGTAGCTTAAAACAAAATGGAACTAACTTTGTCACGACATTAGAAGTAAATTCGTTGTAGGGATAAAAATATGACTTCACGTCCAATGAAAAAAGGCATTCATTAAAGTTACTTTCTTTTTATAAGTTACTTCTATAATATATGTAAATTACTTTTAGACTTTATTGAATTTACTTTTATATGTCTAAGAAGTAATTTAGGGAAATCTAAAAGTAATTTAGATATATGATAAAAGTAATTTATATTTTTTCATCAAAATATAATCATGTAAGATCTTGTTATAAAGATTTAATTGTTACGAACACAACGATACAATCGGATCGTAGATCGGATGAGTAGTTTAAGAGAAAATTACATTTAAAGTATAAGTGGATAGTATCTCTCTTAGATGGAGTGGAGCTACCACTAGCTGTATAGTCACGTCCAAAACCATTCCTTTTTCACCATGTCATCTGTCTCCTGACAGTTGGGAAGCAGAAATGTTATTTTTAACAAAAAAAAAATTGCACGCTAGGCACTTGGGTATAAGCCCAATCTCGTCCATCCTCCTCGGCTCGCTAACCTCAGCAATGGCGGCGCGCTGGTGATGCAGACCGGCGCCAGCGGGAGGTACAGCCTGTTGAGATTATAGACATATAATGATTTAATCTATTCCATAAATAAATCATGACATTACAGATGAAAACTAGCATGAACGCATCATTAGATCTATACATGTAAACTAAGCAGTAAAACACGAACAGATCAAATATGCGCAACATATTGAACACATACCGAGGTGACGGAAAGACCGGTTGCTTGGTCGAAACTTTTCGCAGGTGTCTACGAAGACACGAAACACGCGAGCGAAGAGGAAGGCGAGCCGTCGCGAACAAAACAGGGAGCAGTCGCGCGAAGCGCTTCCCAAAAACCTTATTGCCGCCTTCTCCCGGTGCAGGACGTCGAAGGCAGAGGTTCCGGAGACCTGCTCTCCCGATCGCCGGTGCACGCCGGCGAACGGGATGGAGTAGTCTACGAGCGACGGCGCAGTACAGAGTAGGAGGCAAACCCTAGATTGATTTCACACTTGTTGCGTGAAGACGGCAGGTCGGTTTATATAGAGAAGGGTCGCTTGATCAGGGCGCCCGCACGATCTCTACTGCGCGTAACCGAACCGGATAAGTCGCGCGTAACTTATCCGGACTCCACGCCGTTTGCACGCACCGGATTTTTCGGAACGTTTCCAAAACAAAAACGAATCCGAATTTGCAGCAAAACAAAACTGCAAAAGGAGGCTGCATCTGCGCAAGGGTAAGGAGCCAATTTTTCGGACCATTCGACGCGTACGTCTTGCACGCGCGCCGCCGGCCCGGCGAGGCGAGGCGAGGCGAGCGAGCGCGCGCGTGTGTTTCCCCTCTTCTCTCCACCACACATGCTTCAAGTGGCTAGGAGGACATCCTCCCTTTTAAGGAGGTCCTCCTCTCCTAGAATAAGCAAGGTGGTACTAAACTCCACAAGCATGCCATCCCATGAGGTGGGCTTTTGTGATTTTCCAAAGAATTAATCTTCGAGTGGGCTAAGGCCCATTCATTAATTCCAACAATCCCCCACCAAATCTCAAAATCCCACTGAGATTTGCCTTTTCCAATATACTGTTTATATACCAGCGGTTCGATGGAGACCAATTAAGGTTGAACATCCACCTAGAACTCCAAGCTACACTTACTCACAACTTGAACAATGGACTACGCCTTGAATTGCAAGTCTTGTGCAAGCAAGTTTCACTCAAAGTCTTATCTGGTACTAGACCGTCTGTAGACTACCCCTCGGGTGGAGCGTATAAGTCATACTCCTAGGTCTTTAATAAGCTTCCTAGAAGATTCACCCAAAATCTTCATAGACTGCGACCAACAGTCAAGCTCACAAAGGTGAGTTCTTTCAAGAATGCTCTGCAGGACAACATCTTCGCTAATTAAAGCCAACAGAACTCATTAAGGCATAGCCAACCTGCCTTGCAGCTCACGAGAGTATATGCATCTTCACTTGGAGAGGGTATATATATGGTACTCTCCTCTAGTTTATTAATGATTTGTTCTTCCCAGGATCTAATTCACGGGATCTCCGATCACATAGACTGGGTTACCACCATAGTATAACTCACATGGGTCTCAAACCCATCTCCTTCGATGCATTGTCTATCACATTTCGTGATAGTCCCTTCGTGAAAGGATCTGCCAGGTTTCTCGCTGTTTGGATGTAATCCAACGTTATAACTCCGGAGTTTCTTAATTTCCTGACAGACTTCAATCGTCTTTTCACATGTCTAGACGATTTCATATTATCCTTAGAACTATTCACTTTGACAATTACCGTTTGATTGTCACAGTTCATAAGGATAGCCGACACCGGTTTTTCAACAACAGGCAGATCCATTAATAGATCACGCAGCCATTCTGCCTCAACAGTAGCAGTATCCAGTGCCGTTAGCTCTGCTTCCATGGTTGACCTCGTCAAAATGGTCTGTTTGCAAGACCTCCATGAAACAGCACCACCACCCAGTGTGAAAACATATCCACTAGTGGCTTTGATCTCATCCACATCAGAGATCCAGTTAGAATCACTATAACCCTCCAGTACCGCAGGATACCCAGTATAGTGAAGCCCCAATTCCACAGTACCTTTCAGATAGCGCATTACTCGCTCAAGCGCACGCCAGTGATCATCTCCCGGATTAGAGGTAAATCGGCTCAACTTGCTCACAGCAAAGGAGATATCAGGCCTAGTTGCACTAGCCAGGTACATCAACGAGCCAATGATTTGGGAGTATTCCAGTTGATTCCTAGCAATTCTCTTGTTCTTGCGAAGCAACAAGCTAGGATCATAAGGTGTTGGAGAAGGCTTACTATCAATATAGCCAAAACGATTCAAGATCTTCTCCACATAATGGGACTGCAAGAGTGTAATCCCATTCTCACCTCTAATTAGCTTAATGTTTAAGATAACATCAGCTACTCCCAAATCCTTCATATCAAAATTTTGAGACAAGAATGATTTAACCTCATTTATCACCTCAAGATTTGTCTTAAATATCAGTATGTCGTCAACATACAAGCACAAAATAACTCCCTCACCCCTACCATGGCGATAGTACACACATTTATCTGCCTCATTGACTGCAAAGCCTGCAGATGTCAATGTTTTGTCAAATTTCTCATGCCATTGCTTAGGAGCTTGTTTCAGACCATACAAAGACTTCAACAATTTGCACACTTTGCCTTCTTGACCTTCAACTACAAAACCATCAGGTTGATACATATAGATCTCCTCATCCAGCTCTCCATTAAGAAAAGTTGTCTTAACGTCCATTTGATGAACGAGAAGACCATGTGAGGCTGCTAGGGAAAGTAGCACACGAATTGTGGTCAATCTAGCAACATGTGAGTAAGTGTCAAAGAAATCTTCGCCTTCTTTCTGAGTATAGCCCTTAGCAACAAGCCGAGCCTTGTACTTTTCAATAGTACCGTCAGGCCTAAGCTTCTTCTTGAACACCCACTTGCACCCCACAGGTTTACACCCATAGGGTCGCTCTGTCACCTCCCAAGTCCCGTTAGCGATAATGGAATCCATTTCACTACGGACAGCCTCCTTCCAGTAGTCTGCATCAGGAGATGCATATGCTTCTGAAATTGACTTAGGAGTGTCATCCACGAGGTACACAGTGAAATCATCACCAAAAGACTTAGCCGTCCTTTGTCTCTTACTCCTTCGAGGAGCTTCACTGACATCCTCCTCAGAGACAAGTTCATGTGTATGTTCAGTTTGTTCTGGTGGTGTGATTGAACTGGGAATTATTTCAGAGGGTTGGTTCGAACCACTATGTGTATCCTTCATTGGGAAAAAGCTCTCAAAGAAGGTAGCATCACGAGACTCCATAATTGTACCAACATGCATGTCCGGTACCTCAGATTTAACTATTGAAAATCTATAGGCAATGCTATGATGAGCATATCCCAGAAAAACACAGTCCACAGTCTTAGGTCCAAGTTTTCGCTTCTTCGTTATTGGTACATTGACTTTCGCCAAGCACCCCCATGTGCGCAAATAAGAAAGTGTTGGTTTTCTACCAATCCATATCTCATATGGTGTTTTGTCCTTATTTCTGTTAGGAACTCTGTTTAACACATGATTTGAGGTCAACAATGCCTCCCCCCACCATGCCTTAGGCAGTCCCGCGGTGTCCAACATGGCATTCACCAAGTCAGTCAGTGTGCGGTTCTTCCTTTCAGCAATCCCATTAGACTCGGGAGAATAGGGAGGCGTCCTCTCATGTATGATGCCATGTTCCTCACAGAATAAGTCAAACTCGTTCGAGAAAAACTCTCCACCACGATCAGACCTAAGCCTTTTTATCTTTCTGTCAAGTTGATTTTCAACTTCTGCCTTATAAATTTTAAAATAGTCTAGAGCCTCGTCTTTCGTTTTCAACAAGTACACATAGCAAAATCTAGTAGCATCATCAATCAATGTCATGAAATATCGTTTTCCACCCTTCGTCAACACCCCATTCATTTCACAAAGATCTGAATGTAAGAGTTCTAGTGGTGCCAAATTTCTCTCCTCGGCAGCCTTGTGAGGCTTGCGAGGTTGCTTCGATTGCACACAACTATGGCACTTAGAACCTTTGACAATAGAAAACTTAGGAATTAAACACATGCTGGAAAGCCGAGACATCAAGACAAAATTAATATGACATAAACGTGAATGCCAAACATTAGCCTCATCATCCACACTGCCACAAATATGGTTCACAGACTTATTGCAGAAATCAGAAAGGGAAAAGCGGAACAGGCCTCCGCACTCATAACCTTTACCAATAAAATATCCATGTTTAGACACGACTACTTTATTAGACTCAAAAACCAACTTAAATCCGTCTCTAGTCAGACGGGAGCCACTAACAAGATTCCTGTCGATAGAAGGGACATGCTGCACGTTCTTCAGCTGCACGATCTTTCCCGAAGTAAACTTCAGATCTACCGTGCCAACACCATGAACAGAAGCATGTGACCCATTCCCCATTAGGACGGTGGAACCCCGTGCGACCTGATAAGAAGAAAACAATGAGATGTCAGCACAAACATGTACATTGGCCCCAGTATCAACCCACCAATTAGTAGATTGATTAACTGAAAAAACAGTAGGTAAATTACCATACCCGCTTCCATCTCCAGTGTTGCCAATGGTCACATTAGCAGACTTAGAAGTCTGCCCTGCAGGTGCCTTCATCCCCTTGCGCTGTGGACACTTTCTAGCCAGATGACCAACTTGGCCACACACAAAGCAAGTCCTCTCATCCTGATTAGGATTGTTGTTGTTCTTCTTCTGCTTCTTGAAGTTGGTGGTCTGCTGAGCTTTGTATTTCCCCTTGCTCTTGTTCTGGGCCTTGTGCACAACATTGGCACTGGACTGCCCACCATCGCCCTTAGACGCGGCATCTTTTTCCCGAGCTTTCTCCTCAACATCAAGAGACGCAATCAACCCCTCAACGGAGTATTCCTGTCTCTTGTGTTTGAGTGCAGCACCGAAACTTCTCCAAGATGGAGGTAGTTTTGCAATAATGCACCCGGCCACAAATTTGTCGGGTAAGACACACTTAAGGAGTTCGAGTTCCTTAGCCATGGTTTTTATCTCATGAGCCTGTTCGACTACAGAACGGTTGTCAGCCATCTTGTAGTCATGAAACTGCTCCATGATATACAAATCATTGCTAGCATCAGTAGCACCGAATTTAGTATTCAGTGCATCCCACAACTCCTTAGCGTCGGTCATATGCATATACACCTCGACCAGACGATCGCCAAGAACGCTAAGAATGCATCCCACAAAGAGAGTAGTGGCTTCCTCGAATTGCTTCTGCTGTTCAGCAGTAAGAACTCCTTCAGGTTTGCCAGTACTCACCCAGAAGCATTTCATAGCTGTCAGCCACAGAGTGACCCTGATCTGCCATCTCTTAAAATGCACACCGGTGAATTTATCCGGCCTCAGTGCATCGGCAAAACCAGCCATAGTAAAATCACAGTGCCTATAATAAGGTTTTTGGATTGTTGAGATTATAGACATATAATGATTTAATCTATTCTATAAATAAATCATGACATTACAGATGAAAACTAGCATGAACGTGTCATTAGATCTATACATGTAAACTAAGCAGTAAAACACGAACAGATCAAATATGCGCAACATATTGAATACGTACCGAGGTGACGGAAAGACCGGTTGCTTGGTCGAAACTTTTCGCAGGTGTCTACGAAGACACGAAACACGCGAGCGAAGAGGAAGGCGAGCCGTCGCGAACAAAACAGGGAGCAGTCGCGCGAAGCGCTTCCCAAAAACCTTATTGCCGCCTTCTCCCGGTGCAGGACGTCGAAGGCAGAGGTTCCGGAGACCTGCTCTCCCGATCGCCGGTGCACGCCGGCGAACGGGATGGAGTAGTCTACGAGCGACGGCGCAGTACAGAGTTGGAGGCAAACCCTAGATTGATTTCACTCTTGTTGCGTGAAGACGGCAGGTCGGTTTATATAGAGAAGGGTCGCTTGATCAGGGCGCCCGCACGATCTCTACTGCGCGTAACCGAACCGGATAAGTCGCGCGTAACTTATCCGGACTCCACGCCGTTTGCACGCACCGGATTTTTCGGAACGTTTCCAAAACAAAAACGAATCCGAATTTGCAGCAAAACAAAACTGCAAAAGGAGGCTGCATCTGCGCAAGGGTAAGGAGCCAATTTTTCGGACCATTCGACGCGTACGTCTTGCACGCGCGCCGCCGGCCCGGCGAGGCGAGGCGAGGCGAGCGAGCGCGCGCGTGTTTCCCCTCTTCTCTCCACCACACATGCTTCAAGTGGCTAGGAGGACATCCTCCCTTTTAAGGAGGTCCTCCTCTCCTAGAATAAGCAAGGTGGTACTAAACTCCACAAGCATGCCATCCCATGAGGTGGGCTTTTGTGATTTTCCAAAGAATTAATCTTCGAGTGGGCTAAGGCCCATTCATTAATTCCAACACAGCCCTGCTGGTGCACCACTCGGTGGAGGAGCTGAGGGAGTTCGGCCTCACCGACGACATGATCGATCGAGGACCAGAAGTTCGCCCGGCTCAATCGCCGGAGATGAGGAAAGAGGGAGGGGATGTGGATGGAAACGGAAAAGACGTGAGAGAGGAGACGGAAGAAGGGACGGGAGTGGCGTGGTTTCAATTTTAAAAATTTTCAGTGAATCGAGACTTGCATATGTTCAGATTTGTTATACTAGAATGTGTCACGCCAGTTTTACATTCGTTTTTTTACAAAGGGAGTAAATTACAATCCATACTATACTATGTATTCTTAGAAATTCTTAAAAGTTTTCATATAATGTTATCCTTTAACCATTTTCATTTACATAATAGCTAACTTTACATTTTAATTTGGACCACCATATTCTATCCATCTCCAAGTCCGGTGACTCAGTAATCACTTCGCACATTAACTCTCTCTCTCTCTCCATTTTCTTTTTCCATCCGACAGTTGGATAACCGATAGATCTAGCAAGAAAGAGCCCGGATATAGCGCTCTTCGTCAGGTCAGCTCCTGCTTTCCAAAGTTCCTGCAAACCCGACATCTCCGACCATTGAGACATCTCCGACCTCAATGGCAACCATAACAATAGTGCGCATCACGATAGGGGAGGAGAAAAAGATATGTCGGTTCCTAAAGGTTAAGGCCGCGCATGTAAAGGCAAAGGGGAGAAACGATTGTGGCTCATGGAGAAAGAGCGGTGCGTAGAGTGGCAGTTAATTAGCGGTTGCTGGTGGTATGAGGAATTTGTTCTTGACACAATCGTTTAATTTTTTCCTAAGTATTGATGATACGTTGGTCACCAGTTATATAAAGAAATAGCACTAGCTAGTTTTAAAATACCGTGTTGTCCCAAAATAAGTGCAACCATGACAATCCGTGTCGAACTTTTGATCGTCCGTCTTTGAAAAGTTTATGAAAAAATTAAAATAAATTAGTCACATGTAAAATATTATTCATGTTTTATCATCTAATAATAAAAAAAATTTAAATAAGACAAAAGTTAAACATTGGACGGAGGGAGTGGTAAATAAAAATATTGAGTCGAGTATCGCGTAAAAGAGAAAGAAATCTCTGGTTGTCTCCTCCGCTCCTTGCGCCGCCGCCAAGACGAGTCGCGGCTGAACAGGGGAGGGGAGGGCTGGGCGGCGATCTCTATCGCAGCGGAGGGGAGGGGAGGGGATCCTGGTGCGTCCTCTTTCTGATTCATCTCTCTCTCTCTCTCCCTCCCACCCCACCGGGACTGGAATCTGCTTGCGCTTCTCTTCTAGATCTTCTCCTCCTCCTTGATTTGATAGCCTTAAACCTCTCTTAAATAATTCAAGTAATAACAGTTTGTTTGTTCACCCAGAAGTCCCAAGTTGGATCCGCCCCTGTTTATTTTGTGATTTTGGGTGGCCATTTTGGGGACTTGGGTGCAATGTTTCTCTGCCCACCCTGGTACAATCTGCATTTAATTTTTTTTTATTCAACCTGCAAAGTTATGCAAATTTATGGCGTCAATTGAAATGGATGGCCAATGTACCTAGCTCAATGTGCAATTAACTCTTTTTCATTCACGCAAATGTCGCAGGGTCTCGAGTGGATCCACCCATGGTTCTTCCCCAGCAAAACGCGGGATTGATGGAGGCCGATGGCTCTGCGAGCTTTATACGCAAGCTGCAGCTCAGCGTTTCTGATGGCCTTCCTCATGCGGCGCCTGTTCCAGAACTGAGTACGCAAGAGCATGAATTGGTGGGTAATTCATTCTGACTGCCTTCACGTCTGTTCCTTTCATTCTCAGTGGGAATTGGTGCTATGCTTCTTTTATGTGTATGATATCATGTAGATATGCACTATATTGGTGTTGCACATGTTACAGGTTAAAAGTGTTTTCCAAGTGCTCCAAGGCTTTGACACGGTCTTGCTCTACTGGGATAAGACTGCACCTGGATACTGTGAGAAAGCAGGGGTCTATGTTTCGCACCTGTCGCAGACGAGCCTCAGAGCTGTGCTCAAGCCTTTTCTGTTTGCTGCGACATGGTTGAAGCAGGTGGAGCTCTTTGTTGGGAGGGTAAGATCGTGCGGTCATGGAACTCCGACGCTGAGTGCATTTGCTAGTTCGGTCGATTCTTGGCTAATGGTGAGGTTGCAATTCAGACTGTGCATAGATTTTTCGGGGATGATGTTTGTTTTGTCCGAAATTACATTGTTGTCATGTTAATATCAGAGGCTCCGCAAAGCAGCTCTGAAGGAGGAAGAGCAGTTGTTTCTTTCAGTTGACAGGACTATAACTCTGCTGGGATTGACTGATTCTATGTCAAGGTCATGGTCTATTCTACTATAACATTACTGTTGTACGAAATGGATAACTAGGTTAGTTTTTAGTAGTGATGTTGTATGCTACTATAGGTGATTCTAGAGACATCAGCAACTCTATGTAATGTGTGATGGCAAAAAAAGTTGCATAGAGATATGAGATTATAGAGACATGATAGTATAGTCCTTTTTTTTTTCCTTTTTACCTTTTTAGGTAATTTTCTAAAAGCCGGAGAGGACTGTACAACTGACAACTTGTGTTTTCAGTTTCATGCTTCTTTATCACTTGACAGATTGTTGCTTTCACTCACCCCATAATATAAAATCTTATGCAGTTTATGTTCTGGAGCAGAACATTTGTATCAAGTTGTGCAAGGAGCTGTGCCTGATGCCTTTTGGAATTCTGGCGCACAGATAGCATCTAGTGAAGTGGCGGTTCATGCTGTAAACCATCTTTTTAAGAAGTTAAATGAAGTCTGTCTTGTGGAAGATGGCGAGGTTGCCACAAAAAAGCCAGTTGTCCAAATACTTGGTCTTATTTGTTTATTAACAGAATGTTCAACTCTCTTACATTTGAAATCTTTATAAATTCCAGGGTGAACCTTATCATATGCTGCTTGTGATATTCGCTGAAACCTTGTTACCATATCTCCAGTGTCTTGATTCCTGGCTCTATGATGGTATTCTTGATGACCCTTATGAAGAGGTATTGAAGGAAGACATTTTTTGAACTACATTTTGAAATTATTAACTGGTATTCTTAAATTTAAAGTTTTCTCTACACGTTAGCTGTGAAATACTGTAAGGATGGCCATCCTTTGCTTGACCTGAGCTACCTTGGTTCAAACATAAATCATGATAATATCATTATGTTATAAACGCAAATGTTTTTTTTTGTTGGATTGGCGCTTGGCAGAGATCTTAATCCTATTCGATTTGTCTCCTGAAAGTCACATATAAGTATATGCAATTATGATCCTGACCTGTATATCTTCTACTCCGTATGAGCATACTATAATCCTTTCTAGTATAAGGTTATTACTCTTGTGTCTGAAATGTTTCTTTGTGTTGGGCTCATTTTTTAAGTTTGGTGAGTCTTATAAACCCTTCCGTTTTATTAATGCCTGCTGAGGAGTTGCGTGTGATCATGTAGTTAAACATTACCTCGATGCCTAATGTAATCCTGTTAGGGATGTAAGTCCTTTAATTTTAATTTTATTGAGCAACTGTCATGAAATGTGTTACTTAAATTTGCATTTTTAAAACTTCCCTGTTGTGGTTTGGGAACCTGTTTTCTGCAGATGTTCTTTTACGCGAACAAAGCAGTTACAATAGATCAACCAGCATTCTGGGAAATGAGTTATATGCTCAGAGTACGAGGACCACGAACTGATAGCTCATCAACATTAGCTGACAATGAATCTATCAGGAAAAAGGAATTAATCAACCAGGAAGCAACTGCTGCAGCAGCTCTCTTGAAATCTAGCAATCAAGGTTGCGCGGACATATTATGCCCAGTGTTCTTGAAAGATATTGCAAGAGCCATTTTATCTGCTGGGAAATCATTTCAGCTTGTTCAGCATGTTCAAGAGACACATCGGATTCAAACTCGTGAAGTCGTACATGAGTTTAATGTTGATCAGCATGGCAATTACATTAGTCAACAGAAGTTTCGGCCTGATACCTCAAGTATAAGAATTCAAGATAAGCGTGAAGATATTATTGAAGAATCTGCAGGCCAGTTTGGAAATAATGCTTGCAAAATGGGTTTCTTAACCTTGTCTGAGAGTTTCTTGATATGCCTATCTGGTCTGTTGGAAAATGGTGACCATGTTGATGATTACTTAAGAAAGTTGTGTGCTGATCATGCTCCAGTTAACAAATCAATTGTGCACAGTAAGAGTAATGTACAAGAAACAGAAGAGGTATGTGGAGAAAACAGCTCTGAGAAGACTTGGTTAAAGCTCCTAAGAGATGCTACATCAGGTAGGGACTATGACGGCATGGAGAAAACTTTAGCAAAAAATGCTGTTATGAGGGATCCAACATTTGTCCCTGGAGATCATCAAGATGTATCTTCCACTGCAGTAGAAAGCCATTTCAACCTATCTTGCTATGAAAACCCTGGCATCACTGCTTGTCAAGAAATACTAGAGAGGAACAAAAACTCCTGGAGCGACTTAAATATCTCTAAAAGTTTCCATCTTCCTCCACTGAATGATGAGAACATACGGAAGTCTATATTTGGTGATAGAGACTCTTCAGGGACTAGCCCTGGTGATACCCTATCTACAACATATTTCCCCAGACTAGACGGAACTGATTACAAGTTTGGTTTTCAGTTTGATGATTCAGAATATATCCGCCAAGAGGATGACAGGAGAACCTTGGAGTCTCTCTATACATTCCCGACTCTTCTGCCATGTGTAAATGTGAGACTGATTCTGAAGTATAGTGTCTTGTTCATGTTTTCTTATTAGTTGTTAACCTTTTCACCCTTCAGGAAAATGTCCCGCTGTCAGAGATCTTACCTTTGCAGAAAGATAGCACACTTGCCTCAAGAGCTTTGAAGTTTATTCAGAGCATGAGTTTGAGAGATCCTCTTCAACCAGTTGGTATCATCCAAGAATGCCTTTCTAAATGTATAAAGAGACAGGTCTGCTCAAACATTATACTAGCATTTAGTTATTTACGTTATATATCTTGTTAGTCGTCCGTATAACAGGTTTTTGCATTTTCCCCCTCAACAGGTTGATCACATTGGCAAGCAAATCTTGTCAAAGCTAATGGGTGACTGGAGATTAATGGACGAACTCTTTGTTTTACGTGCTATTTATTTGCTAGGGTCAGGTATTATGCTATCAACCTATCATTGAGTTGTTCTTAACCTCTCGTAATATTTTCCCTGAAAAAATCTTTTTACTATGTCTAGGTTAAATACATGTTTCATCAAAGAAACAAACATTATTTTCAAACCAAATGTAGAAATAAATACAATTCTATTGACCAACTTGAGCCTTCAGGTGACATGCTGCAGCAGTTTCTGGTAACAATTTTTGACAAGCTCGATAAAGGAAATCCCTGGGATGATGATTTTGAGTTGAATACTTTGCTACAGGTGATTCACTATGCTAATCTAGTGCGACAAAATTGATGCCACATAAGGATCTTAATAGCTTTATCAATTTTTGTCTGCAGGAATCCATAAGAAACTCAGCTGACAAAATGCTCCTGACTGCGCCAGATTCTTTGGTTGTCTCGTTAGCAAAGCATGATACGCGCAACGATGAAGAAACTACATCAATTTCTAGGAAAGGTCGTGCACAAGGTTTTGGCATTGAGGCACTTGATGTGCTTAATTTTACATATAAGGTATGCACAAAACAGCACCAATATTCTGCGTTCTTTACCATGTGTTCATGTTATGCTGTTGGGTGGCAGGTGTCTTGGCCTCTTGATCTGATTGTCAATACGGAGGCACTGAAGAAGTATAACCAGGTACTTACTTTCTAGACTAATTATTTAACAGTGCCATGTATTTGATGGCTTTTGACCTTTTGCTGTTTTGCTCGATCAGGTCATGGCATTCTTACTAAAGGTCAAGCGTGCAAAGTTTATTTTGGACAAAACTCGAAAGTGGATGTGGAAGGTACTTATCCATCCTATAACCCTGTCACCATCTTATGGAATCTATTTATTTATTTATTTTTCATGTTGTCGTCTGATAAATCTGGAAACAGTATAAACTCATATAGTGTTTGATAGTTGGGTACTTGAACCTGCTCTAACTTCTCAATATGATAGATTCATTCTGATGTATCAAACCTTTCCCCACTGGCAGGGCGGAGGTAGCACTACGCATAATTTTAAGCAACATTTAATAGTTGAGCAGAAGCTCCTTCATTTTGTTGATGCATTTCATCAATATGTCATGGATCGGGTGAGTTGGGTATTTTTGATCCATTCCTTTCTACATCTCTCTACTGTACTCATGACACAGTTTTGAGTAGGTATACCATAGTGCGTGGACTGAGCTTTGTGATGGCATGGCATCCGCCACTACACTGGATGAAGTCATGGAAGTTCATGAAGCATACCTCTCTTCTATTCAGCGACAATGCTTTGTGGCCTCTGATAAGTTGGTGAGTAACTTGTCGTTCTTATTACAATCATCAAAGCTTAATTCCAAAAACTTTATTCTAGCTAAGATTGTTCATTGCGGCAATTGCCTGTGTGCAGTGGGCCCTCATAGCCAGTCGAGTTAAGACCATTCTTGGATTGGCACTTGACTTCCACAACATAGAACAGACTCTTGGTACTGGTGGAACTGCTCCAGCCGTCAAGGCAAGATGTGAGATGGAAGTGGATCGCATCGAGAAGCAATTTGACGAGTGCGTTGTATTTCTCCTGCGGGTATGTTTCCTGTTTCCATCTACTACCAGCAAAACTCGATGATCTCCTATGTTGTCTGAACTTGGTATTTTCAGTAGATTCATGACAATCTCAATATCCTTTTTCAGATCCTATCTTTCAAGCTCAATGTTGGTCACTTCCCCCATCTGGCGGATCTCGTTACGAGAATCAATTACAACCACTATTACATGTCTGACAGCGGAAGCTTCTCTGCCATCCCTGGATCTCGGCCACGGTAGCAGTCTTGCAGTGCTCATAGGAATATAGGATCTTAGGTGTTGCTCTCCATTTTGTGGGGAATGTATATACTGGATTTGTAAAGTGTGGTCAATGCTGATGCAGCCAGGAAGGCATCACCATATCCCAGGATGCAAATGCATTCTTACAGAATGTTTAGGGATTTGTAGGTTGTAAGTTTTGTGCCAGTATGGTTTTCTGTAAGCTGTAAATTTTTGCGCCAGTCTGTTGTTGTTGTTTTTTCAATACTTATCCCACGTTCACCTTCAATGATGGCTTAAATACAAGTCGTTTGCCATCGCGTTCAATTGAGGCTTTGTTGAAAGAGATTTACTCCGGTACAACATAAAGTATCTCGAAGTACCAAATCGTTTCTGATCGTTGGATCTATCTAGGTAGGATGGACATTGTTAAATCCAATGATCGAAAATGATTTGATACTGTGAGGTACCGGTAGCTCGAGGTACTTTTTGATGGAGCGGAGCAAATCTTCCTTTTTCCTTTTTGTTGGACCGGTAGCTCGAGGTCACCCGGAGTGCATGGTGACTGGCAGGGCCAGCGTGGAGTCAGACGTGTACAGCTTCGGCGTCGCGCTCCTCGAGCTCGCCTGCGGCAGGTGCCTGGTGATGACGCGGCCGGACGGGAGCGCCGTGCACCTGGCGCAGCGGGTGCGGGAGCTGCACAACACATTGAGTTTCATTCGCGTCCTTTAACCACACAAAATCAGGTATGTAACACCTCCACAACTTCTTAACTAGAGCAAATCGAGTCCCTCTATAGTATTGAGAATAGTTTTAGCCGACGTGACGCCTTTCAGTTGGAGGAAGATTGGATTTTAAGTGTTTTTTTTTTGAACGACTCACACCAGACAATGCGAAGTTCATATTGTCAATATAGAAGGAAAAAAGTTACAAATTTTGAAAGAAAATAGGAAGTACACACATTTCTCAGTCAAAATATAGGGCTATAACAAACATAAATGCGCCATATATTTCAAAAATATAGGAAATACACAAATTTTGAAAGAAAAATTTAACTAAATTGTGATAAACGGGAAGGAAAAAAACCGCTTGCCCGTCCCAGTTGCATCCCCGTGGGAGCTGACGAGCTGTCATCTAGCTTGATTTCCATGTGACCGCGCTCGGCGGGGAGCGTTCCCAGCGGCCGGTCGCCATGATAGGGAAGTGCAGCGGGATCTCCCTAGCGATGTCATCAATGATGGCTGGCGCGGCATGGCCATGGAACGCAAGAGACATCCTCTCTAGCGACGGTGGCACGATGGTCGCAAGCAAGAGCTCGACGACGACGCTGTACTCTTCACGGTCGCCGCCGGTGAGCCCGTCCACGCTCACCTCTCGAAGGGAGTCGAGACGACGACCAAGCCTCGGCTTCCGGCTATCGTCCTCACCATCTGTCATCCACATGTGCCAGCTTCCTCGTGCCGCCACCGCCACCGCCTCAACCTCCTCTTGGCCCTCCTAAGATTAAAAAAAAAACACATTTAGAGTGCGTATGATTAATTAAGTATTACATTTCTAAAACTAGGAAATGGATTAATACAACTTTTTAAAACAATTTTTCTATAATTTTTTTTGAAAAAAGTTATATACTATAACGTTTAGCTGTTCGGGGAGTGTGAGCGTGGAAAATGAGGGCACACGTTTCAGGTCTGCAAGAAACAATGAGGGAGCATACAAAGACTGAGAAGCAGTAGGGGCTTGTTCGAATGTGAAGCCTTGTTAAGCTTGGTGTTTTGGAGAGTAGTGACGCCAAGCTCGCCGCAATGCCGCCGCCGCCGCCGCTGGCGAAGCTCCACCTGATGTTGAGCGAGAGTACAGTGACACGCGGCAGCTCCGGCAGATGGCGGATCAAGTCCTCGCACGCGCCGCCGCCGCCGCCTAGCCAGTTGGCGAGAGCCATGTCTTCCGGCATCACGAGCTCCATGTCGAGATGGCCGACGGCGAGGGAGCACGACCGCAGGAGCTGCGTGGTGTAAGGGGCGTCGAACAGGTCGCGCCGCCCGACCGCCGCGAGCTTGAGTGGCCCGGCGAGCCGGCGAACGCGCGCCAGGCCGGAGCGGAAGGCGAGATGCTCCGGGTAGCTCCGGTGCCAGACGACGGCCTCGATCCCCGGCGCCGTGACGGCGACGTCGCCGCCGCCGCCGCGGAAGCAGGAGCGCACGTTCAGGCACCGGAGGTTGGGCGCCGACACGTCGAGGGCTTCCAGGTCGTCGACGCCGTCGATGTCGAGGACCTCGAGATGGTCCAGCGTGTGGAGCGCCAGCCGGCGCACGGCGTGGCGCCCCCTCACGCCGCGCAGCCGCAGCCGCCTCAGCCGCGGGCAGCACGACGACAGGAACTCGTCCAGCGGCCGCTCGCCGCCGCCGCCGAGCCGCACCAGCGACAGGCTCAGCTCGGACAATCTGCCGAACACCTGCCGGTCGTCGACGCCGGGGAGTGTCAGCACGGTGCGCGGCGCGGCGACGGCCATGGCCGCCGCGCGGGCGCAGGGCGGGAGCGGCAGCCAGCCGACGAGCCCGCGCAGCGAAGTGACGCGCACGGAGCCGACGGCGCGCTCCATCGCCTGGCCGAACCATCCGTCGGCGGCGACGTTGATGTAGTGGTCGACCTCGACGGAGATGGAGGGGATGCCGGTGGTCGGGAACCGGAGGAGGGCCTCCCCGGCGAGAGCGGCGAACTCTCTCTGGATCATCCCCGGGCACCGGCGGCGCCGCCGCGGCAAGTCCAGGACGGACAGGTTGAGCGCGGCGACGTGCGCGGGCCACACTCGCCGCCACCGCCGCGACAGCTGCGTCGTGCGCGCGGCTTGCCGGGCGGGCAGGAAAGAGAGGATGCGGCCGATCACGTCGTCGGGGAGGCTGCTCAGACGATCATCGTCATCATCTCCGGCGACGGCGACCTCTAACTCCGATGATCTCTCCTTGCGTTTCATCATGCCTGATTGGATGAGTTGGAATATTGGAGATGATACTAAAAAAACCTTAATAATTTAACTTGGAAATTCACAACCGTATCCGTATACAACTACAATTGGCTTAAACTTTATTATAGATAAATATAATTAATTAGACGCGAATATTAGGAAATAAGCTAATATCAAATAATTAGAAAAGGTAAGGTTTCGAATCTAGATTGTCTAGCCTAACGCCTTATGAAGCTAGCCGGAAGACCAATAAAATTAGGTATTCGATCGCAACAATAATTAAGAAGAAGAAGATGACGACGACGGTGACGAGCAACAAAGAGATGGTGGTGGCGGCGGCGGCGAGCGGCGGCGGGAGGAGATGTGTGGAGGACGACGCGTGCAGGATCTGCGGATGGCGATCACACAACGAGAGCTTCTGCGTCTTCAACTACATGGACGGCTATTTCTCATCTCGTAGCTGCAGGGAGCAGTGCAAGCCGGGGTGGCACCGGCACGCCGCCGCCGCCGCCGACGACTTCGACGCCGACGAGTGGCGGCGTTGCTTCGTCCGCGTCACCAACGTGGCGGCGGGCGTCGAGGGGCATAGCCTCCGGTGGCTCTTCCAGCGGTTCGGGCCCGTACGCGCGTGCTCCCTGTCCAGGGAAGGCCAGCCCGCCGGCGACGGCGACGGCGGCGGGCTGGCGTTTGTGACGTTCTACAGCGGCGGCGACGCGGAGGCGGCGGTGGAAGGGCTGAATGGCCATCTCGCCGGCGACCGTAGGCTGCGAGTCGACTTGGCGTACCCTCGCGTCGTGGTGCTCAGTCATCATGCATGAAGTTCTTTTTTTTTTTTTGAAGCCATTTGGCTAGACTTTATTGATCTGAAAACATAGTTACATCTTTAACCAATTTGTTCGTAATAAAAGCGAGGAAGTTTATCGACCCAGATACATGAATTTTTAATAAAGCTATATTGGCCAATTCATAAGCTAGTACTTGGTTTTCTTCCCTATTACAATACTTTATAGAAATCTTATCAAGGGATATCCTCTTGAGGGATGATTTCACTTTCCCCATTATCAGAACAATTCAAAATTAATTGGCATTCTTGATATATTGGAGCTGACGCCCGTCGCCCAAAAACATCCATCCATCATGCATGAAGTTATCAGAACTTGTTCCATCTTCTTGCAACCATAATTATCTATAAAGCTAGCTATGATGTTCAAATAGAACAAGGCCCCTTTCTAGGAATTGATATATATCTATTGAGCGGGTGCGTGGCACTTGGCAGCGTGGGCGACGAACTGACGAAGTCGATGGCCTCGAGTGCCTGGTCAGGGCGGCCGCCGCTCCGCCCGACCCGCTTCGTTTGCTGCCCTCTCTCCGCGCCGCCGTTCCGCCCCGCTCGTCACCTCCTCAGCCTCGGAGCCCACGACGTGGTGCCACCGTATGTGGACGCCGAGTCAAACTCCACGCCGCACTCCGTGCACCCGTGCGCACGGGAGGCCTTCACGGGAGGCATCACCTCCGCGACCGAAAGCGAGACACCCCCTCCCCCGGCCGCCGCCCCACCGCTGCCTCTTCTCCCGTTGTTCCTGTCGTCGGTGCGCCGCACGGGAGCCTTGCGGTAGAACCACTTCCCCACCACCGACCTCGTCATGAACGACATCAGCATTGCCACCAACGTCTCATCCTGCGTCGCCGCCGCCGCCACTGGCTTCTTCACGTAGATCTCATCTCCCCTTCCCCCACCCGCCCCTTCCCTCCCTCCTGCAGAGAAAGAAGCCTCCACCAACATCCCCAGCAGCCACCATCTCCGCCTCCTTGAGCTCCTTCCCTGCATCTGCTTCGTCGCCGCCTATGCCTTCTTAAGCCCCATCACCGTGGACCTCCTCACCTCCCACCACCGTCGCCGCCTCCTGCGGATGCCATAGTGACCGCCGCCACCAACTACCTGGTCCAGACTGCGCGAGCGCCGTGGCCAAGGAGCTTCGGGCGGCTTACCGCCCGCTGGCGAGGGAGCTCGAGGAGGGAGGTATTGCCGGGAAGGATAGCCACCATCCGTAGAGATAAAGAGGATGCTCCCCCAACATTTTTTATGTTTTGTTTGACTGACACGTGGGCCTCACATTTAAAAATATACATTTTACTTCTAGTCCATGTTATTGCCACGTAGAACGAGGACCAATTTAAACCAGCCACGTAGGCGCCACGTCAACCAAAATTGTCATCCAAACCGCCTTGGGACCTTATGTGCACTGTTTTTGTAAGTTGAGAGATGCCTTGTATCCGGTTTTGCGGTTCAAGGATAAAAATCAGACTGGTCGACAAATTGAGAGACCTAAAGTAAAACTTATTACACAGGTTTATGAAGTGTTCCATCCGTACATGGGCCTTGGCCCAGCTCTTACATGGCCTAACGGCCAACTTAACCAACACATTGGTCATAACACGCCGCCGTCGTCTCCACCGTTGTTTAGCGTACGCACTCCTGAATTCGCCGCGCTGCCGGTAGCAAATTTTGCCTTTAGGAAAAGTATTTACGGACAGATGTTCAGTGCATTTAGCAAAAACATAAGCATTGTTCACTACGTACTTATTCTAAATGATGTATTTCAGAAAGATTGGAGCTATTTGTTATCTGTCATTTCCGCACAATATATTGGTTTCGATCTTTTTCTACCCTGTCAGAGGAATGCCTTAATTTGTTTCACTCATTTTGCTTCTGCATTTTCAGGGCTTTTGGTCATGCGTCCTATCCATGCTAATGATATCATCAGAAGAAGCCAATATATTTTCACTAATTTCATATGAGACGTCATTATATTTTTAAAATTCCGGATTACATGGCGATGCTACAGAGTGATTGATTTTGTATAATAACTTGTAAGTTCACAAACCGTTTTCCTCCCCTTCACCTTGCTCCTTGCCTAACCTTAGTATATATTCATCCAACAGAAATTACATTGTCAGGGCATCGGCGGACAGACCAGCTGATGATCCTGGGAGTGGGAGCAACAAGGAAGATGAAGGCGGTCATGCGGCAATCCTGGAGGCAACAAGGCTAAAGAGAAGCGTACAAAGAAAAGGAATAAGTTCACCGGAGATCCCTCAACTCAACAGCGATATTTTTTAATATCCCTTAACCACAAAACCAGACAGGTATACCTCTAAACTCGCACAAACCGTGCACTCAAGTTCCCAGGGCAGTATATATGGGTGGTTTCGTTGACATGGCATCATAGTCAGAAAAAAAAATTAAAAAAAGTATGTGGGACTCACATATCAGTTGCACATCTTTGTTTTTTTTCTTCTCTTTTCTTCCCCTTCTTTTCTCTTTTCTCTCCTATATCTTCTCTTCTTCAGTCAACTCAGGGTGACCGGCGGGCGGCGGGCGAAAGGTCCCAGGGCAGTATATATGGGTGGTTTTGACGACGAGGAAGGGGCCGCTACGGCGGCAGTCGAGGTGGTTACATCCGACGGCGGAGCAGAGCACCGCGGTGGCGTAGGACCTGAAGTAGGGGAGGTTCGGACGGGGGAGCCGGCGCCGTCGTCCCGTCCTGAGGTGCCACACGGTGAAGTCGGCGCTGAAGGGGAACTCGTCAAGGAGGGCGTGGCCTTGGCGGTAGTCGAGGGTGACCCAGCAAGGGCACTGTCACGCCCCGAGCTAGCCCTAAACGGAACTAGCCCGTGACGCTCCAAATTAACCTGTTAATCGATACCAGTCCCAGGAAGCAGTGCTGGTATCACAGGAAGACAGAATATCACAGCAACAGAGGTCTCTTTATTACAGAGTAGGGGTACAGTCATGTTGGGCTGCGAACAGATCCCGAGCTCACAACTGCATTACAAAAGGGAAAACGGAAGCCAAGACTTGGACCATTCATCACAGGCGCGACCCGGGAACTAGGCCGAAACCCTAAAACTCATCGTAGCCGACTTGCTCCTGGAAGAACTCCTCATCAGCAGGATCCACTTCGTCTTCTTCAGCAACTGGGGGGGGGGGGATTATTTATATAGAGCAAGGGTGAGTACGGGAGTACTCAGCAAGCCTTGGGAATTAAGTGTTTAATGCAGGCTTCAAAGGAAAGGCTGTTGTTTTTGCAATTGATTTTATTTAAACTCCTTTTTGAAACAACTAAGTGAGTGCTTCTCAAACGACACGGATGAGACAGTGCGTCTCGTCCGGTCGGAGTATGTGCAATGTATCAGTCTTTGAATTGATTCAGGGTTGGCACCCGGCCAACAGCTTTCAAACGGCCACCCGGGCCTAGCTGATCCCATCAGCCGCAGATTTTCCCAACATCGAATCCTTTCCACGACATCAGTTTCACAAAGCAGTAGTCAAACAAAACTACGCTAGGAATCACCTCACGTCCGCCCATGACCGTGGGCACGGCTGTTCAAACAGTTTAATAACCTCTGCAGAAGGGGTACACTTTACCCACACGACATTACTAACCCGGATCACCCAGCCCGTGTAGAACAGCCACGTCTGGAGACCTTGAGGCTTTCATGACAAGGCATTTCGGAAGCTGACATAGGTTCACCATATGCCAACGAGAGGGGTCCCAGACCGACAACAGGTTAGGTCCCAGACCATACTGTGCCAGGAAGCCCGGGGGTTCTCCCCGGCACCACCCCGTTGAATCCACATGTCTCTTGGCATCATGGCTCCCCCGATTAGCTAATTACTCAGGCAGGGGCATCCCATTCCACCCATGTGGTCACACTTGCCTTATGTTCGGATGAAATTCCAAGGAAACGGTCCTTAAGTGCAAGAGCGGGAAACCGTACTCCCGGTACGTCCCCCGGTCCGCGATTTTGGAAATTCATTTTAATTCGCAAGCACCGACCCAGGTGTCGGGTTTTTTTCCAAGTCTTTTGTAAAACCCCAAGTTTTACCCATCGTTGGATATTTTAAATATGAGGGGAGGTGTTCCGATGCGCGTGCCTAAGGGCCCATGCATCGAAGCACAACAGTTGACAAAGGAGGTTTAAGTGTTCAATAATTCAAGAAGGGTAATTGCAGCAATTAGGATTTGGGGGCCGGTAGGCTATCTCGCAAGCCGTGGCCGAATTACTCGTGTTAATCCTATTCATGCAATATTTGCGGAAAAGAAATACTTAGATTTAAATTATAGGTGCAAGATGATCAAAGGTGACTTGCCTTGCTCGAGATCTTGAGCTTGATCCTCGAAATCCTCGCACTGCGGGTCTTCGGGCTCCGAAACTACATGCGAAACGGGACAACTCAACAAACGGCGAAAATAAAGCCCTATTATTGACCTCTAAGCCTGCCATTAGATAGATCTCGAGATTTGGGGAATTTTGGAAGTTGAACGGAGTCAAACGGACACACGGTTGAGAAGATATTGAATTTCTAAGATTATTGGATTTTTGGTCTAAAGGAAAAAGGATTTGTTTAAACCCTTTTGGAAAAAGAAATGAAAGAGGGAGAGGGAATAGACTTCCCTCGGGCGGCTAGGGCGCGGCCCGAGAGAAAGGGGCGGCTCGGCCGAGCTTAATGGGCCGGCCGGCCCGAGAAGGCGGCCCAAGGCACGCGCGGGAGGGAAGGAGAGAGGGAGCCGGTGGGCCGGGTCCATCTCGCGTGGTCCTGAGTGGGACCCGCTTGACGGCGGCTCGGCTCACCGTGAGCGAGGAGCACGTGACGCGGCGCTAGGGTTTGGAGCGGGGCGCAGCGCACGCGCACGGCTCGTGGTGGGTGCGGATGCGGCGGGCCCACGCGCAGCCTCACGGCTCGCGGTGGACCGCGCGCGCGAGCAGGGCAGAGGGGAGCGGCAGGCCGATGTCGGCTTGACCCAGTCTCGGCCGAGCTGGCGCCTACGTGGCTGCCACGCGGGCCGGCGGGAGGTTGAAGAAGGCGCCGGCCGGAACGGACGGCGGACGGTGGCTGCGAACAGCGGGGCGAACCACGGCGATACAGGCGAAAGATAGCACACCGGGTGGTTGCACGAGACGAGGGGAGACGAACCAACGGCTCGGATTCGCCGGAAGGAGTTCGACGGCGGCGGATTGCGGCGGCGGCAACCGGCGGAGAGAAAAAAGGGAAACGGCGATGACGCGACTAGGGATCAATTCCTCCAGACTATAGCATCTACGCGGCCACCGGAGTCCGTTTCTAGCGTCGGATTAGATGGAGACACTACGAGAGAGGCCGGCGACGTGCGGGCGCTACCGAGCACGGGCGGCGACGGCGGCGAGCACACAGCGAGCGGCGGCAGCGGTCGGGGCGGCGCCAGCTAGCTACGGGGAGGCTATACAAGCCTCTACCGAAAGCTAAGGGGAAGAGGAGGAACGAGAGGGAGAATGGGGAGGATGCACTACCGTGCGGGGTGAAGGGGCGCAGTGACGATGGCCGACGGCGCGAGGCGTGATCGCTCCGGCCTCGGGCCGGGGAAGAGGAAGGAGAGGGTGCGCCCGGAGTCCACGTCACGCGTCCTCGCTCGTGCCGGCTCCTCCGACACGCGCGACGACGAACGGCGATGGCGAACAGGGCAGGGCGGCAATGGCGAGGGCGAAAACGGGGGAGATTGGTTTGGGGAGGGGCTCGGGTTTATAGGGCGGCAATGTCAGTTCGGAAACCAACCTTGGACGGCACTAGGGGCGAGGGAGCTTCGAGGGGAAGGGATAGGCTTCACGGGCGCGGTCAAACGGCGGAGGACAGGCTGGCGCGGCGCGGCTGTTCCTTTGCCCTGGCGCCAGCTCCGAGCGGAGGGAGAGCAGAGGCCGGGCCGAGAGAGGAAAGCGGGAAATGGAGAGGGAGAAAGAAGGCTCGCGCTATGCCGGTTTGGGGAGGAAGAGGGATGGGAGCGGGAGGCACGGCTCGGGCACGCGCGCGGGGCAGGGTGCGGGGCAGGCGGCGCAGCGCGGCAGGGCGCGGGGCCGGATGGCGCAGGCACGGGAAGCAGGCGGTTGATGATGGCAGCGACCGCGCGGGCGCGCGCGCGCGAGGCAACGGCGCGTGGGGAGCTTGCCGGGGATGGAGCGGGGAGAGAGAGCGGGAGAACGAGAGAGAGAGGGAGAGCTCGGCTCGGCGTCGGCTCACGCGCATGCGCACGCTCACACGGCGCACGGGCAGAGCTGAGGGAGAGAGAGAGAGATGGGCCGAGAGGAAATCGGCCCACCGAACCTGAGGGAGGCAAAATAGACTTTTGCGGAGGAATTTGATTTGGGAAGGATTTGGATTCGGGATTTGAATTTGACGATAGATTGGGGATTCGAGATCAGGGATTGGCACGGAGACTGACAACAAGCAAAGAAACAGATTTTGCAATTATTTTTTTTTAGAATTTAAATTTTCCCGCTAGGCGCGACGGAACGGGCGCTACAGGCACGCGATGTCCGGCGGGGACGTACCGATCTTCACTGCCGCCGGCAACATTTTGGAGGAACCCCAGCAGGGGAGGTAGTCGCGGAAGCGGCGGAGGAAGGCTGGGTCGGTGAGGAGATGGCCTGCTTGCAGACGGCCGAGGCGCAGACGAGGCACACCAGCTCGGACGGCCGGACGAGGAGGATAATCTCGACGAGCCGGAGCAGCAGAACTCGTGGCTCCCCTGCCTTCGCTCCGCCCGCAACCTGGGCGCCGCTTCGCCCGCTGCGCTCGCCCGTCTCCTCTCTGCTACCGTGCGGGCCCGCCACCGCGCTCGCCCACCACCCCTTCGCTGTCGCGCGGGCCCGCATCCGCTACGCCCGCCGCCTCCGCTGCTGCGCGGCCCGCCGCCGCGTTCGCCCGCCGCGCGCCAATCGCCGCTCCGCCGACCTCCGGCCTCCCTGAGTTGACTGAAGAAGAGAAGAGAGAGGAGAGAAAAGAGAAGAGAAGGAGAAGAAAAGGAAGAATAAAAAATATGCGCAGCTGACATGTGGGCCCCACATACTTTTTTTAATAGTTTTTGCTGACTAGGATGCCACATCAACGAAACCACCCATGTATACTGCCCTGGGACCTTGAGTGCATGGTTTGTATGAGTTTAGGGGTATACATTTATGGTTTTGTGGTTAAGGGATCTCAAAAAATCTCGCTATTAAAGTTGAGGAACCTTCGGTGAACTTATTCCCAAGGAAAAGCAACCTAAAGTATCGTGGGCCTGATTGGGCCGTGTAATGAGAACGGGCTTGGCCTATGCTTGTAATGAGAGCAAGCATCCATTCGTACTGGCGATCACAAACAAAAACTTCCATCGTAATCAAAATCATGTGCTCTTCTTCTTGTGTAAACTCTAGATTCCATTACCCTTACTTCTCAAAAATAAAAATCCATCATCCTTTTTGTCAGCGCAACGAGTTCCTCTGTTTTTTTTTTTTGGTTTGAAAATAACGGAGAATCGGCGAGAGGTCTTGGGCTTTTGGCGAGGCTGGCGTGGTGGCGTGCCGTGTACAGTGTGCTAGTATAGCAATTAGCACCGCCCAAATCTGACGCTGCCTCCCCCCAAAATCTGTCTCCCTCCCTCCCTCTCTCTCCGTCTCTCTCCCTCCCAAACCCTCGCGCGCGCTCTGCGGCTTCTCTCTCTCTCTCTCTCTCTCGCTCGCTCGCTCGCACGCAAACTCTCGGGCGAGATCAGCGCAGGCCGTAGAGAGGGGAGGGAAATGGCGAGCGCAGAGGCGAAGGACGGGGAGGAGGTCATGGGGGAGGGACGCGAGGGTGATCCAGTGGACAAGGTACGCGCGATTTCCTCGCCCTCCTCCTCCAGCCGCTGCTAGGGTTCGTCGCGAGCTTGCGGCTAGCCGCTTGCTAGGGTTCGTCGAGAGCTTGCGATTTGAGGCGTTTTGCTCTACTGGCTTCCCGCTCCCCACCAGTTGATTCCGCTTGGTTTTTGTTTGATCCGTTGTGAAATATGCATACCTCAGTGCAGTGCTGATTAGGTCACCCCGGGTACGTGTTTGCTCGCGAGCTGCGGATTGTTGTTTGATTTGGGACCCGGGATCGCGTGTAACGAGTTGATGCGTGATCTCCGTTTTGCGAATTTTGTCGGTGGGCTTTTACACATTTTTGCGTGGGGATTCAAGCCGATTTGGAGCGTGATCTGTGTGTGTGTTTGTTGGGTGGGTGGGTGGGTGGTGGTGGTGGTGTGTGGGTGGAAAAGGGAGGGGGGATGGATTAGTTGATTCCCAACTTTGATAGTTGTCAATTGTCTCAGAATTGTGTGGTATATGCATATAGTTCCGATCGGACGGATTTCCATACAAGCTCGTTGCTTCAATTATTTATTTTTTGAGGGGATGCAAACCATATACATATAGGAATCTCTAGAAAATGTTATCTAATTGAAGTCCCACTTCATTTCTGTTGATCAATTAGTGCGTCATCGTTCTTAATTTATTGTTTTACAAGC
This sequence comes from Oryza sativa Japonica Group, assembly GCF_034140825.1. Lineage (NCBI taxonomy): Eukaryota > Viridiplantae > Streptophyta > Magnoliopsida > Poales > Poaceae > Oryza > Oryza sativa. The sequence goes on from NC_089046.1 coordinate 26,339,192, forward strand.
AGGTTTGGTACTTACCTTTTATTAATCTCTTTAATGCTGCTTGCATGTGGAACTGAGAGTAAGAGACACATTGATGTATCATGTGTATTGTCTTTGTTATGTAGGAATTTGGTCTGAACAGCACAATGTTTATTTCAATTTAGCCAGACATTGATGCAATATAAGTTATTTACTGAATGGTTTATTTGTTACAGAAATTCCCTTGGAAATGGTGGGTGGGATTTTAATGTGTGATGCTATTCCTTGCAACTGCACAATGCTCTAGACCATTAGGATACCGTTTATATTACAAGAATCAGTGCATAAGCTCATCTTTATATGTTTTTAGAAATTATGTACGGTGTAACTTTCTGTTTGAACAAAAGAAACCCATAGTATGTTGCTTATTCTGTGTTTCAGTAGCGAATGGCACAACACATCTGATGTATTTCTTTATGACATTGACTCATTCTCAATATTTCTTTATGTCGGTAGCAATAATTTGTGACATGTTGACGTTTCAATTTCTTCAATCTGTGATAACAGTCATGTTACTTTTATAAAACAGATAAGGAGGTTACTCCGTATTGCTATCTACAACATTGGATATGTTGAAGGATTTTTTCCAGATGCCTACTTCAGTGACATTGTAGTTCGAGAAGATGGTAACAATTGGATATGACGTCAAATTAAGGCTTTGTATCCAAAATCTAGTATATATGATATCAAGTTATCATATCAAATGACCTTTTGTTGCTATAGACATGGTGATAAAGCAGCTTGTCCCAATCGTAGATTCTGAATCAAGAAGGCTGATGAATTTGATAGATGAAGCTGAAGCATGTACTGAACTCACTCAATGATTTTACTGTTCTTTTTTTTAATGTACTATCTATCTCTTGCCTTACAATAGACCTTTGTTGTTTCTGTGGTCCAACATGTCTTTCACCATTATGTTTCTAAATTTACACGAGCAAATCATAGTCAGAATGCAACGACACCAAAGTACTTTGATGAAAATTCTACTGCTATAAATTCTAGCACAGAGTGTGTGATGATAATTTTCTAATTTGTTATTTCAACAAACTTTTGAAATCAAAATTTTAGGTTTGTGTGATGCACTGAAGAAGAAGTATTTGAAAACACTGGTCTTTTCCATCTGTGAAAAATACGAAGGCCCGGTGCTTCAGGAATTCATTTGTAAGTTATGCCTTGTGGAATCTGAATAACCTGTAATATTTATAATTTGGATTGGGAATCATATGTCACACATTTGCCTTTTATGTGCCAATGTTTACCTGCAGTCTCGTTTAGCTACCCCAGCACAGGTCCTGATGAAGTTGTGATGATGATGACTCGCACAGGAAGCAAAGTGATTACAAAGTTCGAAGCAAGTGCTGTCAAAGTAACTCCTAATCAAATGAGGTGGTTTCATACCTTAAATGCAATTTTCTTACATGAAATTGCATTTTCCGTACAAAAGTAGTTGTCTTCACAAACATTATGATTGTAAGAACTAAGAAGTTGGCAGCACAAACTAGGAGTCTAAAGACTTAAAATGTCACATGTTTTTTTCTTTGTGCAAGAACTAAGGACATACTGAAAATTGCTAGGCACATAGCTTATGATGTGGAAGTCTTTAAAAAATGAATGGCATCATAAGAACTTATTCAGTTCCATTAGCGGACACTACGGCCACAAACTATTCTTGGTTTTCTTCATTTGGCTTACAAGCCTGTAGTATTGAAGGTTTTGAGGTAGTCATCTTTGTAGAATTGATGTTTTTCATGTCCTAAAGATTACTTCATCCTTTTCTGATATGTGCCTGTTAGGTGGGAAAGTAAAATTGTCACCTATGATGGTCATATATTGACATTGCCACGGTTTTGTTTCAGGAGCTCTGCTTGTAAGATGATTCGGTTGATAGTTCAGCAGACAAGGACATACCCGGTACAAGAGGAGGTACTTTTTTCACATTCTACTTTTGTTGCAAAGTCACAACTGATTGTGATGAGATGATATTGTGGTTTGTTATGTTCAGCATGCTATTGAAATGAAGCTATCGTTCTACGAGGATACAACTGTGAGTAAAACTTTTTTTGTTGTTTATTTATTTAACCTTATTGATTCCTGGGAACCTCCACTACATATAACCTTATTTTTTTATCTCAACAAATAAGGAGATAAATTCCATTGTTCTATTTAAATTTGTTGGTTTATTTTCTATGTTGGCAGCCTGAAGATTATGAGCCACCTTTTCCCAAGTATTGTGTTAACAGTGAGGATGTAGCCATATGGAACAACAACATCTTGAAGATGGAAGTAGGGAATATAAACAACAAGCACGTTGTGTTAACATTGAAGGTAAAATGGAGAATAAGGCGGAAGGGCTTTGCCATGTTTTTCCCCTTTTAATTAAAGATGATTCTTATCACAGTTTGTTCCTTTATGCAGGTTAAGAGTGCCCAGTCCTACTGCAAGAACAGTATAGTTGATGATTGTTCTGACTATGAGGTGAACATCAAACAAATCATACAATGAGAACAAATTTTAGTATCATTAATGTGCAATGCTGTGTGTTACTACCATTAAGATACAGTAAATCTATATTCCTGTTTTCTTTATTATTTGAAGTGTTCCTTGACATAATCTTTCATTGTACCACAGATGTGCGAATGCGAAACATATGGTTACACTTCAGCTCCCAATGGTAATTGTTTCCTCAATAATGTTTCTTTGTACTTGGTGTTTCTGTAACTAATGCAAAGGTCCAAGTACCGGTACTATTGCAGAAGGTATATTTGGTGTGTGTAGCTTAATGTTTGCCAATGCGTAGGTTTATTCATTCCTTACCACTTAGAGAGCCATATTTTGTTAATTGAGTGATGTATTTGTATTTCCAGCACTTCTGAATTCGATACATGTTACTGCTGTTATTCTACATGCATGTTTGCTCTTTTGACATGCTATGTTTGCAGATGATACTGAAGAAGACTATCACACGGGAATGCTAGCATCACCAATTAAAGCATGGTACCCACAAGACACTGGAACTCAAATGGTAATTTACTATTGTTCCTTATATTGCTATTTTTTGTGCAAAGTTTATAAGGTCACACAAAAGCATTTAAAACAAACCATGCCTTGATACTGAAATTTGTCTGTATTCTTCCTTGAAATGCTTTGTGGTGTATTTTCAGATATAATTGTTGTCTATCAGTTGCCTTCTCCAATACTTGTTTTGAGCTGAGCTAACATGTGTGAATTGTGGTGCAGACGCGTAAAAGGAAAACTGGATTTGTGCTGGTATCTTCTTCAAAAAAGATCAAGTTCCTTTTGGATTCAGGTGCCTCTCACCATATTTGTAATGATAAAGCCATCATGCGCAATTTGAAGGACGTGAAGAAGGAGTACCAAGTTTCACTTGCTTCATGTGGTGGGTTAGAGCTGAAAGCGGAAATGATGGGAACTGTGGTCACAAAAGATATGAAACTCAGCCAAGTGGGCTATATACCTGAAATGGAATTCAATGTCGTATCCATTGGACAATTGGCAGTCCAAGGTTTGATAACAACAGGCGGGGATGGTCGGTTCAGTGTCATTGATGCAAAGGAAGCGAGAGTGGTTGGTGAAGGGCATTTACAAAGAAAAACAGAGAAAGTTGATGGCAGAGTATACCATGAATATGTATTCAAATCATTGATCCGGGAGATTGAAGGTGATGATGAGAAGTTAATTGAACCCTTGCGGGCAGATGATGATGAAATCGATGAGGAAGAGGAGGTGAGTCACTCATAACTCTCTCTCTAAGTTCTCAATAACTTTGGTTTCATATATTATCTTATCCTTTATTTTGGTCAATATGCAGAAGAAATGCTGGGTAATTGACACAGGGTGCGGGAGACACATGATTCCAGATATTAGTATACTAACCCAAGTCAAGCGTGAGGAGGTCACATTCCAAGCAGCATGTGGAATCGTGTCATCAACCCATAAAGGATTGGTCAAGGAGGGAAATCTCATATTGAGGGATGTGTTGTGCTGCCCAAAAGTCACAAGAAAAATGATATCAGGCCCAATGTTGGATTTAAGCGGCCATAGGTTCACTTTTAACGATAAGAAATGCTGCATAGTGCACAAGGATGGGTTGGAGCTGAGAGGGGTTGGCAAACTGGATAGGGCGACTAGAACGTACTTGTTGAAACCCGGTGAAGACAGTAGAGCAGCAGCAGCAGCAAAAGAGGAGCCAAAGATGTTGGCAGCAGCAGCAGAAGGATATGGTGGACCAAAACAAGAAGCCGACACGAAGAATATGAGGGGCAAAGGCAAGAAGACTGCCCAAGCAACTAAGAGGCTGCGACTTAGTTAGACATGAAACCTGAGAGTCCACCCCACACACGGGAGAATCGGATACTTCACTAGAATTGGTGTTCATCTTGAATGTTCATTGTCAACCCAATCTTGATTGTCAACCGTTTTGGCATATTTTCAGTGCAACTGCTTACAGTACTTTGGTAGGGTTGTACTGTGTACCTGATGAGTGGACTACTTATCTGATTTCAGTCATTGATTGAGTACATTTAAGTGTACTGACTACTGACAAGCTTCATTTATCACACTGATTGTTCCAATTGTTTACTTCCATTGCGTCTCTGTTTGTGTGGTTCTCTCTGATGTATTGTGCCTGTTCTTTGTGGTGGTGTTGTTTGATGTATTCACTGTGTGTGTGTGTGTGTTTCGTCGTCTATCTTTGGCTTGCGTTGTTGTAATATGCGGCGTCGGTGCGATAGGGCGGGATGCTATTCTCTGATGGATAAAAATTGGATAAGATTGGCGTCAATAATGCTGTTCCAAGCTTTGATTTAATTGCTGATCGATGTTTGATGACTAATTATTGTCTGTGTGATCGCAGTATGAATGGATACTTGTATTCTTTCCTCTTGGCCAGCTCTCTGCAGGTACAAGCTGCGACCTGCGAGACACCCGTCCATGTATTTGAAGACGCTGAAGCACTCGCTGTGTGATCGCCATCCACAGATGCTGCATCTCCGCCCGCCGTCGCCTCCTCTTTGGTCGTCATCGTGGTGGCTGCCATGTCCCGTTCTGCTGATTCTTCGGGCCTGTTCACTTTGATGCCAAAAAAAACCTTACTAAATTTTGGCAATACCAAATTTTGACAACTATGCCAAAATTTTGGTAGGATTTTTTATATAGTTATTAAAATTTGGCAGCAAACTAAATGTAGCCACTTTTTTAGCAACTTTACCAAAATTTAGTAAGGTTTAAAATGGCATCAAAGTGAACAGACCCTTCTTCTCTTATTATTGTTCTTGTTGCGATCGAATACCTAATTATATTTATTTATCTCTATATTAATCGCTGTTGTATACGGATACGGTAATGAATTTCCAAGTTAAATTATAATGTTTTTTAAGTATGATCTCCAATATGGCAATATCCCAACACATCGATCCATCGATGCGAAGGCCGCAGGCATGATGAAACGCAAGGAGATATCATCAGATCAGTCAGACGTCGACCCAGATGAAGTCGTCGCCGTCGCCGGCGATGATCGTCTGAGCAGCCTCCCTGACGACTTGATCTGCCGCATCCTCTCTTTCCTGCCCACCCGGGAAGCCGCGCTCACGTCCCAGCTGTCGCGGCGGTGGCGGCGAGTGTGGCCCGCGGACGTCGCCGCGCTCAACCTGGACTGGACTTGCCGATGCGCCAGCTAGTTGTAGTTCGCCGCTCTCGCCAGCCGCCAGGGAGGCCCTCCTCCGGTTCCCGACCACCGGCATCCCCTCCTTCTCCCTCGAGATCGACCACTACATCAACGTCGCCGCCGACGGATGGTAGTTCAGCCAGGCGATGGAGCGTGCCATCGGCTCCGTGCGCGTCACCGTCCTGACACTTCCCCGACGACGATCATCAGGTGTTCGGCAGATTGGCCGAGCTGAGCCTGTCGTCGTGCTGCCCGCGGCTGAGGCTGCGCGCCGTGCGCCGGCTGGCCCTCCACACGCTGGACCATCTCGAGGTCCTCGACATCAACGGCGTCGACGACCTGGAAGCCCTCGACGTGTCGGCGCCCAAACCTCCGGTGCCTGAACCTGAACGTCCGCTCCTGCTTCCGCCGTCTCCGCGCCGAGTATCGAGGCCGCCGGCTGGCACTGCAGCTACCCGGAGCATCTCACCCTTCCGCTCCGGCCTGGCGCGTGTTCGCCGGCTCGACGGGCCACTCAAGCTCGCGGTGGTCCGGCGGCGCGACCAGTTCGATCGACGCCCCTTACACCATGCAGCTCCTGCAGGCCTGCTCTCTCGCCGTCGGCCATCTCGCCATGGAGCTCGTGATGCCCAACCAGCTGAGGCTGACAGCGGCGGCGACGCTGTCGCCGGCGAGTGCGAGGACTTGAGGGAAGTGCACCCTTTCCCTCTTCTCTCTCCTCAAGGCCAGCCCGTTTCCTTTCCCCCAGATAGGCCGGCCCATTCCGTCACCGTTCGCTCCACCCATCATCCCAGCCCAAGTGCCCAACCGCCGTGACGGCCCGTTTCCCCCACCACCCGCCAAGTGCTCGACGCAATGCTGCGCCGACGCACCGCACCATATGCCGCGTCCACTTTGGCATCTGTGTCCCTTCCGCGACGTCACGTCACCCGATGATCGAGCAGCCACATTATATGATCATATAACAATAATAAACTATAAAACAAATATAGTATCGATTATCGATCACACCAATTGCTGAAATTAAATTAATTTGTACTTCCTCCGTTTCACAATGTAAGTCAATTCTAGTATTTCCCACATTTATATTGATGTTAATGAATCTTTATATATATATATATATATATATATATATATATATATATATATATATATATATATATATATATATATATATATATATATATATATATATATATATGGAAAATGCTAAAATAACTTACATTGTGAAACGGAGGGAGTATATACGTGTTACATTAGTAGTAGCACTTAAAAATTAAGATAACTAATAGTTTATTAATATTTATTTTTTTTAATAAAAATTGTATGCTAGGCACTTGGGTAAGCCCAATCTACCCGCAAGCTACGGCCACCGAAGCTAAAGCAGTTGAGCCCCTCGATGGCCTCGTCGGCGTGCTCCCGCCGCTCGAACACGACGGCGGCGAACCCCTTGCACTCCCGGGGCCCGTCCATGGCGACGTGCCACATCCGCAGCGGCCCGAACCCGGTGAGGAGCCCGGCGAGGTCGGCCGGCCGGCAGCTCGCCGGCAGGTTGCTCACGCGCACGAAGCGGCGGAGGAAGCGGCGGCGCTCCGACGCCCCCGCCGCGTCCCCCCTCCAGGCGGCGCGCCTCGCCCGGCACGGCACGTAGCAGCGCGCGGCCGCCGGGGCGAGGTAGTTGTAGGGGCACGTGAGCTCCGTGTGCTCCTCCTCCTCCGCCTCCGCCACCGTCGTCGCCGCCGCCGCCTCGCCGCCGCAGATGCAGCACGACTCGGCGTTTGGGTCCTTCCAGAAGTTGATCGTCGCCGCCGTCGACGACGCCGCCGCCGCGGCGTTCACGTCCATCTCCTCCTACCTGAAGCTTGTTCCTCAAAGCTATCTAATCTAGCTATGATCGTTAGTTTATCGGCATGCATGGAGGGACTTTTAATTTATGAACAATTCCTTTGTTTGCCGTGGACGACGGACCGTACGCGGAAACAATTTCTACTTGAGCATACGGTCCGTCGTCGATCTATACCGCAAGCCACCTGATCCAACGGTAGTTATCCATCGGGTAATTTGGAATATGCCATTATAATTTTTCAAAGTTTAAGATATACCATCGGTATCTCAATGATATGTAGGACCCACATAGGACTCAATGATATGTGGGTCAAAATGTCATATCTCAAATTTTACAAAATTATAATGGCATGATTACAATTTTCCCTTATCAATTTCCGTTTCCGAACCACACCGGGTTGTGTTAGTTGCTGGGAGTTTCCATCTCTCCACCCTCGTTTTTCGCACTCACGCTTTTCAAACCGTTAAACGGTGAATTTTTTACAAAAAATTTCTATACGAAAGTTGCTTAAAAAAATTAAATTAATCTATTTTTTTAAATAAATTAAAAAATACTTAATTAATCACGTGCCGATGCATGGCTCCATTTTACGTGCGCAATGTGCACACGTTTCCTATCCGGCTGACCCCTAGGGACTACGCAAGGCAATTCATGTTGGCTGGGCCTAGATGATGATATCGGCTGGGCCGGATCGGGAACGTGATGGGCCCAGCTAGAATACACGGCCATGTAAATACTGGGCGGTCCGTACACTGTACGTGCTACTCCGAGCAAACAAATGATTTTTACATCGGTATTTAAAGAGAAGTATAAAAATTACACCACTCCTACCATATTATCTAATCTAATTAAGAGAGTATAAAAATTACAATTTACATCGGTAAAAGCGTATCTCTCGTTTCACTTTGTAATAATAGGTTTAGGTTAAAACTTATGGAAATTCCATGAAATTTCATAAAATCTGATTGGAGCTTTCGTGAAATTAAACCTCATTCAAAAGTAGCAGTAAATTCGTATTTGAAAGTAGTATAAATCCAAGTATTTCAAACCAAATATTGCAGGGTTTAGGCTAAAACTTATGAAAATTTCATGAAATTTCATAAATTCTGATTGGAACTTTCGTGAAACCTCATTCAAAAGTAGCAGTAAATTCGTATATTTGAAAGTAGCATTAATTAAATCCAAATATTTCAAACCAAAATCTTGATGTGTAAAGCTGCTCCTGGTGATTGATTAGGCGGGCGGCAACGCAACCTCCCCCTCCCAACCCAAAATTTTTCCCCTTCCCTTTTCTTCTCCCATCCCTTCGGTTCCCCCCCCCCCCCCCGCGCCAAAACCCCAATCTCCTCGCCCTCCGCCGCCGATCGCGGCGGCGCGGCGGCGATGCCGATCGAGATCGACTGGGAGGAGGTGATGCCGACCACCACCACCGCCTCCTCCTCCCACGGCGACGATGTCGAGGTCCGCTTCGTCTCGACCTCCACGCGGTCGTCGGTGGCGCAGCGGCTGCGGCCGCGGGGGGCGAGGACGGAGGAGGAGGCGGAGATCGTGAGGATGAGGGACGACGAGCTGCGGAGGGAGATGGCGTTCGCGGGCCGCCTCCGGCCCCGGTTCGAGGGGATCCTCTGCGACGGCGGGGAGGGGAACCGCCGCCGCCGCGCGCTGCTCGAGGCCGAGGCGCGCCGCCGGGGGATCGGCCCTGCCGCCGCGAAGGTATTCTGCTCGTGTGTGATCGGATTGGACTGGGTTGTAGCTGCAGCTTCGTTCCCCCATGAGATTGGAGTGTTTGATCATCCATTTGTGGAGCAATTAGTGTGCATTTCTGGCTTATGTTTGTTGGTTAGTCCACTAACCAGTGTCCTTATTATTATTTCAGGATGGAGATGACCGTCACTCTACCTCACGCGATGTATTCAGTTTCGGTATGATCTTCGCATTCAGTGTCGGTGCTGTTTTTTCTAGGCTTATACCACAACGCCAACAGAATGATTAGGAGTTTTTTTTTTTGTTCATCTGCTGTATTAGTGAATTCCTGTGGAAAACACATTCGGTTAGTCTGACGAGTAGGGGGGTGGGGTGGGGGAGCCTTTACTATTAAACTATATACATTGTCAAGGAATATAGATTATAGTATTTGGGAAAACTTATCACCATATGGTAAAAGATACCTTGGTTGGCTTTTTAGGGATAATAGACATGGCAATGGGAGATCATTTGCTGTTGCCTTTTTATATTCTGTTTCATCAAGACAAAAGGTACATCCTGATGATCTACCATTGACACAATATTTATATGCCTCGGTGTGTTTGCAGATATTGAAGATCAGCTTGGGGAAGATGCATCTCGCAGGTTCTGTGGTAAACCATGGCCCGTTTCTTCTACAAAGGAGAACTATGGTCAGGTATACAGTAATGTGATGACGTCATTTGGCTTTCTTCTTTCTCTTTTTTTCTTCTTTTTTTTGGGGGGTGTGGGGGGGGGGGGTGCGTGCGCGGGTAGGTGAGGGGTTTCTTTTGATATTCCATAGTAACCAGGATGAGATATGTTTTCTTTCAATGCAGCTAGGTATTGAAACACGGAGAAGTTCAAGGCAAATTGAACAGCGGAAACCCATTTCAGTGGATAAGATGTACTCGAGCAAACCATGTTCTTCAACTTTATCTGGGCACAAACTGAGAGTTCATGCCATTGATCCTGATGAGAAAGCTGATGATGAAAAATCTGAACCAAGTACAAGATACTCTTTCAGAAATTATATTAAGAAGTATGTATCAATAACTGTTAAGCTGTTTAGAACGCTTGTTCTATGTATTCCTTGTTCAACCTGAGCTGTTACTGAATTTCAATAATTTTGCCTTAACATTATGTGTAAGTAACTAACTTTTTTAAGCATGCTTGATGTTCCATGATGACACCGTGCTATTATTAGAGAAATTCCTAGTTACTTCTGTAGTTCTGTTGAATCGCAGATATATAAGTGATGTTTACTACTGCATCTTTTTTTGAAATTCCTATTAGTAAGGAAATATTTTTGTAACATTGTGAATTTTCTATGATGGGTTCATTCTGTTCTGTAGTATTGCAATACTTGTTATTGTTCATGAAATTTCGAAGATAGAGATATCAAGAACCTTTAATCCTTCCAACGAGAAATGTAACGAAACCTTTGTATCTTTGATTGATCTAGAGTTCATACATGCACAGTTATGTGTCCAGCAAGGTCATGCTTCTGGAGCACTCTCATTATTAACAATTCCATCTCTTATGCTTCTTTAGTCCAGTATAGGCGTATTTTACTTTTTTGGTCTTACATTATGGGTAGGAGTATTTTTGGAATCACTACTCACTACTTTGTTACTCTGATTCGGGCATCGCTTAATGGAAACATACCATTGAGTCGATAGGTAGGAATCTAATTTCTGGTGGGACTCTAGTGTGAGAAGTATCACCTAGTACCTCACATCTCTTTTCATGTATCAGTTTGATGCATTGATATGTTAATTGTGTATTATTTTGTTCAATCAACGAAAAATTCCTCTTCAATTCTTCTTTGCAGGAGGAAGGAAAAACATCAGTCGTGTCTCTCTGATTTTCAAAAGGTGGGTACGCTGATAAGTGATAAAGCATCTATCCCAAGATGAACCTATTCTTTTCTGTAGTATCTTCTTCCATACAAACTATCATATTTCCCTACTGATCTATTGAATGCTCAAAGCACTGTCTATTTCATTTTGGATCAATAGCTAAAAGTGAGAATTAAACAAGCTGCATGTATATGCATTTCTTTTCCATGCTGTACATAACTGAGGATATTATGTTTGCCAGACTTCACGAACTCTATGATGACTGAGTGGGTGGTGATGTCTTTGGTTTGTTGTTGCGATATGCTTTCATTTAATAGTTTGCCCATTCCAGTAAATTCTTTGCTTAGAAATTTGGCCATCATACATTGTATGAGTGAAAATCATTATATTCCCTCAGTATTATTATGTATGGCACATTAGTGGTGATCCTAATACCACATGCAAGTTTCACTATTCAAATTAAAATGTTTGACCTATCAGGTTCAAGACGTAGTTCTCTTGGATGATGAAGATGTTCAGCCTGAGGGTCAAGTAGACTGTAGGATGCATGACAGAAGGTAAGCTTCTCGAGAAAATTGTGTTGTTGTGTACTTCAAGCCACAATATTGATTTATGTAACATAACAAATGTGTTTTCAGGAACGAGACCATGATTTACTACCCATCAAGGTGAACATTTTCCATTCTTTCTGAAAGTTTTGATTTCATGGAAGTGTTTTTTTTCCTTATGTTGTTAATGTTATTTATATGAACAGAGATGATCCAGAAGCTGTAGAGCTTAGCAGCTCAGATATTAAATGTCTTGATCCTGGGGTATATTTATCATCACCAGTGATAAACTTCTACATTCAGTAAGAATGCACCTTGTTATCTTTTAAGTTTGAGCTTTTAACCATTCTAATATCTAAAATATTCTTTGGAGACTACTTGAGTGTAATCTTTTTCTTCCTTTAAAAAGAAATAATTGGTGCAGGATTTGTTTTGATGCTAGTTTTTCTGCCATTTGACATTTAAATATATAAAACAAAGTCAAGATATTTAAAATGATATGCATTCCTGATCAATCTAGTTGCACAAAAAATATGAATACCTCATAAAGTTAGGACTCCTGAATTTGGATTATATCTCATTTTATAAATATTGTTAGTTTACTCTTTCTACATAATGTTATGGCAGGTACATGAAGAGGACCAAACTGCATGATGATGATTGCAGAGAAAAATTCTACATATTTAACACATATTTCTATAGCAAGCTTGAAGAGGCTTTATTGGGGAAGGTACTATTGTGTGCAATGAACACTATGTTTTCTGCCGACTGTGTTTCTTTTCTTGACGCAAAAAGAGAAGGTTAACTCTATTGTCGTGGTTGCCATGAGTGTGGAGTACAAACCTTAATCACTCTCTCCATAAAAAGCAGTATGAAGAATACCACTTCTGTTTTGTAGTAGTGCTAACATTGCTAGTACCCTGATTCTATTGCTGTTTGTTGATCTCTTCTGTTATATCTGCTGTTATATACCTTTTATGATGCTTTATCTCATTTTGCTTCTCAGTGTTGTATTATCTTCACATGATAATGTTGGACTGAAATATTGTATATAGCTCATCTCACATAGAGACGTTTTAATTGGTTGCTTGTTCTAGGGTGAGTTTCTGAAATTGAGAAGATGGTGGAAAGGTGTCAATATATATCACACATCATACATCATCTTGCCAATCCATGGAACGTAAGTTGCTATTCATACGGATAATAATTCAAACATTTTCTTGAAATATTCACACCAACATTGTATGTTACTGCTAGTGTGCCTTTAATGCCATACCTTGTGTAATTGTTTACAGTAGGTTTCAATTTATGATGAGTTTGCCTATCTGCATTCCTAAATCAGGGCACACTGGAGCTTGATTATCATCTGCTTTCCTTCCAAAGAAAGTAATTCAGGGCCGATCATACTTCATCTGGACTCCCTTGAGCTGCATTCGAGTGCTAAGATTTTTGACACCGTTAGGAGGTGAGTGGCTGATCTCCTATTCATAATTGATCATGTTAAAAGTTGTTTTCTGCCACTATTTTGTGGATAACTTAACCTTATACTGAGTTCTAGCGCAAGTGACCTCTTTTCTGATGTTGGCAACTATACATGTTATAGATACCTTGAAGCAGAATGGTGCCATTTACGGAAGAATCCCCCTCCCGATATTTCAATTTCAGAGACAATATGGGATGATCTTCCAAGCAATATACAGAAAGAAAAAGTTCAGGTAAACCTTTGTTAGACATGTGATGTACATATCAATAGTATTAATCAATTAACATTCTATTAGAAGGTTATGGTACAATTTTGTTGTGCTTGTTTGACTGCATGCATATTGAATATTTGTGTTGAATAATTGTTCAGATTACAGTAATGCTGCAATAAACACTTAGATGTTTTTGCGCTTAATTCAATTTGTACACAATTTTCACACCTGCCAGGTTCCACAGCAGAAGAATGAGTATGACTGTGGTATCTTCATGCTTTATTATATTGAACGGTTTATAAGGCTAGCACCAGAAAGATTCACTCGAGATAATCTTAGCATGGTTAGTGGCCCTGTCATTTTTCTGTACTTGTTTCTTGTAGAACTTCATCTGTTTAGATCTCAGTGTGTTTTCGAAATTTTAACACTGCGGTTGTAATTGTTATACAGTTTAGTCGTAGTTGGTTCCAGCCTGAAGATGCTTCTGATCTAAGACAGAGAATACGAGAACTGCTGTTGGAAGAATTTGAAAGTGCCAGGCTGGATGAAGCTTTGTCGGAGGCTGACACATCTGACCGATCCGATAATGAAGAAGATGCCACAAAGAGCGCAGAATCAGAACAAGCAGCAGCAGCAGCAGCCCCTGGCAATGGTAGTTCAGAAATGATCGTAGAGGGTGGAGACACTGGCATAAGTAATGAAGACATCAAGGGGGTCGCGGCATCAAAAGAAGCAAGCTCTAGCATCTGCAGAAGCGCTGACAATCTCGCGGGCTGTGTTCTTTTGGAAGAAGCTACATTGTCGGATAGCGTGATGAAGGATGAAGAAGACACTACAAAAGCAGATCCTGTTAGCTCACAAGATGAACAAGAAGTTGCAGTTTTATCCCCTGGTGCATGGAAAAACAGTGAAGAGAACACACATAAACAGCCACAGCCAGATATATGTTGCGACAGCTCCGACAGTGAGATGGACGATGTGAAGATCATTGAAGATCCATATCAAAGAACTAACAAGCAAAATTGTCGCATCTTTTGACATGAAGGGCTCATGCGTCACACCATCTGTTCCATTTCCAGGATGATAAACAAAATTTGGCAGATGCTTGTGCATGCAAAAATTTTGGAGATGCCTGTTGCCACATGCCAAATGGATGATGTGACTACCTGATACAACATCTCAACTGCATGATGGTTGTTGAATTGAAGAAGTAAATGAGTGAAGGTGGGTTACACATAATCTGCCTCCCTCTCCCTTCTCTTGTTCTTTGCCCATGGTGGTAGTTTTTTTTTTTTTTTTTTCCTTTCATTTTTGGCAGGAAGACCATGGTGTAGTCACGGGAAGTGTACAGTGTACAGGCCAAGCATATACGGAGTAGGTCAGAATGCTAGTTATGTATGGACACATTGTTTATATTCCTAATATGAGATATTAAGCTATTGAAATACTTCCAACATGTTTTTGGAGTCAACGTGATGTGTATATATCATATTCTCTGAATCTGCTGATGAATTTACTAGTGTCTACGAATTTATTCAGCCAAATCACGTGTAGTTCGATTGTTGTAAAATAATGTTGTTATTGGTTAAGATAGGACAACTCAAAGTTAAAATCGACAGTTATTTGTGAATGAAGGCACAAGGGCGGATTTTAAGTTAATAAAAACTTTGATAATAATTGGCTATGGTGGTATAAAGAAAAAACAAGTATAATTTGGTAGCGGACAACTTTGGACACAAGTGGCCGTGCATGTATTATTATTCCTTTCTTGATCTATGAGATAAGCTATTGAAATACTTCCAACATGTTTAAAATTGAGGCAATATGATATATATTGCATATTCTTTCCTTTGATATGAGACCATATTATTCCTTGTCCAAAAATACTTCAAAAAAGTATTCCTCTCCAAAAATGCTGGCGAATTTATTCCCCTCTTGTTTTGCACGTTGATTAACGATACTTAATTTGGTCAATCTTGGGATGGATTCTTCCAGCTATTCTGAACCTTTTTCTTAATTAAACACTGATGCATGTGCATGGCATCAAGATTAGATCACCGCGGCAGCTGCTAGTGGATGACCATGCGACGATCATCTGGGAAAAAAAAATGCTGCAGATAAGAACAATCTATCAGAGATCGTTTATATTATTAATTAATATATGATGCTGAAGATATGGTAATTTTAGACCGGGGAAACGAATTATTGGAGCATTTATTACTTTGTGCTAAAGCTACCAAAGCTGGCTTAGATATTACAAAGACTTCTCTAATCTTCTCAATTTAATAACAAATCATGCATGGTTATTCTAATCACCAGAGAAATACCTACTCAGGTCACCCATGCTTTCCGGAAGGCAGGAGCATTTTGCTGCTCATCGACGTTTTAAATGCCATGCAGATGCAATCACAGACCAGCTCTGTTATTTTGGCTGCTTTCTCGTCATGCACGTCTTAAACATCGGACCTGATATACTCGTATATCGACATGAATCGATTGGTACATTGGATCAATTCTATCAATCATCTATCGTTGATCTTTGTTAGTTGCAGAATCAAACTAACTGCTATGTCCTAAACACTATTATTTAGGATCAACGTTAAAATTAAGCAGATCTTTTATGTGTCACGACGTATTTTGCGTCTACAAATATACACTAGTATAAGATAATATTGCTTGATCAGAATAGGACCTATCCTGATGCTGAATTGCTGACCAAGCTGGGCAGCAGTTTCCTAATCATCCACCGCTACCGCTCTCGTTAATTGCACATCGCGTGCATGATTACATATCTAAATCGTACCAAATCAAGCAGCTGATTTCCCGTGGCAAACACCTCAACCAATTCCGTGGAGTACCAATTTGCAACTCCCTCTTAAATAAGCACTAGCCATGAACTACTGTACTTTGCCAAAATCCAGCAACTTTTTCAGAAAGAAGTGTACTGAAGCAAAGCCTCACAAAACACTCTGCTGATTTGTTTGATCGATGTTAATTAATTAGTTAGAAGCAAGTTAACACGACACGCCCTAGCTGATTGGTGATACTAATTAAAATGCTTTGAGCAGCTGATTACTTCAACGTGCCCATCATTTTCGTTGCTTTCACCTCCAAGCTTCCAGCTTTAATTCCTGGTATCATCACACCGGCAGCTTGACAGCTTCTGAAACTGTTCTCAGGCTGAAAGAAAAAAGAAAATGTCCAGGTGCGATGAACCTGTCATGCTGTCACTTTATATGGAGAAAATTGGTTATAAGCTCCCCATTTTCTTGCTCTGTCCCATCCCATGTGTTCTTCATCAAGGACGCATGAATTGCATATAAAACAATTTGATCCCCTTTCTTTTGTAAAATTAGGAAACCATCCTTTAAATAAGGCTTTACTGCTCTTGTCGTTGTCAAAAGATATCAATTTATTTGTTGGTTGGGGGAAGAAAGCGAATTATAGTACAGTGACATAGATATGAATGATGACTACAGTGACAAAATGAACAATTGTGTGTAAGCTAACAATATCAGTAAGACAGTAAAGCACATTGAAAATCTTTACATTGTTACATATGCCAGTGAATATTTACGTATACCGAAAAAAATCTGTTTTTTTTTTTAGAAAAATGACAAGAACATGAGTGTAGGATGATAAACCTGCCTACATCATCACCTATATGCAAATGACAAATGCAGGTTGGAAAAGCTCCAAAAGTGTGATAGTTGGCAGCCACAAACAACCCATCCATACCTAGTATCATGATAAGCTGCTTTCAGTGCCACACGTGGATTGCTCTAGTTCAATTCTCGCAATTTGTAACTCCAGAATTTTCGTCACAGGATGCCAGCCCATGTTGCGTAATACGGTAACCAAGATCACATCGAACATAATCTATCTTGGAGAAGCTCAAAGTCACAAGTTATCGACCTAATTAACGGGCAAAACGAATGAGGTCTCATGAATTTCATATGTCGAGATTATCAAATGCATGACTCAACCTATCATGTATAGGTGTTCCTTATTGTTTGTTACCGTGGAAACAATATTACCGTCGGGTACACTAACAATAAGGATCTGATGACCTCTTCAAGTTTTAGAAAAATAAAATAAATTTTAGTAAATTTCATTAGGTTTTTCCAACGTTCACCACAATAATAATCATATAGTTATCGGATTTATCATTGGAGTGTATACTAACCCCTCCTTCATCGGTAAGGTAAGGTAAACCCTAATGTTTGGAATTTCTTAAGTGCTGAGTAAATGGTCAACATTTATTGACAATCATTCTACCATAAATTAGTATATTATTGAGAATTATTATTTCGATGAAGAATAATTAATTAGAGATGATTTTGTACCTTTTTATCACCTTTAGATGGAAGGGCCTATTCACTTTGATGCCATTTTCAACCTTACCAAATTTTGGTAAAGTTGCCAAAAAATTGGCTACATTTAGTTTGCTGCCAAATTTTGACAACTATATAAGAAATCCTGCCAAAATTTTTGCAAGTTGCCAAAATTTTGGTAACTATGTCAAAATTTTGGCATTGCCAAAATTTAGTAAGGATTTTTTTGCAACAAAGTGAACATGCCCGAAATTCTCAGATAGGATTCAATAATAAGGGTTCTTTTACCTTATGACGGTGTCTTTTAGTTTGTATTTATATCATGTGATGTGTTTATTTATGTGTGGACTTTGTAATAATTGATGGTAGCTTGTTGAGCAAAACCGGAACGCTATTTTATTATTAAAAAAACTTAATTAGAGATGCCTATGTGATTATCCAAAAAAAAAAAGTATTGACAGCAAAGACGAAGGGGATAGGCATAAACCCTTTCTCTGTGGTGTCAGCAGCCGAACCCAACTGCAAAAGGCGCCATTTTTTTCCCCTCTTTCCCTCGTCTTCTTCCTCCAAATCCTTCGCCCCCTCCTATAAATCCACCTCGCGCAAATCCAAATCCAAATCCAAGCTCGGAGAAGAGACCTACCTACCTACCTACCTACTCTAGGCGGGAGAGATGGTGGGGAAGAGCGGGGTGGCGGAGGAGGGCGGAGCGGCGGCGGCGGCGGCGGTGAGGAGGTGGGTGGAGGCCGGCGGCGGGAGGCTGGTGATGGACGGCGGGCTGGCGACGGAGCTGGAGGCCAACGGCGCCGACCTGAACGACCCGCTCTGGAGCGCCAAGTGCCTCCTCTCCTCCCCGCACCTCGTCCGCAAGGTCAGCCCGCAATCTGGCGATCATCTCGCCTGTGTTCTTCCTGCTCGTTACGATTCCTCCTCTAGTCTAGCATTCGGTCCTTTTTGTTTTGTCTCGTGCTATCTGACGAATCTGTGGAACTGGAGTAGAACAGCAGCGATGCGTTCGCCTTGATTCTTGATGCGAGCGAGCATTGTTAACCAAAAAAAAAAAAGAAGAGAAGTTATTTAAGATTTGGAAATAAACGACTAGATCAATTGAAGCAGTAAGGGTTATGAAATTGATAGGTCACTAGTTTACTGGAGTAGGGAAAAGTTTTTTTCTGCTTGCCCCTAGAGTGTTGGAACTGGGAAATATCTTGTTCTAAAAAGAATATTAAAAAGAGCATTGGAAATGTCCCCACGGTTCCATTATAATAAGCTAATTGCTATACCATGGACAGGACAGTATCAAACAAGTGTTTCTTTTTACCAACTCTTTTTTTAAAACTAAAACTTTTTTTTTACTGAGTGGAGTACTCCATTCGTCTAAAAAAACCAACCTAAATTGGAGGTGATATTTCCTAGTATAACGAACATTGGTTTTTTTTGGGACGGGTGGAGTAGTAAAGAAGGGGAAAAAACCCAGCAATTTTCTGTGCTTCTACTTCTGTGGACTGTCTGATTTTGGGAGTTCAATGATGTTTTGAAGGATTGACTTGATACGCGAGTCAAGCATGCCGGCTAGGTGCTTTTGTGCTGTCTTTCTCCGAAGGTAGTCTTGTAGGATAAAGTGCAGACCAGCTGCTGAATCTGCCCACAGCATTTGCCAACTGGAGTATATGCCAGTTGCCAAACTTATTCTGGCATTTTGGGATAGAATTGAATTCTTATTCCAAAGCATAATTGAAGTCTTAACTGTTTTCCATGACCTGAGCTGAGATCTGGGGGGATTGGCCTTGCTGGTCCAAGTTTCATGGGCCATGTATCCTGGTCCTAGTCTGTCTGTTTTCTGTCCTTTCAGATGATAATTGTGGATTGGCATGTCACAATTACCTGGTACTGTTATGTGAAATAATATGAGAACTATTACTTAAAATGCACAGATTTTTATATTTTTGCAGTGCTAAGGAGTTGCTAACTTTCCTTTTTTTTTTTCCTCTGCTGTATGTACCTAATAAATGTAGTGTACTATTTTCGATCTGACCAATTATTTTGCATGCAAAGAGCTGTTTACAGATTATGACATCATACATTCTCCTTATGTGATGGAACAGGTCCATTTAGACTACCTAGAAGCAGGTGCAAATATCATAATCACAGCGTCATACCAGGTCAATTATATATTTCCACGCATTTTTCCAGTATATATGATATTCTTGTATGAACAGTTCTAATATATTTGATGTTGCAGGCTACAATTCAAGGCTTTGAATCCAAGGGATTTTCAAAAGAACAAAGTGAAGACTTGCTCGCAAAGAGTGTTGAGATTGCACGTGAAGCGCGTGACATGTTTCTGAAGGAACATTCAGATCGTCCCATACAACATCCTATCCTGGTTGCAGCTTCCATTGGAAGTTATGGGGCCTATCTTGCTGACGGCTCTGAGTACAGGTACTTAACTACTTAATAGAGCAGAGCACTCATTTTCATGTATTGCTTCTGGGTAATCACTGTTTCTCTGGTGTTGTTAGTGGGGATTATGGCGAAGCTGGCACGTTAGAATTCCTGAAAGATTTTCATAAGCGAAGGCTGGAGGTTCTTGCGGAAGCAGGTCCTGATTTGATCGCCTTTGAAACAATTCCCAACAAATTGGAAGCTCAGGTATGTTATTCATTACTACTTACACCAGGGATCTTTTGCCTCTCATTTAACAATGTGTTCTTACAAAATAATCTCTATTGTTTCGCTTGCTGGTCTTTAGGCTTACGTTGAACTTCTTGACGAATGTAACATCAGTATCCCTGCATGGTTCTCATTTAATTCAAAAGATGGAGTTCACATTGTGAGTGGAGACTCGTTAATTGAATGTGCTACTATTGCTAATGGGTGTTCGAAGGTTGGTGCAGTTGGAATAAATTGCACACCTCCAAGATTTATCCATGGCCTGATACTCTCCATTCGAAAGGTATGTAGTTGTACATGCTTTTCAGGTTCTGAAACATGTTTGAGCTCAGTGTCCTATGTCCTGGTGAAAGAATCATGTTTCCTGCTTGTTTGTGCTTGTACAAATTATATAAAACATGCTGATTGAGCAAGCCGTATATCTCTTCACTTGACTACTTGCGCATTATCACAGGTCACAGATAAGCCAATTCTGATATATCCCAACAGCGGAGAAAGATATGATGCTGAGAAAAAGGAGTGGGTGGTAAGTTCATCTCAAGGAATATACATGGATTTGAGTAGAAACATTCTTCTGATCATGAAAATTCCAGCAATCAAATACTTTGGTGCTTTCTGAATAAACGCATTCTGAAGTGCCAGAAAAACTATACCATCACCTCTGCCAGTCTACTACTGTAATTTTGTTTGAAAACATAGGAAAATCAAAGGCCTGCTTTCTGTTAAACATAAAAGTGATTCTCTAGTATTTCCCAACTAATATAATCTTTGAGGTTAGTCTTAAATACTAAACATCTGCTGCATTTTGGTGTGCAGGAATCAACTGGCGTGTCAGACGGTGATTTTGTTTCCTACGTAAACGAATGGTGCAAAGATGGGGCTGTCCTCATTGGCGGCTGCTGCAGGACAACTCCAAACACCATCAAGGCCATAAGTAGATCACTTAACCAACGCCACTCTTCGCTGCATTTACCTGTGGCATAGAGTTGCACGCTCCTTCAGGTGTGCTACTCATGCTGGTACCTGAACCTGATGAACATATCCTGGAGGTCCTTACTAGCAGCATGATGTTCTCTGCTGCAAATGAGATGGCTCTGCACTTACACTTGCGAATAACTGTGCGTTTCGTCTGAGTTCTTAAAGTTGCCCAATCTGGAGGTACAACCTACCAAGAAGGATTAGCAAGCAGAAAACAGTGATAGTGAACTGTTCTACTAAGTAAGTAACAAGTGAGTGAAAACAATCTGCGGCAAAGTTGATGAAGCTTGTAAGCTATCAAGAGTTGTTGTGCAGACCTGAGCCTGTTATAAGAGCCTATGTTGTGTACTACTACTACTGCTGTACTACTACTACCCTGTGAACTCTTGTTTTGCTATACAAGTCTATAACAATAAGTTTTGTTTGTTAATGGAGAACTTGATGCTCTTGCATTCTGTGGAATTTTCTGATGGTACTAGCCCTACCATTAAGGATTGAGATCCTCTGCAGTCGACATCAGGCCCACGTGTAATTGACAAAGGTACGGTACAGTGACTGCAGAGGATCGTGATCCACCATTAAAGGGCACGCCATTAGTGATGGACAATCCTAACAGGGGAACAGAACACAGGACACATAACAGGGGAGGAAGAAACAATTTTGTTGTGAAATACTAGTAGTATTCAGCTCTATTTAGTTGTATAAAGTTTGTGTTGATCGAAGAATTGCATGCTCTTGCACTATGTGGAAGTCTCTCTTATGGTACATTGGTACTAGGGTATTAGCCCTGCCATTTTGAAATAGTTTTTTCAATGAAAAATAACAGGAACGGCTCCTATTGCTTTCAAGATATGTTAACTTGTGGCCTTGAATTGTTGTATGTAAATCGGCAAGATGCACATTGCAATGGAAGGGCACGCCCTTACTGACGGACACATAAGACCATGTTCGGTTAATCTGTATGAGGAAGAAGTTAAAGATGAAATTTATTCTATATCAATTGTGGTGTATTATTATTCCCTTTTAATTCTTTTTAATCCCTTTCAATACCTTTCAAATTGAAGAAGTCCTAAGAGAGAAAAATAACACATGACAGAGGTACAGGGTAGGAATAAACAATCCATTAGGCAGGCTGTCAATGTTCTTCGGTTTGACACGCCGGAGGAGATGTCGGTGCCATCGACGTTTGATTCTTCCATTTCTGCTTCCCAACTGTCAGGAGGCAGATGACAGAGTGAAAAAGGAATGGTTTTGCTATGTCTATATATGGTGCTGTTTTTTAATTTATATTTTGGTATACTTTTAGTCCATAGGATTAGCACTGATGTGCGATTGATATCAATGGTATTGAATGTTAACGAAGTTATATTGTGTACAAAATATTGAAAAATATTTACTCTCCTCTCGCTTTGAAAGTGTAGTTATTTCTAACTACGAATCTATACAAGCAAAGTGATTAGTTAAAAAATAAGAGATATAAAGTCCAAGTTAATACTCGACCCAACGTTAATGTCCTAACATTTGCTCCTTCACAAAATTTGCCCAGGATATTGTAGTTTTGTGGCATTAACCGCAAGGTGCCATATAATATATGTCCTTGCTATAAGGACATTATGGCCATTATTTAGCATTCACATCTCAATTGGAGATAAAATTTTTAGAAGTAACAGTTTTACCCTTATGACAAGTTGCATGCTCGACCGGACTAAATTTTTTGTCTCACATTTTTAAAATCACAAATATTAAATTTGGGTGACAGATTAAATGAAAATTTATTAAATTTCTAAAGAATTTAATGGAAATTGTGAGTTTGGAAGAAATTTTGTTTAAATTTAAACAAACCTGCAAATTTTAAACTGCTCGTCCCAAATAGTGAAAATAAAAACATTTCCGGAGACCGACAGAACAAAAAATTTCAAATGAAAAATCTAAAAAAGTAAATTTTAAACACATTGAATGAACTTAAAATTTTTAAGATTCTAAATAAGTTCCTTTGTTTGGGTGGGGAAATATATCACACCAGAGACCCAAAAGATCTGAAATTTGGAAAGTTTTAGTCAAATTACTTAACGGTGCCTTGCAATTTGGTATAGGGGGCACTGGGCAGTACTGTCATTTCCAAATTGGTGTCTCATTAAACGAAAAATGTTAAAGTAATGGGCGTACCATGTTTTCGTAAATATTCATAAAATCAAATCAGAATATCCTATGACAAATACACTTTTAAATTTAAAGTGTTGTACGGTTGATGCCACAAAACTACTGTGTCTTATTGGAAAATTTTGCCACTCTCGTAATCTTACATAGTCATCATTATTCACACGATTAATCACATCATCAATTTCCAAACTCATTCTGTCCGTTGGATGGAGATCCAGCGATCCAAAATCGTCCTCACCCTTCCACCTATATAAAGCAAACCCTAACCCCATCACCCAATCTCACCTCCCCCCACAACCCGCCGCCGCCTTCGTCTTCTCCGTCGCCGACTTCTCCTCCTCTCCGATCCACCGCCACCGCCGCCGCCGCCGCCGCCTCGCCCCTCCGATCCGTCGCCGCCTTCATCCCCTCCCACACCTCGATCCGCCCCCGCCTCCCCGAGCCGGAGCCGCCGCTGCCACCTCCTCCTCCTCGATCCGCCGCTGCCTCCCCGAGTTCGTCGTCCACCGCTGATCGGCCAACCCGAGGAACCTTCGACGGTGAGCCTCGTGTACTCTCGTATTACTCACTCTTCCTGTTTTCCATGGCAAATTTTTGTTGCTTTTATTTGGATGCACGCGTGTTACTGAATGATGATGATGAATGCGAGGTTGGTTGTTCAGAAATTAAGCTGCAGTAGCTGTAGTCATCATTAGTTCATTAGACCATTACCCCCCGCATAATTGACTATTTGAATAGAAATCGCCCTGTAAACCTCTGAAAAATGTTGATGGAAAGTTGTTTTTTGCACTTGAAGTTGTACACTTACTGTGTTCGCTGGAGCGTGTTCCCAACCAGAGCAGTTGCGCACGGAAAACGGAACAGTCCATTAGCGCATGATTAATTAAGTATTAGCTTTTTTTTTTCAAAAATAGATCAATATGATTTTTTTAAGCAACTTTCGTATAGAAACTTTTTTTTTTTTTCAAAAAGCGCACTGTTTAGCAGTTTGAAAAGCGTGCGCGTGGAAAACGAGGGAGATGAGTTGGGAAACCTGGGGTAAAAACACAGCCAAAGTTGTTTGTGGAAATCCTGATAAAAAATGTAAAATTAGCATGTCTAACTTATAGGTATCCTGATAATGACACAAACAGCACGGGAGATATCATAAGCTTATCAGGCTCAATTGTCCTACTTCTTTGTTCCTGTTTATTACTACTCCCTGCCAGCTTCCATGATCAAAATATCCTGGCTTAAAACAAACTAGGCTGTATAGCCTCTACACAGGAGTACATTGCTTAATAGTAATGATTGCATGTGCTGCCAAAAGTAATTCAAATTTGGTGTATAGTTTCATGGGTGGAGATAGCATGTTTTCTGTTTACCTGCATTTGGTATTTACACAGTGAACAAGACAGTTGGTGACCTTGCTGTTTAACATTTTTGCAGTTTCAAACATGTCTCGCCGAGGATTGATGGAGCAGGACTTAAGCAAGCTTGACGTGACAAAGCTCCACCCGTTATCGCCTGAAGTTATCTCACGCCAGGCGACGATCAATATAGGTATTGATGCAATCCTTTTAGCGATGTTTTACTGTTCTACGAGTATTGCATAGCTTGTCACTGCAGTTTTTTTTCTGTGTTTCCTGTCTACAAAGTGAATATCATAGTTCTGTAAGATGTTTAGGTTTCCTTCATTAGCATTTAGCTGTGTTATAGTTTGCTCCTTTAGATGCTGGAAACTTGGGAACTATTTCCTTTCTAGGGATGTGCCTGTTTATGACCACTATAATAATACTGAAGTCTGAAGTCTCTCACTTAAGACATGGGTACACTGTTGCTGTTTGTACTTGTTGACTAGTTTGTTATGATTCATTTTTGTCCAGATATTGTGCATGGCAGGAAGTACTCTGTTTTTTTAATTTTTTTTATGACTATGCAATTTATATCTAATGGAGATGCATGTCTCTGGTTTTGTGTTGACTAGGGACATTGCAATGTTATGTTATTTGTCTTCTGATTTTGTGAGCCTCCTGCATGGGCATGATATTCTTTGTTGTTTTGTAACATCAGGTACCATTGGGCATGTGGCCCATGGAAAGTCCACCGTTGTGAAAGCTATATCTGGAGTTCAGGTATAATTCATATATTTCATTATTGCACTTCTTTCCAAGTGATGAATCTAGACTCTGTGTATACCTGAGAATTATATCTCACGTTTATCAGTAACTTTTCCTTATCTTTCTGCCACTTGATTCTTGATGTGCACTATTCTACATTCTTGAGTAAATTACAGTGAACTTTAAAATGTGTGCTGAAAATCACTATAGAGTTTAGATTTCAGAAGAGTTGTATCTGGGAATTCATATAATATAATAGCGCGTAGAAGGATATGTGTTGGCACTCCTTATAAAGGCGGTACAGTTGTAGTTCAAGCTAGACTGGATTTAAATGATGGTTGTTGAACTGCTCAATCGTTTTTAGTATGTATGTACTTCATATGCAATCTGTTTATTTGTTTTATATAGTTCTGATTTCTTCCTTGTGATTTGTACAGACTGTTCGCTTCAAGAATGAGCTGGAGCGTAACATCACTATAAAGCTTGGTTATGCTAATGCGAAAATCTACAAATGTGAAGACGAGAAATGCCCACGACCAATGTGCTACAAGTATGCAATAAACCACTAAATGGCATGATTTGTTCTATGCAATGAACTTCCATTTGTATTACCATGTTAAAAACACTTATCTATATAAAATTAGTTTTCCAGTTAATATCTGGTAGAAGTTATGATTAAAATCTCATGATTGATTCTCCAGAAAAGTAACTTATAATTATCTGCCATTCACCTACTTAGGACTGCTGCTTTGATGTCAAGCTAATGCATGTGAGCTCTGCACTATATGTTGACTTTTTTTCCTGTTATATAAAGGGCTTATGGAAGTGGAAAAGAAGATAGCCCTCACTGTGATGTGCCTGGGTTTGAAAACACTAGGATGAAGCTACTGAGACATGTTTCTTTTGTTGATTGTCCGGTATGATATAAACCTCTTACCCTTTGTTGCATATATGAATGTTCTTTTTCTCAAGACATTTCTCTGAGCATTTATTGTCTTCCTGAATGTTTCATGATATTACTTTATGTGGCTTTTCACTAGCCTGTATATTTGTTTTAAAACATTTTGTTCCGTCAATTATGATCATGGGGTTTCACTTGCATTGGTTTTTATATGCAAATATTTTTTCCACTAGAAGGCACATGGCCATACAGGAGTGAAGGATGTAGATAAGAAGTATAAACTGATGTCATCTCAAATATTTTTATGGGTCACTGCATATTGTTTTTTATTTTTTGATCTCTCGAAGTCAATAATGAGAAAATATTACATATGTAATACATACCTATTTCTTCTTAACAGGGGCATGACATTCTCATGGCTACAATGCTTAATGGAGCTGCTATCATGGATGGAGCATTGCTTTTGATAGCAGCCAATGAAAGCTGCCCACAACCCCAAACATCTGAGCATCTTGCTGCGGTTGAAATCATGCGTCTCCAACATATCATTATTCTTCAGAACAAGATTGATCTTATCCAGGAAAGTGCAGCAATGAATCAACATGAAGCGATCCAGAAATTCATCCAGGTTGCTACTGTCCATTATTATCTTGTAGATGGGTACATCTGTCTGTCTATTTGTTTATGGGTTATTTTATTTCTCTATAGGGTACCATAGCTGAAGGTGCTCCGGTGGTGCCAATATCTGCTCAGCTTAAGTATAACATTGATGTGATATGTGAATACATTGTGAAGAAAATCCCCATTCCTGAAAGGAACTTCACTTCCCCTCCAAACATGATTGTCATTCGCTCCTTTGATGTCAACAAGCCTGGTTCAGAGGTTGATGAAATTAGGGGTGGTGTAGCTGGTGGCAGCATCCTCAGAGTATGTATTCCCTCGTGTGTCATGTAATTAGATTTTTTATCACTACTTTTGGGTTATTAGGTATGACTTAAATTGTGATGCTTCTTTTATAGGGAGTTTTGAGGGTGAACCAGAACATTGAAGTCCGCCCTGGCATTGTAATGAAGGATGAAAGCGGCAACATCAAATGCACCCCAATCTATTCAAGGATTGTTTCGCTCTATGCTGAGCAGAATGAGCTCCAATTTGCTGTGCCTGGAGGTCTTATTGGTGTGGGAACAACCATGGATCCAACCTTGACACG
This sequence comes from Oryza sativa Japonica Group, assembly GCF_034140825.1. Classification (NCBI taxonomy): domain Eukaryota; kingdom Viridiplantae; phylum Streptophyta; class Magnoliopsida; order Poales; family Poaceae; genus Oryza; species Oryza sativa. The sequence continues at coordinate 26,366,920 of NC_089046.1, forward strand.
TGCTGATAGACTGGTTGGTCAGGTTCTAGGTGAAGTTGGATCACTTCCTGATGTCTATGTGGAGCTTGAGGTTTGTCAACTCTTCGTTGCATCAAGATTTAGTGAGAATAAAACATTCATTGCTTAAATCTGGACTTTCATGCATGCAGATCAACTTCTTCCTTCTTCGGAGGCTGTTGGGTGTGAGGACAAAAGGTACTGAGAAGGCTGGGAAGGTCTCCAAGCTCACCAAGGGTGAAATCCTCATGCTTAACATCGGATCCATGTCGACTGGTGCTCGTGTGGTTGCTGTCAAGAACGATCTTGCCAAACTTCAGCTCACTGCCCCTGTCTGCACAAGCAAAGGTGAGAAGGTTGCCCTTAGCCGTCGTGTTGAGAAGCATTGGCGACTCATCGGATGGGGCCAGATCCAGGCTGGCACGACGCTCGAAGTTCCACCGTGTCCGCTCTGAAGTGCAGTTGTTTAGGCAGAAGTCTACCAACAGTTTGAGGTAAGAGAGAAGGAAATGTGGAAGGGCAGAGAGCTCCTAGGCACTATTTTCGTGAGATGGAGGAGAAAACAAATGAGTTTGGAAGAGATGTCATTGCGTGAATTCACCTACGGTCGATACTGAAGTTTGCCTACATTACTAAGTTTGTTTACATTCTGAATGCTGGGAAAATCGTTTTCCTTGCCATGTTGAAGTAGGCGAGAAACCTACTACCCTTTGGATCAGGATCATCTTTACACATCTCAGCGAGAATCAGTTATGCATGGCTGAGAATCAGTTGTGCATGGCATTCACGTGTTGCAACCGAAAGTAACAAACATGACCAACACACTTAGTAATAATATGGATATCTTGAAAATATTGCAATACAGATATTTGCTAAAGGCAGAGTATACCTCATTTCTTCATAACTTGAGCTTCAATCCACGTCTCATCCCAGTAATACTAGTCCATGTTGTTAAGGGCATGTTTTGTGGACGGCCTGAGCAGTGCCTGAGACCTCCCTGAGGTTTTGATGGAATAGGAATGCCTGGTCAGGCAAGCCTTTGGTTGGTGTTGTGCCTGAGAACAGATGAAAAAAAAAGGTTATGACTTATACCAGGGGCAAAAAAAAAAAAAGATGAGAAGCCAGGGGCAAAAATAGTTTAATCATCTAGTCATATCATCAGTATCACAACCACTCAACCAGCACCTGCTGACCTGCATGGCTGCATGCTGCACTAATCAATCCACTTGATTATGCGGTGGCGCTTGGGCTAATGATGCACGGAAGTAACTCAGGCCAGGCGTCACTGGAAATATTCAGGGCACCAACCAAACACCACTCAGCCCATCATCAGGGAGGGCCTCCGGTCAGGCACGTTCTCTCAAGTATTGTTTAAACTTGTAAATATTTTTATTCATTGTACTAAATTTTATGGAATACGTTGTAACATTAATTAGACATTTATACATGTATTTATGCTAGTAATGTTATACATGTCAAACGTAATGGACATTGTTTAGGCCGTGTTCTTCTCCCAATTTTCCCAACCTCTCCTCTCTTGCTTTCCACGCGCACGTTTTCCAAACTATTAAACGGTGCGTTTTTTTCAAAAATTTTCTATAGAGAAGTTACTTTTAAAAAATATATATCAATTCATTTTGAAAGGTTTTTTAGCTAATACTCCTACATAATTAATTATGTGTTAATCCGTTACTTGGCTTTCCGTGTTCGGAGACAAGGTTGGGAACTCGGCCTTAGTACATATAAAACATTTTTTTATATATAAAATGTGCTAATCATGTGTGGTGATATTTGTTTCTATTAAAATTTGGGCAATTGTTGAGTTTTGACAAATATTTATTTTCATATTCGTGTCAATAGTATTCGAGGCAATTCATATTTGATTTTGTATTTGATTTATTCACATCCGTTTTCATATCTAGATAAAAATGAAAACAAATATGATAAGAGCATATTTGTTTGTATCCACTCCGTTTTCATTCCTATAACAGATATAACCACTTGATTTATTCATGATGAGCCTCACTTCTATATGCCGGAAATATATAGTGGAAACCACATCTTAGGTGAAAACTTGGAAACTTTTTTTATAGAAGTTCTAAAAAAGTCTTAAAAAATTACATATGTAGAATTGTAGATATTTTATAAATAAACAACCGTACCAAGTTACATGAACAAACTCAACTTCGTTAATAAGAAATAAAATTAACAAATAACACTATTCTTGTTTTTGTATTTTTCTTCTATATTTCTTAATTTTATATCTCATAAGATTATCCTTGAACTATGCATAGATGTCTGATATTACCTTATCTATTTGTGAGTTTCCTTTTCAAATTATTTGAAAACTTTTATATTGTTGTTTCTTCTATGTTTCTCAATTTTATATCTCAAACAACGGTGTAAAAGTTTTGAAGCATGTTGTACTGCAACTGAGATTAATTTTATATATCTTGCGACATATTTTCAACTTGAAAGCATTCAGATTTCTCTAACTATAACATTTAGCAATAATACACCTCAAACTAGCGATATTTCTTTAGAAACTTTATGGGACTTCATATGAACATGTTTTAAATAAGTTTCGAATATTTCTAGTCATCATTTATAAAAATTACACCATCGAAGTTACGGAGAAAAAATAGCCGACACTAATAAAATAAAAAAGGGCGCGGAAGGACAAAAAAATGGCGCGGGCAGAGAAAATGTTGCACGATTAGTGGGATTGGGAGCGCGTCCACGCTCCCAAGTCTTGGCTCAGATTGGCCATGATTTTGGTCGGAGGTAAATTTTGGGACCATGGTTGGGAATCTGTTGGAGGCCTGTTTTTCATCAAAATTGTAAAATTTATCTTTTAGGAACCTGTTTAGCCCTCTCTTGGAGATGCCCTTTTACATGTTAAGTTTTAGGTGTTAGTGGACATTAGCTTTATAGAAAGAAGAGATTTGTCTGCTTATCCTTTAAGGCAAAAAATGATTTTCTTATTCGTGCTGTACTAATGGAGTCATTAATTCTTAATACGAGTCAATTCCCTAAAGTATCTGTCATTTTACAAAAAATATTTACCAAATATTTTGGTTGACTGAAAACGCGTGTATTTCCTCTTAATTAATTGTATCATGGACTTCGAACGGTAGATTTTTATTACTCGATAGGAACATTCCAATAGGTACTTCAATAATAAACAATTGACTGTGTCCAAACTGCATCAATCTGCACAAAGTATACAAAATCTAAGTAGAAAATAAATAAAAATATAACCTAAGCATTAAACAAATACCCTGTCTAGTTCACAAAATAAAATCTTTTCACCCATCACATCGAATGTTTAGACATGTGTATGAACTATCAAGGCTGTGTTTAGATCCAAAATTTGGATCCAAACTTCAGTCCTTTTCCATCACATCAACCTGTCATACACACACAACTTTTCAGTCACATCATCTTCAATTTCAACCAAAATCCAAACTTTTCCCTCAACTAAACACAACCTAAATGTGGATAAAAAATAAAACAAATTACACAGTTTGCGTGTAAATTACGAGACAAATCTTTTAAGGCTAATTGCGTCATGATTTGATAATGTGGTGCTACATTAAATATTTGCTAATGACAGATTAATTAGGTTTAATAAATTTGTCTCGTAGTTTTCTGGCGAAATCTATAATTTGTTTTGTTATTAGACTATGTTTAATAGTTCAAATATGTGTCCATATATCTGATGTGTCAACCTATAAAAAAATTTGGGAACTAAACCGGGCCAAAGATGACGTTGTTCTCTATCCAGAATGCTGACTTTTGACGCCAACATAGAGAGGACCCGTGTTCCGTCCTTATCACACACCTCAGCGAAAGCCAAAACGTGGAAAAAAAAGACCCTCTGACACAATAATTCTCACACAAATTGCAGTATGCTGACTCTAGTTTCTGAATTGTACATATGGTAGTGAGAATTATGTGAATTTTCATCTCTTAAGGAGACATCCCCTCGTTGTTTGTATGTTATCTAAATAGTTATCAAATTTTTTTAAAAAAATAACAACATAGATTAATATGAAATATATTATTCCACAAACATGCAAAATTAAATTTAACTTCTATAAGTTGCAACAAAAATAATAAATTAAACTAAAAATAGTTATCGTGCATTCACAACTATATTTGTTATTTTTGTTACAACTTATAGAAGTTAAATTTAAACTTGCATGTTTGTGGAGTGATATACTCCCTCCGTTTCACAATGTAAGTCATTCTAGCATTTCTCACATACATGTTGACGTTAATGAATCTAGATAGATATATATGTCTAGATTCATTAACATCAATATTAATGTGGAAAATGCTAGAATGACTTACATTGTGAAACAGAAAAAGTATTTCATATTAATTTATCTTGCCAATTTTTTTTCATATTTTTTTATGACTATTTATGTGATATGCATGAAACGAGGGAGGAATTCACTTTCCCTCCATATTTTAAATAGAGAGAATCCACTCAGTACCACTGAGTTTATCGCACTAGCTTCTACAATCTACCACTCACTTTATCAAGTTCAATAATATACTATCGTGTTTTCTTTAACCTCTACTAGAATATATATTCTAGTGCTAAAATATTTATCAGCAAGTACTAGTAGCAAGGAACCGTAGCAACTTGGTAGCAACGGGAGAACCGAGCGTGCTCGGTTGGCTAGCATCGCTGGTGAGCGAGCAGCCCGCGCGGGTTCGATCCCTGGGATCGTCACCCGCGCGTCTCACCGGGATTTATTCCCAAATAAATTTCCAGCTCTCCCGTGCCAGCGCCACAATAGTAGAGTGACGTCCTCGTCACGCACAAGGTCCTTAGGTGGCTTTGTGTATCTCATTAGCACGTGTGTGTATAGTTGATAGGTGGAGTGTGTGTGCGTGGTGGAGTGCGTTTGCACGTATGTTCAGATACTACAGCTTGTACTCAAAGTGGAGAGCTCTCAAAAAAAAAAAAACTTGGTAGCAACGGGTGTCGCCGGCTGGCCAGACTCTCTTGCCATGGCTTCCCAACATCTCATCCTCCTCCTCGCGATCTTCGTCTCGCTCTGCGTAGCGGCGATCGGTCAGGGCAACAAAATCGTTCCGTTTAACCCATCCTGCTCAACCACCGGAAACTACTCCGGCGACAGCCAGTACAAGAAGAACCTCGACCAGCTCCTCTCCACACTTGCCACGGCCGCCACCGACGATGGCTGGTTCAACACCAGCTCGGTCGGAACGGGTGGCGACGACCAGGTGTTCGGCCTCATCATGTGCTACGCCGACCGCAATCCGACGCAATGCAAGGAATGCCTCGCCGGCGCACCCGCGGGGATCACGCAGGTGTGCCCGGGAAGTCGGACGGTGAACGCCAACTACGACGCCTGCCTCCTCCGCTACTCCGACGTCTCCTTCTTCTCCGTCGCCGACAAGACCGTTGCCTTCAACGTGTACGCCAAATCCTACGTCGAGAACATGGCCGCCATGAACGAGACGCGGTGGCAGCTGATGAGCCAGCTCGCGGAGACGGCCGGCCAAACCAAGCTCAGGCTGGACACCGGAAGTACGCGGCTCGGATCAACATCGATGATGTACGGTCTGGCTCAGTGCACGAGGGACCTGGCGGTGAGCGAGTGCAGCACCTGTCTGTCTGACTACATTGTGCAACTCAGCAAAATCTTCCCCAACAACAGCTGGGCCGCCATTAAGGGGTACAGCTGCTACCTCAGGTACGACCTCTCGCCGTTTGGCATCACTCTTCCGCCATCGTCTCCGGTGCCTCCTCCGTCGTCCACAAGGTCAACAGGATTCGTCGCCGGCCTGTCTGTCGCCGGCGCCGTCTCTTTCATGGTCATTCTTGGCGTCTCGATCTGGCTCCTCTTGCGCCGCCGCCGGAAGCACGCCCGGCTGATGAGGGAGCATCAGGAGATGGAAGATGACTTCGAAAAGGGGACCAGACCAAAGCGATTCCGCTACGACGAGCTCTCCGTCGCCACAGACTTCTTCTCCGACGACTGCAAGCTCGGGGAAGGCGGGTTCGGGTCAGTGTACAAAGGATTCTTGAAGGATCTGAATCTTGAAGTAGCCATTAAAAAAGTGTCCTAGAGCTCGAAGCAGGGGAGGAAGGAGTACGAGTCAGAGGTGCGTATCATTAGTCGCCTCCGCCACCGCAATCTGGTGCAGCTCATCGGCTGGTGCCACGACGGAAGCGAGCTCCTCCTCGTCTACGAGCTCATGCCCAACGCCAGCCTCGACACCCACCTCTACAACGCCAACGCCAACGTGCTCCCGTGGCCACTCAGGTACAACCATCTCCAAAAGATTCTAATTTTGTCCGTGGCATGTGACGGCAATATTAGTTAGTCAGGCACATTTAAGTGAGCTCCTACATTAACCAAAAATATCTAGTTATTGATTAGATAGTTTGTATTGTCGTGTAACAGCAAATATCTATCTATCTATCTATCTATCTATCTATCTTCTATCTATCTATCTATTATTATATACTAAAAGTCCATTAAACTTCCTATAAACGCTCTCAAGCCGCCACGTAGCGCTCTACAAACGCTCCTAAGTCGCCACGTGGCGCTCTAATAAATTAGAAAAAAATCCTAGAAAAAAGAAAAACATCTCACCATTGATTTTCACTTAAATCAGTGGACCCATTATTTTTAACCATTAGACCGATTTAAAGGAATAGATACTCAAACCAACCTATGGGCCTATTAGATCCCTCTAGATCTATCTCGCAGAATTTGTAACCTTCCCTTCCCCTGCAGTACTTGCCACCGTACGTAAGTACGTACATATGTGCAACGTATTCCACATGCCCTCCCCTTTTCTCCTATTTTCTAAAAACTCATTATAAAATAGTTTTAATTTTAAATAGCTAAATAATCATGATTCTCAATTTATATAAAGCATTAAATTCATTTGTGCTATTTTTATTTGTAATTAAATAAATACATCAAGATCGGTATTGCATATATTTTGCCAGGTGAAGAAAAAACTGAAATACCTATAAACGCTCCCGTATCGCCACGTGGCATTCCTACAAATACTCATAAATTGATACATGACATTTCAATAAATTAGTAAAAATAAAAAACATGCTCCCTTGATTTTAAGTAAATTAGTGGGTCTAATATCCTGAACCATCAGATCTATCTGTAAATTAAAAACGAATCCCAATTTCCAATCGTTTGTTCTGCGTGTACGTGTACGGATCTACACCCAACCTCCCTTTCCTTTTCTCTCTCTCTCTCTCTCTCTGTGTGTTTTTTTTTCATTTCTAACGAACTCTCACTTTTTATGTATGGTAATTAAAATGATATATAATCCCAACTTATTTTCAACTCGGTTAGACTAAGCTCAGCTCATTGTGCACTTCAAGGGCTGCATGACCTTTATGGGTTTTACAAAAAAAATAGACAATCTTTCAACAATTGTAGCTTTTAAATTATAAATTCAATTCATATGTATGTTAGAACCATAGTTTCAATATACTTATCTATAATATACTTAAAAATTCACTAAAATTCCTAGAAACGCTATTAAACCGTCATGTGAGATTTCTAAAAATGCTCCTATACCGCTATATGGAGGCAAAATTTAGCCGTCGATTTTTAATTAAATAGGTGGTTCCATTATTTTAGACCATTAGTTAGAATAAAAAAGAAGCTATTCCTCCCTCTCATCTCACCCGCGTGTACGTACGCCTCCCTCATCCCATTCGTACGCATGTAACGTATATGTGCCCCACTTTTTTTTACTCTCCATTTAACCTTTTCTTTATTTAGTTTTATATTGAATACCCTACAATATATTGGTCTCACCTATGATTTTTTATGCTATTGATATTTGAGCATATATTTAATCATTCACTTTAGTATAAAAAATATGTAATTATAATAGGAGATCCTAAATATTCTGAGAAAAATATAAAACATCCGACCCTTGATTTTCACTTAAATCGATAGACCAGTTATTTTATACCATTAGATGAGATCTATTAGGAAAATAACACTTAACAAACTGGGAAAAAAAATATCCCGCGTACGTATAATACATAGTATTGTTCACTGGGCAAAAAAGCCAAAAAAAAAATCTTGTGTAAGTGTGTACTCCTACTATTCGCCGAATAAAAATAGTTTTACTATGTGAAATGCGCTTAAGAAAAAACCGCATGGATTTTAAAGAAGATGAATGGATTAGATTAGAAGTCACCTAACATCCTAACACGACTATAGAAGATGCCATATGTGCCGATTTGTATCGTAGGATGAAAATCCGGCACCAATTTATCGGTATTAATACCAGCAACCGACACCTATGAGGAAAATAGAACAAACACCTTTAGCTTTGCACGAGAAAAAAAAAAAGAAAGCTGGCTCGAATCGAGCCGAACTTGCCAACCACACCACCACTGCCATCATCCTCCTGGATCCACCATTGTCGTCCTCGAGCCCATTTCCCTGCCGCCAACATCTCCCGCATTTGACGGTGAAAATGAAGAGGCTGAGTGGGAGAGGGAGATGGGTTGTTGCCATGCTGTCATCGTTGTCCTAACGCTGTACCCCCGCCGTCGCTGCACCGCCTCGACGAAACAGCTTCGGCCGTGCCCACGCCGTCGTTGCGCCATATCGCCGTTGTCGTTGCGCCGTGCCAAGGAAACGTCTTTCATGCTATACCCTCACCGTCGTCACTCCGTACCACGAAATGTACAGCTGTCACGCCATGCTAGCGAGACAGGAAGGGGAGGGGGGAGAGGGATGTCACCGCCGATGGGGAGGGGAGGGAGAAAGCGGAGGGGCGGAGGGGATTATGATTCTTACCAGCGAGATATGTTAAGGTAAATTGTTGGACAATGGAATTGAATAAATTGTCACCTTTTTCTTATAAAAACCTCAAGTAAATGTTTTGATTAAAAAGAGGTGTGTGGGACTATGTTCTGGCGCTTAATTTACAAGTTACCCAAACATAACATTCAGGACAATGATAATAAATAATCGTGACTGGCCGGTGTAGATGTAATCGGGACAAAGTGATTTTAGTTTAATATGAGTGAAATTCAGTATATCAAAGACTACAAACTATTCCACAGTATAGAATATTCTTTTTCAAATTTCTTAATTATAATGTAGTTTATCGTACATATAACGAATACGATGAGGTAGGATTTCTTTAAGCATTCTCCCGCTTCCTTCCTAGTTATTAAGAATTTGTGTTAGATAAAACATGCAGCAATATATAGGTGGCATATGCTTCCCAATCAACGTGTACATGTAGAGTGCACAATTGTAGATATGTCAGGAACAAATTATTTGATAATAGAATTCAACCGTATCCTATATTTTTTAAACTCTAACTTATTGGTAGTTGTTTACACCCAAATTTTGTACCTAGGGATAAAATAGGAAAAATTGCCAAAGTTTGGAAGTCTGCCGGTTTTCTCTAATTGGGCCAGTCTGACTGCCATCTGTTGGCCGGTCAGACCGGCGGTGTGTGGCCGGTCTGACCGGCAGAGTCCGAGTCCGGGTCTGTTTCGCAGGGTCTCGAAGTTTCCTTGCTCGGGAAGGCATGTTTCGGGTTTCCTTTGGATTCTATCCCGAGTTGTACGTGGAGGAGGGCCTATAGAGGGCAAGACCAACCCCTATATAAGGGACATGGCCGGTTCAATTGTAACTAACCAATCTACAATCATTCAATCGAATTGTTTTTCATATTGCTTTTAGTTTTCTCTTAGTTTGTCCATTTTTGTCTATTTGCGCTGTAAATCGTCCGCCGCAGCTGCGAGAGTGCAACACCTCTTCGTAGGTTTGTCTTGAAAACCTTTCGTTTTGCCTACGAGACGGGTAGTTATCTAGAAATCGGCTCTGCTAGCCGCTTTAGTTATCAAAACCCATCTTGGTCTAGTTTTTGCTAGATTGAGGTGGTTGGCGACTCTAGAATCACCGCAAGGCGTTAGGTGCTGCGATCGTAGTTATCAACTTGTCACAAAAAGTTGCTAACAGTAGTGATCGAACATTCCTTCCCAATCATCATAGCACACTAACCGATTTAAAGGCGTATTATTTTTTAGAGTACCCTTGGATGAATATGAGCCATCCATTCATCTAGATCAATGGATCATATTCATTTATACTATACCCTGTAGTATGGACGGTAGAATTCGTGTAGGGATATATTTGGAAGAAGATGCATATGGCAGGTAAATAATTTTGCAAATTTCATTGACCGTCCCGATTGAATTTTGGCAACCATCTCTTATTTTTTTGGTTCCCTTTGAGCAACAACAACAGTCTACCTTATCTGATTCCCAAAACTGATTTTGAGGAATTTTAGTAAAAAAATAGCTCCAACAAATCCCCTACTCTCCTACCCGAGTTTTGGAGTTCCCTTCTCCTGATTCCTTGCTCCGTTTATATGTGGACGCGTCGCTCCCAATCTCACACTCCCGCCTCTCTCCTCCGGCTCCCGCGCATGGGAGATAGCGATCTTTCTGTGAAAGAAAAAAAAAACGGAACATTTCTGTTGGTAGTTTAACAGAAGGGCCCATTTTTAAGTTTTGGGGATTGAATTTAGGATATCTGTTGGAGGGAGGAGTTTTTTCACTACCTATTTTCAGTTTAGAAACCTAAAAACATTTTTTTGGGGAAGATTATAGGTAATCTATTGGTAATGCTCTTGAAAGATTGTTTCTTCCGTGTAGTTTACTTGCCTACTTTTTAGGAGAGGAATTAGGATCAACCGAGTTCTTCGTGCATGCATATATGATTGACTATATCCATGAAATAGTTTCAGCTTTCTTGCTTCTACATATATATGTCCACAGGATTTGCATGCACCTATATGTATGATCTGAATTCTGAATCAATGGATCAACACTATTAGTTCTTCACTATCCAGGTTTCGTGTATGTTCGTCCTAAGCAATGCAGGCTGCAAGAATGATAGCAAGCGGTGTTTAGCTGGTGGCACTAGCCGTGAGAGAGATTGAATTTGACGGCGAGAACAGCGAGAATTAGTTCGGTTAAAATAGCTCCAATTAATACTTTAATCTAATGTCTAAAATAGCCTTAAGAATCAATGGTCAGATCTAAACAAACTACACTACTACCTCTAGCAGCAGAAGGTGCTGTAAAAACATTTAGATAGCCCAACACGCGCGGACTCAATCTCACACTACAATTATAGCTTTAATTGTCTAACTATATTATAATCTATCAAACATATATTTGACATTCTAATTAACAAGCGGTGCTCCATTAATTTGTAGGTACGAGATCGTGCTTGGGACCGGATCTGCGCTTCTGTACTTACATGAGGAGTGGGAGCAGTGTGTGGTGCACCGTGATATCAAGCCGAGCAACATTATGCTCGACACCGCCTTCAATGCCAAGCTCGGTGACTTCGGGCTAGCTAGGCTTGTCGACCACGACCGGGGCTCCCACACGAACGGTGCTAGCTGGCACGATGGGGTACATGGATCCAGAGTGCATGATCACTGGCAGGGCGAATGCCGAGTCAGATGTATACAGCTTCGGTGTCGTCCTCCTCGAGATCGCTTGTGGTCGGTGACCGATAATGGCGCCGCAACGGCAAGCTGATGAAGAAGAGGACATGATCCACATTGCTCAATGGGTCTGGGATTTGTACGGCAATGGGAGGATTATTGACGCCGCCGACCACCGGCTGGGCGGCGAGTTCAACGGCGAGGAGATGGAGGCTGTCATGGTTGTCGGGCTCTGGTGCGCGCACCCTGACCGAAGCCTGAGGCCAACGATTAGGCAGGCTGTCAGTGTGCTGCGAGGCGAGGTGCCGCCGCCGAGCCTCCCGACGAGGATGCCGGTGGCAACGTTCCTGTCCCCAGTAGATGCTTTCAACTACACATCTTCATATGTGACAGGGAACACCAACACCAGCACCAGCACAAACACAACTCAGTCATCCAGGACGACTGGGACAGTTGCTTGATAAGTTCGATAATCCGTATATCATGCGTGGAGATGTATGTGTAGTTACTTTTTATCTTTCATGTTTTCTAGTTTGGTCTGTTGACCGTGGTATGCTTAGTGGAGGTTGATGGCATCGTGCCTAGCTACCCTTGTTCTTGTTACTTCTATATATTGCAATCGAAGAGAAAACGAAAAGCTGCCGCTTCATCGCAGCACCAAACATCTCGCGCCCACGCTGTTCATCACACTACTATACACTACAGGAATTCTGGGCTTCTATGACGATTACATTACGACGATAACAGCTTATTTCCTGTCACTGTCTGCCTGCAGTGACGAAATGGCTGTCATCACAGAAGGTGGGTCACTAATCAGCTTCTGTGACCACCAGAGGACATCGTCATTGATACAGTGACGATAATTCTCCTGTCATTGATGAATGACGAGACAAATTCGTCATAACAAATTGAACCGAATAGCGCCACGTATATGATGACATGTGATGTTGCAAATGACAAGGGCAGGCGATGTGGCAAATGACGTGGCAATTCACATTCGGGCCATATAGCATGGGCTTTTTTATTTTCAATTACAATCAGCCCAATTGGCCCAAATATTTTTTTTTTTGACCCAGCTACAAATTTGCTTTTACGTTTTTTTCATTATAGCCCAATAGTACAATTCTAGCCTATATTATGGGCCAGCCCAATTAAAAAGCAATCATAGAATATAAACCACAACCATTTCTATAATTATATTACAATCACATTCTAGCTATAATTAATTTTCCAGCCCCATACAAAAGCAAGTTCCAGAATACAGTTTCCATACAAAAGCACAAAACATGAATACAAAATGATTCATCCACCATCCAACTACACAAGTCCCAGCCGACTACAAAGTTCCTACAGGTAGTGCCAAGTTCCTGCACCAAAAAATTCCACCTAGCAGCCACTACTAAGTTTCGGCGTATATCTTGCCAGCAGCCAGCAAAAAAAATTCCACCAAGCAGCAATGCAACCTTTAGTTTTGCTGCAATGCAACTCCTTAAAGAGATCAATTGCAGTGGGCTCACTGTCTTTGTATTTTTCTTGCTTCTGCAATGTTGAGAGAAACATGATGGCATGAGTAATGGTTATGTTAAAGTACACAGATAACACAAAAACATGTCCTCCAGAACAAGCATTCTGGTTGACATTGATTCTTTTTGTTAAACATTGACAGTGGTTGCCATGTATAAACTTAATTGATGTCACCCCAAATAAGCATAAGCATGACAAGAGCAATCAAACCAAACTGATAGAAATTTATGGATAAAACATGAGCATATTTTTACATGGTCAAAGTGTGAGATAACCTGCTATTCTCCCTCCATGTTTTGCTGTAGCAGGGGTTAGAGCTTTGCCACCTCTTGTTGTCCTTGTTTTGCACTGTAGAGGTATGCCACTACAGAATGGCATATTGCTATACCTATACAATGCAAAACAAGGGCAGCAAAAGCTGAATAGAGGGCCAACCCACGCTGCTGCAGAAAAACATGTAGGGAGGGCTGCAGATAATCTCACATGAAGAGGGAGCCTACTAAAGCTTTAAATCATATAGCATTATGTAGAGCCACTATCAATATGAAGATATATATCTCCACTGGATCTAAACACCTCCATCAGGAAACACAAAAACTACATCCAACTAGATGACATCATCATTTTTTCCTTACCACGACATAGGCATGTGCAATGTAAGACCGAGATCCGGTACGCTGCTGAAACTGAACTTTTTCACGGTTCAGTTGGTTTTTGGCACATTTGTCCTGCATATGACAGAATTATAACCAGGAGAAATACTTACTATGGCAAGTAATCGAGCTGAAAGTCACCGTAGAGCTCCAGTCTTCCCGTCTCTAGTGCTCCTTGATTCCTTACTCTGCATACATCACAGTGTGCAAGTCTTCAGTTCAGAAGAGTCTACAATGCATATTCAATCCTACACACATGATCCTATGTATCCTTAATTTAACAAACATTGATATCGAGTCTTAATGCTCCCGAAGATATGCATCAGTTTACTATCCTCACCTCAACGAGCACATCAAGATGAGCCTCTGGTACCAACCTCGGTTGCATATCCTGCAAGCAACCAAAAAAAAATTATCATTAGAAAGTAGAAACACCTCAAATCACACTGGTGCGGAAGCTAAATCCAACCTGGCTGGGGCTATTGTGCTGCTCCTCGACCAAGAACGGCTCGACGAGCGACGCGGAGGTAAGCGCAACTCCCCCTGAGTGGCCGTGAGCCAAGCAGATGCGATCGAGAAGCGGCGGCGACTCCGCCAGTGATCCCGGCGGCAGGAGTACGTAGCGCCGACGCGGAAAGCGTGGTTGACCCCGACCTGGAGGAGAAACCAACCAAGCACACGATTCGTCAATCCGATTCAAATTCTCGCAAGCAAAGCCAAGGAATTCGGAGGAGGGGAGGGCAGGCGGCGACGCACTGGTGGAGATGGAAGGCGTGCCGCCGTATCTTGATGGCCTTGGGGTCCTGGAGGAAGAGCAAAGAGCAGAGTGGCGTTTAGTGAGAGAACTCGGGGAATAGCTTACGTGGCCCACTTTGTCATCCTCCATCCAGTGCTTCCCCTTGCCCTCCCCTTCCACCTCCGCGCCCTCCATCGCCTTCCTCCTGGCGGCGGCGGCGCTGGCCTTCCATCGCCACCTGATCTGCTAGCCGCTCGGCTGTTGGCGCCGGCGGTGGAACATGTAACGCACCGCCCAGCTGGCCCGCCGTATGGAGGCCGCCGACACCGCCATCGCGCGGTGGCTGTCCCGCCACGACCCTACCACGTGCTCGACGGCGTGCGCCGCCTCCGCGACGAGGCCGATGCGCGCATTGGCCGCCTCGAGCGCCGCGTCGAGGAGGTCGCCGCCGTGCAGCAGGCGTCGGCCGCCCATCCGCTCCCCGCCATGTCCCTCCCCTTCACGCTCCCGCCTCCGCCGCCGCCGCCGCCGCCCAAGGCCATGGCGATGATGGCCATGGACACGCCACCCAAGGCCATGGCGATGGGGATCGAAGCGCGACCGAGGAGGAGGAGGACGACGGCGTGGTGGGCGGCGGCGTGAGGGTGGGGAAAGAGAAGGTGAAGGAGATGGTGATGAGCAGCGGCGCCCGCAGCGGCGGGTGGGAGGAGGAGGAAGGGGACGGTGGTGACGGCGGAGTGGATGCTGGTGGCGGCGACACAGTGGATGGAGTGGATGGAGTTTGGGCTAGGGTTTGGAGAACAGGGTATATGGATAAGAAGCACTCCTATGCGAATTTACCAAACTGTCCCTACTATGTTCACAATAGTTACGAAATTGTATGGAAAAAATGGACATTTCACCTTAAATTTTTTTTCATGACTGCCGAGTTTGGCGCTAAAACTTTGGTTCGCACCGAAAATTCGGGGCGCCTCTGCAGCCCTTTCTTTGTTTTTGGCAAAAAAAAAATACAAATAATATGTTGTACTTTTTAATTTCAATTTATGATAACTTTAAATTTAATTTTAGGCTATGTTTTGTGTATCAAATGTAAAAATCATAAACAACAAAATTGTAGAGCTCATCGAGATCTACAACTATTGTATTGGTCCATTTTACGAATAAGTTCATTTGAACATTTCAAAATTTGAATTTTCAAAATTTAACAACTTCGAACAAAATTTGGGATTAATAAATGATTTCAAATGGAAAAGTCACCAAAATCAAAGTTGTAGAACTCATCGAGATGCAAAAATTTTATTTTGGTCATTTCTCTATCTGACTCTATTTAAATAATTTGAAATTTGAAATTCAAAGTTTGAGAACTTCAAATAGAATTTTTTATTAGTGAACGACTTCAACTGAAAAAGTCATCAACAAGAAAGTTGTACAATTCATCTAGATCTACAATTTTCATTTTGGTCATTTGTTCATTCGACAAAGTGATTTTAACATTGTTCATAAATTTTACATATCTCCATATGGTTTATAAACTATAAGAGAGATATGTAAATTTTGTGAACAATGTTACTATCACTTTGTCAGATGAATAAACGACCAAAATAAAAGTTATAGATATTGATGAGTTATACAACTTTGTTTTTGTTGATTTTTTCAGTTCAAATCATTTAGTATTTGAAAATGTTGTTTGAAGTTGTCATAATTTGAAATTCAAATTCAAATTATTGAAACAAAGTCATATAGAAAAATGACCAAAGTAAAAATTATAGATATTGATAAGTTATACAACTTTGTTGTTGATGACTTTTTCATTTCAAATCATTTAGTATTTGAAAATATTGTTTGAAGTTGTCATAATTTAAAATTCAAATTCAAATTATTGAAACAAAGTCATATTGAAAAATGACCAAAATAAAAGTTGTAGATCTTGTTAAGATATACAACTTTGTTGTTAACAATTGTTTTATTTGAAATTATTTACTACCCGGAAAGTTATTTGATTTGAGAGGAGGGAGGTAAATGGACTTGTCAGCGAGGGATGAGTAAAAGGGTGGGCCGGCGGCCCGAAGAGAGAGGAGGAGGGAGAGAGAGGCCGCGGGCTGAGGGAGGGAGAGAGTAATACTTGGGCCGAAAAAGGCCCAAGGACAGAGAGAGGAATTTTAATTTATTTTTCATTTATTTTAATAGGTTAAATGAATTTTGTGGTATTAAAATTAGTTATTGAGCTCCGAAAATTCACGGAAAATTTCAAAGAATAATTTAGACCAACTTATAGCCATTTTAGTTTGTTTTTTTAAGTTTTTTCATTCAATCATAAAATAAAACGCCACAATTTTGATTTTTTTATTCATAAAATGAGACTAGAGATGACTTCAATCCTAAAATCCTAAAATCCTAAAATGAGAGACTATAATTGATGTAGACAACAAGAGTCCACCTAGGACAAATGATTTATGGTCTAGTGGCAATGTAGTATAACAAGATTTTTTTTGTTTTTTTTAAAAAATATAATAGTTATGTGTTTTATGACGATCCATTATTGTCATCGTGCTATCGTCACAGAGCCCATGCAGAGTATACTATGACGATGGTTATGACAGATACACGGTTTGGTCATAAACAGTTGTCATCCTCTGAACAGTCGTCATAAACAGCCTCTATTTATGACAGATATGTGTTCTGTCATCAGGTAATCGTCATAGAAGTCCAGATTTGTTGCAGTGATAGAAATAGCCACAAGTACCGGTTGGCGGTTGTCGGATTTTGTGCCGGCACAAAATTAGTGGCATTGATGAAGGGATTCAAGCCGGTTGCTTAATTTTGAGCTCCCCCCAATGAGATAGTCAAGAACATCCATAGCTTAATTAGCACATTAGAATCAACGTCCATACAGTGTATGGCCTTCGAGCTCCGGCTGCGTGCAGCCTCTTGGCGTCGTCGGCCTCATATTCACGCGCCGTGTCGCGCCCTCATCCTCAGCATCGAGCAGCAAGCCAGCAACTCAGCAGGAGAGATGAGTGAGCTGTCCAATGTCCAAGGCCACCATAGATAGGGATGAGAAAGTGGAAAGAAGACAAGGACAAGATAGTCATTTACCTCCCGATTTGATGGGTTGACAGTTAAAAGTGGTAAAATAGAAATATTCCAATGGACCCGTGTAGCAAATAATCAAAGTCTTCGATGAAGATGGCATTTGGAATTATTAACAGTGAAATTTGGTAAGCCCCTAAGAGAATTATCACATCGCCTATAGTAGGATTTCTGCTATATTTGGTTAAAAAAATTAATCTATTAAATGAAACTTATCCAGAAGTGACCGAGTTCAAGGAGAATGCGGCATGGCAAGTTATCTATTAATTAGGACGGTGGGGCTTGGCACTTGACTCGGGGCTGCATTGGTTTTCGATCTCCGATGAATGGGTAAGTCCAATGTTTCACCGGCTCAGGCAATTGTATCGTCCACGCCGGCGCTATTCAAGGCTATATCAGTACATTCGACCTCTTGGATTGCTCTAGTTTGGTTGATATATTTGCCTGGCTATTTATCATATGTTTAGTTAATCTAGTCTTAGTATCTCAATTTAGCTCTATCGGTTGTCTCTCGCTTTAGGGTTTCTACCGGTATCGGCTAAATTGTTTTACTAAGATTAGATTAGCTAAGGCATCTACCACCCTAAAAATCAGTCAACAGCTTGATTGTCTAGATATTGTGTTTCTTTTCATACTTAGTGCTGCATTAGTTAAGTTTGATTTACTAAGCCGTGTTTAGAACCATAATCCCTAGCTTGCTTTTTGACTGCCAATAAGGGTTTCATCGGGGTTTCAGGTGATGAGATATCTCGACGTTGCATCGGCTTACAAGGATTGCATGTAAGTTGGATTTAGTCGATGATAACAAAGATTTCACCATTTAATCTAATTTGTGGATTTTATGACATCGGATCTCCAGCCGATGTATGCTTTAACATTCGGACACTTGTTCTATCATATCATTGTTAGCCGATTGGTTTCTAATGGATTATATTGTTGCTTTCCTACATTATCATCAGCCGATTGCCTTTATATTGTTATTTACATCAAGCGTCAGAATCTACATCGGAATTATAGCCGATAGCTCAAAACCCTATCGGTATCGGCTGGTATTGACATCGGCTAGAATTAATCTATCGGCTTATCAGCCGATCGGCTCATTGATATGCTATTTGTATACCTTGTCAGTTGCAGAGTCAAACTGACTGGCACGCCTGCATCTCATCAACTTTTGGTCCTGCACTTGAGCTAAGCAGATCTCCCAGGCCAGTATGTGTTTTTCGCGTCAATAGGAATAGACCACGGGAGAAGATTGCAAATAGTCCAACAAAGAAGAATAAGTATATGTTAAAAAATAGGGGCAATATTTGGGTGGTTCTCTATGTAAAAAAAAAATAGGGCCGATATTTGGGTGCTTCTGCTTCTCTGGATAACATTGGTACCAAGCAGGTTAAAACCGTCTTCTAATGTGTGTGGTGGTAAAGTTATCTATTTTGATTATATGAATGGTGTTTCCTGGAATAGACACATTTTTTTAGATAAACATATAACAAATTTGGTATGCATTACCAGTTCCGGGCACGTCTGTGCATTGAGGGCATTCCAACGCATGCGCGCACTGAGGTCACTGCAGTCAAGCTGATTGGGCCCAGGTGCGCCATCAACTTCATCGAAGAGTACTCACGTCGCCACAACTATAACCGCACCTTCGACCTTCGGATCTAGACAAACGACCCCGGCGCCATCCCCAAAATGGCATGGCTGGGGTTGGCAAATCCGGATGATGAGCTGGTCCCTGTCGACATCCCCATGCCCGACATCGACCCCATGCACAACCCCCCACCGTCGGGGCCCAAGGATGGATGTTTGTCCCCGGTGATTATTCACCTGGACACCTTGGAGGACCTCCAGCCTCATCCAATGTTGTACAAGCAATACGAGTGGTCCTACGGGGTCTATGATGATTGTATCTCGTTCCCGTTCGGGCTCTCGGCCTATTCCGTGCAGGCTAGAGCCGAGTGCGGTGCGGGGACCAAATGAAGACCCAGATGGGGATGGTGGTCGGCCTCATCCGCGCTACCAGAGCCGCTCCAGGTCACTGTGGGGCCGCATCACGGGGAGATCCCACAGCAGTGAGCGTGGGGGAGATGGTCAAGGATTCTACAATGAAGACACGAGGGGATGCCAGCGCAACAGAGACACATACATCACCATAAACCACATCCGCCGTTCTAGGGACGACACTGAGGTTAGGGCCCCAATTTCACTTTCAGCCGCGCAGAAGCAAAAGCCCAAGAGGGGGGGGGGATCCCTCGCTATTGATCTGTCTTCTTCTCCAGCTGAGTTGTTTTCCTTCCATCACGGGGACCAGGGAAACCAGGAACAGCAAGAGGACCCCATAAGGGCACTCACAGTGCGTCGTCGCAAAATGCCGTTCCTGAGGTACCAGCTAGGCAAGGAACACAGAAGACACTTGATTCACAGTGCATGTGGCTTATTTTATTTTCGCAAGCACATGATAGTGGGTCCCACCCGTCCTCTCTCTCTTCCCTTTTCATCTCTCTTCTCTCTCCATTCTCCCCATCCGTATCGCCCATCTCCCCCATCCGGCGCCCCTCTCACCAAAAGCGAGCGGCGAGCGGCGTCCGGCCTCCGCGCCGTGGCCCGAGCAGCGACGGCGTTGGGCGGGTGCGCGGCGGCGGGCGACAGCGTCGGGCAGCTGCGCGGTGGCGGGCGTCGATGACTGCGGCAGCGGCGGGCGGACGACTTGGCCCGAGCGGCAAGCAGCGTCCGGCTTCCACCTTCCTCCTTCGGCCTCCGCGCCTCCCCCTTCCTCTTCTGGCCTCCGCGGCGATGGCGTCGGGCGGCTGCGCCGCGGCGGCGTCGATGGGCGGCGGCGGCCATGGGTGGGAGGAGAGAGAGAGATGGCGACGCGAGCGGCGGCCAGAAGGGGAGGCCACCGAAGCCGGGCGGAGCAGCGGGGAAGGCGCCGAGCGGAGCGGCAGCGGGGCGGCCAGATCCAGCTTGGGCTCACCGGATCTGGCGTGGACGGCGACGGCGTGCTCGTCGGCTGCGCACGGCGATGGCGGGCTCATCGGCTTCTCCCCTCCGTCCCCCCCTTCTCTTCGTCCGTATCCATGGTTGTTGCGTCGCCGGCGCAGCCAACTATCCGACGAGCTCGCTGTGATGTCTTCCCTTGTTCTCTCTCCGTTTCTTGATGACGCGGGAATCGATGTTGTGGGCCAGACCTGCAATTGTGAGAAAGAACTCGGAGCTTACTTTGGCTCCCCGTTCCTGGTGAGGGAGTGAAAAGTGCCTAGGTGGAGAGGAATCTCCGAGCTGGCATGTGGAGGCTGAACGCTACGTCTTTGCATTGTAAATGGCCTAAGGGTTGAAGCGGCTATCAGCTTCTCGCCAGAGGGCGAACATGGCGTGCAGGGCTCCCCTGTGTATGTCCCTCTGTCAGGAGGGACTGTTGTAACGCAGGCCGAAGACGTTAACAACAACAGTGCTGCTGACCTGATTGCTTCCCTCACAACTCCGGTGAGACCACCCCTCATGTCGCCCCCAATTCGCATTCGTACTAAAAAAACCAAAAGTTGTGCTTAGCGCTACTCAACGACACAGTGAGAGACTATAAAAGAAAAGAAGGAATGGTTGCAAAATTGAGCTTATAGCACAAGAGATTATTTCCAAAAAAATTGGTATTATGAGTGAAGGTGATTCTTTTGATGAGAATGTCAAAAAAAAACTCACTCCACGCTCCCTCAAGATGATCGCTGATTTGGTGGAGAAAGGCGGCTGCAAGAAGCTGAAGCTCAAAGCTGCCAAAGCAAAGGCAGCTGTGACCCCGGCTTAAAGGACATCAAGTTGGAGTCCTGGAGGGCGCCTACATAAATAAAATGGGTGCCGGTTCCCTGCAGAAGTTATCGAGATGCTAAGCTAAAGCGGGCTGGATGCCTTGCTGTATTGTCTGTGAACTCTGTGGCTTTAGACCTCCACCAAACTAGGCACAACTCACTGAAGAACTCTCAGGAGGTTATGTTTATGAATGATGCTCTATCTTTTGCTGCAGCAAAACAACGGTCTATGTGGCCTCTTCCTTTCTTTCTTGGTTCTACTTATCTGCAGTGTTTAAACTTAGCTTTATGTTTCAATAACATTGCAAGATTGTAAGCTGGAATGTTAGAGGTCTGAATGCACCAGCAAAAAGGGAGGCGGTCAGAAATCTCCTTCAACAGCAGAATGCAACTCTGGTTTGCCTGCAAGAGACAAAGCTGCAAGATGTAGATAAGGCCTGCATAATTGAAACAAATGGAGTAAATTTTCAGAACAATTTCTTTTTCCTGCCTGCAGAGGGATCTAGGGGTGGTATAATCCTGGCAGCTGATGAGAACTATTTTACCTTGTCACATTGTGATCTCCGTATGTTTTCCCTAACAGCCAAGGTGACTATGAGAGAAACAAATGCCTACTGGACAATAACAGGGGCTTATGGTCCATAGGAAGATGCTGCCAAACTTCTCTTCCTTCAAGAATTACAGGATGTGGCTCCAACAAGCCTACCTTCATGGTTAATCTTGGGAGATTTTAATCTAATTTACAAGGCGGAGGATAAAAATAACAGCAGATTAGATAGAAGAATGATGCAACAGTTTAGGCGACAATAGACAAGCTACAATAATTTTATTCCATACCTTACCCCTCTCTTAATCAATAATCCACATTGATTCACCTTTCAATACCTCTACGTACCTCGCAAAAACCATAAAACTTCTCTAGTTCCTTTGTCTGGAACTTTGGATGGTGGTGTGGGGGTTTTTGATGGATTGGGACAGGGAGATTGAACTCTCTTGTTTCTGATACCACCATCCAATCTCCCTGTATAGACAATACTTGCATGAATGGCTGGGGTGGCGGTGGTATCAGAGTCACCCTCACCTTCACCCTCTAAGTGTATACTTTAGATTTTAAGTAATGATGGATGGCTTAGGGAGTTCCTTCTCTAAGTAGCAAGTACAAACAATTAGATCTAAGCCATCCATCATTACTTAAAATCTGATTCCTCCCAAAACTTCCTATTACTCTATTTTTTTAGCTAAACAAGGGACTAGGATTAAAAACCAAACTCCCATGACCAATCCATCACCAAATCTCCCTCTAAACTTCCCGTCCCCTTCCATTAAATTGCTAAACACGCCGTTACGGAAAGATGAGCTTACCCTACGTTCTAGCATATTGAACTGAGGCCTTGTTTAGTTGGGGAAAATTTTTGGGTTTGGTTGTCACATCGAATATATGGACACACATTTAAAATATTAAACGTAGTCTAATAACAAAACAAATTACATATTCCGTCAGGAAACTGTGAGACAAATTTATTAAGCCTAATCAATCCGTCATTAGCAAATATTTACTGTAGCACCACATTATCAAATAATAGCGCAATTAGTCTTAAAAGATTCGTCTTGCAATTTACACGTAATCTGTGTAATTGTTTTTTTGCTTATATCTAATACTTCATACATATGTCCAAACATTCAATGTGACATCGTGAAAATTTTGCTTTGGGAACTGAAGAGGGCATGAACCAAAACCTTTTTGAAGTGAGCTTGGTTGAACACTTGAACCAATATCCCCCCAAGTTGTCTGGACACTGCTACACAACTATTTTTTACAGGCGGGTGATAAACCACTTACACATGTATTTATTGAATTGCCTATGACTTAGGGCCTATAGAAATCAACGATATATTACATGTTTTGTTCACAATCATATATATGAGTATGCTATTTCTTGTGAATTTAAACTTATCCGTTTTTAGAATGAAATATTATATATTGATCTAAAATGTTTATATAGTGTTCTCAAAATTTCTAATAATTATTTCAGTAAAAAACAATAACTATTTGCATAACTAAGAACTCTAAGGGAGAAACACCCATCTTGTCTTGTCGCTTGCTCTTGAGGAAAAATAAATAAATAAAGCAAGCCTTTCCTACAGTCATAACGAAGCTGACAAGATCAATCTGATTAGGGTATGGTTACGAAACTGCACCAATAAGATCAATTAACAGATTACAGCCTTAGACTTTATTTAGGCCGTGTTTAGTTCACCCTCAACTACCCCAAACTTCCAACTTTCCATCATATCACATCACATCCAAAACTTTCCTACACACGTAAACTTCTAACTTTTTTTTCTAAGCTTCCAACTTTTTCCGAACTTTCAACTTTTTTTCGGAACTAAACACAGCCGCTGAAAAAGTCGATGTACGGCAGGACGTACATTCTTCACAGAGAATCGATTGACACGGTCTAGACATAATCTCAGCACAAATTTAAGCAACGTCAGCCATAACAGGCCTGTTTGGTTAATTCATTGCCGTATTCAACCATATACCAAAAATAGTAATGCAAATGGAAGTAAACATATGTTTCGTTTGTTGCAATTTGCAAAAGAATTGGCATTGCCAAAAACGTCGGCAAGAAAACCAAAGCACATACACTTGATTGCTTCAAAAAAAAAATCACATACTCTTGCCTTTTGACTAGATTAATTTGCCAAAATTTTGACAGTAGCCAAATCTCGTCTTTAACCAAAAGTTTACATTGGTGTCGATCCGAACAAGCTCTCGATGTTCTGACTAAATAGCTCTTCTTAAACAAATGGACCTGGATGTACGAAGGAGTAGCATGCTGACTTTGAAGTTTGAAGTCTGAACCGGCAAATCGCACAAAGAGATGATCGATTGGCCAAGGAAAGAAGCTCCTTTTAAAGTACTTGTGTCATTTATATATGAGCCCACGATATGGGTCCCCATACCAGCCCCTTAAAATCAGAGGACAATAAGTTGTAGAATCTGTTTTCACTGGCCAAGACATGATCATCTGCGCTAAAAATGCGCATCAGAAACATTTCGGCTGCAGAATTATCAAAGCAAATGCAGAGTAAGGACAATATAATGAGCATTTACCCTTCACACCCAACTTTATGCTACTACTTAAAAAGGGATTTGGTGCTAGCTGGCCAGGAAACCCATATGGGTACGTACCGGACTTTTCCCGGCCAGCATCCCTTAAGCGGCACCAATGAGGAGGACTGAGGTTTCAGGAATGAAAAAAAATCCAGCTCGTTGCATCGGATCGAATCCAAGAAAATATTCATCAACATCCATCTAACGATAGGCACCTTTTATAAAACCAGTACTGATGACTCAATTATAACAATCATTTTATAAAAAACTAGTACCGATGACTTAGATATAAGTGTCGATTTTTAATAGGAACCGACACCTATGTTTGGCAAGACTCATAGGTACCGGTTCCTTTTAAACCAACACTTATGTCATTACATAGGTGTCGGTTCTTGAAAATGGTTCCCCACAGGCGCGCGCTTGAACGAAAAAAATACTGTAGGTGTCAGTTATTACATTTCCGGCATCTATGGTACTAGTCCTTTTATCGTTTCTCTAATAGTGTATTATAAGAGAGTTGAATGAAAGCTGTGTAAGAAAACCCATAACAATTTTGAACAAACAGTTGATTTCATTAACTGACAGTGACAGGAGCATGTACATCGTTTAGATTACTTTTTACATCATTATCAAAAAGAAGATTACCTTTTACATTGTCTAACTCAAAGTCAATTAGTCAATTAATTATATCTATCTTCGTAAGGCTGACAGAGAATAGGCCAAAAAATAACGGCATGCATAGTTTTTTATTGTTCAATCCACAATCGGGCTGAACGCGTAGACTAAAATTGACAGTTTTTTTTTCCATAAATTTTGTGCTGATATGATTGGACTTTTTTTTTACCTGTATGGATTTGACCAATTTAGCTACATTTTTTAAAGCTAGAATATTTCTTTTAAGGGTCCATGCCATTGAAAATGTGGCTATTCAGAAAAATGCTATTACAATTCGTCTATTCGTAACCATGTCACTCCAATTTTACAAAATTAAAACCATGCCACTGCCGTCACCTTTTCCATCCATCCTCTTCCTTTCCGTCTTCTTCCTTCCTTCTCCATCTTCTTCGCGGCCATCGCATGTCATCGGCGTTGATGCAGGCGTCCAGCACCTCCCATTCCATCCCGGGAGGCACGGGGAGCGCCACCCACGCCACGGCTGCACCTGACGACGACGACGACTCCCACGCCGCCGAGAGAGGCTCGATGTCGACGAACTACGGGAAGCGGAGCGCACGGGGAGGTCCCTGGAGGAGGCGGAGGAGGGGGAGGTGAGGGGAGGGAAGAAGGAGGCGGTGGTCGCCATGAATCATGGACTTGACATGAGAAAATACCATATGCAACATTTGCAAACGATATTACTTGTCGAAACATTCGAATAATACCAGGTGCAATACTAAAGAAATATCCATTACAACAAGAAAACTAAGACCTTGTTTAGTTGGGGAAGATTTTTTGTTTTGGTCGTCATATCGGATATACGGACACACATTTAAAGTATTAAACGTAGTCTAATAACAAAACAAATTGCAGATTCCGCCAGGAAACTGCGTGACAATTAGCAAATGTTTACTGTAGCACCACATTGTCAAATCATGACGCAATTAGTCTTAAAAATTCGACTCGCAATTTACACACAATATATGTAATTGGTTTTTTCCTATATTTAATACTCCATGTATATGTCCAAACATTCGATGTGACATTGTTAAATTTTTTGTTTTGAAAACTAAACAGGGCCTAAAAATGTGCAACAAAGTTGAGTTGAAACTACTTTCCCTTTCTCACATATGAAACACAATTCTTTTAATTATTGAAACATATATTTTTTTTAACATTGCAATATAAAGAAAAAAGGTTGGACTAAAGTGCAATTAACTCTTATTTTTGTTTGCATTGGGCACCTGCTACAAAATATTCTCCTAATTTGTTCGGGAATTCCGTACCAAAACAGCATACCAGCCGCAACAATGGTCATGGAAGAAACCGTCGTCGGTACAAAACGGAAGGGGATGCGGTTGGGATTTTCAATACCGGTTTCATCCCGTGCATATACATAGTCCGTACACTCAGTTACCGATCGAGTTGGAATCGTGCGTGACCGGCCGAACTGCATATCTAACGCATACGCACGCAAATCGCAATCAAATCACAGTCACCCATCGTCGAGCTAGCTGTGCGCTTCGCATGATAGACCTATCGTCCTCGATGGTCACGTCGCCGGCAACGGCGAGCTGGTCGGACATGGTGTTCGACCTCCTCGCCACCGTCTTCCACACCTTCAGCGACCCCGCCGACCTCCTTCGCTGCGCCGCCGTCTGCTGCTCCTGGCACGCCGCCGCCGCCTCCGTCCGCGACCGCCACCCGCTCTTCTCCCGCCGCCCGCCGCCGCCGTGCCTAGTCTACACGGCTGCTGCCTCGGGCGACGGCGACGACAACACCCGCGCCGCCACCATCTTTCCCCTCGCCGGCGGCGGGAGGACGTTCGAGGTCACGCTGCCGGCTGAGCCCCCCATCCGCGACAGGTCATGGTTGGGCAGCTCCCATGGATGGATCGTCACCGCCGACGCCGACTCCGCCGAGCTCCGCCTCGTCAACCCCGTCACCGGCCAGCAGATCGACTCGCTCCCGCCGGTCGACACCATCGAGCACGTCAGGCACCGCAGCCAGAGCGCCGCCGCCGCCGACGACGACGACGAAGATGACTACGACTACGAGATCGTCCAGTACGACTGGACCATGGAGCAGCGCGACGACCGGCCACCGACCCAGGCGAAGGCCGGTGAGCTCGCCGAGTACCTCCTCATGCGCGCGTTCCTGTCGTCTGATCCATCGTCGGACAGCGGCGGCGGCGGCTGCATCGTTGTCCTGCTCCACCGGCCAAAGTACCAGCTCTCGTTCGCGCGGGTGGGCGTCGACGAGCGCTGGGCTTGGGTCAACCTGCCCGACTCGGACTTCTACACCGACGTCGTCTACAACGACGGCGACGGCATGTTCTACGCTGTCAGGCACCAGGCCGCCATCCACGCCTACGACTTGTCCGGCGGGCCCTCCGCCGTGCGCCGGACGATCGTCCTAGCCGACCAGTTGCACGGCGTCATCGACCTCGAGACCAAGTACCTCGTCCGCGCCCCCGACGGCGGCGAGTGGCTGCAGGTGTGGAGGATGCTGAAGCCCGTGCGCCGCGCTGCCGACACCCACGGCGACACGACGCCGACGACGGCGGTGTATAGGAAGACGACGATCTGGATCAAGGTGTTCCGCGTGGACCTCGCCGCGCAGAGGCTGCAGGAGACGGCGACGCTGGGCGACGGCGGCGACAGCCACGCGCTGTTCATCGGGTGCAACCAGCCGTTCTGGGTGCCGGCCGGCGGCGGCGACGGCGAGTGCCCGGCGGGCGGCGTGCTGCCCAACCACATCTACTACACGGACAACGATGAGGACTACGCGCTGCTCTACCCGGAGGCGCCCAGGGACATCGGCGTCTACAGCGTCGCCGACGGCAGCTTCTCGCCGTTCCGGCCATCTCTACCATGGCTGACTTGGCCATTGCCGATCTGGCTTGTTCCCAATTTCGGTTACTACTGTCAAGGTTAAGTTAGGAAGAACTAAATTAACACAGAGCAGCTAAGTTTGATTCATTGATTGGTTGTTTTTTGTTGCTTTCATTATTTAAATCTACGTTTTATTGTCTCTGATTTTTTTTTAATCATCGTTCAATCCAAATGTCGGGCTGTGCATAGAGTGTGACTTTTCTTTTTTCCTTCTAAATTAAATTTTGTGCTGATAAGACTAGACTTCTTTTTTTCTCTACCTGTATGGATTTGACCAATTTAACTATATTTTTTTTAAAGCTAGAATATTTTGTAAATGCTCCGAACTTCTCTAGTCATCACTAGTTCACCACCTCTTCAAGCGAAAAAAAAAATGGAACTCGTTTCTTCAGTTAACTTCATCTGATCGTATAGTAATACATACACAGGGAGGGGCTTTGTTTTGTGCTTTTGTAATATGTCTCATTAGTTCTGATTATCCTCATTTGAGGAACATTTGTTGTTAACCTTTTTAAATTTCTCTTTCCACTCTCAATATAATCTCAAGCGCCATCCTGCACTCGCCTCCAAATAAAAGCTCGGGTCCTGATGGATACACAAATGAGTTCTACAAATGCTTCATCTCTACTCTTAAGCCTGACCTGATCGCACTGTTCAATTCCTTCCATGCCAATGCAGCCGATCTTTCAGGGGTTAACATCTCTTACATCACTTTAATTCCGAAAAAAGTAACCCCTCTCAGCATAACAGATTTCAGGCCAATATCCTTGCTACACAGTCTGCCAAAGCTTATCAGCAAAGTGCTAGCAAACCGGGTTCAAGGGGAAATTCATGAGTTAATTGATCCAATGCAATCTGCATTCATCAAAGGAAGATCAATCACGGAGAATTTTATACTAGCTTCTGACATTGTTCAATGTGCAATCAAAAGGAAAAAACCAACGATTATTCTAAAGCTTGACTTCCAAAAAAGCTTTTGACACAGTTAACTGGGATTGCTTATACTTGGTCCTACACCGCAGAGGATTCGACGACACATGGATCAATTGGATCAAACAGATTTTGGAAACTAGACAAGCACACATATTGATCAATGGATCAACAGGCGAGTCATTTAAGTACAGGAGAGGGGTCCGTCAGGGTGACCCTCTCTCCCCATATCTCTTCATCCTAGTCGCTGACGTCCTACAGCAAATGATACAGCAAGCCTTCCACTCCGAGTAGTTACTCCACCCACTGGATTCTCACTCTCCTCCTCCCACGCTGCAATACGCTGATGATACCCTACTTATTTTAAAAGGATCGCTTGAGCAGGCTGAAATAATTAACGGCATTCTTGAGGAATTTGCTGCATTCTCAGGGCTACAGATCAATTTCAGCAAGAGTACCTTTGTACCCATACACATGAATGAACCCGAGGCAAGGGCCATCGCTGAGCTTTTGCAATGCCCCATCAGCCCGCTTCCTTGTAACTATCTAGGTCTTCCACTCTCTACGTCCAAAATCTCACACAAGTTGCTTGCACCAGTCATTGACAAAATAGATCGAAGGCTAGCAGGATGGATCCCAGGCCTTCTCAGTTGGGGTGAAAGACTCATCATGATCAACTCAGTCATGTCGGCAATACCAAACTATTTCATGTCCAGAATCAAGTGGCCAGACAAAACCATCGAAGCAGTTGATCGCCTAAGGAGGGCATTCCTTTGGAAAGGGGATAAGAAAGTAAAAGGAGGTCAATGTTTAGTGGCCTGGCCAACTATCACTCTCAACAAGGAACAAGGAGGATTGGGAATCCGTGACTTGAGAGCTCACAACATGGCTCTACTTATGAAGATAGGAGGCAAGTTGTTATCAGACTCATCAGAACCATGTTTTCAATGGTTGCGCACGCAACACATGGCAAATGAGATCCCTATTAAAGCAAAACCAACAGAAACACCGATTTGGAAGACAGTCTGTTCCGTTATCGAGCCAGTTATTGCCTCCACTAAGGTAACGATTGGGAACGGCCAGCTAGTGCAGTTTTGGCGAGACCACTGGACAGCAGTAGGACGATTCAACCTCATATATCCGACACTAGCTTCCTACGCAACAAATATCAACTGTACAGTCTCCTCCCAACACACTAACGGTACCTGGACAATTGATCTACACCCGGTTCTCTCTTCCCGGGCTCAAACCGAGTTACAGTCCCTCATGGATATATTGTTGGACCAACACATACAACAGAATGTCCCCGACAAAAGAACACTGCTGCTTGGTTCCACAGATATCACAACATCAGCAAACTACAACTTGTTGACTTATCATGGCATCCTTTGGCAGCCGGCAACACTTATCTGGAACAAGGCTATCCCCAACACTTGCAGGATCTTTTTGTGGTTAGCGTTCCGAGACAGGCTCAACACCAATGCAAACAGGGTTCTTAAAAAATGGGATTCCAACCCACACTGTATGACCTGCCCAGCTATTGAAACATCAAATCACATCATGATAATATTTCAACGAAAGTAAAAGTAAGTGTAAAGCAAAAGTAGTGTGTTTTTCATTCTTTTATTGCATATATATTATCATGGTTTATTAGAGGATGAATTTGGTGGCACATGAAACTCCACTAAATTTTATATAGCATAATATGATTGATATAGTTTGAGAGACAATCCATCTATAAACATTTCATGTAGAGTGGGTAAGAGGTTCTACGCAACCTAACGTGAATATAATTGCACAATAATATTTTTGAAATGTGATGTACCATGAATAAACGATTGTTTTTCTTATATAAGATAGATCTAACGATTAAAAATAATGGTTTCACTGGTTTAAATGGTTGTTTTAATATCCAACATTATTTTGAATTGAACATAGTTCAACTGGTTAGGTTCCTTGTGGTGGAAATTTCCTACTCATATTCAAGTCCCGGACTTGACAAATTCTTTCAGACGACGTATCCATCGACAGCGAGGCATTCATGGTGACTTTGTCGATCTCAAAATATATCGGCCCAATCTCTCAGAGGTACTCATAGGGGTAGAGTGTACGTGTGTGCGTTCGTAGGGGTAAGTGTACGTGCGTTGTGAGCGCCCACATTTGTACTTTGTTTCTCAAGAAAATATCCAACATTATTGATAACTTTATTAGGGACGGGTTGACG
Source organism: Oryza sativa Japonica Group (assembly GCF_034140825.1). Taxonomy (NCBI): domain Eukaryota; kingdom Viridiplantae; phylum Streptophyta; class Magnoliopsida; order Poales; family Poaceae; genus Oryza; species Oryza sativa. The sequence continues at coordinate 26,398,063 of NC_089046.1, forward strand.
GTGCGTAGTATGTACATGCCCAGGATATTTTTTTTGTTCTCAATCCGGTGGATAGTAGTACGTATTGTACATGTGAGAACTTTTTTATAGTTTTTTGGGTTTTTTGGGTGAACAGTACGTATATACATTTCTCTCGTACCAATTAGGTGGGACTGTGGCAGGGTTAATCCTTCTTCTTACAATGGTAATTACGTTTTTTTCTTTTTTTTGCCGTGAGTAGTATAGTACGGAAGTACGCATATATATTATTATTTGAGATGTATTTTAAATAAATCTAATGGTTTAAAAATAGTGGGTCCGCCGAATTAAATAAAAATCGAGGGCTGGATGTTTTTCTTTTTTCTCAAAATTTGTAAGGTTTTCTCTAATTTATTAGAATGCCACGTGGCGGCTTGAGAGTTTTTTTTAGGAAGTTTAATGGATTTTTCATATATAATAGATAGATACACAGGACAATACACATGCAGCTTTTGCTTGCTTGTTCTAAAACTGAACATATTATCATGTTATATAGAAATAAAATTTAGCTTTATCTTTACTTCCATATAATTTCTATGGCCTTATCAAGTAGAATTTGGTACATAATAGGTCATTTCTATCTTAAGCTCTGAATGATATATAGGTGGACAAACAGCTAGGATATGACTCATTATTTTTTAAGTAAATCTTATTTAGTTATGCATGTTTTGTGATGCATCAAATTATGGTATAATCTATATTTTGTTTTTCTCATAATTCAGAATTTTTAGAACTTTTTGAAGTTCATAAATCTGTTTTAGTTATGCATGCTGGTGAAGTGATATATGATGAAATAGTATATAATGTCACTTTCTTTTAATAATTGTTCATATATGTTTGAATAACATGTAAAGGTTCTCAACAAAACTTAAATGAATATAATTTTACAATTTAAAATATAGTCAACATGTGTCTTAAATTCTAATTGTGATTTTAATCATAAATAACACAATGGTACAAATAGATAAAAAATTGAACTTATAATTTAAAAGTTAAAAAGTTAGTATAATTTAAAATTTACTGTTGCAAATATTATGTATTTAGAAGTATGCTTATTTAAAATTTATTGTTGCAAAAGCTTTCATAAAGAGAGAATGTGAGGGAAAAAAATAGAGGATTTCCTAAAAGAAAACAGAGAGGAGGATGTACGTTTTTTTTTTTTAAGGATGAGAAAACATAAATCTGATTTAATGGCTTGAAGTGTTATGTCCACTAATTTTAATAAAAATTAAAGGGTAGATGTTTATTTTTCAGGATATATGATTTAGATGTTACAAATGTTGAAATTTTTCAATCGAATTTCCGCCGTTAGCTAATATAGGAAAAAAGAATTATACGTAGAGGGGAGGGAGAGAGAGGGGTGTACGGGGGGAGAGGGAAAATGCAACGACTGAGGGGAGAGGTGGGGAAGGTACGTGGTCTTTCTTTCCATCTCTCTGTTTGTATGAGATTAAATCTGACGGTTAAAATAATAATGGGCCCATCAATTTAAGTGAAAGTGGATAGTTAGATGTTCTTTTCTCCGGATTTATAGTATTTTTTTAAATTTATTAGAGTGCCACGTGGCGGCTTAGGAGCGTTTGTAGATGCCACACGGCGGTTTATGGCCTTTTAAGATAAATCGGATTGGTAATTTTTATTATAGATCCAATGGTAAAAAATAATGGGTTCACCAGATTAAATGAATACTAACGGTTAGATTTATTTTAGAATTCTAAATTTATTAGAGCGCCACGTGGCGGCATTGGAGTGTTTGTAGAGTGCCACATGGTGGTATGAGAGCGTTTCTAGAAAGTCTAATGGACTTTTAGTATATAATAGATAGATAGATTAATAATTATTATTTATTAATTTGAGTTTTATGTGATGCGAGTCAAAAAGAAAAAAAAAGAAAAGGAGGGACGTGGGGCCCAACGTACTAAATAATATATATAATATATGAAAAAAATAATATATTATTGGCATGTACATATATTTTTGCATATATATAGGCTGGATTTAATATCTATGGGCTGAAATAATTAATTCGGTTTTTATTCTTGTGATCGAAAAAAGAAAAAAGGAGAAAAGATGAACGTGGGGCCGTACATGACGTACGTACGTACATGCACCTATACACCTATGGGGGTTACGTGGGCCTTTTAAGATAAATCGGATTGGTTATTTTTATTATAGATCCAATGGTAAAAAATAATGGGTCCACCAGATTAAATGAAAACTAACGGTTAGATTTATTTTAGAATTCTAAATTTATTAGAGCGCCACGTGGCGGCATAGGAGTGTTTGTAGGGTGCCACATGGCGGTATGAGAGCGTTTCTAGAAAATCTAATGGACTTTTAGTATATAATAGATAGATAGATAGTTTCATGATATCAAAAGTTCACTAGTTAAGATTTGTATCGTCGAAAGTTTATTTTTCATTTGAAAGAGAGGCAATAGGATATAATCAACTTGCTTGTTTCTACCTAGATGGAACCTATTCACTAAATCTAAACCCTCTTCAAGTGAACTCAGTTGAATGTAACTCCAACACCGTGTTCTCCACAGTATCCGGTTCGAAAAGAAATAGCTTCACAGGTTAAGAGTGGCCGGTACTTGATCAGACCGAACAATTCAGTCTTGATCTTTGGTATTTTCAAAATTTCAGTCATCTAGAACAGAAGATCGGATGCATTGCCAAACTTTCAGTCATCTAGAACATTATTCGGTCTCTGTCTCAATCTTGTGTTGTTGCCTAGACGGAGCGGCAGCGGTGGACATGGGTGGTGGTAATGGGCGCGGTGTCGATGGGTGATGTGCAATCGGGATGCCGGAGCGGAGCACACACTCTCATGAGTGTGCGTCTTTCACCCTTGTTGCTGCTCGGGACAGCCACGTAAACTACGGTGTTTGTGCGCTGCTAGAGAAAGAGCGGGTGACGCTCATAGGTGGACATTGCGGCTATATGCCAGGAGCTACCGGTAGACTGCACCGCAGCTAACGATGTATGCATGGTCGTACTTAATATTCAATGAAAACAGATTCATCCATGGTTCTCCTTTTTACTAAACTATTGTACGGGATTCTGTTAAGAAATTTTAATGTCATTAGAGTTCATATGGTTCATTGCATTAGAGTGTTTTAAAGGTAGCAACACTGAAATTATTCAACTCAAATTAGAATGCATAAATTAAGCAGATGCTTTGAACCATCACTCGAGAGTAATCAAAATATAGTGCCAAATTACTGACAATTAAATAATTAGACAGATTAACTTAGATCATAATGAAAGGCGGCAAAGTTAACAACATCAATAATAAAATGATTAGGCTACAAATAGAATCCTCATGAAGCGAGAACAACTAAAGCTATAGGCAGCAAGCACAACTACTAATGATTAAAGAAATTATCTAAGACTAATAATCTAGCTGATGGAGCTCTAGTTGGAATCCTCCTAAAGTGAGAACCACTAAATCCATCAAATTATTAATTTCTTCCACCTAGCAGCCCAATGACCTTCAAGGGGAAAAAAATCAAACAAACAATTGAGGTTAGAATTAAACTACAAAATGCAATGTAAAAATTTTCAATCTCATATAACACCATATACCTGGCTAGGTACTGTGGACTATACGATCATGTGTGCCCTCCTCTCCCTCGCTATAGAAGGAACAACCGCACTTGCCACATATAAATTTGTTCCTAGCATGCTTCGATTTGTTGTGTTTAATTAGATCTTCGTAATGTCGTGCTTTAGTCGAATCTTTATTGTTCGACTTAAAACACTCCCAACACAAAATCATGCCGTCATCGAACTTCACCGACGCGGCGAGGTATGCCTCATGTTGCTCATCCGACATGCTGACCAAATAGGAGCTCCAATCCTAACTAGAACGATGTAGTTGGCAGCAAAGACAAATCCAAGTGATTTGTGCAACCACCACTTATTTAGTTATATGCATGAATCCCTCATATATATATAGGCTAAGAAAATTGAGACATGTAGAGTCCGGGTATATTCCATTATATATATAAAAAAAAGATGATGAAAGTTGAGACATGCATTGTATGTGTCTAGAGCTGGTAATAAGGTTCATGCTTTTAGCATTATGTCGATCTGGTTGGGGTAAATCCCATACTTTTTTCATTAATGCTCACAAGATATACACCTTTGTATTAAGGAGAAATGTTTAGAAGAGAGACAAACTCAATAACTGCAAAAACAAAAGGTGGAAAGAAACTACTTGTTACCCTTACAGTCATGCAGAGGGCGATGCATGTTGCAAATGTTGCGTGATTATTGTCTTCTTTAGGAGTCGAAGATTCAAAATAATAAAATTAAAGTTGATATTTCCATGTAGACAACGAACAGGTTGATATTTGCATGCAGACGAAGCGTTTGTTGGTAATGATTATATTGAGAGTGGAATGGAAAGAGATTTTTCTTTTAAGAAAATGGTTAAAACAACAAAATGTTGCTCAAATAGGGCTAATCAGATATTCCCTATTTCAGTACTCTCAGAGCCCCTCCCCTGTTTCATATATATATGAAGTTCAAAATTCACAGCCTAGGGTCCTCAACCAAAAATGTTCTAGCTTTAAAATATGTCGTTAAATTGGTCAATCCATATAAGTTAAAAAAAATCCAATCTTATCGTCATAAAAAAAATTTAGAAGAAAAAAACTCTATTTTAATCTATGCGGTCAGCCTTGCATTTGGATTGAACGATGATTAGAAAAATTCAAAAATAAGAGATAACATTTGGATTGAACGATGATTAGAACAATAAAAAATAAGAGAAAACAAAAGATATAGTTTTAAATAATGAAAGCAGCAACAACTAATCAATGGATCAAACAAGAAAATACGGTACCTACTCAACTACTGTAAAATTACTCATTTCGTTTCATACTATAAGTCGTTCGTCTTTTTATAGAAAAGTTTAGCAACATATATAATATCAAATTAGTTTTATTAAATCTAATATTGAATATATTCTAATAAAATATTTGTTTTGTGTTGAAAATTTTACTATATCATTTTATAAATTTGGTCAAACTTAAACAATTTTGAGTGAAAGAGAAATCAATCGACTTATAATATGAAACAGAGAGTAATCACCAAACAAACTTAGCTGCCCCGTGTCGATTTAGTTCTTCCTAGCTTAGTCTTGACGATAGTAACTGAAATTGGGAGCAAGCCAAGTCGGCAATGGCCATGTCAGCCATGGTTGAGTTGCCTGAAACGGCGAGAAGCTGCCATCTGCGATGCTGTAGACGCCAATGTTTCTCGGCGCCTCCGTGTTGCCATCCTCCTTATCCGTGTAGTAGATGTGGTTGGGCAGAATGCCGCTGGAGCACTCGCCGTCGCCGCCGGCCGGCACCCAGAACGGCTGGTTGCACCCGATGAACAGCGCGTGGCTGTCGCCGCCGTCGCCCAGTGTCGCCATCTCCTCTAGCCTCTGCGCGGAAAGATCCACGCGGAACACCTTGATCCAGAGAGCCGCGGCACCGAGAGACATTGGCGTCTACAGCGTCGCAGACTGCAGCTTCTCGTCATTCCGGCCAATGCAACCATGGTTGACAAGGCCAGTACCAACTTGGCTTGTTCCTAGCTTTGGTTACTACCGCCAAGTTAACTCTGGCTAATCTGGTTTATCGAGCAGCAAATTTTGATTAAGTAAATTATTACACTCTTACTGCACTATCTGTTGAACAAAAGACAGGGCTTGATCATGTCAAACCATGCAATGAGTTATCCGTTTAGCAAACCTCTGGGTACTAGGTACTCCTCCAGTTATTTTTTCAAGGACTATAAAATTTCTCTTTTTACTATGGTGCGTGCACACTGCTGGCGAAGTACTGTTGCCATTGTAGCCTTCGTATCTTGTAGAAGGAAGGTCTACCGTGATTTTTCTTGTTCATTGCTTGCGATCCTTGCTACCACCCCCCTGCCGCAAGCCTCCTCGCGCGCTCGAGCTCCACGGCCCCCATGGCCGACATCCCGAGGCTCGGATCGAGCGAAGGCGTGGCGGACACCTGGGCGTCGGCAGCGGCCACTGGCACTGCGGCTGGCGTGTCTCGGGAGGATGACTCGACCGTGCTGCGCCGAGGAGACGGAGGAGAGGGAGGGCAGTGAGAAAGCGCAAATCTGCCGGTGTCGTCTCGTGACCTCGTCGATGACCTCGTCGGTGAGAAAGCGCAAATCCGCCACAGGTGGCAACTCTCCCACCTCTGCCAATGGCGACCACCGCCCCCTTCCCTCCTCTCGCCTCCCCCTCCTCCGCCTTCTCTAGGGACCTCCCCCGTGCGCTCCGCTTCCTGCAGTCCGTTGACATCGATCCTCCCTCGGCGGCGTGGGAGTCGTCGTCGTCGTCAGGTGCAGCCCTGGCACGGGTGGCGCTCCCTGTGCCTCCCGAGAGGGACTAGGAGGTGCTCGACGCCAGCATCGACGCCGACGGCATGCGATGGCCGCGAAGAAGATGGAGAAGGAAGGAAGAAGACGGAAAGGAAGAGGATAGATATATAGAAAAGGTGACGGCAGTAGCATGGTTCTAATTTTATAAAATTGGAGTAGCACGGCTATGAATAGACGAATTGTAATAACATTTTTCTGAATAGCCACATTTTCAATGGCATGGACCCTTAAAAGAAATATTCTAGCTTTAAAAAATGTAGCTAAATTGGTCAAATCCATACAGGTAAAAAAAAAGTCTAATCATATCAGCACAAAATTTATGAAAAAAAAACTGTTAATTTTAGTCTACGCGTTCAGCCCGATTGTGGATTGAACAATAAATAGAATTATAGAACAACAAAAACATCAGAGAAGAAAACCTAGCTTTAAACAATGAAACGCAACATTAATCAATCAATCAAACAAACAAATTAGCTGCTCTGTGTTAATTAACTTAACACTGATGGTAGTATTCGAAATTGGGAACAAGCCAAGTCGGCAATGGCCAAGTCAGCCATGGTTGAGTTGGCCGGAACGGCGAGAAGCTGCCGTCTGCGACGCTGTAGACGCCGATGTCTCTGGGCGACTCCGGGAAGAGCAGCGCGTAGTCCTCCTCGTTGTCCGTGTAGTAGATGTGGTTGGGCAGCACACCGCCCGCCGGGCACTCGCCGTCGCCGCCACCGGCCGGCACCCAGAACGGCTGTTGCACCCGATGAACAGCGCGAGGCTGTCGCTGCCGTCGCCCAGCGTCGCCGTCTCCTCCAGCCTCTGCGCGGCGAGGTCCACGCGGAACACCTTGATCCAGATCGTCGTCTTCCTATACACTGCCGTCGTCCGCGTCGTGTCGCCGCCGGCGTCGTGCGCCGCGGCCGCGCGCACGGGCTTCATCATCCTCCACACCTGAAGCCACCCGTCGCCGTCGGGGGCGCGGACCAGGTACTTGGTCTCGCTGTCGATGACGCCGTGTAACTGGTCGGCTAGGACGATCGTCTGGCGCACGGCGGAGGGCCCGCCGGAGAAGTCGTAGGCGTGGATGGCGGCCAGGTACGTGATAGCGTAGAACATGCCGTCGTCGTCGTTGTAGACGACGTCGGTGTAGAAGTCCGAGTCGGGCAGGTTGACCCAAGCCCAGCGCTCGTCGACGCCCACCCGCGCGAACGAGAGCTGGTACTTTGGCCGGTGGAGCAGGACAACGATGCAGCCGCCGCCGCCGCCGCTGTCCGATCAGTGGCGAAGCCAGGATTTAGAGACGGGGGGTGCCATCTACGAGACGTGGTAACTCACTTAAGGTTCGGTGAACAGTGACATTGTAGCGTTGATGTATGATCACTAACTCGACATCATACATGTTATAGCGATTAGCTAGAAGAGAGAATGAGAACCTATAGATCATAATTTGCCAATTTAAACAGTTTGTTCCATGATTTTAATTGGAGTCTTGCAATCATTTTTAAAATGATAAATCAGTTAACTAAGTCATTTCATAAGTCCTATATATATAGCTAGGCAGTTGTCCTATATAGTTAGTCTCATCCGTAACTAATGATGTAATTAATGGCTAGATTATAAGGGCTAATTATCTTTGGGAGAAGAGAGGGGAGGGGAGGTCACATAGGGGTTAGGGGGGTGTTGGCCCTCCCTGGCCCCTACGGTGGCTTCGCCACTGTGTCCGATGATGGATCAGACGACAGGAAGGCGCGCATGATGAGGTACTCGGCGAGCTCGTCGGCCTTCGCCTGGGTCGGTGGCCGGTCGTCGCGCTGCTCCATGGTCCAGTCATACTGGACGATCTCGTAGTCGTAGTCATCTTCGTCGTCGTCGGCGGCGGCGGCGCTCTGGCTGCGGTGCCTGACGTGCTCGATGGTGTCGACCGGCGGGAGCGAGTCGATCTGCTGGCCGGTGACGGGGTTGACGAGGCGGAGCTCGGCGGAGTCGGCGTCGGCGGTGACGATCCAGCCGTGGGAGCTGCCCAGCTAGAACCTGTTGCGGATGGGGGGCTCAGCCGGCAGGGTCACCTCGTACGTCCTCCCGCCGCCGGCGAGAGCAAATACGGTGGCGACGCGGTGCCGGTCGCCGTGGTCGTTGCCTTGGTCAGCCGTGTAGACTAGGCACGGGGGCGGCGGGCGGCGGGAGAAGAGCGGGTGGCGCTCACGGACAGAGGCAGCGGCGGCGTGCCAGGAGCGGCAGACGGCGGCGCAGCGGAGGAGGTCGGCGGGGTCGTTGAAGGTGTGGAAGACGGTGGCGAGGAGGTCGAACACCATGTCCGACCAGCTCACCGGCGACCAGCCGGCGCCGGTCGATAGGTCCATCACGCAAAGCGCGCGCGGCTTGGGCTAGCAAGCTTGACGGCTTAGTGCGTGGCAACGTAAGATATGACATGAAGAGGTTAAGGTTGGTTAGTCATGATTCCGAGTCAGTAACTAACTGTACCGTGCTATACCAATCGGAGAGGTTCACTATATCGGTTCAGGGTTTTCTATCAGGGGTCACCGAAATCCCAAAATTTCAAAGAAATTTAGTTGAATTTGAACAAATATTATCCAAATTTGTGAAAAAATTCAAAAATTCAAAAATTTCGGCCGAATTAATATCGTATCAGGGTCACCAAAATTACCGAAATTTCCAACCCTCGGACTAGGTAATCACGCAGATTGGATCGATCCATGCAAGTGCAGCCAATTTTGAGCCCAAGATCGGCAGATCCCCCGGCCGCCGCCGTCGCCGCCGCCGGTGAGACTGATCTCCAACTGAATGTTTGCTCGATTCTTCTGACGGCAGCAGCATTGTCCTCTACCGATCCCGATCAAGATCGATTTGTCCATCCTATCCTCAGGTGTGTGTTTTCTCCTTCTCATGTTAGTTAATACTACCTCCGTTCCAAAATATAAACATTTTTGGACTCCGACACGGTCTTCGAGATGTTACTTTGACCAATAATATCTATAAAATTAAAATAGTTTAAATAAAAAAATTGTATATTATGATAGTTTGTTCAGCGATAAATCTAGTAACATCAATTTTACGTGATTGATCTTTTTTTTGCTATTAATAGTCAAAGTTAAAAATGTTTGACTTGTTACAGAGGGAGCATATCCTTTAGCTACAGTCTTAGAGTTCTGGATTGTAACCAATTCTCTTTTCTTTTTAATTCTCTATATGGTGGAGAAGACTGGCAGTTCTATCGATTTTTGGAGGTGTAACAAGGTAAGATGTTTGTTGAAATTGAAGTTCTTCTGATCATCTTTTTTTTTGGAACGAAATATAAAAATAGATTTCAGACTGGAGTCACTGGACAATATTACAATTACGATTCAACCGTGATGGATGGATGCTAAGACGAGCCCTTTTAAATATGCCCTTTGATGATAGATTTTTTTTTTGGATCTCAGAAGATGGGCATTAGCAGTCATCATGATCGTTATGGTGTTGATCGTCCCACAGATGATGAAAAAAATGATGGGGCAACTAAAGACCATTTGGGTGATTGTAAAGAAAATGTAAGGACCACAACAGATAGCGAAGAACACGACAAGACCATAGAATATCCCGAGATGGCAACCAGTAGCGATGAAGATGCATCGGATAGTGAAGAAGAGGCAGGGATGTCATCTGATAGCGAAGATGACTCCTCTTACAATCCCCCTAAAATTGCAAATACTGCGTTTATATTGGAAGATAGCAGTCACCGTGATGGTTCTATATACAAGGGCAATAGCGAGTGGAAAAGGACTTATCGTATTGCAGATCTTGAGGAGAGTAAGTGATCCAGATATCCTTACTGTTTTTCTTTAAAAAAAATCTATTTTGGTCTTACAAATTTTATCAAGCTATAAATCAATCATTATATTTGCTACTGTAAATACCTACAGGTTTGGGCTCAAGTTGCAGTATTCTGAAACCCCTAACTAAAATTGCAACAAACTGATAATTTTGACAAAAATATGTGTAGTTCTTTTTATAGAATTACTCAAAAAATATAAAGCGGTTTGACCCAGGATTTTCTGCAACCCAATTGATGTGCAAAAGTATAGTTTTCTTTCTTTGTACCAAGTATTTGCTGACCGTATTAATTGTTGCATTGATTGTAATATGACATGTGATCATTGGGGAAGCTCGATTGGAGGCGATGATATTATCAGGTCCTAAATATTGCGTTATGCATGGTGAAACATGTATAAGGCATGGACCATGTCCTATGTTGCACTTTTTCTCACTAAAACTGGCTGAAATTGCTGTCACCGGTGGCCCAGTAGAGCTGTATGGATACTTAGCAGCACGGGACCTTTTGGATCCATTGCGCAACTATATATTCCATACTAGCAGGGATGATCCCATCATAGTGGAGAAGGTGCACATCCCTACTCTGCATTTTTTTTAAATTACTTTGTTTTATTTCATAATATGAAGTCATCATCACATGCATACAACAAGAGGAGATAATTTTGATGGTATTCTAAAAGCAAGTTAATCTGTTCTACATCATCCAATCAACGGAAATGTTGTAATAACTGTGCTCATGATGTTTAGACATAGGCTCAATTTGCACTCACAATTTTCTTGATTTTAAGACATATGGTTAGTTTATGTTGCTGTGACATTTATAAAGTGTTTTACTTCATAGCACAACTTATTGTGGTTTTGGGAGCACGGCCATGAAAAGCTATCTCCAGTTATCCCCTATTTCATAACTCTATATTTTTCTAATTAGTTAAATGTCCGTGGCCTCATTCGGCTAGAAACAAATGCTTAGATATTTACTTTTTGTGAATATTTCTATTATAGTAATATTTCGGTGTTATGGCTGCAAAAACATGCTTCAAAGTGGTCAACGTACCCAAAAGTAGCAGAATAGAAACAGTTGATTGTGTAAGCCATTACAATGCTAACCAAGATTTTGGTTGTGGTAATTATACTATCAAATAAACCTATATAATTAAATTAAGCATGACGTTTTATGTGTTACAAAGAAAATCAAACAGAATAGTTTGGACCTTTAGTAGCTATCAGATAATACATTTTTTTCATTAATTTGTAGGAATAGAAGATACACAACACAAACTATCATTTTTTTCACTCATAATAAGTCCACAAACATCCATAATTTAATATTTGACAACTCTAGATAAAATTGAATTATTCTATCTGGTAGTTTTGCTATCTCTGTCAATCTTATACACTTGGCAGCCATTCAATGTTTGATGTGTTTAATATACTAGGTTCTTTATTATTTGTGTAATGTTCGTTTCACTTTTCACTCAGCTTTATATAATATATATATATATATATATATAGTAAAAATAACATAACGACCCATTTCGTTGTCCTATTTTCTTTGATGAGCTAATAAATAATAATATTTCTGTAGGGTTCCCTCATCGAAATATCTGGTCCTAAACGAGGGATCGAAATATTTTTTTTAACGACTCGCACGAGACGGTGCGAACTTCTATTGATAGAGCAGGAAAAAATTACAAGATTACAACCCTGGAGGGTTATAACCAGGAAAAAGGAAAAAAAATACCACCACCCACACGGCGACATCGCCAACACACTAGCCCAGGAGAAGGCTAACACCGGACCGGCCGCCGCTAAGCGTGACCGACCGCCACTAGACCAACAAAGGGACACAGACGAGATCGCCTGAGGGGTGAGACAGCACAACAACGCCCTCAGGAGGGGGGATAACCATCGTTGTCGGTCCGACCAAGGTCGAACTGGGTTTTCACCCGCCACTCACCACCTGCGAATCCACGGCTGACGCACCGATGCTCCACCACCACACAAGCTTTGCCGACATGTGGGACCCCTACACCGGCGTCCCCCGCCGGCCAGCCTTCGCGCGCCGAAGACCGCGCCACACCCACCAGCAGCTCCTCCTCACACCTAGGTCGCCTCCTCCACTGCCGGCCGCGCCACTCTGCGCCAAGCCGGCCTCCTCTACCGGACGCGTCTCTCGCGCCAATCCGGCCTCCCTCCATCGGCCGCGCCTCCCGCGCCAAGCCGGCCTCCATCTCTGCCGCCCGCGTCTCTCGCGCCGAGCCGGCCTCCGTTGCCATCGGCTGCGCTTCTCTGCGCCAAGCCGGTCTCCGACCCCTCCACCAAACGATGTCGCGCCGGCCAGATGTAGTCGTCTCCCACGCCCTCGGCTAGCCGTCCGAGGCCGCCATGCCTCTGGTGACCGCAGACACAGTCACCACCACCGCAGCCGCTGTTGCCGAACGCCCAGCCACCTCGCCGTCGCCATCCTCACCTCGCACCCGACTCCTTCCCCGCCTCCACTTGCTGTAGCCAACAACCCGCATCCGTCGACGTTACCACCGCCTTCACGGCCGCCGTCGCCGCTGCCACCGACGCCAGCCTCCGCCTCCGCAAACCACTGCGCCGTCCACATCCGCCGATGTTGCCGCCGCTGCCGCTACTAGTCGTCGACGCCAGCCACTGCCATCGCACACCGCCGCCACCGCCAACGCAGCCGCTGCCAGCAACCGCCCCAACGCAGCCGCCATGCCCTCCGTCGCCGTCGCCAGCCAACGCCGCCACCGCGACAGCCTCGTCGCCGTCACCAGCCGCCGTGACCGCCAGCAGCCACCGGACGCCAAGCACTAGGAGCTCCCGCTCCAGATCCGCCCACGGGGGGGCTGGATCCGCCTCCGGCGTGCCTGGATCCGCCCACGAGGGGGCCCGACCTACCTCCGGCGCGCCTGGATCCAGTCCGCCGTCGCCAGCCTCGCCGCCATCTCCATCCCCGCCGCCATCTTCATCCCCGTCGCCGACGGCCCATCTCCGACGCCGTCGTCACCCCCGCCGCCGTCACCTTCCCCGCCGCCAGCCGCCACCCCGCCAGATCCGGCCGGAGCGGCGTGGATCTGGCGGGCTCCACCGCCGCCGCCTTCAGTCGCTCGAGAACCGCCGGTGCCCCAGCGTGCTCCTTGAGAGAGGAAAAGGAGGCCCCGCCGCCACCGTCCTTGCCGCCGCGCGGCTTTGCCGGCGGCTGCTCTGGCGGCGGCGAGGCGGGAGGGAGGAGGAGGAAGCTGGCTCGCGGCACGTGGTGTCGCCGCCCGTGTCGCCTGGGGCGAGCGACGCGGGCGGAGTTGTCTCAACTTATGGACCAAGGAATTAATTGTAGGGATCGAAATATTAAGTGATGTCCTAATCGAGTTTGATATGAGGATAAAGACAGGAGCAGAACAAGAAGATGATCGACAGCTGATTGATGGTGTATTAGTCATTGGTTGTGAGACACCAACAGATGTAACATTGAGAAGACGCATCCATGGCGATTGCGGTGCGGTCGAGATAAAATTTTCACATCTGCATCATGCAGTGGAGGCGACGGTACAGGTTGCCGTATTGGAAGTGCAGAGTCATTTCAATCTGTCTATCTGTTCTTATGTGGGTTCGTTACCTGACGAAATGCAGCTATTTTGTGGCCACATAGCCGAGCCATGTGGCCTAAAGAAGTTTGTTCTTGCTGCAATGATGCGTAATTTGCTGCGATTGAAGTTGAAGGTAAGCCAAGGAGGGTCTTACGCTGAACATTTTTGCTCGTTCGAACCAAATCACCATGGGCATTCATGTCAGCAGATAAATACTGAGTTTGCATCCTTCCTGGTGAAGATTACTTGGTCGACTTTGGACTTTGGAAATCCACAGAATTATCTGTAATTCACAACCGAGGCTACGGTAATAAGTTAGTGTATTCAATTATTTTTCTCATTGAGTTAATTAAGATGAGGCCTTTCTGAGTATGACTCAAATTTAAAAAGGATCCTAATGTCACTAATTCTTTCTAATTCTTCCTAAACATGAGGCATTTTTTTAGCCTGCGAGAAGGTCAATATAATAATATGTTTCGCATGTCACGAGTCCCTTCTTGTTTTTTATATAGTTGGAACCCACTGCAAGCATGACATCACTCGCCTGTTAGCTCGTGACATCACTGAGCCAACCGTGAAATAAAGATGGTAACATGAAGAATTTTTAAAAAAGGAATGTGAACGAGGCCTAAGATGTAAGATAGCCCACCTCCTTACGGGCTCCCAGCCTCCTGCAGTCCTGCTTCTCTCCTGGCCCAGTCCTGCTTCTCTCCTGGCCCTCCTCTATGAAGTAAGAAGTAATAAGTTCACTTTACATTTCTCAACTATGAGTCAAATTCTATTTGCATCCCTTACCCATGAAATCGGGTATAAAACGTCATCTAATTATCAAAACCAGTGCAAATAGAGTCCCTTAGCGGTTTAGATGGCAATTTTATCCTACAGTTACCCACGTGGCATGTTGGCATGATCTTTATTCCTATGTGGCGCTTGCGCTTATTTGGGATTAGAAAAAAAATAGAAAAATAAAAAAAAACTCAATGGACCCATATGTCATTAGGAAAACAAAGACTCAAATGTGGCCCCACCTCTCCCTCTCCTCTGTTCCTCTCTCTCTCTCACTTAGCGCTGGGGTGCGGTTCAGCGGAGGACGGCATGGCGCCGACACAGCTCGTCGCACAACCTCGCGCGCAGAAGCCGATGGCCCGAACGGCGATTGGGAGGCCGCCGGTGGCCGCTGCTGCCTCCTTCCCGTGGATGAGCTGGCATGGCAAGGTCGGGATGGTGGATCGATAGTGGAGTTGATAGAGGAAGGGCGAGGCAGGGCGATGGGGGAAGCAACAACACTGTTAGAGTATATTTGGTAGTTGTAGGAATATTAGGATAGGATTGATTTGATTAGAGTATTTCCTTATCTCTGTATCATCCTTATCTCTACCCGTGTAATCTCTATATATTTCAGTCCCCAAGACTCAGTACAATCATCTAACTCCTCTCTACACTATTCAATATGGTATCAGAGCGGGCTACGTTCTAGCACCAAAATTCATAGTCCTAGGATCTACATGGTATCATATCTAGACAAATGGTTGTCCAGATTTATTTTACTGGGCATAGGTTGTCTTTTTTCTGGGACGAAGGGAGTATGTGGCTAGTGTGGTTTGAATCTTGCAAAAAGTTATTCATGCACAAGACGCATGGACAGTGAAAGGACTAATGTTTCTGTGCCTTGAAGAGAGATATGCATGCCCCCCATAAATTTAACTTGTTCACGTACAGGATCCTAGCATGTCCCTAATTATATGGGTTTAACTTATTAACGTACGAACTCTCAATATATAATAGTGAACGAGTGATAGGAAGTTAGGAACACATATATCATTTGCATTACTTTTGACATGATCCGAAATCTAAGGCCAACAAATTATGGCACGCATAATTTTCTAAATCACTATTGTCGGAGAAAACTGCAACTTTACAAGTTAAACTGTCTTCCAATACTCTTCATCATGCATGATCTCATCATGCACTGGAAAATACTCAATTTTTCACCAAATATTCAGTGCTGACTGGAGTACTGGACACGCATATATAGACCTCTGAATTGTATCCTGGACCTTGAATGACCATCAGACTTTACTAGTACTCGATAGGAACATCAGAACTAATATTTCAGCAGTAATCAACTGACTCTGTCCAGGCTGGTAACATCAGAACTAATAATTCAGCAGTAAGCAATTGACTCTATCCAAGCTGATAGTACATCATACTCCTATCTAACTAAACAGCAGACAGAATCTAGGTACAACACTTGTATGGAGTGGAGATCTAATCTTTTTATAAAAAAAATGAGGAGAATTTTTTTTAAAAAAAAAATGTGCTTCTAGCTTCCAACATGCTGAGTTGCTGACTCTGTGACGCCAATATTTTTTTTGAGAACAATGTGACGCCAATTCAGAGAGGCCATGTTCAGTCCTTGTCACAAAACATATGGTCAACTCAGGCAAAACGCGGCAGAGACCTTTTGTCACAGTAATTCGCACATAAAAAATGAAAGTATACAAGATAAATGCAGAGTTGACAGAGTCACAGGCCACACTCCTACACCACAAAGGCTTCCAGACCAAGAAACCTTCCTCTCAATTTACTGAAAAAAATCAGGGGCAATTTGTGCTTCTGATACTCACGTATATTTCATACACACGTGAATGCTTTTAATAGAATTCAGAGAATTAGAGAATAGAAAGTTGTCGTTGACTCCATCTCTTTAACATATTTTAGGAGCATGCTTATAGATTCACACAAGTATGAACACATATAGTGATTTGTATATGCGTTCTCCACATGATTCAGAAAAAAAAAAGAACAATGACAACTTGATTTCATTGAATTTATTGTGGCGCATTTACAGATATATAGTGATGGAAGCAGTTTGGTGCAAGACAAAAGTAGGCAGGCGAAGTTACATCATGTACACTTTTGACTTGGTCAAACGCAAATTATATACTGACAGTGACAGGACCTAATTACAGCAGTATAGTATTAATTAATTGTTAAAAGAGAGTTTCTAATCAATTCTACTTGCAATTCTCCAAGAAGATAGCCTTTGCCATCATCTATTGCTCTGATTTAGAATTATATGTGAAAAGAGTCTCTCTCTATTAGGGGAGCGAGAGGAGATGTCTACTCATATATTTTTCTTCCAAATTCGATTCAAATAGTTGTAAAAAATTATAGAAAAAAATTGATAATATTGAGTATTGTTATACCTATCTGTGCAAAAAAAAAATCAAGTTCAATGCTGTATCAGCGTTGTCAATTTTTTTTAGAATTTTTCATAATCGTTTCAATGCTTTTTAAATAAACAAGGAAATATCATCTCTTGAGGATAACACACAATTAGATTAGACATGCTTGGACTGATGACTTAGTCAAAAGAGAAGTCCGATCACTTATTAATTTCTTGTGCATGTGCATCCAACAACCTTCGTCAGCTAGCCAAGAACAATAAGCAACTTCATAGTGTCCTAGCAACGGCGTCACCGGCCATGGCTTCCGGCCATCTCGTCGCCGTCGCCGTCGTCATCGGCTCGCTCTGCGTCGCGGCAGTCGGTCAGGGGAACAATATCGTGCTCCCGTTCGCGCCGTCGTGCTCGACCGCCGGCAACTACACCGGCGACAGCCAGTACAAGAAGAACCTCGACCAGCTATTCACCACCCTCTCCGCCGGCGCCATCGCCGGCGACTGGTTCAACACCAGCTCGGTCGGGACGGGCGCCGACCAGGTGTTCGGCCTCATCATGTGCTACGCCGACCGCAACTCGACGCAGTGCCAGGAATGCCTCGCCGGCGCTCCGGCCGGGATCGTGCAGGTGTGCCCGGGAAGCCGAACGGCGGACGCCAACTACGACGCCTGCCTCCTCCGCTACTCCGACAAGTCCTTCTTCTCCGAGCTCACCTACGGCGCCGACCCCACCATCGCCTGGAACGTCTACTTCACCCCCTTCGTCGACAACATGACCACCATGAACGACACGCGGCGGCGGCTGATGAGCCAGCTCGCCGAGAGGGCCGGCGACACCAAGCTCAGGCTGGACAACGGCAGCTTGCCGTACGCCGACTCGAAGCTCGGCACGTCGGCGTTGTACGGGCTGGCGCAGTGCACGAGGGACCTGGCGGCGAGCGAGTGCCGGAGGTGCCTCAGCGGCTACGTCGACGACCTCAGCAACACCTTCCCCAACAACAGCGGCGGCGCCATTAAGGGGTACAGCTGCTACCTCAGGTACCATCTTTGGCCGATCGACATCACGCTGCCGCCGCCGCCGTTGCCACCGCCGTCGCGGCCTCCGTCGTCGTCTCCGGCACCGCCTTCACCTCCTCCCTCGGTGTCGGGAGGACTCGTGGCCGGATCGACCGTCGGCGCCGTCTCGTTCTTGGTGGTTCTTGGTGTCTCAATCTGGCTCCTCTTGCGCCGGCGGCGGAAGCGCGCCGGCGAGGCGAGGGAGCTGGAGATGGACGAGGGCGACTTCTTCGACGATGAGGCCGATGACTTTGAGAAGGGGACTGGTCCCAAACGGTTCCACTACGGCGAGCTCGCCATCGCCACCGACGACTTCTCCGACGAGCACAAGCTCGGTGAAGGCGGGTTCGGGTCAGTGTACAGAGGATTCTTGAAAGAGTTGAACCTTGACGTCGCCATTAAGAGAGTGTCCAAGAGCTCGAAGCAGGGGAGGAAGGAGTACGCGTCGGAGGTGCGGATCATCAGCCGCCTCCGCCACCGCAACCTGGTGCAGCTCATCGGCTGGTGCCACGGCGGCGGCGAGCTCCTCCTCGTCTACGAGCTCATGCCCAACGCCAGCCTCGACACCCACCTCTACAGCGCCAACGCCGGCGTGCTCCCATGGCCACTCAGGCACGAGATCGTGCTCGGCATCGGCTCGGCGCTGCTGTACCTGCACGAGGAGTGGGAGCAGTGTGTGGTGCACCGCGACATCAAGCCGAGC
The DNA here is from genome assembly GCF_034140825.1 of Oryza sativa Japonica Group. Lineage (NCBI taxonomy): Eukaryota > Viridiplantae > Streptophyta > Magnoliopsida > Poales > Poaceae > Oryza > Oryza sativa. The sequence goes on from NC_089046.1 coordinate 26,416,837, forward strand.
AACATCATGCTCGACGCCGCCTTCAACGCCAAGCTCGGCGACTTCGGCCTCGCCAGGCTCGTCGACCATGGCCGGGGCTCACACACCACGGTGCTCGCCGGCACCATGGGGTACATGGACCCGGAGTGCATGATCACCGGCAGGGCGAACGCCGAGTCCGACGTGTACAGCTTCGGGGTCGTCCTACTTGAGATCGCCTGCGGCCGGCGACCGATAATGGCGGACCACCAATCCGAGGTAGACGAAGACCGGATCCACATTGCTCAGTGGGTCTGGGATTTATACGGCAATGGGAGGATTCTTGACGCCACTGACCGGCGGCTCAACGGCGAGTTCGACGGCGGGGAGATGGAGGCTGTCATGGTCGTCGGGCTCTGGTGCGCGCACCCTGACCGGAGCCTGCGGCCAACGATCAGGCAGGCCGTCGGCGTGCTGAGGGGCGAGGCGCCGCCGCCGAGCCTCCCGGCGAGGATGCCGGTGGCGACGTTCCTGCCGCCGGTTGATGCTTTCAACCACACATCATCTTCAGTTGCGACAGGAAGCAGCAGCGCCAGCACAGACACTACTCGGTCGTCCAGGACGACCGAGACATCTTCCTTGCTGAAATGACACTTGAGCAATGACGTTTTTTATCAGATTAATTAACTGCAAAAATGAATTGATTTTGACAGGAGCATCATACCTGTTTTTGACTAGAGTATGCAGCTGATTTTGGACTGGTAATATGATGAACATTAGTTACATAACACAAGAACACAATGGCACAAACATAAAAGGGATACAGCTATTGACACTTTCAGCATAATAATTAGTGTTCTCATTTATTATTGCCCCAAGCCATCATATAAAAGGGACTTCAGAAAGGTAGATCAACAGCTCATAATAATTCACAGTGTATGTCTATTTTCAAAACCATTTACAACGAAAAGGCCGGTCTAATGGCGTCCCTTCCCCCCAACCTACGCCCAGCCGACCTCTCCAATCTCCTTTGCTTTCTTCCTTCCATTGGACCATTCACGGTACAGGGGAAGTATAATCAAGAGTTCTCCAATAGATTGTAACTGGTACTAATTAAGCAGCAGTGGCAACTGGAGTGTCAGGATGGGCTCCCCATTCAGTCCATGATCCATCATATACAGGAACGTCGGTTTTGCCAAGGCGGTGGAGGCCCTAAGAAGAAAGCATAGGTTATGCGACGTAATGTAACAATTGCAAAGTAAATCTTGTGAACTTCCAAGTCACAGGTAGTCTTACCAGAGCTAATATACATGCTGTCACACCAGTACCACATGAGGACACCAGGGGTTGATCAAGCGATATACCTGACGAATATCACAACAAAGTAGTAAAGTTATTGCCAATATTACCAAAGATGTTGCCATAATTTTATATTTCATAATTCATACTTGCTACCACAGATCTACATCAAAATACCACAGAAAAATGATGCTAGTAACAACCACTACCAATAAACAAAGCACTGCAAGAAGTCATGCCTGGTCATTACAATCATATAAGCGACAACACCTGGCACTAGTTGGTTAATTAACTCAACCATCAACTTATACAAAAATATAAATAAGAGGCTCTTAATGTTTCAAAAGACCCAGAAGGCCAAAACATTAGGTTCATGGTTAAGATATAGGCATGTTTCAGAATGGGGAATAGGATTGCAAACATGGCTAAGCAGGGCATTGTCAGCAGACAGAAAGAATTTGAAACTTTATCTGGATAAAAATATTACCTTCTTGTTCAAATCGTTTACGGAGCTCTTCTGGAGGTAATAGCTTTTGCGAACTGTCAAGCAACTGCAGAAGAACAAACAAAGATTCAGCAAAAAGAATTGGTAATACACAAAGATTAAAAATACAAAAATATGGTCACAAATGAACCCGAATAAATAATTAATCCAATGAGACCAAAGACAACCAAAGATCAGGTAAAAGTAATTATCCAAAATTTATGTCCAAAAGAGTACAAGTTGATTGGATAATTGCAAGTCTCCACCTGAGGGAAAGGAACACATTTGCTCCCAGGCACATGCCCACTTCTTATTCCTTTCCGTGGCTCTGGAACTGCACCATCAAATCTGAAGTGAAAGCTTCATGTTAGTATTCAAGACCAATGACCAACATTACAAAGACACAACCCAATGAAGCTTGAAGCATTCACATTTTTATGAGGTAATATGGCAAATCTACCGCAATTACTGACACAAAAAAAAACAAGTCAGAAGAGTCGAAAAGATAAAACACCATAAGAGTCTGGAATGCCTACTATGTTGGTGAGGTGTTACATGGAATCATGGTTGAACTGGAAAAAGATTACTTAAAAAGGCAAAAGCCAAACAGCCGACTTTATTGGCAATGAAGATCTTGACAGATACTAGTGAGTCTATGGATATATTATCCAAATCAATGTACTAGGCCTAGGGAGGAACATGGTCTGTAGCCAGTGACGACAGGGTCTGCTGCCGTGTAGAATTTAGTTCATTACTTGAATATCGAATGATTCCTGCAAAATTTTGCCATTGTCTCCAAAATTGGAAGTGCCTTTTATAAAATCCACCATAACCCAATGGATCCTTAAGCATAAAGGTAAAGGCTTTATATACATGTAATCGTGTATGGTATATAATCTGGACTTTTCCAGAATTAAAATAGCAGATTTACCTAGGCTTTCCTCGAGCATCTATAAGTTGATGTGTCTTGGCATCAATGTTCTCTTTTACCTGAGAAAAAAAATCATGAACTAGTTATACCAAACATGCGACTGAGTTTAATAAATGGTGAAGAAATGTATGGGCAAGATTTTCAGCCTGAAGACCTCTAACCTGGTCAAGATTCCAAATAAGATGAGGCTGCAACTTTGCTTCAAATGTGGAGGGACCAACCTACAAAGATAATAAAAAGTTATGTGTGACTGAAGGTCAAGCTAAGCACCATTCACAGCAGCTACTAGCATGAGTATCACGATTCAGGGGTTGACAAGTACATAACAGGAGTAAGGTCCAAATGTTAGAACAAACAAAATAGAGGTTTAATTCAACTTACCAACTGCCCCTGATAAACTTTCTCAATTGCTTCACGAGCAGCACTGGCTTTTAAGATGGCATCACTAGAGGCACTTGATTCAACATCATACCCAGAAGCACGCCATTGGGGCAAACCACCATCCAACACCCAAACTTTATCATGTCCGAAAACACGAAACATCCTGATATCAAGGAAGCAGGCATCGCACATGAAATTTAATTCAATTATCAAAATTAACAACAAAGGAACATATTGCAAATGCACTAGTAAGAACGGCTTATGATCATTTAAGGGGAAAAAAGATTGTCTGTCGTTTCTGCCTGAATTCTACTCTTGATGTTTACTTTGGTTTCAAGAAGAAGCAGCTTACCACCAAACACGAGCAGCGCTAAATAGTCCCTTTCCATCATAAACTACTATCCCATCTTTGTTGTATATTCCAAGCGAAGATACAGCAGCAGAAAATGCCTTTTCAGATGGCAGCATGTGCGGCAACTGACTCAAAAGATAATACATTCAATGATATCAAGCATGCCGAAAAACAATTAATCAGCTCAACAATAACCAACACAAAGAAATCAAGAATGATGCCATGTTTTGCAATTCATATTCCTATCATAATAAGGGCATTATGTTGAATTGTTGATCTACTTAACCAAACAGGATTAAAAAAACATGTTAATTTATTAGTGTTACTTTTTTATCATGAAGATTGACAGTAGTAGATGAAAAATACAGTCAAGGAGAAAGGGAAAGAAAATTTAAGTGCCATTACACCAGCTAGTACAATATAAAAGCTTGACGTGATCTGAAAGAAATCAAACTTGAGTAACTTATTATCACTTTTTTTACACCAATCAGGGGATTGGGACAGACCACCAGATCACAACACACACAAATGTTATCAACCGTGTTGTGATCTGTCAGTCCCTGTTTTACTTCACCAGCTTCAACCTTTTACCTTCTGGTGTTGCCTAAAGCTATTTTTGTTGACCTGTATGAGTGGAACTTAAATGTATTGACATACTGAACTAAATGCTTTCGCTTCATGTATTTAAGGAATTGGGTTTACCAGCCCCTAAATTTGCATAGCACAAGCCCATATTCTGGCAATTTATAATGTTATATTAATAAAAAATAACATCAGAAAAGCAGGATGATGTGGCACATAAAGAAAGTTCATATGATTAGCTAGTAGTAAATGAAAAAACAAGCTAGTGAGTTGAACTTACGCTTGATGTTCTGTCTGATATTCCATCAACATCAAAGAATAGCGCCCCAGGAATATGAGCCACCTGGAAACAAGATTAAAATGCATATGAAAGCATCAGAACTTCTGCTACTATAATTTCAAATGAACTGATAAAAACAGAAAATTAAGGTAACAAGGAACCAGTGAAAATAAGAGCATATAAACAATCAGATAAGAAAAATGGCGTCACAGCAGGTGGTAAGAATTCCAAAACTGCAAAACCTCAGTATGGCATGTAATCGCTACCTGGTACTCCTGAAGAGGATTCCTTTGTTCGGCAGGCATATACCAAGAGGCATCAAGTACCTTGACAGAAACAAGAGGATGATTCAATGAGATATAGTGGATTCAAGGAAGACAAACATTTTTAACAGGGAAAAGAAAACTATCCAGTGACTACTGTTATAGTGTTATTATTATACTAGACTCATTTATCCTACTGAGAGTATATCATAATGCATATGAAAAAGAACTTTAATACAAATGCAGCTTCTGTTGTAAAAGCGAAAGTAGCCAATGGAAAGCCAGTGCCATCCTGAATGTGCTGTAGTCTGTAGTACAAAGACCTCATGCTTTTCCTCAACCATCAATCCGCACAGCTAACGCGACAAACTCAGCAATAATAAGTCACTAGCCATCCTCCTACGATTTATATCTCTCTTCCATCATCAATCAAACTGCCAGCATGGTAGAACGCCAGCAACTAGCAATTCACTATCAGTTTATTAGCTGTAGCACGGTATATGCAACAATTCACAAAAATTATCTTCCAGTTTATTAGTTGTAGCACAGTATATGCAACAATTTCACAGGTCAACCGCAGATCGCTACAGTCCCATCACTGCGCACACTACCTTCACATCGGGGTCCTTGAGGTTGGCGTGCAGCCACTCGGCCGAAACCACGGGCTCCGTCCTCGGCAGCGCGTTGGTAGCCTCCGAAACGGCCGACGACGAGGTGGCGTTGCAGCGCGCCGCGATCCCGAACGAACCGACGCCCCCCAGCGCCGCCGGCACCGACGCCCTGCACCCGAACCCGGCGCCCTCCTCGGCGGCGCGCGCCCATCCGACTCTTCCCCCCTGCACCCGCACAAAACACACAAACCACCGTCAGGCCGGAGAGATCAGGGAGAAGGCGGAGCGGCGTCGGAGTACGACCGCGAGGAGCGAGGCGATGGTGGTGGCGAGGAGGATGAGGAGGGGAGGAGGAAGGAGGGTTTCCTTGGGGAGGGAGGAGGACAGTATGTGGTGCGAGCGGGCGCCGCGGAGGGAGACGGCGGCGGCGGCAGCGGCCCGGGAGAGGAGGGTGGCCGCCATGGATAGGGTTTTGGGGGGTTCTAGAAGGTTCGCGAAGGGGTTGGTGGCGGAAGCGAGAGGAAGAAGGGGAAGAGGTGGATGGGTTGGTACTACTTCGTTGCTCGACGAGTGTTTATTAATCCGCGGGGAAAGGAAACCAACTGGTTTCGCGGGAATCCGCGGCGCCTACGGTTGGGCAGAAGAGCCAGTGTAGCTTCGCAGGCCTCTCCTGAAACGCACAAAGTTTATCTAGAAAATCAGCAGTGAGTATTCCTGTAAAGGCTTTTTTTTTTTCGAGATGTAAAGGTAGAAAAGTGTAAAAACTAAATTTTTTATCGTATCAAATCTCGTTGAGATTCATAGCAAATTATTTTTTAATGATACTAGCAAAATAAACTAAAAATATTTGTTTTTAACCGAAGTTATTTTCACACTACTTTTGCTCGCTAGAAAAAGTCTTAAATGATAGAGAGAAATGTAGTAGCTCATAATAAATTATTATTCAAGAATAATTTCAAAAAAAGGAGATAAAAAAGACAAAGCCGGTTTGATTTCCAACTTTACACGGTGCGAGTCAATATGGACTCTGAAGATATAGGCAGATCTACGAGGTGGCTTAGCAACACGATCGACCTGTGAATCAGCAAGCAACCTCAGACCAATCGATGGTCGATTGACGACCGCAGCTGCGTCTGGCCGTCCGTTTCCCTTCCGCGACAGTGGTGACCATGACTATGTGATGTTATTATTTTAGTATTTCTTACTTTTAATTCTGGATTTTTGTTATTTCTAATTATATTTTTATGTGAACTCTAAACTTATTTTTCAATATTCTTTATTTTTTAATTCAGAATTTTAGTTATGTATAAGTTATAATTCTATATGGATTCTAGACTCTTTTTTCAATATATTTTTTAAAATTTTAAAATTTATTTATTTATAAATTGTATTTCTATATGGACTCTAATCTCTACCTTTAATTTTTCTTATTTTTTAATTCTGGATTTTAATTAGCTCTAAATTGTATACCTCTAGTTTCATGCTTGTTAATGAACCATCAATTTATAGCATGTGGATTTTGAGCGACAACTATACTATATGTTGGTTTTTAAGAAACCGGTACCTATAATATAGTGTCGGTTCTTATAAAAAAACAACAAAAAAAACCGTGCTGAGCCAAGCCGAGGCAACATCCTTATCCAGTCCCCCTCCCACTCTCTCTCGCTCTCCTCTAGTCCTCTCACTCTCTCACTCTCACTCTCTCTTTCTTGGTCCTCGATCCGCGGCGGCGGCGGCTCCATCCGCCGCCTCTCTTTTCCCTCCCGCGGCGGTGGTGGCGTCAACGGCAGGCGGATCTGGCGGCAGGTGTTCTTGGATGTGATGTGATGTATGTTGTTGTTCTTGGATGATTATTTTATGATTTTGTGATGATTGTGGTTGATTTTTGGGGGTAAAGAGTGGTTGAATTTTATTTTTTTTATCCGATTCTAAGAGCGATTGGGATTCGGGGGAGCTGCAAAGGTGGCCTTCGTCCATCTTGTGACGAATGGAAAATTACCAATCTTTTAATTAGTTAAGATGTATAATGTAATTGTTGAATATACTTGTGAATTGGTACATGAAGAAAATGCGTGAATTTGAATTGACGGCACATCCGAATCACGTCATACAAAAAAATATATATCTTTTTAATGTAATTGTGGAAATATTCTTATGCATTGCTAAAAGTGTGGACTTGAACTGACGACACATCTAAATCATGGCACATAAAAATTATACCTATTGTAATTATGAAAACTGACGACATATCTAATAATGAATATCAATGTTATTATTTTTTTAGGGAGTATTGTTTTCTATTTATAAATCACATTTGAGATCAAATATGAAGAAAAAAAAAGAGGAAGAAGCAGAGTAGACGGGGAGAAAAAAACAAAGACAAAAGCAAGGGAAGCGCAGTGGATAGAGAGGGGCAATAAGAAAACAGCAGCAGCAGTGTCTCGTTTATTCCACTCACTCTCTCTCGATCTCTCCCCCCACACGATATGTCCTTCCTATCCTTTCCCACTACTTTACTTCCCACTACTTTACTTTCTCTCTCCTCTCTCCCTCGTATGCATTGTTAATGTTTGTAGTGTCATAATTACAAATCCCCCGGCTCTGGCGAGGCGTTGGATTTAGGCGGTCCTCTCTCTCGTTTTGCTCTCCTCTCTCTCTCTCGGTCTTCTCTCTCGCTCTCCTCTCTCTCGGAGCTGAGGCGACAGGCGGTGGCGCAAGAGGGGAGGCTGCGGCGGGTAGAGACGGTGCGGCCCAGCGGCGGGAGGCGGCATCGATCGGCGGTGATGGCCACGCCCTCCCATCTGCGGCAGCGGCATGCAGCGAGAGGAGCGGCGGCCGCTCGGAGGCGCCCTTCCTCGGGCAGATCCGACGGGAGGAAGGGTAGTGGCGGCCCGACATCGCCACCACGGCCTCGGGGCAGCAGTGTCCTCGGCCTGCCATGATTTTGTTGTTGGATTTGTGATTTGATTTTCTGGGATGATTTTTTTGTTGGATTTGTGATTTCCTGATTTAGTGGATTTGTGATTCATTTTCTATCGTTTCTTTGTATTGTCGCTCAGATGGATCGGATCGGGAGGGAGGTAATACATGGATATTAGGTTTGTTCTGGGGATCAAATTTATGAGGTCGAGATTAAATTTGGTATTTTCGTGTTGTGTTTTTGGTTGTCTGATTGATTGATTGATTTGGGGATCTAGCTCGGGTTTTTTTTTTTTTTGAAGATAGACTCGGACTCAAACGAACGAAGCAGGGACGGATCGCACGGACGAGTGAAAAATTGCGCATACCGACGAAAGTTTGGGTGACAAAAGGAAAATTACAAATCTGTTAATTAGTTAAGATAAGATAAGGCGTAAGAGTGCGAGACCAAATTTATTTGTAGGGTAGTGCGCTAGGCAAGAGTATATATAGGACATATGCCGTATATCGGTTTTTATATTGTAAGTCAGTTGTAAGGGTAGATTTACTTGCTCACGAGTTTATGCAAATTTTAACATTTTAAAAGGAAAAAAAATATGTTTTCTATTTAAAAGATCCAAAAGTTTGCAACCGCAACAAAAGATTGCACAAGTTAAAGAATAGGACAATCGCTACCGTAGCCTGTTGGAGTCACCTACCGTCTAGAAGGATGCTTTTTTATGAAGAGAAAAACATGCCGCTCCTCCTCAAACCGAATCGGATCCAGAATTGCAGATTCATGTGACAAGCATCAATCATCATGCCTGACGTCTGATCTTCACAATGGTAAAAAAAATGTTGAACAATTATTTGGTCAGTGGGAGGACCGACTGGACAGTAACCTTGGGTAATCTGACCATCCGAAGGATAGGCAGTAAAAGAAACTCCATTATGTTCAGACACTATAAGCAATAGAAATGTTCCATGAGATGATCGCGATCTTCCGTGAAATGCAATTCTGAAAGTCTCAGATTTTCAATGTGTTCCGTTTCCAGCAGGCTGGTAGATCAGAGAACCCTATGACTGTCACTGATTCACTGATTTTCAATGTGTTCTTAAACCGGTAGAATGGATATGTAGCCTGAAAACAGGACAGTTAACAAATCAATCCAATTTGGGAGCTTCGGAAGCGTGTACGTGATAATCCATAGTCTACAAGAAAAGGAACAGGGCCTAAACAGGGGTAAAAATCAATCCAATTTTGCAATTGATCTGATACATAAAATGCATGTCAAATTATCAATACTCAATATGTCATCTTAGCAAGGACGATGTCTCAGTGTGAGGAGCGCCAGTGCTGCCGCTGCTGCTCCCTGTCACAGCCAAAGATGACGTGTAGCCAAAAGCATCAATCGGTGGCAGGAACGTCGCCACCGGCATCCTCGCCGGGAGGCTCGGCGGCGGCGCCTCACCCCTCAGCACGCTGATGGCCTGCCTGATCACCGGCCTCACGCTCCGGTCAGGGTGCGCGCACCAGAGCCCGACAACCATGACACGCTCCATCTCGCCACCGTCGAACTCGCCGGTGAGCCGCCGGTCAGCAGCGTCAAGAATCCTCCCATTGCCGTACAAATCCCAGACCCATTGAGCAAGGTGGATCCGGTCTTCGTCTACCTCGGATTGGTGGTCCGCCATTATCGGTCGCCGGCCACAGGCGATCTCAAGGAGGAGGACGCCAAAGCTGTACGCGTCGGACTCGGCGTTGGCCCTGCCGGTGATCATGCACTCCGGGTCCATGTACCCCATCGTGCCGGCGAGCACCGTGGTGTGTGGTCCCCGGCCGTGGTCGACAAGCCTGGCGAGGCCGAAGTCGCCGAGCTTAGCGTTGAAGGCGGCGTCGAGCATGATGTTGCTTGGCTTGATGTCGCGGTGCACCACGCACTGCTCCCACTCCTCGTGCAGGTACAGCAGAGCCGAGCCGATCCCGAGCACGATCTCGTGCCTGAGTGGCCATGGGAGCACGCCGGCGCTGGCTTTGTAGAGGTGGGTGTCGAGGCTGGCGTTGGGCATGAGCTCGTAGACGAGGAGCTCGCCACCGCCGTGGCACCAGCCGATGAGCTGCACCAGGTTGCGGTGGCGGAGGCGGCTGATGATCCGCACCTCCGACGCGTACTCCTTCCTCCCCTGCTTCGAGCTCTTGGACACCCTTTTAATGGCGACGTCAAGGTTCAACTCTTTCAAGAATCCTCTGTACACTGATCCGAACCCGCCTTCCCCGAGCTTGTGCTCGTCGGAGAAGTCGTCGGTGGCGATGGCGAGCTCGCCAAAGCGGAATCTCTTCGGCCCTGTCCCCTTCTCGAAGTCGTCTTCCATGGCCGTCTCATCATCGAAGATGCCCCCCTCTTCCATCTCCTGCTCCTTCGTCAACCCAGCATGCTTCCGCCGCCGGCGCAAGACAAACCGGACTGAGAAACCAAGAACCACCAAGAACGAGATAGCGCTGACAGTCAGGCCTGCCACAAGCCCCGCTGACACTGAGGGAGGAGGTACTGGCGTCGCCGGAATCGGCGGCGGCGGCGACGACGACAATGGTGACGGCGCCGGCGGCAGAGTGATGTTGAATGGCCAAAGGTCGAACCTCAGGTAGCAGCTGTACCCCTTAATGTTGCCAGCGCTTTGGTTGGTGTAGTACTGGCCGAGGTCGTCAACGTACCTCTTCAGGCACTTCTGGCACTCGCTCCCGCTAGGTCCCTCGTGCACTGCGCCAGCCCGTACAACCGCGACGTGCCGAGCTTCGAGTCGACGTACGGCATGCTGTCGTTGAACAGTCTCAGCTTGTTGTCACCGGCCCTGTCCGCGAGTTTGTTCATCAGCTCCCGCCTCGTGTCGTTCATGGCCGTCATGTTCTCGACGTAAAGCCCGTTGAACGTGTAGGTGGAGCGATTGACTTCGACCTTGCCGTAGGTGAGCTCGGAGAAAAAGGACGCATCGGAGTAGCGGAGGAGGCAGGCGTCGTAGTTGGCCTTGACCGTCCGGCTTCCGGGGCACACCTGCTTGATCCCGGCGGGCGCTCCGGCGAGGCATTTCTTGCACTCCGTCGCGTTGTAGTCGGCGTGGCACATGATAAGGCCGAATACCTGGTAGGCAGTACCCGTCCCGACCGAGCTGGTGTTAAACCAACCATCGTCGGTGGCGGCCGTGGCGAGCGTGGAGAGGAGCTGGTCGAGGTTCTTCTCGAACTGGTTGCCCACGGTGTAGTTGCCGGTGGTCGAGCAGTCTGGCCAGAGCGGCTCTTCGTAGTTGCTCCGAGCAACTGCCGCCGAGGCAACCACGGCGAGGAGGAAGAGGATGATGACAAGGCGAGGAGCCATAGCTGGCGACGCCTTGAATTTGCTAGGAACATGAATGCTTTGGTCCCAATTTATCTTGGATGACAATTGAAGGGACGGGGTTCATGTGCAGTTTTTTCAAAGAGAACTAGTGTTCGATTACGCGTTGGATCATATAGTATACACTACTGGTTGGCCACTTGGCCAGATCACTGTTTGGTGTTTGCACCGTATATATGTACCGTGACCGAGTCTGTCTCGCGGTTAACTAAAAGGGGTCGTTAGCTGATTGGAATGAATGGGTCTATCTCTCTAGTAAGGGGTAATTTTTTTGGACACCATTGGCGATAATGCATAGGAACCAGTCAGCTTTGCAATTGCATAGTAAGGATTACGTACGAAAATGATTCGGTCCACCGCAAAAGAAAAAAAGAAGAAGAAGAAGACGACTCGGTCCGTGCGCCCGATCCAACGAAAAGTAATCGGCTGTGTTTCCACTGCTGGAGTGCTGGTACTGCTCCCTGTCACAGCCGAAGATGTGTAGCCGAAAGCATCAATCGGCGCTAGGAACGTTCCCTACTACCGAACACGCTTTTCGCATACAGTTGAGCGGACTGCATGAAAGAAACGGAAAGGCTAAAAAACTGTCGACACATTTTTCTCTAGAAATATGTCGATTTCTGATCCATTAGATCAACTGTAGGATTCGGGCTATTTTGGTTGACGAAAATAAAATTGTACTGTAAAGAATCGAACTAGGATCTCCAGTGGCTTGTCCAGCGGCCCTGACCAACTGATCGAGCAAAGATTTTGGCTTGAATTAAAATTACATACTAATTACACTTAAATTGCATATTATTTACATATGTAATTTAGAGACTTACATTGTAAATACACTAAAATTACATATGTAATTTATAGACTTACATATGTAATTTTAGCACTTACATTGTAAATATACTAAAATTACATATGTAATTTATGAACTTACAATGTAAATACATACCGACTATTTTTTTTGTGAAAAATATGGCGCTATAAATATAGCTGCACCCGAAAGAAAATGTCTACGAAAATCATGATTTTCACGTGCGGCTAGCGCAACCGTTGTGAAAACGAAAAATCACGAAAAAAGATAAAAATTCCAAAAATCAAAAAATAAACTGCCGCCACGTACGGCTCGCTACGGTTGTCTATCCTCAGCGTGTTGTCACCGGCCCTCTCCGCTAGCTTGTTCAGAAACTGCCATCGCGTGTTGTTCATGGTGGTCACGTTCTGGACGACGATTTGGTCACCGGCTAATTTTGTGTAGCTGATGTTGGTGCTGGCGTCGTAGGCGGAGAAGAAAGGCTTGTCGGAGTAGCGGAGGAGGCAGGCGTCGTTGCTGGCGGTCACCGCCCGGCTTCCGGGGCACTCCTGTCTGACCCCAGCGGGCGCCCGGGCAAGGCATTCCTTACACCTCGTCGCATCGCCGGCGTCGGCGTAGCACATGATGAGGCCGAACGCCTGGTCGGGACCCGTCCCGACCGAGCTGGTGTTGAACCAGTCGCCGGCGATGGCGCCGGCAGAGAGGCTGGAGAGGAGCTGGTTGAGGTTCTTCTCGAACTGGCTGCCCCTGGTATAGTTACCGGTGGTCGAGCAGTCTGTCCTGAACCACTGATCTACTATCTCGTTGCTCTGAGCAACTGCCGCCGAGGCAACCATGGCGAGGAGGAGGAGGATGACAAGCCGCGATCAGAAAGTATTTTCTACACCTAGGTACCATGGCACCTAGGTGTATGCATATAATTTAAATAATTATATAAAAAATACATAAAATTTAATAAGATAGTCCATGATAATATAAGACACTATGCAAATATGTAAGTCTAAATTCGATCGATATATGAAGAAACAAAAATAACAAATTTTATCGGCACTGTACGGGTACTATTGACTGTCTGATTTTATTATTTTTGTTTCTCTAGTTGTAGATTAAATTTAGTCATGCATGTTTGTATATAGACTTGTATCATCACAAACGATGTTACTAATTTTTTTTAATTTTTTCTATAACTATTTGAGTCGTATGCAAATGATACAAGTCACGATGCCATGCCCATGACCGGCTAGCTGGCGACGCTCTTGATTTGCTATGAACATGAAGGCTTTGATCCCAATTTATCTTGGATTACAATTGAAGGGATGGAGTGCATATGTATGCATGTTTTTTTTTAAGACAACTAGTAGCGGTCAAGCACCAGTTCTCGATGATACGCGCTGGACCATGTCTAGTTGGACACTTGGCAAGATACTCCTAATTATTTGGTGTGTGTATCGTACCGTACCGTGACCGAGTGGGTGTGTTCGGATGCCCCTTTTCTCATCCCCTCATCATCGCTTTCCACGTGCACGCTTTTTAAACTGTTAAATGGTATGTTTTTTAAAAAAGTTTTTATACGAAAGTTGCTTAAAAAAATCAAATTAATCTATTTTTTAAAAAAATTAGCTAATATTTAATTAATCACGCGCTAATGGACTACTCTGTTTGCCGTGCGTTACCGTTCCAGCTGGGATATGGAGATCACCTGTGTTCGTTACTTCTGGATAGGAGCGAATCCCTCCAGCACGAAAAATGGGGTGATCCATTAACACGTGATTAATTAAGTATTAGCAAATTATTTTTTAAAAAATGGATCAATATAATTTTTTAAGCAATTTTCGTATAGAAACTTTTTATAAAAAACACACCGTTTAGTAGTTTAAAAAGCGTGCTTATGAAATACAAGAGAGAGAGGTTAGGAACCTGGGTTGCCGAACACATGAGGTCGTTACGTGATTGGAATGAATGGGTCTCTCTCTCTCTGGTGGTAATTTTTTTGGACGCCATTGGTAATATTGCATAGGAACCAGCCAGCTTGCAATTGCACGCCTGGCTGGATGAGTCAGTACTTGAGGATTATTGGGCTGTCCCATCCTATAGATCGAATAAAGTGGGTGAAGTACGGATATTTTGCTGTTTTCGCATGCCACGGCCTTCCTCATTCTCTCTCAACTCACTGTAGTCACCGCCCTAAGGGCATCCATAATATACATCTAAAGTGGATAGTAAGGAATAAAATACCACTACTACCCGGTTGTATACATTGTGAGAGCAGTAAGTAGCTAATACTAAGTAATATGCTTACTACCTAGTAATAAGGAATAAACAAATGATTTCTCTCATTTTTCTCTCATGGCTAATGATTGTGGGGTCCAGCTTACTACCCATTTTTGTTCTTTCACCATTGTGGCTACAACAACAACTAATACCCACTGACACAGGGCTCACCCTTATTCACAAAGTAGGGAGTAAACATTGGTGATGCCTTAACCAACGAGACCGTAACAGTGAGCATATTGGACTTGGACCAAGATCAGCCCCAAATAATTTTAGGCCTTCTTCTTTTCTAGACACTTTTCTAATAAGTTATCGTGATATGCTTTTTTTTTTTAGGAAAGGCATTGCGCCCAGCTTTCACTAGAAAGCGTAAGAGTTCATTACAAAAGCTAAAAGAAAACGAAAGCAATATCATGCTGGGGATTCCAGCTGACTATGAAAGGTCCTGAGCACGCAGGCTCATTCAAAAGCTGCTGGCACAGCCACAACCAGCCAGAGAGAAAACACTACTGCAAACAGAGAACTAATCAGTGATCGAAGGACTGCAGCGAAGATCTCCTGTCTCGTGGAAGCTGGCAAGCAACAAGCCCCTTAGCGTATCCAAGTCTCCCCTCATTTTCACCGGCGCCAAACGTCTCCACTGTACCAGAAAAGACA
This sequence comes from Oryza sativa Japonica Group, assembly GCF_034140825.1. Taxonomy (NCBI): domain Eukaryota; kingdom Viridiplantae; phylum Streptophyta; class Magnoliopsida; order Poales; family Poaceae; genus Oryza; species Oryza sativa. Next base: position 26,432,001 of record NC_089046.1, read on the forward strand.
CAATCTTATAAGATAATATCATAATGTCAGCTACTTCCTCCGTTTTACAATGTAAGTCATTCTAACATTTTCCACATTCATAGTGATGTTAATGAATCTAGATAGATATATATGTCTAGATTCATTAACATCAATATGAATATAGGAAATGCTATAATGACTTACATTGTGAAACGGAGGGAGTAGCAACTTATTGTTAAAAACCCAGTCGTTTCTCACACTCCACAAAGCCCAGAAACATGCAGCAATCAAAGTGAGCCCAACAAGATTCTTTTCCCTATTTTTGTTCTGAACAATTTCTAAGAGATCAGCTCTGGAAGTAGGGACTCTATCCCAATGTAAAGTATCTCTAATAATATTACACCACAGGAACTGAGCAGGGGCACATCTAAACATAAGATGATCAACATATTCTTCTAAGCCACACAATTTGCACTCAAAACTCCCCCCCCCCCCCCCAAATCATCTTTTTCGGCTGATTAGCAACTTGGATTCTTCCTTTCAAGGCTAGCCATAAGAAGATCTTGATTTTCAGAGGGGCTGGGTGTTGGCAACTTTTTGTGACAAGTTGACAAACACGATCGCAGCACCTAACGCTTTGCGGTGATCTCAGAGTCGCCAACCACCTCAATCTAGCAAAAGCTAAACCAAGATGGGTTTTGATAACTAAACTGGCTAGCGGAGCCGATTCTAGATAGAGCGATAGATAACTACCCGTCTCGTGGGCAAAACGGAATATTTTCAGGATAAACCTACAAAGAAGTATCGCACTCTCGCAGCGGCGGCGGACGATTTACGAAGCAAATCGACAAAGATGAACAAACTAAACTATAATTAGAAGCAAAAGTAAAAGAACGATTCGATTGATTGATTGTTGGTTGATTGTTTACAATGAACCGGCCTTACCCCCTTATATAAGGGTTGGTCTTGCCCTCTACAGGCCCTCCTCCACGTTCAACTCGGGATAGAATCCAAAGGAAACCGAAACATGCCTTCCCGAGCAAGGAAACCGCGAGACCCAACGAAACAGACTCGGGCTCGGACTCTGCCGGTCAGACCGACCACACATTGCCGGTCTGACCGGTCCACTGTCAGCGGTCTGACCGGCCAACTAACGGCGGTCAGACCGGCCCTCTCAGAGGAAAACCGGTAGACTTCCAAACTTTGGCAATTTTTCCTATTTTATCCCTAGGTGCCAAATGTGGGTGCATTTCTATATGGACTCTATACTCTACTTCTAATATTCCTTATTTTTAATTCCAAATTTCTATTATTTCTTAATTGTATTTCTATATGGACTCTATACTATACGTCTAATATTCCTTATTTTTAATTCCGAATTTCAGTTATTTCCTAATTGAATTTCTATATGTACTCTATACTCTACTTCTAATATTTCTTATTTTTAATTCCAAATTTATATTATTTCATGTATTTCTATATGGACTCTATACTCTACTTCTAATATTCCTTATTTTTAATTCTGAATTTCAGTTGTTTCCTAATTTTATTTCTATATGGACTCTATACTCTACTTCTAATATTTCTTATTTTTAATTCCGAATTTCAGTTGTTTCCTAATTGTATTTCTATATGGACCCTATACTCTACTTCTAATATTCCTTATTTTTAATTCCGAATTTCAGTTATTTCCTAATTGTATTTCTATATGGACTCCAGTATCCTCTTCTAATATTCTTTATTTTTAATTCCGAATTTCAACTATTTCTAAATTGTATTTCTATATGGACTCTAGTCTCCTCTTCTAATATTCCTTATTTTTTTAATTTCGAATTTCAGCTATTTCTAAATTGTATTTCTATATGGACTCTGCTTTTTCTTTTTCTCCGATTAATGTGAGAATTTCTAGGCCATGAGAGCGAACGTGGAGGCTCCTTTTTCTATTCCTTTAATAATATAGTAGGTATATTTAACACTGAATCAAATGATAGGAAAAAAAATTAATAATTATACAAGAAATATTAATTCTTTTCATAACTACCCTTCTACTACACTAGCTACTACACCTAGTATAGAGGTGTAGTAGCAACGAATTTTCACCCTTAGATCCCATATCTTCAACGGCCCACATCCAACCAAAGATACACTAAAAAAATTAATAAAAAAATTAATCCAATGTGCAGTTGATCTTATACACAAAATGCATTGCTGAGATGTCAAATATGTCATCTTAGCAAGGACGATGTCTGAGTGTTAGGAACGCCTATGTTGCCGCTGCTGGTGCTGCTCCCTGTTACAGCCGAAGATGTGTAGCCGAAAGCATCAATCGGTGGCAGGAACGTCGCCACCGGCATCCTCGCCGGGAGGCTCGGCGGCGGCGCCTCACCTCGCAGCACGCTGACGGCCTGCCTGATCACCGGCCTCACGCTCCTGTCAGGGTGCGCGCACCAGAGCCCGACGATCATGACACGCTCCATCTCCCCGCCGTTGAACTCGCCATCGAGCCGGTGATCGGCGGCGTCAAGAATTCTCCCCTTGCCGTACAGATCCCAGACCCATTGAACAAGGTGGATCATGTCTTGTCCTTTCTCAGCTTGGTGTTCCGGTGCCATTACCGGCGGTCGGCCGCAGGCAATCTCGAGGAGGACGATACCGAAGCTGTATATGTCGGACTCAGTGTTGGCCCTACCGGTGATCATGCACTCCGGATCCATGTACCCCATCGTGCCGGCGATCACCGTGGTGTGGGAGCCCCGGCCATGGTCGACGAGCCTCGCGAGGCCGAAGTCGCCAAGCTTGGCGTTGAAGGCGGCGTCAAGCATGATGTTGCTCGGCTTGATGTCGCGGTGCACCACACACTGCTCCCACCCCTCGTGCAGGTACAGCAACGCCGAGCCGATCCCGAGCACGATCTCGTGCCTGAGTGGCCATGGGAGCGCGTTGGCGCTATGGTTGTATAGGTGGGTGTCGAGGCTGGCATTGGGCATGAGCTCGTAGACGAGGAGGAGCTCGCCGCCGCCATGGCACCAGCCGATGAGCTGCACCAGGTTGCGGTGGCGGAGGCGGCTGATGATCTGCACCTCCGACGCGTACTCCTTCCTCCCCTGCTTTGAGCTCTTGGACACTCTTTTAATGGCGACGTCAAGGTTCAATTCTTTCAAGAACCCTCTGTAAACTGACCCGAAACCGCCTTCCCCGAGCTTGTGCTCGTCGGAGAAGTCGTCGGTGGCGATGGCGAGCTCGCCGTAGCGGAACCGTTTGGGTCCAGTCCCCTTCTCAAAGTCACCGGCCTCATCGTCGAAGAAGTCACCCTCGTCCATCTCCTGCTCCATCGTTAGGCCGGCGTGCTTCCGCCGGCGGTGCAAGAGGAGCCAGATTGAGACACCAAGAACCACCACGAACGAGACGGCGCCGACGGTCAATCCGGCCACGAGTCCTATCGACACCGAGGGAGGAGGAGGTGCAGGCGGTGCCGGAGGCGGCGACGGCGGCGGGGGCAGCGTGATGTCTATCGGCCAAAGCTGGTACCTGAGGTAGCAGCTGTACCCCTTAATGGCGCCGCCGCTGTTGTTGGGGAAGGTGTTGCTGAGGTCATTGACATAGCCGCTCAGGCACCTCCGGCACTCGCTCGCCGCCAGGTCCCTCGTGCACTGCGCCAGCCCGTACAACGCCGACGTGCCGAGCTTCGAGTCGACGTACGGCAAGCTGCCGTTGTCCAGCCTGAGCTTGGTGTCGCCGGCCCTCTCGGCGAGCTGGCTCATCAGCTGCCACCGCGTGTCGTTCATGGCGGTCATATTCTCGACGTAGAGGTTCGTGTCGTCGACGTCCAAGGAAACGTTGGTGTTGCCGCCATAGGTGGTGAGCTCGGAGAAGAAGGGCTCGTCGGAGTAGCGGAGGAGGCAGGCGTCGTAGTTGGCGTTCACCGACCGGCTTCCGCGGCACGGATGCTGGACCACAGCGGGCGCCATGGCGAGGCATTTCTGGCACTCCGTCGCGTTGCTGTCGGCGTAGCACATGATGAGGCCGAACACCTGGTCGGCGCCCGTCCCGACCGAGCTGGTGTTGAACCAGTCCCCGGCGATGGCGCCGCCGGAGAGGCTGGTGAACAGCTGGTCGAGGTTCTTCTTGTACTGGCTGTCGCCGGTGTAGTTGCCGGTGGTCGAGCACGACGGCTGATACGGGAGGTTCAGGTTGTGATGACCGATTGCCGTCTCGCATAGCGAGCCGACGACGACGGCGAGGAAGAGGAGGAAGATGACAAGGTCCGAGGCCATGGCCAGCCAGCGACGCCACTAGTTCCTAGGAACAGGAAGGCTTTTTCGATGACGAATTAGGGATGGAGACTGTTAGAGTTTGTGTGGATCTCCTGTGATGTTTTCTTCGCGTTTAGCTACCGATGTCGATTTTAGGGCTGGTTTTATAACAGAGACTTATGAAAGAATTGATGGCAAATTTGAGTTTGTGTGGATGACTGGACGTACGCATATGCAGTTCGTCTCTTTTAAGCGGGGACAATTCTACTCTTACGCGTACTTGGGCCGTTTCTAGCTACTCACATGTGTTGGACCAATTTTTTTTCCCTCTTGGACATGCATGCATGCACATGCTTGGGTTTACTGGCCAAATGTGAATTCTTACGTATTGAACCTATGCAAAGTAGGATATATTATTTCACAAATATACAAATTTAAACTTTATACGAATAGAAAACATAACAAATTTCACAGCGAATAGTATGTTTTATGTTTGTGAAATGACATGTTTTATATTGATTTATCATACCCATATTTTTCAAACTTTTTAATAGATACTTAAGTGGCATGCAAAAGAATATCCCCTAATGGACAAAAAATAGTTCCCCCCCCCCTCTCTATTATCACTACGATCGACCAGCTAATGAACAGAAAAGATTCTAATAGGAATGCCCCCTTTTACCATTTAAATAGATGTAAAAGAACTGAAAAAATAGCAAGATATATTTTAAAATATGGTATATCGCTCCACAAACATATTCAAATACAACTTCTACAAGTTGTAAAAAATTAAATTAAATTTTGACTTGTATGCGTATATACAGTTATATTTTTTTTATTATAACTTGTAGAAGACATATTTAAACTTGTATGCTTATAAAATGATATATCACATATTAATCTATCTTACAAACATTTTTTAAGGTAATATGCAGCACACGAGAGGACATTCCCTTTTAAAGCATGTTAATTTAATCCCAAAGAGAGAGATTGGAAGGGATTGAGAGAGAATAATTATATTACACAGTACTACAATAGATGTAGAATAAATCTTCTCTGAATCCACCGCGATTTCTTTATGGGAGAGATTAACCGAACGAGGTCTTTTAATAGTTTAGAATACTTTCTCTGGTCATACATGCATGATTTCTTCTCTGTGTTTCCTCGTGCACTTGGACGACCTTCTGGTTCTTGTGCTTCTCTCGATGCATTGAAGTATGAATAATACCTGAACACGTAGGTAATACACCACGAGTGGCGCCCGGATCTGTCGTAGTGTAGCGTGCGTGCGTGCGTGACTCAGCATGTGACGAACTAGATGAGGTTGTTGCCTGCTTGCAAGCAATGGCTTTGACGCGCGCGCGTGGCATAGGAACCCAGTCAGCGGCTGATCCATGCCCAGCAGCTGGATGAGTTGCCGCGTACGCACGCCAAGTGTTCGGCCGGCGGTCTCGGCACTCTAGGCGCTAGGTCTCCAGGGCGAGAGGAAGGCGAGCACGGCAAGGGGATGGCATGCACAGGCGGGAGGTGCTCGTCGGCGAACGAGGTGAAGGGCGAGGCAGATGGCGATGGCGAGCTCGATGGGCATGCACGCAAGGTGCTCGACGAAGGGTGGTTCGATGAAGGCGAGCGGGAAAAGATGCGAATCTAGCTGGCCTTGCCGCGCATATAGGCGCGGTGGAAGCGGATCCTCTGACTTAACTGTACGTGTAGCTGAGTCACTGACATGTTGGTTTCACTTTACTATGACCCATATATCAGTGACTCAACTGCAAGTAAAAGGATCCTAGGCGCGGCACTTGATGACAGAATTCAGACACAAAACATGTTGAATTCAGAATATCTGAAGAACATGCGTGACAAGATTTTCGGCATTGCCAACTCATGATATGGTAGTATCAATCACCTGAAATAAACTCAGATTTCAGTGTCGTTCTATTCAGACGTTTTTATCCAAGTATTCCTTCGAGATCAAATTTCGCATCGGCCAACAACAGGCACCAATTCTGCTGCGTCGCTAATCACTCAACGAATTCATCGAGACAGCTGATTAAGCTAATTCGATTGAGATTTGCATCCGTGGATTGCCGTTTCACCAATCTGAACGAGCTAGCTGATGCAGTGATCCTGGTCCGGCGGCCATGGAAACCATAGCTCCTACCGTCCTGCGGAGGTGTCGTTGCTGGTGGGCGCCGACGCTGTGGACACCGGCGGGCCGTACGTCGCCACCGGCATCCTCACCGGGAGGCTCGGCAGCGGCGCCTCGAACCGCAGCACGCTGACGGCCTGCCTGATGGACGGCCGCAGGCCGCGGTCGGGGTGCGCGCACCAGAGCCCGACGGCCAGCACGCGCTCCATCTCCGCGACGTCGAACTCGCCGTTCAGCCGCGTGTCGGCGGCGTCGAGGATGCCGCCCCCGGCGGCGCCGCCGTGCGTGTCCCAGACCCACTGCGTCAGGTGGATCGCGTCCTCGCCGCCGTTGATGACCACCGCGGGCCGCCGGCCGCAGGCCACCTCGAGAAGGACGACGCCGAAGCTGTACACGTCGGACTCGACGCTCGCCCTCCCGGCGAGGAGGAAGCACTCCGCGTCGATGTACCCCATCGTGCCGGCGATGCCCGTCGTGCGCGAGCGCCGGCCGTCGTCTATGAGCCTCGCGAGGCCGAAGTCGCCGAGCCTGGCGCTGAACGACGCGTCCAGCATGACGTTGCTCGGCTTGATGTCGCGGTGCACGACGCGCTGCTCCGCCTCGTGGTGCAGGTACATCAGCGCGGCGCCGACGCCGAGCACGACCTCGTACCTGGCCGGCCATGGCAGCACGTTCCCCGAACTGTGGATGTGGGCGTCGAGGCTGCCATTGGGCATGAGCTCGTAGACGAGGAGCAGCTCGTCGCCGCCGTCGTGGCACCAGCCGACGAGCGGCACGAGGTTGCGGTGGCGGAGCCGGCTGATGATCCTCACCTCGGCGACGAACTCCTTCCATCCCTGACGAGATGTCTCGGCCACCCTCTTCACGGCCACGTCGCCGCCGTTCAAGAACCCGCGGTACACCGACCCGAAGCCGCCACTCCCCAGCCTCCTGTCGTCGGAGAAGTTCGCCGTGGCCGCGGCGAGCTCGCCGTAGTGGAATCGCCGGGGCCCGGCGGCCTCTAGCTCCAGCTCATCCTCAATGGGTTTCCCGCGGAAGAATCTTGCATCCTTCGGTAGATGTTTCCGCGCCATCTTCACCGTGAGCTTGGCATTATTCCGCCGCCATTGTCGGCGGCGTAAGAGGCACCAAACAGAGAGAGCGAGGCAGAGCAAGAACGCCACCGAACCGGCGGTGGCAAACTCTACTACCCGCATTCGACGACGTTTTCCTGCATTGGAAATTGAGGAAGAAGAGACAGTCGATCGTGAGAGAAGAGAGGGAAAACTCAAATCATAAGGGATATTCCTTTATTTTTACATGTTACTTAAAAAATCATCAAAAAATTGAAAAAAAAAAGTAGGACAGATAAATATGTGATATGTCACTTCACAAATACACAAATTCAAATTCAACTTATACAAGTAGAAAAAAAATGACAAATTTTTTATTTTTGTTTTGAATTGTATAAATCGATTTTTAGCTCGCATGTTTGAGAAAAGATATATTGATCTATCTTGATAATTTTTTTTAATTTTTTATAACTTTTTGAACGACACGTATAAAACGAGGGGATGTCCCCTCAAGGGAAAAAATCCACTTCTAGAAAATAGTACACTTTTGCAATAAAAAAACAAAAAGGCGCACGAATTAGTCTATTTACAACTTAAATATGAAGGCGTTCATCCTTACATGTTATCTAAATAGTTAGAATAGTTTCCTATATATCGCTACATGAACATACCGAACTAAACTCATATAGTACGTGCAACCTCGCACTGTATCGTACAGTTCATTTCAAAAAAAACAAATTTGGCTTTAAACAATATTAGTATTTCCTCCATTTCAAATTATTTGTTGTTTTATATTTATTTTAAGTCAAATATGTCTATCTCAACTATTAATTTCTAAAAAATCGTATGGTTTAATAACATGTGAATATTATATATTATGAAAGTATTTATCATGATATAACTAAAAAAATAGATCTTATGATATTACTATGAGTTTATAAAAGTTGATGATTGAGATTAAAATATTTGACTTTGGACCATATAGAACAACAAGTAATTTGAAATAGAGAGAATAGTATTAATGATCGAATTTAATTTTTTTTGCTTTGTAGATCTCTTATGTCGACCTGAAATATAATTGTGCAAGATTGTGCATACATGTTGTATCAATATTATCATTTTTAAAAAAAAATATAACTATTTGATTGATATTTGACTGTTTGAGAAATGAGAAGGAAATGGGCACTCCAGTTGTAAAAATAAATCTCCCCCGCAAGTTTATCTGAAGAGATTTTCTCCCGTCCTCCTTTCGGTACCACACGGTACTGGTACCATGAGGTACCAGTTTTCATCCGGCCGTCCATTGCTAAAGGGGTACGATGGGCATGAGGCTGTATCGCGTGCGCTATCCATCTCAGGTTTTGGGCGACCTCATCCTGAAGCGCCATAGCCATCCCATCCCACGAGGCCACGACCAAGCAGGCAGCAAGGGCTACCCACCCGCTTGACCGGAAGTGCCGCCGCGGCAGGTGCACGGGCTACTGCCGGTGGACGTCGCCGCCGCCGTAGTAGGGGCACGTCGCCAACGCCGCCCTCCGCGGCCGCCGCTGGAGTCGTCGCCGCCGCCGCAGGAGTCAACCGCTGCCGCAGGAGCACGTCGCCCCTGCCGCCGTGGGGACACGTCACCAACGCCGCCCCCCGCGCCCGTCGCGGCCGCTGCTGGAGTCGTCGCCGCCGTTGCAGGTGCTTGTTGCCCCTGCCGCCGACTCCTGTGATTTCATCGCTGTCGTAGAGGTAGACGGTTGTGATTTAATTGTGCCGATTTTTGTTTGACCAGATTTGAGTACTGAGAATGAATTGTGAAATTTTCTTTATAGGCAAACTCTTTATGAGTGAAGATATGGCTGACAATTTCAGGACCCTTGAGGAGGAAGAGGAGTATCGTACGATTACTGCTATGAGATTCAAGACTGAGGATGACGGCTTCAAGTTATAGGCTATTACATTTTGCAATCATGTCTCAAAGTTGTTTTGTCATTCCTACAATTTCAGGAAAGTAGAAGAAGATGTGTGAGATGGATAAGAAGTAGAAGCAGCCCTTTGCTATGCACTTTACATAGTTTTGTCATTCTCTTGGTCGTAATGAATACATTGGACTGTAATGAATCTTTGATGTGCTTTCCTGTAGTATGATGGATGTACTGCTATTTTGAGTTGTGCTCGCATGGTTGAATTTTGATGTGTTTAACTGTATGTGAACATGGTGTATGCGAATCTGAAAATTATGTGTTTTGGTGCTGGTGCGTTCTGGAAATGAAGATATGTTTGATGTATTGCAATTTGGTGCGCTGAATTGTTTACTGTATGTGAGTATGAAGTTGTGCTAGCAAATTTGGTAACATTGAGCCAATATTGCTTGATATGCTTGAGACTGACAGCCGGATGGTTCTAATTTATTTGAGATTTCAGAAAAAAAAAATTGCATTCATAACAATACAGTTCGTACATATACTCCAAGATCTTGTACATAAGAATTGCAATAACAAGTAGGGAACCCATGAACCAACTTTTAACATGGTCTGCCTCTTTGTTTAGCTTTGTAATTTTTTTCTTATATGTTGCTTTACAAGCCAAAATCTTGGCGGCCATTTCAAATTCAAGTTTCATTTTGTCTTCCTCAACTTTCGCTCTATCTGGACCATTCGTACTGCCGCCTGGTTGGATTTGTTGTGCTAGCATGGTCCAGCGCAAGCCAAAGCTTCTCGAATGCCGCGCAGGGGCCGCCGTCGTCGCCGCCGTGCAGGGGCCGCCGTCGCCGCCGCCACCGCCGCCGCGCAGGGGCCACCGTCGCCGTCGTGCCTTCAGCGTGGCCGTCGCCGCCGTGCCTTCAGCGTGGCCGCCGCCGCCGCGCCGTCCAGATCGGGTGAAAGGGTAGGGTTTTGCTAGTCAGGAAGGATATGCTAGTCTGGAAGGATATGCCGCACTTCCCCAAACCATCCACCGATCCAAACTTCATTCCAAACGCGAAACTACGATTCTACCCTTCCACCCTTGCTCAATCGCGCAGGCCACACCACGACCAAGTCGGTACCCCGAGGTACCAACTAATCCTGACCATTCGATCTGTCATCATCAACGGTTGGGATTTCAGTACCTCGCGGTACTAGTACCTTGCGGTACAAAAAGAAGGACCAGAGCAATTCTCTTATCTGAAAGTACAAACAATCATATTTCACATACAAATCTTGCTTTTATATTTCAAGTTCTTATATATTGGAGCAAGGTAGGCGGCTGTGGAAAAGACTACGTAGTCGTTAGCAATGTCTCAGTCTTGTCCCTTTTTGCATTGAACAGATTTATTTTTTTCAATGATATATTAAATAATTCGAGCGATTGAAAATCTGAATGGTTATCAAAACTGATGTATTAATTGATAATACACTACCCCTGTGTTTCATATTATAAGTCAGTTTTGAATTTTTTAAGTCAAACTTCTTTTAAGTTTAACTAGATTTATAGAAAAAAAAATTAAACTAGATTTATAGAAAATTTTTTAGCGATTTCTATAACACCAAACTTGTTGTAGTACTCGGCACATGGAAGACTCACTAGTCCAAGTCATTGCTCTAACCATATCAGGCCGGAGTACTAACTAGTCAACATCCTTCACAGCTGGCCATTTATTATAGAGTAATTTACACTAGCGGTCTTTAAACTTATAACGAGGTTTCACTTAAGTTCATAAACTTGTAAAACGTGTATCAAGATCCTTAAACTTGGTTTAATGTATCATTCCGGTCCAAAGTCTCGTTTTACCGTGGTTTTGGCTACGTGGACGATAATATAGCTAAATTTTCTTTTTCTCTTTTTTTTTTCTCCCCATCTTTTCTCTCCTTCCTCACCTGGCGTGGCGTCGCTCACCTTGCTCTCGCAGTCGCTCTCCCACCACTCCGCGCTGCTCCTCCTCCGCCCCCTCGCCTCCGCGCTCATGTCCATCGCCGGGAATCTCCACACCGTGTCGCTGTTGTCGTCCTCGGCTGCCGAGCTGTCCTAGCTCGCCGCCGACGCGCGGCTGCTCGTATCGCCCCGGAACGGTGGGGGTGAAGGGGTTGTGGCGGGGGCGGATGTGCTGATCCCGCGACTCTGCCTTGGTCGGCGGATTCCCGCGCCACGGCGCTGGACGCGCTCGTTGACTCCGTCGGGTCGCCGCTGTCGGCGGCGGCGGTGTCCGCCGTGGCCGTGATGCTCGACTCGGGCGAGATCCTACCGGTGTTTTTAATCTCTCTCTCTCTCATGCGGGGGTGTGTGCGAGCTCGGATTTTGGGCATGTTATCTGCCAGAGCAGAGATGGATGCGTGCAGCTATGGATTTGGGATGATATCGATTTCAGATTGTTTTTTTTTTCTGTGCGTCGTGATTTGTGAGTGAATTCGTAGTTTCTCGTGATGCAGATTACCTCGGAGGAGGAGGAGGCCCGTCGGCAGCGATGCAGTGGCAGTTTCCGGCGTCCAAGGTAAGCGTTCATGTCCTTCAGGTCATCGTCGTCGTTGGCGGCGGCGAGGGAGGAGGATTCCAAGGAGGCGGCGGTGTTCGACCGCTTCTCCCTCTTCGGGTTCCGCCCACCGCCGCGCCTGTCTCGCCCGGTGACGCCTTCGACGGCGCCGCCGCCGCCTCCACCATGAAGCAGGTTCGCCTCGCTTCCGACCTCCCCGTCCCTGCCATCGTGTTCTTCCCGTCGAGATGCTAGATGCTAATGGTCTGAGATGTCTGCAGCGGCAGTTTGGATTCGACGGCCGGCAGCAGTACGCAGCCGCCGAGCAGCACGGCCACCGTGAGCAGGGCGTGGACTCCTACGGCGTCGCGGCGCCGCACCATTTCCCATCGCCGTCGCCGCGCCACGCCGTGCAGTTCAGCCAGGCGAACCCGAGCACCCTCCGCGGCAGCGTCGACGAGCGGTTCCCAGTGTTCGTGCTGCTCGCCGTCTCGGCGGTGCCGGAAGCAGATGGTGGCCGTCGGCGCGTGCGGCTTCCTGCAGGGTCTCCTCGCCGTGGAGGTCGACGGCGCCAAGAAGCTCACCGATTGCCTCGTCAGACCGGGATGATACGTGCCATCATCCAGTGCATGCCACGTAAGCAAAACCACGGTAAAACGAGACTTTAGACCGGGATGATGTATTAAACCAAGTTTAAGGATCTCGATGTGCGTTTTGCAAGTTCATGGACCTAAATGAAACCTCGTTACAAGTTTAAGGACCGCTAGTGTAATTTACTCTTTATTATATTTTTCTTACAAGGTGTATATATAAATATTATAATGTGTGAAGTGAGTATAGCTAAATTGGTTAGGTTTCTTGTGGTGGAACCAACTCACCTGAAATCAAGTTCTAGACTTAGCACAGTTGCTCGTATTTACGGCTATTTTCTTTTAGTGTAGGTATGTGTGTATTCATAGGGATGAGTGTGCGCGCGTTTGTGAACGCCCGCTTTTGTACCGTGTTTCTCGAAAAAGGAGAAACATTATAGTGTAATTATTGAAATTTACAGCATAATTATATTATAAGTTTAAAAATTTATAGATAGCTATATTATAAACATAGTTTAATTTATAATGTGAAGACATTTTCACTAGTTTTTATTAGAATACATGGAATATGGTGTCTTAAATATAGCTAGCCCCTTTACATAATATGCAAGGGATAACTGCACATGGTGGACTGAAGTTGAAAAAGAATTTTCTCCTAAATGTAAAGTAACTTTTTATCATGAACTGATTCCTAACAAACTAGTAAATTCAAGCAAGTTTTGCAGCGCAATTTCAATCAAAGTTCTTATTCACTAAATGGAAGTTGGGTGACTATGCTAGTCTACGTGGTCGTACGCACCTTGATGTCTCAATCTTGACCTTTTTGTATCGAACATTTTAAAGGGAAAATAAAAGAATTGGAGAGATTAAAAATTCACAATTGATACCAGCATAGCATCCCTCGCCGGCGGCGAACCCGTCGCCGGCCATCCATGGCAGGCACTCGCACCGGTGGCCCCAGTTGCCGCTCGGGGTCTGCATAGGGATGCACGTGGCGTTCGCCGCGCACCGCCCGAGGTCGTCGACGCCGCCGCCGCAGCTCCCGTTGACCCACCACCCCATCTCCGCCGCCGCGAACTCCAGCGAGAACACCCCTTCCCGTGTATCGCCATACACGGATGTGAGCAGGTTCTCGCACCTAGGCTCCTCCACCTTCTCCCACTGCGCGAACAGGCCGCCCAAACCCCTCTCCGCCGGCGTCGCCGGCGAGAGCGAGGCGATGCACGTCAGGGAGGAGGACGCGGTTTCGTTGCCTCCTCCACCGCTGCACCTCGTCGTGCGAAGCATGGTTTCGACGGGGACGCTGCAGTCGCTGCTCGTCGCGTTCCGGCAGCCGCGGAGGAACAGGCCGGTGCGCGACGACACGCCGTAGTTGGCGCCGGAGAGCCACCGCCTGGCGTCGGAGACGGTGCGGTTGCACGACGGCGGGACGGAGACGGTGAAGGTGGAGGCGGTCGAGTTGAACGAGCCGTCGACGACGGTGTACGATCGATCCGTCGTCGTAGCGTCGTTGCCTTGGAGGATCAGCGCCGCGGTGGAGTTGCTGCCGCCGTCGACGTTGCAGGACAGCATGATGGGGCAGCTGCCGGAGAAGCCGAAAGGGTAGGGGACGACCAAGCCGCCGCACCGGCGGCTACACCCATCGGCGGCGACGGCGGAGGTTTCACGAGCTAGCAGCAAAAAGAGGAAGGAGAAGAAGAGTAGCTGCATCATGCCATCATCTCTAGCTAGCTTGGCGTATTGTATATTTGTATACTCTCTGTTACACCTATAGACCTACTTTCAGAACTCTGTCAAGTCACTGCCTCGCTGCTACTGAGTAATCACTGAGCTGATCAGCTAGATAATAACATCCTTCAGATACCTACATATATTATCCCCCTCCATCTCTGAACCTTATTTTGTTGTTACTCTTCTCAACCGGTCAATCCTCTTGCATAGTCGCATATATGTGGACAAAACTAGACCTCCAGCATAAAGCATTTTTTACACGTTCATGATTGTTCTCCAAATAATTTATAAAAACCTGAGAAGATAGTTTATAGTGATATAAATCTCTTCAAAACAAATGCAAATCTAAATTCGAACTATACATAGAGAAAAGGGGTAATTGCATGCTTATTTGATCATGTTCTAAAATTTAACTACTAATGTGATCATTTTTTTCAGGTTTACTCATTTAACCCTGTTTTTTAAAATTGAAGATAAAGGTTGACTTTATTCCGTCTAGGTAAGATAACGATGTTAACTGAGTAATGATTTGTTTTTTCTGTCCTTGCTTATTTCACCCTATTGTATGAAAACATTTTGTTTGTTTGGACCTTTAAAATATTTGTAAAGAATTTGATATAGATTTTATAGATTTGGCTTCATTTTCATAATTTAATTAGCTTCATTTTGACAAATTTGACTTAATTTTTAAAGAATTGACATAGCGTTTGTCCTATTTTGTCCATCCCAAATTACATACAATGAAACAAAAACACGGTAGCGGTCAAAGAGATGATATCAATGATGGGTCAGGATGCGACCCAGCGCCGCCGTGATGCAGTCAAGCGCAGCAACAGCCGCCGATGCCGCTCCCTTCCTCTGCTCCGAGCGCAGCAGCAGCCGTCGCTCCCTCCATCCGCTCTGAGCACGATAGCAGCTGACGCCGCTCCCTTCCTCCTCTCCGAACGCAGCAACCGCCGTCGCCGCTCCGTCCCTATGCGCGCCGATGCCACCACTCCCTTCCTCCACACACCGTCGTCGCCACCACCTCTCCCTCCCTCGGCACACGGCCACTGCCACCACTCCCTCGACCCTGGCTAACCTCCGCCGCCAGCGATGGGAGTCGGGAATGTATGAGGTGGGCCGTGGGGGTTGGGACGGGGATAGGGTTGACTAGTAATGGAGTATTTTAGTCACATCAGGGTAGTGATTTTTTTTTACTTTTTCTAAATGATGTCTTAGGGTCAGACGATCTAATGGAGGATCTAATAGTGGAGTGAAAACAGGGTCAGACGAAAACTTCGATTTTAAAATATAGGGTCAAATAAACAAACTAAAAATGAAAATAAAATTGATAGTTATGCTTCATCAAATAAGCAATTGTACATAGAGAAAATTATCGGGCACAGGAATCCCTAACAAAGTCCAAAATTTTATCAACAAAAATCGGCCGTATCAGATCGGCTAATTGCGTAGCCCATCGGATACGGGTAGATTGAAGTCATCGAACGGGTGACGCAACCACCGAATAGGTCGGTTTGACGCAATCTCATGGACGAGTAGACGACCACGGGCTCTCGTTTGGGTGCACCAAATGATATATGGCTCCTGCCTGCTTGACTCGTATTCTGTCTTGCGCCCCTGCCGCGTCTGCTTGGTCCAATTTCCTCTCCGTCACGGATGAGATTTTCATTTTGTACAATTATATTAGGCCCTGTTTAGATCCTCCAAAATGGTAAAAGTTTTACCATTTTGTAGCACTTTTTGTCATTTTGGATCTAAACACTAGTAGCAAAAGTTGACAATTTGGCATTTGGCATTTGCTACGCCATAGTAGCAAATTGTGCCAAAAAGTGCTTTGGGACCACTCCATCTCTCTTTCTCTCTCACACTTTAGTGTTAGAATGACAAAAATTTAACATGCATCTAAACACCAACTAGTACTTTTGCAATGTCAAAACTTTTGCCACCAAAACTTTTACCATTTGCCATTTGCCATTCCAAATGGATCTAAACAGTCCCTTACCGACGATGATATGTGATAATGTGATATACTTTTTCCGTACTTAAATATTTGACGCCGTTAACTTTTTCAAACATGTTTGACCGTTTGTCTTATTCAAAAAATTTAAATAATTATTAATTTTTTTCATATCATTTGATTCATTGTTAAATATACTTTTATGTATGCATATAGTTTTATATATTTCATAAAAGTTTTTGAATAAGACGAACGGTCAAGCATGCTTAAAAAAGTCAACGACATCAAATATTTAGGGACTGAGAGAGTAATAATAAAATAAGATCACTTAAATACAAACTACAGGCAGTCAGGCACTGGTCAGTCAATCGTCTTTTTCTTCTTTTTTTTTTTTTGACATTTTTGAGAAACTATGCGCGGGCATGTGTCGTACACTAAGTTTGAGACACTAAAAGCGATATATTAACCAGAGAACATCTACCCCGATTTCTCCGTAATTTTTTTTAACATTAGTTGGTTTTATAATTTTTAACCTATTAGCTTTATATTATATCATATTTAAGTAATATCTATAAGCAATTATTTCTAATCTTCTTCGTCATTTGAAAAAAAGGTAGACTTATTTTCTTTAGAAAATATTTCAACGAAAGTAAAAGTAAGTGTAAAGCAAAAGTAGTGTGTTTTTCATTCTTTTATTGCATATATATTATCATGGTTTATTAGAGGATGAATTTGGTGGCACATGAAACTCCACTAAATTTTATATAGCATAATATGATTGATATAGTTTGAGAGACAATCCATCTATAAACATTTCATGTAGAGTGGGTAAGAGGTTCTACGCAACCTAACGTGAATATAATTGCACAATAATATTTTTGAAATGTGATGTACCATGAATAAACGATTGTTTTTCTTATATAAGATAGATCTAACGATTAAAAATAATGGTTTCACTGGTTTAAATGGTTGTTTTAATATCCAACATTATTTTGAATTGAACATAGTTCAACTGGTTAGGTTCCTTGTGGTGGAAATTTCCTACTCATATTCAAGTCCCGGACTTGACAAATTCTTTCAGACGACGTATCCATCGACAGCGAGGCATTTATGGTGACTTTGTCGATCTCAAAATATATCGGCCCAATCTCTCAGAGGTACTCATAGGGGTAGAGTGTGCGTGTGTGTGTTCGTAGGGGTAAGTGTACGTGCGTTGTGAGCGCCCACATTTGTACTTTGTTTCTCAAGAAAATATCCAACATTATTGATAACTTTATTAGGGACGGGTTGACGGTGCGTAGTATGTACATGCCCAGGATATTTTTTTTGTTCTCAATCCGGTGGATAGTAGTACGTATTGTACATGTGAGAACTTTTTTATAGTTTTTTGGGTTTTTTAGGTGAACAGTACGTATATACATTTCTCTCGTACCAATTAGGTGGGACTGTGGCAGGGTTAATCCTTCTTCTTACAATGGTAATTACGTTTTTTTCTTTTTTTTGCCGTGAGTAGTATAGTACGGAAGTACGCATATATATTATTATTTGAGATGTATTTTAAATAAATCTAATGGTTTAAAAATAGTGGGTCCGCCGAATTAAATAAAAATCGAGGGCTGTATGTTTTTCTTTTTTCTCAAAATTTGTAAGGTTTTATCTAATTTATTAGAATGCCACGTGGCGGCTTGAGAGTTTTTTTTAGGAAGTTTAATGGATTTTTCATATATAATAGATAGATACACAGGACAATACACATGCAGCTTTTGCTTGCTTGTTCTAAAACTGAACATATTATCATGTTATATAGAAATAAAATTTAGCTTTATCTTTACTTCCATATAATTTCTATGGCCTTATCAAGTAGAATTTGGTACATAATAGGTCATTTCTATCTTAAGCTCTGAATGATATATAGGTGGACAAACAGCTAGGATATGACTCATTATTTTTTAAGTAAATCTTATTTAGTTATGCATGTTTTGTGATGCATCAAATTATGGTATAATCTATATTTTGTTTTTCTCATAATTCAGAATTTTTAGAACTTTTTGAAGTTCATAAATCTGTTTTAGTTATGCATGCTGGTGAAGTGATATATGATGAAATAGTATATAATGTCACTTTCTTTTAATAATTGTTCATATATGTTTGAATAACATGTAAAGGTTCTCAACAAAACTTAAATGAATATAATTTTACAATTTAAAATATAGTCAACATGTGTCATAAATTCTAATTGTGATTTTAATCATAAATAACACAATGGTACAAATAGATAAAAAAATTGAACTTATAATTTAAAAGTTAAAAAGTTAGTATAATTTAAAATTTACTGTTGCAAATATTATGTATTTAGAAGTATGCTTATTTAAAATTTATTGTTGCAAAAGCTTTCATAAAGAGAGAATGTGAGGGAAAAAAATAGAGGATTTCCTAAAAGAAAACAGAGAGGAGGATGTACGTTTTTTTTTTAAGGATGAGAAAACATAAATCTGATTTAATGGCTTGAAGTGTTATGTCCACTAATTTTAATAAAAATTAAAGGGTAGATGTTTATTTTTCAGGATATATGATTTAGATGTTACAAATGTTGAAATTTTTCAATCGAATTTCCGCCGTTAGCTAATATAGGAAAAAAGAATTATACGTAGAGGGGAGGGAGAGAGAGGGGTGTACGGGGGGAGAGGGCAAATGCAACGACTGAGGGGAGAGGTGGGGAAGGTACGTGGTCTTTCTTTCCATCTCTCTGTTTGTATGAGATTAAATCTGACGGTTAAAATAATAATGGGCCCATCAATTTAAGTGAAAGTGGATAGTTAGATGTTCTTTTCTCCGGATTTATAGTATTTTTTTTTAAATTTATTAGAGTGCCACGTGGCGGCTTAGGAGCGTTTGTAGATGCCACACGACGGTTTATGGCCTTTTAAGATAAATCGGATTGGTTATTTTTATTATAGATCCAATGGTAAAAAATAATGGGTTCACCAGATTAAATGAATACTAACGGTTAGATTTATTTTAGAATTCTAAATTTATTAGAGCGCCACGTGGCGGCATTGGAGTGTTTGTAGAGTGCCACATGGTGGTATGAGAGCGTTTCTAGAAAGTCTAATGGACTTTTAGTATATAATAGAAGATAGATAGATTAATAATTATTATTTATTAATTTGAGTTTTATGTGATGCGAGTCAAAAAGAAAAAAAAAAGAAAAGGAGGGACGTGGGGCCCAACGTACTAAATAATATATATAATATATGAAAAAAATAATATATTATTGGCATGTACATATATTTTTGCATATATATAGGCTGGATTTAATATCTATGGGCTGAAATAATTAATTCGGTTTTTATTCTTATGATCGAAAAAAGAAAAAAGGAGAAAAGATGAACGTGGGGCCGTGCATGACGTACGTACGTACGTACATGCACCTATCCACCTATGGGGGTTACGTGGGCCTTTTTAAGATAAATCGGATTGGTTATTTTTATTATAGATCCAATGGTAAAAAATAATGGGTTCACCAGATTTATTTTAGAATTCTAAATTTATTAGAGCGCCACGTGGCGGCATAGGAGTGTTTGTAGGGTGCTACATGGCGGTATGAGAGCGTTTCTAGAAAATCGATAGATAGATAGATAGATAGATAGATAGATAGATAGATAGATAGATAATAGATAGATAGATAGATAGATAGATTAGAAGTCTCCCACTGTCATCACGTTTCCATCCATCTCCGTTACCGTCCTCATCCCGACCACCGCGGTGGACTTCCTAGCGAGGGCGGCGTCGATGGCGAACTGGGTGAGGGTGGCGTCGACGGCGAGCTGGGAGAGGAGGCCCTGCCGGCGCCACCTTGCTGCTGAACGACGAGAACACGACGAAGAGCTCGACAGGGATGACCAGATCTTGATGCGACGGAAGCAGCCCGGCGACGCGCCGGCGTCGGCGGCAGCGTCGGAGGCCGACCTCGCCCAGCTCTCCATCGCCATCGCCGCTGGGGAGGACCTGGGCCCGTTCGTGCGGCGCACGTTCGCGTGCGGGCGCCCCGAGCCGCTGCTCGCCTCGCTCTGGACCGCTCCCTCCTCGCGCGACGCCGACGCGCTCAAGGACTCCTTCTCGGCCTCCCACGCGACGGCGACGAGCGAGGAGAGGAAGATCAGCAGCAGATGGAGAGGTTCTATGCGCTTGTGGCCAATGTCCAGGCGCTGAGAGCCATGTTCAAGGAGGCAGCGGTGCCCAGCTGCCGCGACGTCGACGTTTGCGGCGGCGGTGGCAGGGAGCAGTGCCAGAAGAGGCCGAGGGCGGCGCCGTGGCGGCCGGCGTTCGAGAGGAGGACAAAGGCGAAGTTACCGAGGGGAAACAAGTCGCCATCGCCATCGTCGCAGACGGGCCTGGGAAGTCGACGACGATGCCTCCCACGCTGCGCTCCTCTCCTCCTCCGCGCCGCTGCTCGCCTCGCTCAAGTCCTTCCTCGCAGCGCGTGGGCTCGCCGGAAACCTCTCCTCCGCGCTCGTGTTCGTCGCGGGAGGCGGACGGGCTGGAGGAGGCGACCGCGCCGAGGCCGAGCGCTTCCTCCGCGCCGTCGCACCCAGGCCGCCGTTGTCTGTGCCCGCTGCCATCGCACCCAGGCTGCCACCCACCGAGTCCGCGCCGAGGTTGCCGCCGTCGCGCCCAGGCCGCCGCCCGCGGAGCCCTCCGCCGTCGCGCCCAGGCCACCGCCCGCGGAGGCCGCCGCCGTCGCGCCCAGGCCGCCACCCCCGGAGCCCTCCGCCGCCGTCGTGCCCAGGGCGCTGCCCGCTGAGTCCGCGCCGAAGCCGCCGCCCGCCGTCGGCCACAGCGCTGCGTAGCGCCGGCCGCCGGTAGTCATCGGGGGAGAAATCGATAGCTAAGGGAAGAAGACGGGAGGAAGAAACAGAAGAAAACGGAGATGGATGGAAACGTGATGACAGTGGCACACTTCTAATTTTACATAAATTTCAATGGCACGGTTCGAAATAGATGAATTGTAATGATATTTTTCTGAATATACACATTTACAATGGTATGGATCAAATTAACTCAAACTTTTACTATTGGTATCAGACGTTATTTTTAGATCTAGTAGTAGTTTTTAGATTTTTAGTACATATGGGGTTTGCACTATATATTTTTCTTCGTTGATTAGTGCACATAAGATTCAAGTATCGTGCAAGGGAGACCACGTCACTGTCAACTTATCGACAGAAGCTTCCATGCATCTGGCATTGGCGACTTCTTTCCTGGACGTACCCCAGCCGGCCATGGCCGTAGTCAATCCGGCATCAATGATAGACTACCAGGAGTCTCCTGTGGTAGCATATAATGTTCTATAATTTCTAGTACTATGGAGGAGATTTGAAGTACTTTACAAGTCAATGGTCGTCGCAGGATATGATATGGACATGATGCAGTAGTTGAGAAATTGGCTGGAAGTTTTTCAACATATACATCCATCAGAATACGTTGCAGCTAATTACACTGGGTTAACTGTTGTGCCACCAGTGGCAAAAGAAAGTTACATCGATCATTTGTATGCATCTAAAAAGGAAGCGAAAAGAAAATGGATTTTGGTTTGTTATGTTCAGATCATCGTAGATCCAAATAGAATTCAAATCGAGCATTGACACGATCTATTTGGTGCCAACAACACAATAAAGGCTGAGAAAATATTGAGCACAAATTTTGGACACTGTTGCTCACTTGCTCTGCTGAAGTGCTGATTGATATCACCATGGGATTTCTTGTCCATCCCAAGCGAAGAACTTGCCGTTGTCGCTCTTCTTGACATTGTCGATGATGGACAGTAGCTTCTGAACAGAGAACTCCCTTGTGAAGAGCTTATCCTTGGGAACATTCTTCTGAAAAGGGCGTGAGAGGTCAGTGTCCACGGTTCCTGGATGCAGCAGGATGCAGGCAATGTTGTCCTTTTTCCCCAGCTCAACTGATACAGTCTTTGTCACTGCACAAAATTAGCAAAACATTTTGTAAATCTGATGGAAACAAATTATCTGTAAAATTAAGATTAGTGCCAAAAGCAGGCTAGTGCAGACAAGATGGAACATGTTAGTATTTGCATACATTGATTCAGTGCTGTTTTAGAAGCCCTATATGAATGCCAGCCTCCTAGGCCATTGTCACCTATTGAACCGACTCTGGCACTCATGTTTGCAACCAATGAAAATCCTCTCCCGGTCTCAGAGCAACCTCCAGCCTTCAGGAATGGCCACATATGCTGATAGAACAAATCAATTTAGAGTAAGCATGTCTATATAACAGATGATATCCGACCACATCACGACAAGAATATGAAAACGGAAGTGAAACAGTGAGTTATTATTTATACCTTGATCACTAAAATAGGGCCAACAGCGTTCACTTCATATGCCAGTAGCAGGGATGACTTCTGAACTTTGCTAAATGTAGTCTCTGTAACACAACATGAAAATATCCCAAATTCAGCAAGCAACAACCAACCAACCAATCAAATGCAACCTGAAAAGCTATGCTCAAATTTCAACTATAAACCTGGATGTATCACATTCGGAATTGAAAGGATCCCAGTTGCATTGATCAGCAGGTTCAGAGATCCATGGGTCTCTCCTATCGAGGCCGCAGCTGCCTGTCACCGGAAGACTCAAAATTTTACATAAGGCCATTCACACTGCGCCGCGGAATCAGCAGGGGCTTTCTACCTCCACGTAAGCAAACCACGCTCAAAGCTACTCGGCTCACAATGCATGGCAGATTGGCAGCATGGGTATCTAAAGTGGGCCCACCAAGTAATGCTTTTCCCTACTTTTCTGGCTTGGGAGCTCCTCTCTCTCTCTCTCTCGCTTTTCTGCTTCCTATCTCGCTTTTTGAGCCGAAGAACGTGTGACCAAAGTTGGTCACGCGGACTAATTTAGTGGGCCCAGGAGTAAACGTGGCACTGGATTGAAGAATCTCGCAGATGTGGCAGCGTTGGGCTGAATGACAGATCATCCCACTGTGAATGGCCTAAGAACTCTCAAGTCTCAATTCAGCATGCCTTCACTAGCATCATAATCTAGTAGTTCCTACCAAGAAACAAGCTGTGCAGACTAGAAAAAACAAAACCTCATATCATCCTTCTGAATCTGAATATCAAGTAACTCTGCTCACAACACAACATTGTCTATCCGGGTACGACTAGCAATCCAAGCAAAGAATAATCTAATCTACTACTACTACCTCTATATTTTAATGTACGACGCCGTTATTAATGTATGACGCCGTTAACTTTTTGTCTAACGTTTGACTATTCGTTTTATTCAAAAAATTTATGTAATTATTATTTATTTTACTATGGCTTGATTCGTTATCAAATGTTCTTTAAGCATGACATAAATATTTTTATATTTACACAAAAATTTTGAATAAAACAAATGGTCAAACGTTGGTCGGAAAGTCAACAGCGTTATACATTACAATACGGAGGGAGTACTACCTATCAATCTCTGCATATAGTGCACAGTATATCTATACCTCTATGGTGCTCTCGTCGGTGACGTCGAGCGGGAGCACGGCGAGGCGCTGCTCGTGCTCCTGCCTCAGCTTCTGAAGCTCCACGGCTGAATCCGGCGCGCGACACGTCGCGACGACGCGGCCCTCGTCGCTCCTCTTCAGCAGCTGCCTCACCTGCATCGCATGCGCACGAGAGATTCAGAGCTCGTAGAAGAAATCGCCGGCAACGCGCATGATCAGAGCAGCTACACACTGCACACCAGCACGAACTCGGTGAGCCGTATGAGTGGCTGACAGGTGGGCCCGATGGATTCTTTCGGCGAATGAGGGGGCCAAGCGCGAAATGAATATGGAAAGTATTCCCTCCGTTTTAGGTAAAGAGGTTTTGACTCTAGTTAAAGTAAAATTGTTTATAGTTTGATTAGATTTATAGAAAAAATAGTAATATCTACTATTTTCTCAGTTTCATATTATAAGACTTTCTAGTATTGCCTATATTTTCTTAGACAGGTAGATTCATTAACATTTATATGAATATAGACAATGCTAAAAATTCTTATAATATGAAACTGAGAGAGTATATTTATCTATAAACTTAGTTAAATTTAAAACAATTTGTCTTTTACCAAAATCCAAACATGTTATAACCTGAAATGGAGTAAGTAGTAAATATGGAGAAGCGAAGGAATTGATGTGAAAAAAAGGTGAAAATGAGATGGGAGATGGGAGAGGAGGAGGAGGAAGGAGACGATGAGTGCTCACGAACTCGAGCCCGATGCCGCGGGACGCGCCCTGCACCATGGACACGCCGCCGCCGGATGTCGCCGTCAACGAGAACGCCCTCGCCGCCGCCGCCGCAGCCGCCAGCGTCCTCGCCGTCGCCATTGCTCCTCCTCTCGCCTCGATTCGATTCTCTTCCTCCGGGTGCTCGCGGCGGTTCGGTGGCGAGGCGAGGCGCACAGGGGCAGTAATGGCGGGTCGTTGTTGTGGGGGAAATTTTGGGGGAGAATTGCGTGGCTAGATGAAGGCACACGTATGCCGCGCGCTGGCCGGGAACGGCCTCTTTAATTCCTCTCTCGTTTTTTCTCTCTCTTTTCGTTTACGTACTTTTCCCCTTCTTCTTTGCAAAGGCGCTGTTTAGTTATCACCTAAAATTTTTTACCATGTCACATCAAACGTTTGAACACCGAATGAAGTATTAAATATAGACTAAAAAATAACTAATTGTACAAATTATGACTAATTTATAAGAGGAATCTTTTAAGCCTAATTGACAATGTAGTGCTACATTAAACATTTGCTAATGATAGATTAATTAGACTTAATAAATTCTTCTTGAGGTTTATTGGCGGATTATATAATTAATTTTTTTATTAGTGCCCAAACACCTCGTGCAACACCCTATATAATATCGATGTGACACGCCAAAACTTTATATCCCTATATCTAACCACCCCCAAAGTTCCAAAGTTCTCTACTCCATTTTCCTAACTTTTGCCTCCCGTTTTCCGCGCACATGTTTTCCAAACTGCTACACGGTATATTTGTAAAAAATATCTATAGAAAAATTACTTTAAAATATCATATTAATTTATTTTTAAGTTTTTTTACAACTGATATTTAATTAATCACCTGTTAATGAGCCACTCTATTTTATTTTCTGTGCCATATAGAAATGTTGAAAACACGAGGTTTGAAATCAGCCTAAATCTGTCATATGCATACAAAGTCCTCTAGTTCAATTGAGATTTTGTGCCGAGCTTCATGGTAAAATTTGATCAGATGCACTCCTTTTAGATAGAAATTAAGCATTTATAGCCTTCTGACCTTATATGTCATTGGCACTAGAGGATAAATCCTCAATTTTGAATCCTAGGCGCCGAATCAGCTTGGAAAGTGAAGGTATATTGTCAAAGCAAACACCGGCTTTTTCATGAACTCCATGGCAAAGTAAAATTTGCTCCAAGTTTCTAATCTCCGAGTTTGAACAGGTGAATAGCCCAACTCCTACATGAATCTCAATTCGCAAACAAGCATCCATGCTTCCTGCAAAAATTCAGCAAAATTTACAAGGGGACAGGCCTTTGGGCGCAAAATTATGCGTCCATTCCATATGGACCTATTCTTCACTCTGCCCAATCCTTTGCAGGCTGTCCAAATTGGCACATTGATTTCCAGCTGCCAAAAACAATCTGGACCAAACTGAATTACATGTAGTAACTTCAAAGCTACATATAATACTTACTTGAATATTTCTTCTTTAAGAATGGAACAGATATATATACATGGGAATTTCAGGTGACTGACAGCTAGTACAGCTTTAAAATTTTGCAGATGCGCATGATGTCTCTTATAAAACTCAAATGTGTTTTGTTCTAGACAAAAGGGAAACATACAGCTAATGGCTCCAATGTTTGTAGTATTATGTACTCCATTTAAGATGATAATGT
Organism: Oryza sativa Japonica Group; assembly: GCF_034140825.1. NCBI lineage: Eukaryota > Viridiplantae > Streptophyta > Magnoliopsida > Poales > Poaceae > Oryza > Oryza sativa. The sequence continues at coordinate 26,458,082 of NC_089046.1, forward strand.
TGCTGCTTTCGAGATTATATTATTGATTGTTAAGATTCAAACACACGTTCAAACCTGAACTCATCATGATATCAAACTGACAATGAAGCATTCTATCTTTGTAGTTTATTCGTTTCAAATTATAAGTCATTTTAACTTCAGTCAAAGTCAAATTTGCTTCAAGTTTAACTAAGTTTGTAGAAAAAACAGTAACATTTTCAATGCAAGACAAATATGTTATGAAAATATATTTAATTATAGATTTAACAAAACTAATTTAATATTATAAATATTATTATATTTATCTATTAATTTAGCTAAACTTGAAATAGTTTGTCTTTGATAAAAATCAAAACTACTTATAATTTGAAATTGAAGAAGTATTTTTTTTAGAAGAGCATAAAATCCAAGATAATCAAAAGCTAGATTTTGTGCATATATTATGAGATGTGGACTGTTGAGCTAAAATTGGGTTGGAACTAACGGGTGTGCTGTATTTGGTGGCCTGTCTGCTCTGAACTGCCGTTATATCTGTTCAGTTCAGCTGTTCTGTGCCTGCTTGCTGTCTGATACAAATGTTAGCTGTGTTAATTACTTCTGCTAGCTGTATCTGATTGCCTTTGCTAACTACTTGATTGCGCTCTCTTTAATTTTTTCTTTTTGCCTTTTTTTAACTTCAAATTCGCTTCTAAACCTTGCTAGCACTGCCTCCATTTTTAATTTCAGATATTATTTTTTTACTTGAATTTCAGATGTTAACGTCTAATCTGTCTCAAGACTCCAGGGCTCCTTTTTCCCCCAATAATTATTTTCTTCCCGAAATACATGTTTGGAAAGGCATTTTTAGATAATGTTAGAAAAGGTAATAAATGTATACTGATTTTAAAGTGAGTACCAAATATCATTTCCGGTCGACAAATTTCTGCTCATATCTATACTACTATAAAATACAATACGCCGTCGAAACCACTAATTTTGCAGTCTTACAAATTACTCCTTAATATTTTATAATAGTATATGCAATAGTTTAATATTTATTTAAATCAAATGAATAACACAAGCTAAAATAAGTAAATAATAATAATAATAGCATATTTCATAAAAATATATTTTATCTACGATAAAGCATTATATATTTTCTTTTACCCATAGTAAACAATGGGCAATTTGCTAGTGTAGTATATAAGTATGAGCTGTATAGACAGCAACTTGCAGCAAGCTAACAAGCACTCATCAAATTGCATGCACAAATTGCATCTTCACTTTGATCACAAGTCAACTAATTGCACAAAGTGAAGGCAACCAAATTTATTGAGCTAGCTTGTGGTACACAAGAATGCATCATTCATCAAATTAGCACCTACTAATGTACCTACATTAACTCCAGCATCATCATATCAACAACCACCTTAATTAAGCTGCATGCATGCATGATGATGATGATGATGCATGGCCAACTATACTTATTCATATCATCAAGAGCATAATTAACCAGACCAGATTAAAACCATAACAAACAACTCTATCCATAAATTCATTCATCTGTTCTTCTTTTGTGAAAAACATCATAAACCATAATAACTACACCATGTTCCATACATTTTGCATGTACATGCATCAAATCATCTTCTTCATCGCGCCGAATAATCTTTTAGATCTCGCGCAAGAACCAAATGAACATCAAAATTAAAAATGAAATCAATCAAGGCAGTTAATTTTAAGAACTAATCAAAACAATTACTAACAACATGCATGCACGCATGTACCGATCGAGTACTTAACTAACATTGATGGTGTTGATTAAGCTGATCTCTCTCCATGATCAGCAGCAGCAGCAGCAGCAGCTAGTAGGCGTAGAGCTGGGCGAGCTCTCTCATGGCGGCGTCGTCGTCGTCGCCGTCGCCGCCGGCGCGGAGGTCGACGGCGTTGTCCAGCATCCACAGTAGGTGGTCGAACAGCACGACCTCGCAGTTGACGGCGATCGGCTTGGTCGACGACGACGTCGTCGTCGCTGCCGACGTCGACCTCCTCCTCTCAACCACCCCACCGCCGCCGCCGCCTTCTTTTCCGTCTCCGGCGGCCGCCGCCGGGACGTCGTCGTCGATGAGCGCGGCGATCAGCGGGTGGCTGAGGTGCTTGTTGCTGATCACGTAGCGCCGCCGCGAGCTCCCGACGAACACCACCGCCCCGTCGCCGCCGGCCGACACCGCCTTGCTGTCGCCGCCGCCGACAATGCCGCCATCGCCGCCGGCGACGACGTGCTCCCGGGTGGACATGGATCGGAGGTTCCTGTAGGAGCTCGACCTCGAGAGAGAGCGTGACAGGCTCTTGCACTTTCGTAGCAACACATTTCTGAACCTGTTCATGTAACTCAAAAACTAAATCAAAATCAAAATCAAAATCAAAACCAAAACCAAAAACCCTCCAAATTCTCTCAAACTAATTCGACCCAAGTCACAAACACAAAACACAAACAAGGAAGAAAAATAGGATTCAAGCTTAATTACATATGCATTGGGGTATATATATCGATGAGAGGCTATAATGGCTAGCAAATTAAGCTAGCTTCAAGCTAGGTTTCAAGCTTAAGCATTGCAAATATATATAGATACAAATTACAAATGTGTGTATATATAAGTGGATGTGTGTTAGTGAGGAGGAGAAGTGGGTGGCACGTCGTTGTAGACAAGTGAGGACGCTAGCTAGCTAAAGCTATATAGCTATAGGTAGTCACACACTGATCGATCTACCTGTCCATTGAATTTTTGCAAGCTAGCTTAATTAGGGCACCAGGTTGGCCTATTTGCTTGATTGGGGCCCAGAGGCATATATGCCACATTTTTGTTTGCCAGTGACTCTTATCTTATTTCATTTGTTACATGCATGATCCACTTTGGTCTTGAGTAGTGCTCATGATTAGAGCTTTTGGAAGTACGTTTTAGGATGATGGAACATATATAACTCTGGTCTTGATCTAATGATCTTCACCTACAATAGAGATACACATAGCAAAAGTTTGGCTTTTATAAATGTGGTTTGTTGCGTACCTATACGTATTCATAGGTGTGAGTGTGTAGCGTATATATACGTGAATTTCTTGTACTGTGTTTCGTAGAGAAAAAAAAAGTCTTTCGTCAGAAATTGAGCATTGCAAGCGTAGCCCACCCCATGGTTTCCCTTACCATTTTAGTGATGGTTACCTCTACCTGACGGTATCGTGGTTACCCTAGTATCCATGTGGTTACCATAAAAGCTATAAGGTTAAAAACTAAGGTAGTTACTGAGGGGGTAACTATGATAACTGTGAGGTAACAGCGTGATATTGCAAACTCGAACCAATCTCGATCAATTGTATGCAAAGAGCATTGGCTCATGATAGCAAGTGGATTAATTGAGGGCAAAGAATTTTCTTGAAAGAGCTGTTCCAAGTTCCAACTAATTAATCTCCTCTAATGCAACCATCATAGACTTTCAACTAAATTAACAAACAACAGGGACAAGATTAGCAAGGAGAGCTTTCATGGTTTTCAGGGTCTCACTTCAGCATTATATTCGGACCTGCCTGTGCCTACCTGTTAGGCTGTTAGTACTTAATTAGTACAGGATGCAAGCTATGGACCATGTATGAAAAAGGAGGAGGAATTAATCAGAACAAAAAAAAAGATCATAAACATATATATACAAATCCTTTTTGGCACAACTCTGGATCAAAAATTTTTTGAAGCTGGGTACAAAATCAGCGGATCTAGATTACATTGATAACATTTTGATTAATCATTTTTTTCATATTTTATATATAATTTAAAATTTTAAACCATTATTATTTAACATACAAAATACAAATCTACCATGGATTTGTGATCTAAAGCTGTACCAAACAGAGACACAAAGTTTGTCTTATCTAGCCAACAGGCAGGCCTGCTTGTCAGTGCCACAAGTGGCGGTGGTTGATTGGTTGGAGTCAGCATCCAAGACAACAAATCTGAATAAGTTTTTGTCCAAATTTGTTGTCCTAGAATATGTTAGATTCTTTTTGAAACGGAGGGAGTAGTTATGTATAGGCCGACAACTGCACATGAGGACATGACCTAGCTTTTATAAGATTGCAATGTCTAAACAACCATCATCCAGTCCTGCACAAATCTTGATATAATAATTGGTGGTACAACATACACCGTTGATTCGTCCGTCCTCTCTCTGGACCATATTCAGCATTGATATGGTACTTCACATTTTAATCTTTTGCTTACATGTAATATCACGTGTTAGATTCACAATTATTTATTGATATTTAGACCATAGAGATTAATATGTTAGAAAAGACAGCAATCTAGAGTAATCGTTGCACATGTGGCATGTACACACGGTTTGAAAACGTGGAAAAGCCATAGGTTTTATGCAAAAAAAAACCCTTTAGACATGTAAGGACTATTCAATTGTTTTTTTACGAAGTATTAATTAATTAATAAGTACTGGCACAAAAGAACTCCAGGTTAAAAAATACCACCTTCGTAATATGGAAAAAAAGGGAGGGGGGGTGGGGGCACATACGAGTAGTGACATTTCTAAATCATACGGACAACTTAGACGACCACATATGAAAATCTACTTTTAAAGACAATCGCTTAAGACAACTATATCTAAAAATCAATTTCTAGATGTTCGCATAACCGTCTCTAGAATAGAAATGAGGCGTGCAATACTAACTGTGGGCCGCACAGCCCGCACTGCAGGCATAAGTGGATTTTCTTATGTACACCATCTGTACAGTAAAAAAGACATATTTCTATGTAGTTTTTTTTTATATAGTGAAGTATAAGTACTCTTGTACACTAATTTGTCAGAACCGATAAGGCCATAAGTGCGGCTGAATCATGTTCTTTTCGGATGAAGATATAGATTTTACCTCGGTTTTCGTTAGCACGTTTTTCAAACTTACATTTTCGTGCGAAAACTTGTTATATAGAAGTTGTTTTAAAATATCTAATATATCCATTCGTCAAGTTTGTAATACTTAAAACTTAACTAATCATGTGTTAATATCTTTCGCGTTTTACGTACGTCGTACGCCAATTTAATCTTTATCTTCATAAGTTTTAAACACTAGACCAAGATTAGGCTTCAAACCAAGCACCTCTGAAACTGAACAAATTAATTTGAGGCCTGTGTAGCAAGATTAGATTATACCGATATGCTTTGATCCTGTAGGTCCTTGAATTGATAGGAATTTGATCTTGTAGGATCAAGTTTGTATATATTATGCTTCTTGGTTGGTTGATCTGTACGGTACAGTTAATTTTACATAAAAGATGGTGTTGCTACACTGGTGAAGAAACCATCTTTGGTCGGTCGACCAGATTTTACAATAGTCCCGGTTGTATTAAAAACCGGGACTAAAAATATCTTTAGTCCCGGTTTAAAAGCTACATGATACTTTTCAATCTTTAGTACCGGTTGGTGTTACCAACCAGGACTAAAGATCTATTTGTAGTCCCGGTTGATAACATCAACCGGGAAAAAAGATCGCCATACGCCTAAAGATCTATTTATAGTCCCGGTTGGTAAAACCAACCGGGAGTAAAGATCGACGCGGAGATCGGAGAGGTGTGCACGATCGGATCGAGGTATCTCCTCCTCTCCTTTAACTCATCTCTCCTCCTCAACCTTATCTCCTCCTCTCATTTTTAACTCATCTCTTCAACCTTATCTCCTCTTCTCATTCTTATCTCTATTCCTCTCCTCTTCTTCTCCTCTCCTTCTCCTCTCTACTGCCAAGCCGGCGCGAGGGCGGCGGGTCGCGGAGGGCCGGCCGGCCGGCGCGGTGCACGGTGAGGCGGCGGCTTGTGGCGGCGGCCGGCGGGGCGCGGAGGGCCGGCCGGCCGGCGCGGCGGCGGGCCGGGGTGGGCCGGTCGGCGGGCACGGCGGCGGGGCAGCCGCTGGCGGCGGGGGGCGGAGGGAGGGCTGGCCGGCCGGCCGGCGCGGCAGTGGTGGGCGGCCGCGCGGCGGCGGGGCGCGGAGGGCCGGCCGGCCGGCGCGGCAGTGGTGGGCGGCCGCGCGGCGGCGGGGCGCGGAGGGCCGGCCGGCCAGCCGGCGCGGCGGCGGTGCCTCGCCGCGCGTCTTCTCCTTTTTTTTCTTTTTTTTTTGAAGAATCTGAGATTGTTGTGTGAATGTATTTGATTGGATCTGAGATTGTTGTGTGATGTATTTGATTTGTGTGTGATGTGAATATGTGATGAATTTTGTAGAAGTTGTGATGTAATTTTTTTTTTAAGATTTTGTGATGTATTTGAATATTTGAGATGATCGATTTGTGGATTTCAAGGCAATTTGAGGATGATTGATTTGGGATTTTGGGGATGGAATGGGGTGAAATCAATATATTTAAAAATAATGAAGAAAAAAAAATAATAAAGAGGAACCGGAAAGAGCAACCGGATTAGCCTCTTTAGTCCCGGTTGGTATGCTTTATCTTTAGTCCCGGTTGGTGTTACCAACCGGGACTAAAAATAGATTTTTACTCCCGATTTTTTTACCCGGGACTAAAGATAGCGATCTTTAGTCCCGGATTCGTAGTTCCGGTTTGAAAACCAGGACTATAGGGGGGTTACGAACCGGTAGTAATAACCCTTTCTTCACCAGTGCTACTAGCTTTGGATCAGAGTGTAGATATTGGATCCAACACAAAAGGTAATAAGAATTATTACATCTTGTGTCCTGCCTAATTGGTAATTAGTGTGGCACTCAACCTAAGCTTAGTTGGTAATTATGAAAACCAAGGGTACGTAGTTCAGGAGGTTTATGTTCTAAGCAACCAAAATTAGTTACACTACACTACTCATACCAATTTCCACTCGCTCGATCAAGAACATAACATTCTTTGAATTGGAAGTGTACACATCAACGACCTGTCCAGGCTAGAAACTGTAGCAAATTTTATAAGTAGGCCTACCAATCTAGCTAGCAGCTTAATTAGTTCACGCGTCATAAAATAAAGTGAGCATATAGATCACCAAGTTGTCCCCTAAGGGTCTCTTTGAGAAGCCTAAATTCCCACTTTATTTTTGTAGGGTCTCGTTTGAAAAATAAAAAGCGACAGCAAAAAACTCTAAATTGCGAAGTGAGTATAGTTCAATTGGTTAGATTTCTCATGGTGAAAACAACCCACCCAGGTGGACGGGTTTAAGTTCTAAACTTAACACGGATGCTTCTATTTACGGCTAATTTTTCTTTCAATGGTAGGCGTCGGGTACGTACTCATGACAGCAAGACGCCCGTGGTGACTTCGTTAATTTTAAGATAAGTTGGCCCAGTTTTTTTTGGAGATGCTCATATGGTTATTTTAGTGGTAGGCACGAGTATCCATCGATAGCAAGGTGTCCATGATGACTTTGTCAATCTCAAGACATGTCGACCCAATCTTTTAAAGGTGCTCGTAGGAGTGAGTGTGCGTATGTTGTGGGTGTCTACATTTGTACTGTGTGTTTTTTATAAAAAAAAGACCTCTAATTATTTCTAAAATTTAAATTTAGCTATGGCTGGTGAGAGCCTGATCATGGTTTCCTCAACCCGGGGATTTGGGCTAAAATCTTGGAAAAAGTACACCGAAGGTCCCTCAACTTGTCACCGGGATAAAAAATGTCCTCAAACCGCAAAACCAGATATGCAAGGTCCCTTAACTATACAAAACCAGTCACCCAAGGTCCTTGAGTGGTTTTGACCCCAGTTTTAGCCTACGTGGCGCGTGGGACCCACGTGGGCTCCACATGTCAGCGTGCCACGTCCATTCCCCTCTTCTTCTCTCCCTTCCTCCCCTCTCTCTCTCTCTCGCACTCTTCTCAGGCCGGCCGACGGGTAGGGAGCAGACGACCGGGCAGCGAGGGGGGTTGAGCGGCGAACGGCGGAGGCGGCGTGTGAGCGCGCGGCGGCCGGCGAAGCGGAGGCACGGAGCTGCGGTGGCTGGTGGATGGGAAGCAGCGCCGGGACTTCGTCGACAGGCGGGGATCGGCGGGGAGAAGGGGTGCCGGGACAGGCGGCGGCCGATGGGGAGGACAACTGACGAGCAGCGGCCGACGGGGAGACGGGGCGGCGTGCGTGCCGACCTGGGCTGCCAAATATTTGAAGCAATGGTACCTGCGACAGATGAGATCGGCAATCAACCATTAATTCATCGCACTGAACACTGTTGTTTCCACCGACAAAACTCGCATGGCCTGGAGATCACTGATGACAGAACCATGGCTTCCCTAGCATGAATTTCCATGTAACTTGGGACAGGATGATTGTTGTTAGCTTGCTTGTCATCGGAGTTGGCTGATGGATGCCCGGTTTCGGTCTGGCCATAGCTGTTGCGCTATCGAAATCTCCTACTCCATGCAGTGGCTGGTGTGGCACATGTGAGTGACTTCAGGAGAGGAGGACATGGACGGAGGCGATCTTGGTGGCGGCGCAGACGGGGCAAGCGTCAACGGCGGCCTCGTAGGCGCCGCACAGGCACAGGCGGCGGAACGAGAGCAGCGGCACAGACGCCTCCGTGACACGGTAGGCCTTGCACGACGTCGCCCTGGACACCGCGTCGGCGGCAGTGGCGGCGGCGGCGCCGCCTGGGGTCTCGAAGCAGCACGACTGCGCGTCCTCGGCGTCGCCTTCCCCCGCTGCGGTGGCGACGGCACAGGGGGACTAGAGGAGCTAGTCGAGCGTGGCGCGGAGGCCGGCGGCGACGGCCTCGTGGCTCTTAGCAACGCCTATCCAAGCCTGCCCCTCTGCGCTCATCTGGCGGAGCTTCTCCTCTAGCTCCGCGTTGCGGCAGCGTGCGCGATCCAGCTTGGCCTCCGCCGCACGCACCCTCCCCGTCGTGGCGCGCGCCACGGCCGCCACCAACGCCCGGACGTGCTGTCGCTGCGCTTCCTCCAGCCCCACGCGCATCCGCTCGGCTTGCACGGCATCCACCAAACACCGACGCCGATCAAACACCACTCACCAAACACAAACAGAGGAGGCCGGCGGCGTGAGCCGGTGCGTGGCCTCGTCGTAGGTGAAGAAGAGCGAGGCGTTGGCTGTCGGGATGGGAGGCCTGTTCCCGCGTCGCCGCCACCACCACGTCGCCTGTCGCCAGCCTAGAGAGAGGAAAAGTGAGAGAGAGAGGACGAAGGGAAAGAGAGAGATGGTGATGACGTGGCACGCTGACATGTGGGGACCACGTGGGTCCCACGTGCCACGTAGGCCAAAACCGGGGTCAAAACCATCGAAGGACCTCGGGTGAACGGTTTTGTATAGTTAAGGGACCCCGCATATCTGGTTTTGCGGTTCGAGGACGTTTTTTATCCCGATGACAAGTTGAGGGACTTTCGGTGTACTTTTTCCTAAAATCTTAAGCAAACACATAGACGGGCCTCAATTCCAAAGAAATCTAGATGGGCTGGGAAGCTCGAACTAAAACCTGGACCTATCAAACCAGGCCTAAATCACTACAAATTCGACCCGGCCCACGTTTAACCTAAACAAGGACAGCCCATCAACCTGGCCCATGGAGCCCATCAAGAGCCCAAACAAAGCGGACCGGGTCGCTACCCGTTAACCCGCCTCTGCCATTGCCAAAAATCCCAAAACCCTACGCTGCCTCTGCCGCCGCCTCGCCGCCACCATTCTCCCCTCCGCCGCAAAACCCTAGCTCCCAAACCCCTCGCCGCCGCCGCCATGATCACCGGCGGCCAGAGCTACGTCTCCGCGCCGCCGGCCTTCTCGGCCGACGGGCGTCTCCTCCTCGCCTGCACCGGCCGCACCGTCTCCGTCTTCAGCGCCTCCACCGGCATGCTGGTACGCGCCATGGAGAGAGAGAGAGATTTTGTGGCTCGCTGTGGTTTTTTTTTTTTGGTTACCGATGGGGGAGTGTGTTTGCAGGTGTCGGAGCTGGAGGGGCACGAGGGGGACGTCACGGCGGTGGTGGTGGCGCCGCCGCCGGTGGCGGCGGCGGCGAAGCTCGCGAGCTACTGCTGGACGGCGGGGCTTGACGGGTTTCTGGTTTACTGGGACTTCGCGGCGGCGGAGCTGGTGCGGAAGGTCCAGGTCGGCCTCCCCGTGCACTCCATGGTGAGCCGCTTTGCGAATTTCGTCGCCTTGGTTGCTACCGTTTTGTTGTGAGCAGTGAATTGGGCAAATGTTTATAGGTTAATTTTTTTTATTGTGTTTTGGGCGCAGGTCATTCCTAACATAGCCAGAATATCGAGAGGAGCTGAAATTTACACGCCGTTTGCATTCGTCTCTGTTGAAGACACCAGTAAGCCATCTAATGAGAAATTGCGCGGGCAGTTGCGAATTTATGACTTAACCAAAGGGCGTCAAGTGGGTAGTCTTCTGGCTGAGGTACAAATTTTACCTGTCCCAGTTCGTTTTCTAACCATTTTCCTGCGACAATATGTTTTTAGATATTTTATTATTGATCATGCTATGAATAGTGAGCTTCCATTTGGAAATGTAGTTTGCTGCTAATGTTGCTATTGCAATTAGAAATATAACAATAATATTGTGCTGTAGTATCTGTGGTAAGGTTTTCTATTAAAACTTACATCAATGTGTTGTTTGCTTCGATTTAAACAGACCCGTAAACCGGAAATGATTGTTGCAAGTAGCTCTGGTGAATTTTTGGGTATTACAAATAAGAGAAAGCTCCATGTATGGAGGATACCAACAAAAAATTTCAAGCCCGACAAGATAAGGAAGATAAAGCTTAGCCACACAAAAAACTTGAACACACTGGCCTTCCATCCAAGTGAGAGAATTGTTGCTAGTGGTGATGCAACGGGGCGAATACTGATCTGGAGAGGTTTTGGAAATGCAAAGTTTTCTGGATCAGATGGCACAAAATCTGAACTAGATGAAGACAGGGGTGATGTGAGGGGTAATGGTGATGCAGATACTTGCACTACATGGCATTGGCATTCAAGCGGAGTGAGGTTTCTCAAATTTTCTACTGATGGAGCTTACTTGTTCTCAGGTTTTGCTTGCTGATTTGTGTTCATTCAGTTGTGATTCTAGGGTTTTATGCTTTTCAATGACAAGTTCCTTATCTTATAGGTGGTATGGAGGGAGTTATTGTTGTATGGCAACTAGATACTGGGAAGAGAAGATATAAACCACGTCTAGGGTCTCCTCTTTTGTCCTTTGTAGATTCTCCGGATTCTTCCATTGCCTGTGTAAGTATCCCCATATTTTACATCTCCCATTGAACTTCGTTGCACCTGATATAGTAATCTGAAGAGTGAAAAACACACTATTTTTGTTGATTTAAGAGTTATTTGAATATGATGTTGCCACATAGTAGCCTCCAGTCACAAAAACAAGTTGTTTTGGACTTATCTAAGTCCACATTATACAACTTTTTACTGCCTAGTTCTTTAGCATAAATTTTAAAAAAGTTTATATAACTGTAATATTATGAAAGCTCTTGTTATGACAAAATTGAATTTATCAGTTTCATTTGCATACCGGAATACTATATTTTAACTGATATTTATGGTCAAAGAACTCGTGTTGACTGCATGCATTTTAAATTGACTTGTTTTTTTGTGGCCAGAGTGAGCATAATTATATATCATAATCATACATGTCCACATTAGGTTACATGATGTTATTAGAACCATATGAGAAAACTAGAATGGTTCAGCACTTCAGCATCTTTTTATGGTAACACATTTACTTCCTAATGGGCTGTACTGATGATGGGGGCTCATAAAGTGTAGCAGGTAGCATTTTTGTATTAGACTTTTTTTTGGCTCTATGATTGTTTCAAACTACCGTTTCTTTTTGTCTGTTTCTGTTTCATTTGTTTGCAATTCATTTTTGAAGTAGAGCTTAATGTTCTTTGTATTTCAGGTGTCATGTATGAATAACCAAGTCCATCTTCTAAAAATGCCCAACATGGAGGTCATGAAATCTATTGCTGGAATTAAGGTTTGTAATAGCATAAATATGCCCTTTAAGAGCCCACTCTAATCCAAATAAATTGTATTGATGATCTCTGCTGTTTCACTTTTTGGTGATTATATTATGTGCTAATGGATGTCTTTTATTTGTTTATCTCTTCAGCTACCTATATCTTCACCAAACCTGGGTGGTTGTTATCGAGATGTGTATGGATTTGATTACAGTAACAAACTTGTTGCTGTGCCAACAGAAGATTATTGCATACAGTTCTACGATTTATTTGAGAATACTGAAGTTTCAGAGGTAAAACAGTAAGCATATGAGAGCATTTCATCATATTTTATCCAGTTCTGTGGTTCTCAGTATATTGAATCGGTACTTGTCTTCCTGTTCTGGTTTTGTGCAAGAATATCCCATCCCAATATTTTTACTTTCTACAGGTGCAAGTTTGTGAGAGGAACTTTCACCCTGTTGATGATATCACAGTGAGATAACAACTTCCTTTTGCTTGTACCGTAGATTTCTTTTGTTAGGTTCTTGTGGCTTAAAATTTTTCTTTGTTTTTCACATTTATTTTAGTATCCAGAAGTTTGCTCTGATGAGAATGCTTTCCTTTCCACAGATGTACATTTCCTTAGTTTCATTGTCAATTGATGGTAAGTTTATGTGCACCATTGATGTCAAGCTTCCTGAAGAAGAATTAGGTGGGCTTGTTACATTGAAATTTTGGAACCAAGGGTCTCGTGCTGGACAATATTTTTTGTCCACTGTCATTTATGAGCCGCACAGGTACCAACATGACTATATAAGGTCAATTATAAATGGTTGCATATGTTCTCTTACCATTCTTTCATACAGCGATGCTGGAATTTCTGCTATTGCTTTCCGCCCTGGAAAAAACATGGCTGTGAGCTCTTCATTTGGTGGCAACTTTAAGGTGTGCATATCTATTGGTTATTGAGATGATGCTCTGCGTATCTATTTCTTAATTTTTACTGTTTTACCTGTAGGTTTGGGTCCAAAGTATGCTTTCACAACCAAGTGATGAAAAAAATCAATCTGGTTGGAGATGCCAATCCGTCGGCTCATACAAGTGAGTTGACTTTGTTAATTTAATTTCCCTTTAAACAATACCTCAATATTGCTGCCATAAGCATATATGTTATTGTTTATGCTGCTATAATATCATCTATTAATTTGTGGCAAATGTTGTAAATGGTGACGTAAAAAATGAAAAATTGCAGGAATAAACCTATGACAGCCGCAACTTTCTCAAGCGATGGATCTGTTCTTGCGGTTGCAGCTGAGAATGTCGTCACATTGTGGGATCCTGATAATAACACACTTGTTGGTGTGATTGCAGAGGCACTATCGGTATTGTATTATTCCTCAGCGTGGACTTTTGCCATTCTGTTCAGATTAATAGTTTGATATGTGTATCTCATTTCAATTTGCAGCCCATCACAAAACTTTCGTTCATTGGGACATCACCATTTTTGATGTCTCTATCTCAGAGCTCCAAACCACAGGTTGCCATGTGGAATGTTCCAAATCTTTCCATGCAATGGTCTTACAGCCTCTTTGCAGAAGGTACAAAATTATCTCGTTGAAATGTATCTTATGATTTTATTACATGAGTTGGTTCAGATTGCATGTCTAGTTATTCATCTTCATGATGACTATTAAGATTTAATCTTACCAGCTTGAAGAGCTGCCAAATGATAGTTCTAATAATTCAATTACCCTATACAGATGCAGTCGTCTAGATCCAATTGTTCTGTACGTTCATGATATAGAATTAAGTAGGCAAACTATAGCTAATAGTCTAGTACAGAACTTAGGTTTGACCTTTGTGCGAACATTTCGAAATTCTATCAAAGAAGTTGGGTTTGTGAAAACAAACTGCTGATATCTCCTTGGATAAGTCCGCAGAAAAATGCATCTGATATAATTCTCATTTTATATATGTACTTTTGACAGCTGCGTGTTGCTCGTCAAGTAGAAGTGAGTTTGCAGTTCTTGCTCTTCTAAGCTGTCCTGATGGAGAAACACTGGCAGAGCAAGATGGGGTGATACTACTTTTCGATGCAGAAAATCCAAAGCCTGTTTCTTCCTGGTCAGTAAAGAAGGTATGTTTGGCTGAGTTGTTATACTCTGAACAGTCCATAGAGCACATTATATATTTTCTGGGACTAAATTTTCTGGTTAGTGATTGTAGGCAGTGCGCATTGTTAGCTACTTATTGCTTTGGTTCTCAAGTGAAATGTTTATATTTTGTTTCTTTCCTCTGCTTGTGTCAATCTGTTGAATGCATCAGTGGCCCATTAATGTATTACAAGAATTAATTTCACTTTTCTTTTGTAGGCAAGGGGAGGCAGCGTTGCTTTTTTGAAGGGTGATTCCTCTTTGGATGCAAACAGAAAAGACAGGATAGATGGAGAGGCATCATCGCTGGTTTATGTCAACGGTTCTCATGAGTATGTTATATTTGATCCCCGAAGCAATGAAGAATTGCATATTGGCAAGAGTGCACACAAAAATATTCAAACTGAGGAGCCTGGTGAGTTATGGTTTGCTGCATTTATTCTAATCAGCTTCTGTATACTTGTATTTTTCATTGTGTTAACCTGCTCTTCTCTACGGCTATATTTGCTGGTGGCAAGATTATATAGTACTCCCTCCGTTTTAAAATGTTTGACACCGTTGACTTTTTAGTATGTGTTTGACCATTTGTCTTATTCAAAAAATTTAAGTAATTATTTATTCTTTTCATATCATTTGATTCATTGTTAAATATACTTTCATGTACACATATAGTTTTACATATTTCACAAATTTTTTTGAATAAGACGAACGGTCAAACATGTAATAAAAAGTCAACAGTGTCAAACATTTTGAAACGGAGGGAGTATATGAACATCATATCCCAACATTTTCTCATGCTAAATGTTTTACGCTCCAGAAACCATTCTCTTTTTTAATGCTAGCCTTCCAGAAACCCTTTCTGAATATTGTTGCATTGTGCCTGGCAAAACCATTTATTTGCCCCTTTTTCTTTTGTACTCTAAAACATGTTGAAAAAGGCTCTGAAGCTCCTTTTTGTTATTCCAGGACCAATTGGTTATGCTTCTATTTTTGGAGAACTTCCGAAACTGGAGTCAAAGAAAGATGTTCCAGAAATTCTATTTATACCGTCAGAGAGACCTTGGGAGACTATATTCAGTGGATCAACTCATGTTCTTCCGCCTCTCACAAAGTTATGTCCTGCATTCTTGGCATCATTGCTTGAGAAGAGACCAGTTGCAAATGAGTGAGAAAGTGCCGAAGTTTTGTCCCGTCATACAATGCAACAAGGAACCCTGCTAGTTACAAATGGCATTGCACATGAAATCCTTATGACTAGTGCTGCCCGAAGCTCGTCCAATACTGCTGAAGCTGGTTGTGGGCATTGATTATCTGTCAGCTCAGCTCACAAGAGAACACATGCGATGATGGCTACAGCAACGCTGTTGGGTGAATGAGCCACCCTACCTCTTTTTGTAGGTGATATCTAGTGATCTATCTTCAGATCCTAGCAAATTTTGTTTCCATAGGCTAATCTGTAATTCTGATAGCAAAAACTAGCTCTTTTTGGTGAAAATGTAACGCGCTAAGATATCCAGTAACACGGTGAGTGAATGATGCTGTTTTACTGACTCTGAATGAAGTGTGTGTTGATCTGGTAAACTGAAAACTCGATGCTTCTTTCAGAGTTTCAGTTGTCTGTTGCTTGCATACATGATGGAATACTTTTTTCTTCTAGAACTCTATAACAACCAGGCAAATAATTTGTCTTCCTGGAAAAAAGGCAATCTTGTCGATTATGTACTGATATCTGGCAGGCTAAACTTAGCAATTGCATTAGATGCCAAATATTGCCATATAAGTCTTCCAGATTCAGAAATTGATGGCTAAGCTGCACTGACAAGTACGAAATGCATGCAGGCTTGTGAACAGTTTCAGTCTGTATCGATGGCAATAGATGTTGACCCGTGCCATATCTCCAAATATGATACTCCAGTAATTTGTATGATATTCACATGAATCAAGCTCAGTTCTCGTACAAATCCTATGAAATTCGTTTGTTCCAAACAAGCCCTAAACAAAAAAAAATTATGATGTCATAATACGACTTACAAGTTACAATCAATTTGAAACGCGTGAATTTTACTGAAGCCGAATCAAGTAGAATTCCTGCGTTTCAAATGGACCCAACCGCAACAACCGAAATGTCAAAGCAAATTTTTACATCCAGGCAAACTGGCGACACAGACAGCGAGATCACATGACGTCCACGTAGGACGACGTGTCATCATCCAGGCCGTCCACGTCACGCTGGTCAAACTTGTCGACCAATCTCGACCCTCCAACCTCGAGCCTCCCGATCATGGCGGCCTCCCTCGCCACCTCCTCGTCTCCCTCGTCGAACCCCACGCAGTGCTTCGCGCTCAGCGACTCCAGCTCGAGGCAGCCATGGATGACGGCGAGGAGCTCGTGCCTTGGCAGGTAGCAGCCGTCGAGGCAGAGGCGCTTGAGGCGCGGCAGCGACGCCGCCATGGCCGCGGCGTCCACGTCGCGGATGGCGCCGGCCATCTTGAGGCTGGAGAAGCCTGGGCAACCGGCGCCGACGCGCGCCGCCGTCGCCGGGAACGACGCCGGCCTGTGCTCGAGCTCCAGGTGCTCGAGGCGGCGCCACCGCGCGACGAGGCCGGGCAGCCGCGCGTCGTCGGCGGCGGACAGCGCCGGGAGGGCGACCCTCCTCAGCTCCGTGCACCGGAGCGACACGAGGTCCAGGTCGGGCGCGCCGAGCAGCGGCGGGAGGGCGAGCTCGGCGGCGCGGCCCGCGGCGCGCGCGACGCAGAGGCGGAGGTAGCCCGCGAAGGTGAAGCGGCGGACGCCGTAGCGCGCGGCGAACGCGGCGGCCAGCGGCGACCACGGCATGAAGCGCGCGGCGGCGCCGCCGCCGCCGCGGAGGTCGAGCGCCCGCCACAGCGACGCGTCGCGCGCCGCGGCGCGCCACGACCGGCACACCAGCGGCGCCGCCGCGGCCACGTCGTCGAGCGGCAGCCGCCGGAAGATCTCGACGAGGCAGTCGGCGTCCATGTCTCCCCACCGCGCCACCGCCGCCGCCGCCTCCTCCTCTCCGGTGTCCATTGGCGCCACCCTTGGTTCTTGCTAATTTTCCAATTGCTATCTCCTTAAAAAGTAAAAAAAATAAGATTAAAATCTTGAGGCGAAAACCACTATAACCCCAAATGCAACTAAAATTGTACAAATTGCATCTTGCCACTTACAAGTTGTAGCCCATATCACGTTAATGTCGACACTATTATCGATATAAATTTAAGTCGTGCAACTGCGTGGGCCACTTACGTCCGATCTAAGATCAATGGACATCTACACTTGTGGATTTGAGTTTTGCAACTTGTTTAGTCGTCATCATCTTGGTCAAATGTTGTGTATATAGGGACAGCTCAAAGGTGAGAAAAAGTTTAAAAAGAAGTGGAAAAAGGGAAAGTGAGACAACAAAGAAAGTTGGAATTTGGATAGGAGGGAGTGTCCATATCACACACGCATACACATGGTATAGGAATGAGTCAAGTTAGACCAGTAGTAGTAGTATTAATTTCCTTAGCAGCCACAGCTAGCTTGGCATTGGCAAAATGTATTTATCAATAATACTTAAAAAGGCTTCAGTGATAGGGATAGTGAAATCTATCATTGTAAGTATTTCCGTCGTAAATTTTATGGAGTAAATCACTTCTTGAACATCTTGATATTGAAGGCAATCAAGTTTAGACAAATATAGAATCAAAATAAGTGAATATTCCCCGTAGCAAATAATGGATAGCACACTTCATTAAAAAAATATATTTATCCGTAGCAAAGCACGGGTACCATCTAATGTATATGTGTGGTATTATTTTGGTGTTTACCCTATTGGTCACTGGAGACAAGACCAGTGTGGTAGTAGCAGTTAAATTCTATTGTAGTAATTAGATGGTAAAATAAAATATATAGGCAGAATTCTTCAAAAAGAAAAAAAAATGACATTGTATCTATGTTGACGAAATGGTTCCGTTTCTCTAAAATTCTCATGAAATTCCTCCAACCTAAATAGGCCGTATAAGAATTTAGCAAAACAAAATATTGTATGATTGACTAGATACCCCAATTACATCTATATGTTCACGAAAGCTAAGTTTGTATTTTTCAAAATGAAGTCAACTCAAAATCCGATAATGATCCGAAATTATTATTGGTACAACTTTGTCATCCAAGTGGGATTAGTCCTAATTTCTTCACCATAAATGCGCTGTGCCATGGGTACGTTGTATACTCGACTTTGTCGACATAGCTTACATAAAAAAAAAATTGAAATTAATTAAACATTGGAACAGAGCTAGCTATCCATGCATGACGTTCGCATGTGCTTAGGACAGAAGGATATTACTCCCTCCAATATGTCTTGATAAATATCGTTTTGGACATCATTATGGTATTTACAACACAATTCAATAATTTGTATTGTAATATATTATATAGTCTAGTGAAATTCAAACATTATGAAACATTTCTCCAGATTAATTTATATGTGATTCTCGCGTATCCATTCTAAATACTTTTAAGATGCCGTTCATACTTCAGAGTTTTAAAATGTTTGACCAGAAACATGTCCAGGTACACGCAGGGTGAAATGAGTTTTTTAATATATTTAATATGAAAAAGGTATTCCATTCGTCATCTCTTTTTGTTAAACCCAGCCATATTGGTTAAGTGAAAATGATGGTTTGCAACCTTGCATCAATCAATC
Source organism: Oryza sativa Japonica Group (assembly GCF_034140825.1). NCBI lineage: Eukaryota > Viridiplantae > Streptophyta > Magnoliopsida > Poales > Poaceae > Oryza > Oryza sativa. The sequence continues at coordinate 26,476,833 of NC_089046.1, forward strand.
TTAAAGTAACACTGTTTTGAGAAAACAAAGCGTTGATGTTACGTTGGATTTTCTTGGCTTCACATTCTTATAAGCATAGTTTTTTTTTAAAAAAAATGTTAACCCCTCTCTAGCGTTGACAATGATGCGAAGATTTTTTTTAGAAAAAAAAACGAATGATGCAAAGATTGCCATATGCATAATTTAATTGTATTTGTGATACACTGACTGACATATGTTGATATATCTCCATGTGGTGCAAATCAATCTCTGTACTTTTTTCAAGACAAAATCCATGCCAATTATGTATATACAGGAACCTGAACAAAGAACAACCACGTGTCTTCCAGAGATACCGCACAAATGTGCAGCAAATCAATCATAATTTACACACAGAGTACGTTTGAACTGTAACCAATTACAATCAAAGACGTCATTATGTCTGACAGGATCCGGCTTTGTTGCCATTAGGTCTGACAATTAACCTAAAAATATCTTGATTACGTACGATCGAGATGATTAATTTTGGGACAAAGATCGAGAAGATGGCTCAAAGTGCTTCAATTTTATTTTATTTTCTCCTTGCAATTTCACATGCGGTCGATGAAGTTGGTGTCTACAAGAGTGAGCCAGTTGGCCAATTGCGACTATAGCTAACATTGCGAAGGACATCACACCGAAAAGATAAATTTTGTGATTTTTTTTTAAATCAAGAGTAGGCAGAAATCGTGATCAATGTTCAAGTTGTTCACGTTTCGAAATTCAAATCCCTGTCCCGCGATGAATTGACGAAGGAACGTGCAGGTCTCAAATTACGTGAGTGGTGGTCGAAACTATAAAGTGCTTCTTTCTGATTTTATTGGCAATAAGTCCACGCTTTTGCAGAATTGCAGCTTATGCTAAATAAATAGTACTCCCTCCGTTTCAAAATGTTTGACACCGTTGACTTTTTAGCACATGTTTAACCGTTCGTCTTATTCAAAAACTTTGGTGAGATATGTAAAATTATATGCCTATATAAAAATATATTTAACAATAAATCAAATGATAGGAAAAGAATTAATAATTACTTAAATTTTTTGAATAAGACGAACGGTCAAACATGTGATAAAAAGTCAACGGCGTCAAATATTTCGAAACGGAGGGAGTAGTAGTTTCGTTAAAAATAGGACGCCACTTTTTTTCTTAATTTCAATCACTGTTTTTTATTAAAAATAATAATAAACATAGTTAGTCCCACGAAATACGGGAATAGATTGTTTAGATATAGAGTTAACAAAAGTGAGAGCATATTTTCTCAATTTTGGTCGTATTGCACAATCCAAATATCTAAATGTGTACTCGTAGAAGAAAATATCTTTCTAAATCTACTTAAGGACGTGCGTGCATTACACTCATACCACTGCACACGCATATATGAGCGCGTCCTTAACTCCTTATACACATGTGACATGTCCACTATAAATTCATATATTATCTCTCCGTTTTATAAAACAAATTAGATGCTATCAGGATTTATTGTACTCAGTTATGTTTCATCCTATTAGATTGTTTTATTACAGGACAAAATGTGTATTAGACAACCACCGAATTCAGCAACATGAAACCACCATAATATGACTGTTACTAAAGCTAAAGGTTTAGTAAGAATTTTAGTACGTGCACCCAACCCTGCAGTTGGTTCGGGCCAAACCGCACGCGTAATTAATGATCCAGTGGGCTCCGGCCCAATCAATCCAGCTGCCGTGCCACTCATCGGCGCCGACGACCAACATCTCCGGCCCGTTGTTTCCTCGCCGCCGGCCACCGCCGCAAATCGAGCTTGACAATTGACATCGACGTCGACCTCTCCTTTTCCTCTTTTTTTTCTTTTTCCATTTTTTCCCCTCGCTGTGACAATTTCAGCCCGGTGTTGCTACGGCCCAAGGGATGAAAACAGTTGGAATCGATAGCATCTCTTTAAAAAACGACACTCAATCAGTTGATAATTGACCATATTTATTATTGGAAAAAGTACGAATTACCCCCCTCCCGAACTATCGCGGTTGTCCGAATTACCCCCGAACCACAAAACTGGGTATTCTTCACCCCCAACTATGTAAACCGGACAAATTACCCCCCTCGATCCAATCCGCGGTGGTTTTGGTCCACGTGACGTGCGCGTGGCAGTCCAATCAGCACTATATTATAAAAAAATTTGTGGGACCCACCTGTCATCTCCTTATCCTCTCTTCCTCTCTCTTCTCTCTCACTCTTCCTCTCTCTCTCAAACGGCTCCGGCGGCGGCGACGTGTGGGCGGTGGCGGAGCGCCGGGGAGGACGCAGCGGAAGGCGGCGCCGATGATGAGGAGGACGACGACGAGGATGGAGCGCACGGCGGCGGCGCCCATGAGCGACCCGGAGAAGGGCCCGAACGCGCGGTCCGCCCAGACCACGAACCCGCCGTTCCCCGGCATCGCCGTGGAGAGCTCGGCGGTGATGAGCGACTCTGGGACGGCCCAGATGACGGGGAAGATGAGGAAGCTGAGCAGCGCGAACAGCAGGCCCGCCGACTGCGATGCCATCGACGGCGGCGGCGTTCTTAGGCGGCGGCGTTCTTAGGCGACGCCTTGGGCAAGGCGGTGGCGGTGGCGTCGGCGAGGCGGTGGGCTTCCTCGGCCACCATGGATCGATCTCGGCGGCAACCAACCGGGCCGGGATTCGAGTTCCCCGGAGTCGTGGAGGAGGTTGGTGAGGTGAGGTGAGGAGGAGTTGGTCTCCTCGGCCGCCATTGCCGGGATTATGTATGAGTGGGCAGTGATTGCTAGTAGTCATCCTCGTCGTCGTCCTCCTCAACCTCCCGCCCGCCACCGCGTCCTCCCCGGCGCTCCGCCACCGCTACCGCCCGCCGCCACGTCCTCCCGGCGCTCCGCCACCACCCGCACGCCGCCGCCGCGTCCTCCCCCGCACACCGCGCCGGAACCGTTTGAGAGAGAGAGGAAGAGTGAGAGGGAGAAGAGAGAGGAAGAGAGGATGGGGAGATGATAGGTAGGTCCCACAATTTTGTTTTATAAATAGAGTGCTGACTGCCATGCGTACGCCACGTGGATCAAAACCACTGCGAATTGGGTCGAGGGGGTAATTTGTCCGGTTTGCATGGTTGGGGGTGAAGAATACCCGGTTTTGTGGTTTAGGGGGTAATTCAGACGACCGCGATAGTTCGAGAGGGTAATTCGTACTTTTTCCTTTATTATTTATTAAATTACTTAACGTTGACACTAATACGATGTAAAAAAAATTAGAAAAAATAAAATTTATAAATAGTGAGAAAGGTACGGGTGGAAACGATACCTCTTATACAGAAACGGAGCTTGATCGATTGGGAATTTCTGTGACCGTTTTCACCCATATACGGCCCAATAACCATTTATTGGTTATTGGGTCTGCGGGCTGCAGGCCCAATTAAATCTCGATCTCTTCGCTTAAACCAGGTTAATTAGCAGGGGATTAGGATTGACACGAGCGCAGCGTGGCCTAACTAAACCGAACCATCAACTAAACCACCCCTGGCCTTTTCTGGTCAACGGTCAACGCTCAGCATGCAAACCCCGACCTAAACCTCGCCATGGATTCGCCTACAAAAGCTTCGCGCGGCGCAGCCACCGAGCTGCACGACGGCGGCCGGCGGCGAGGAGAGAGAAACCAGCAGCAGTTGCGACGGCGATGGGCTGCCACCACCACCACCACCAGCTGCGACGCCTCGCCGTGCTCGCCGCGGCGCTCTGCGTCGTCGTCGTCGCGACGGCGGCGAGGCCGCTGCAGGCGAGGAGACACGGCGAGGCGGTGGAGATGGACGTGTCGGCGGCGGCGCCCTCCGGCGATGGGGCGGTTCGAGAGGGGAAGTGGCTGCCGCTGCTGCCGGCGGGTGGGGGGCTGATGCACTTCCCGGTGGTCGGCGGCGTGTCGATGCCGTGGATGGCCGGGGCGCCGCCGGCGATGGCCGGGCCGGGGGTGCAGCTGGTGCCGCCGTACGTCGGCGCGACGCGGCAGGAGCAGCTAAGCCTGTGGGCGTCGCTGTTCAACCCGTTCCAGGTCAGGCCCAGGCTGCCCGCCGCCGCCGCAGAGACGACGTCGCCGGCGGTGCCCGTGGACATCCCGGCCATTGCCGGCGTGTCGCCAGAGAAGACGACGGTGGACGAGCCGGCCGCCGGCGAGCCCAAGTGGGGCGTCTTCTTCGGCAACAACAACTAGCCTATGATGAATATTATGATCCATTAGCTTTTAAGTATAGAAATGAATTAATCGACCTTCTTTTTGGATTAAAGTTTAGTGAGTATAATTCAAGTAATACATATGTAAGTCTGCATGTTTAGGTGTCAAACTTATTACAAAAGAAAATATGGAGAGTTGTAATATTTGTAGTGATGAAAACACATGAAAATTCTTCACTTATATCCTGTCCCACCGTTTAAAATATATATATAGTCACTTGAATATTTTTGTTTTTTTCTCAACACTGACAAAGATAGTTGGATATATATTAATTTAACAATGCCTAGCTGGATAAAAATGATCATCCTGAAGGGATGGATGATCATTTTAGTTGTCCAATGCCTTTTTTTTTGGAGGTTTCTTAAGTCATAAATTTTCAGGCCCATTTGTGCTATATGGGCCGGGAATTCCAGCCCAATTTGCTTGAGATGCACTTGATTTTGTATAGCCAACCTCTGGCCGGCCTATTTAGAATTTGGTAGATAAATGTAATTTAGCATTTGATACTTTCGCAAGAGGAAGATTAAACATTAGCCTCTAGTGAAAATTGCCTAACTCCATCTCTGCATTAAACCATACAACATACTAATTATTTGCTCAATTTGTCCTCCCTTTCTTATCCACACAAATTGGGTACTGAGACTAATCTGATAGAAAATGAAATTGCATAATTGCCAATCATGTGATAGCTAAAAGAAACATAAGACTTGAACCAAGTGCTCACATGCTCTAATATTGCACAGCAATAAATGGGTAGAGACTCCTAGATTTCAGGGAAAATGTTCCAAATTTGTTAATCTCCAATGTCTTGAGTTTAATGCAGCAGCCTCCAAGCTTGTCATAAACCTGATGGAAAAGGCTAGCTGTTGGCACCTGTATTTATGTACGAGTTAATCAAGCTAATGATGATGATAGAAAAAAATGGTGGTTAGCTATGGATGGATGTGAGCCACAAGCTCAGCCATGGCTGCTCTCTCCTTACATCTGAATGACTTCTCTGCCTCACAATCTCATGGGGCAGAGGAGAATGGACGATGCAATGCAAAATGCAAGGCCCCAGAAGGAGAATAAAATATGTGGCTAGGGTTCCAAGGATCTGTTTTGAGGCCACAAGTCCACCAAAGTTTTATAGTGATGTGGATCAAATTCAAAGCAGGTTGGAGGATGAGAAATTCATAGAACCCTTTTTTTTCTCTCTTTGGTTTTGGTCTTTGGAATATTTTTTTTCTTTTCTTTTTCCAAGGAGTGTGATGGTGACTATCAATTATCCATGGCTTTTTGGCAAGGAAGGTTCACCTTTTTTTCCTATAAAGAGGCTGTGAGAATATGATTGGATCACTGTGTGTATTATCATGTGAAAGATAACTGGTTATAGATGTATAGGTACTTGTCCAATTGGAATATGAGTGACACTTATGGGTTGTTTGGAGGGTTTTTTTTTACTCCTTTTCCTCTAAGAATTTAACCTTTTTATCCCATTTTTGCCACTAAGCTGAAAACCAATTTCACTTTTGTTAGTCAGCTGTACCAGCCCCAGTGGCAAAAATAGCAACAGTGAGATATGATCATTGCTTAGTGACAAAAAACATAAAGCCATCCCATAATGTATTATTCCGATTACCCCCTCCGTCTCAGAATATAGCAACCTAGAACCGGATGGGATGTATCCTAGTACTACGAATATGGGCATGCCCCCTGTCTAGATTCGTAGTACTATCATATGTCACATCCGATCCTAAGGTTGCTATATTCTAGGATGGAGGAAGTACTAAATTTTCATAATTCGATTCCATGCCCTCTAGTATGAAATCCGTAAATACATCGAACCGGAGGGTTTCATTACCAAAAGTAAAAGGGTAGCAACTTTTTTATTATGAAAAGAAAAACAGTAACAAAGTAACAAAAAAGTTGTTGAAAATCACCTTTGATCATTTCATTTGACCAGTTAATACTATCTCTTTTAAAAAAACAATACTCTCCTGTCACTGCCATCGTTAATATTACCTAATTAAAAAAACCGACTGTTCATGGCCGTGCGGCCGTGCCCATGATCTGAGATCAAACACGGAGAGCCGTCACATCCTGCAAATTATTTCCTAGATAGAATCGTGTTCTACGCTCAGATGTTGACGTCGCAGACGAACAATTTGGCCGCCGCATTCTCGCTGATCGACCCGTATCTTTGCTATTAGCTTCTCAACTGTTCATGCTTTGATCTCAAGGTTCAGAGCATTGTATCACTCGTCAGAAAAATGCAGAAAATTCAGAGAATTGAACTCGTCAAAACATGGATGGATGGATGGATGGATGCCTCCGTGCTGCATGCTACTGATCCATGGATGGATGGATGGATGATACGCTGCTTCTCCAAGCGTGTGTGAGTTGGAGTGAGATGGACGTGACACTAATCTGGTGCTGGATTTGGGCGCCATACTGACTGACAGACAGGATCGCTTGGAGCTCAGATCTCCCAAATCTTCCGTAACCACGACCCTGCACGATGACAAGTTTTCATATTCAAGTCGATGACTTAACTCTGTGTTAGAGAATATGGTAGTTAGAGTTATATTAGAATAGGATTGATTTATGTGGACTCCTTCCATATCTGTAATCCTTTCTTATCTCCTTCTCGTGTACTCCTATATATACCGCTCCCCCTGAGACTCAATACAAGTCATCCCACATTACACAGTATATCTCTCTTCATATACTATCCAACACTCTGAATTTAAATTGAATCAACCGGTGTTATAATTAGTAGTCAAACGTGGGAGAGTGTTTTTATTCCTCAAGGGGATATCTCATTGTTTCTTACATGTCCTGTACATAGTTAGTATAAAATATTTTCAAATTTTGATAAGATAGATTAATACAAGATATATCACTTCACAAACATAGAAATTCAAATTTAACTTCTACATGTAGTAACAAAAATAACAAATATAAATACGAATGTACATTAATTAGTTTCAGTTTAATTGGTTTTTTTACAACTTGGAGCAGTCAAGTTTGAACTTGCAGATTTGTATATAATATATCTCATATTAATATATCTTATCATTTTTTAAGTGTTTTATGACTATCTTAGGTGTTATGGTGTTATGTAAGAAACGAGGGATGTCCTTCGAGGGATGAAAAATCTATCTCCGTCAAAGGTGGTAATTATTCAGAATGCTTTCGTAAGTTCAGAGTTTTTGCAGTTAATTTAAATCTTGTGTGAGATGAACCGGAGGAGATTAATTGTGATGCTATGTTGGCAAGGCAAGTTGGGGGGTGTATAATGCTATGTTGATAACCATTCCCTGTCGCTCTCCGGCGAGTCCTCTTCCTGCCCTGCCCTGCCCTGCCCTGCATTCTTTCTTTCTCCACCAGGGGAATCCAGTTCACCCCCAGTGCTGCTTCTGCTGCTGCTTCTGCATCATCTTGCCCTGTTAAAAAGACACAGTGCCCTTGTTCTTTCGCAGTTGCAACTAGCATCTCCTCCTCTACTTGTACTCACTTCACACCTCAGCTCAGCTCAGCTCATCTCCTGTCATCTCAGCTCAAAGAGAAAGAGCTGAAGGTGTAAGCTGATCACCAGGAAGCAGAGGCTTTTTTTCAGATTACAGTTATCTGAAACAACCAACTTCAGAATCAATCAGCAAAGGTAGAGGGAGTTTCTTGTTTCTTTTGTGTACTACTACATGACTATATCCATATCTCCTTTTTCTTCTACTTCTTTTTCTTTTGTTTGGTTGTGAGTGTTGTTGCTGTGTGTTTCAACAAGTCAACTGGATAGATAGATTCATAGATATGATAGTTTTTATCTGAGGTTGGAGGTTTCCCCTCTCATCCACCACACACATTTTGGCACCCCAATCCTGAATTTACTGTTCAATTCTCTTCTTTTTATTCTTCCTCTGTTGATTGATCATCCATGCATGCATACTGGTATATAGTACTAGTGCTCAAGTGCTCATCCTTCCTGATGGTGAATCTCTTTTGAGAAAAGAAAAGAAAAAGATCTCTCTCATCTTGGCTTTTTTTCCTGTTGATCTGAGCACTGCTCTTCTCCAGGTTGTTTCATTCTGCAGGTCTACAGCTTTTGTCATCAAAGTGGTAGGGTTTGTACTTTGTAGTAGATTGCAGTGATGGCCCTTCTCTGCTTTTTTTTCATTCTCTGTTTGTTCTTGTTGCTCTTATTCTGTTTCATTCTACTTTTTTTAAACAAATCCATCCTTAGAGTTCAGTTTTCCCTTAAAATTTTTCCAAACCTACAAATTTTGTTCTCTGTGAATTCATTTTTGCATGATTCTTGCAGAATCTGAAATGATCATTGGCTTTGCAGGTAGAAACAAGACAGAGCTGCTGTGCTTCTGTGATTAATTAGGGTTGTTAATGCCATGAACCAGTTCGTCCCTGATTGGAACACCACCAGCATGGGCGACGGCTTTGCGCCATTAGGGTTCGTGCGATTCTTGGATCGAAGCTTGAGATCTTTCCATCGATTGGAGGCGATCGGATGAGTGATTCTTTGGTTTCTTGTTCTTCTTGTTGTTGCAGCGAAGACGACGGGCTCGTCGAGCTGCTATGGTGCAATGGCCACGTCGTCATGCAGAGCCAGGCGCCGCGGAAGCCGCCGAGGCCGGAGAAGACGACGGCGGCGGCGGCGGCGGCGATGGCGGAGGATGAGTCGGCGTCGTGGTTTCAGTACCCGGTCGACGACGTGCTTGAGAAGGACCTGTTCACCGAGCTGTTCGGCGAAATGACGGCGGCCGGCGGCGGCGGCGGCGACGTCCGCAGGGCGGCGTGCAAGGAGGAGCGCGGCGCGGTCGCCGCGTTCCAGAGCAGGATGATGCCGCCGCCGTGGCCGGCGAGGGGGAAGGCGGAGTTCGGTGACGTCGACGACGTGTGCGGCGTCTCGGAGGTCGTCATGGCGAAGATGGACGGGGCGGCGGCGGCGGAGACGGTCGGCGAGTCATCGATGCTGACAATCGGGTCGAGCATCTGCGGGAGCAACCACGTCCAGACGCCGCCGGTGGGGAACGGGAAGGCCGGCGCCGGCACCGCCGGCGCCGCCAGAAGGGCGCACGACACGGCGACGGTGGCGTCGTCGTCGATGAGGTCGAGGTCCTGCACCGCCAAGGCCGAGCCGCGCGACGTCGCAGCCGCCGGCGTCGGCGGCAAGCGGAAGCAGCGCGGCGGCGCCGCCATGGAGTCCGGGAGCCCCAGCGAGGACGTGGAGTTCGAGTCCGCCGCCGCAACGTGCTCGCCGGCGCAGAAGACGACGACGGCGAAGCGGCGGCGCGCCGCCGAGGTGCACAACCTCTCCGAGAGGGTACGTGTCATGCACGCTCACATTTTGTTCTTCTTGCTTTGACTTTTCTCTCTTATTATTATTATTATTATTATTATTATTATTATTATTATTATTATTATTATTATTATTATTATTATTATTATTGCTGCTGCTGCTAATAAAAAATGTTAAATTGATTGTGATGCAGAGGAGAAGAGATAGGATCAATGAGAAGATGAAAGCATTACAGGAGCTCATACCTCACTGCAACAAAGTAAACTACTCTAAATTTAATCTGCAAGCGCCATTACATAATTACAACTAGCAACATTGCTATACATCTCATTAAAATTTAAATCGAATTTATTTGAAAATGGTGACCTCATTCTTGTTTCATATTTTCAGACGGACAAAGCATCGATGCTGGATGAAGCGATCGAGTATCTCAAGTCACTGCAGCTCCAGCTACAGGTTTGTACTACGTAAAATGAATGTAACTCAATACTAAAATTGATTAACGATAATCCGACGATGATGATGTGAATGGCGTGGTTCAGATGATGTGGATGGGCGGCGGAATGGCGCCGCCGGCGGTGATGTTCCCGGCGGCCGGCGTGCACCAGTACATGCAGCGGATGGGCGCCGTCGGGATGGGCCCACCACACATGGCGTCCCTGCCGAGGATGCCGCCGTTCATGGCGCCGCCGCCCGCCGCCGTGCAGAGCTCGCCGGTGGTCAGCATGGCCGACCCCTACGCCCGCTGCCTCGCCGTCGACCACCTCCAGCCACCGCCTCCGATGGTAAGTAAAGCACGTGCCTGTACAGTCACCATGCATCGATCAGTAATTCAGTAGCTGCCATGAAATGTATTTTCAGTTTCGACGCGAATACTAGGGAAGGAACTAATATCAAATAATAGAAGGGGTGAGCCTTCGAATCGAGATCGTCTAGCCCACCACCTTATAGAGCTAGCCGGAAGGCCCTCGAGCGTTTCTCATATTTTCAGTTTCCTAAGAGTTTTTTTTTTTGTCAGCAGCATTACCTGCAGGGGATGAGCTTCTACCAGCTCGCCGCGGCCAAGAACCTTCAGCAGCAGCAGAACACGGCGGAGGCGCCGCCACCGCCACCGGCCGGAGGCAACCGCGCAGCCGCTGACTCCTGACGACATTCTGCACAAAAAATACGGTGTGTAAGTACTATCTACTCCACATTTCAGTGTCAATGTACATGAAACAAAAATGAAAATCAGTGATCTGCTACTAGTCTACTAGTAGTACTAGTATCGTACCACAAAGAATGCTTCAAGGCCTGAAATTTCGACCCAAATACCCGAAATTTCCGGGTTCCGATCCTCGTACAAGTACTACATATGTCCTAAAATATAACAACTTTTACCTATGAATCTAGCCAAGTGCATGTCTAGATTCGTAGTCAAAAGTTAATGTATTTTAGGATGGATGAATTATGAAATTTCGGAACGAAATACCTGAGAATTCGGGGGTATTGATCCTCCAGTAGTACTATATGTTGGAAAAGAAAAATCAGACAGAATAAATATATGCATTTTTTCGCTTGAAATTTTATTTGAAATTGCCCTGTAAAATGAGCCAGAAAAGTCTAAGGAATTTAAAGATGAATAAAATCTGAGGGTGTGAACACAGGTTTGCTTTCAGCAAAGACAATGTGATCTGGTTAGCTCAAGAACCTGTCATTGTCATGCACTGTAGGCTAGAGTTTACTTTGCTGATTTCACTCGGCTACATGCACTGCATCCATCGGTGTCAAATTCACGGACTAGTTGATCATTTATCTCTTGTAGATCCGTGGATAGCTGCATCACAGAAACTCTGAATTTCTCTGTTCTTAAATGCAACTGTTTGTTCATCTCTGACTTGACTTATCACTCACATATCTGTCTCTTTTTTGTCCCTGAAATATTGCAGACAACTGTAGTAAGTCTGAGAGCAAGGGTGGCACCAGTTGATTGCCGTCAATCTGAAGATATGTATATAAGGCTCTGATGCAATTGAGTTGAGAGGCTGGATCATGATGGCTACCTAATCATTAAGGGGAATTTAAGATCATCCCTTTTACTGACGTCTAAATTCGGTAGGCAGTGTAGATCGATCAGCGGTTAAGAGTTAACAAGTCGTGAATTCTTTTTTGCTATGTATGTAGTACTATTTTTTCCCCTTTGGGGAGACATTGGTTATGTATCAGTTGTTGATGTACCTGTTCAAATTTATGCCAACCAGAGCAAATTGTATTATCATCCGCCTCAACTGTGTCATGTCATGTTAATTTAACTGCATCTACCAAAGTACAAAGTCTTAATTAACCAAAATGATCGAGTAAAACCATATCAATTTCATAGAAGTGCTTCAGAGTTCTTCCAAAAACTGAATGGCATAAATTCTAAAGCATTGCTGATAGTAGCAGAGTATTGGCCATTGGATGGATGCAAAATAGTCCTTTATCCCTTTAAAATCTGCTGCATTTATCAGCATGTATAAATGTGTGCAGTCTTATCTGTTAAAGCTTTACTACCCATTGGTAAAAGTTGGATGGTGATGATGTTTACAGAAATAAAAAGCTATCTATAATTTTGCCTTACCGAATCTGTTTTTAGTTCATCTGGACAATAATTTATCTGTGCAATAAGCAGATAAGACAGAGAAGTCTAGTACCTAGTGTACAATACATTCTGATTCTTCTTCTTTTCCGTTCTTTGGTCAAGTATCATGCATCTTCTCAAGTTTCCAGTCTTCATACAAAGAAGTGAAACCCTTTTGCACATTCCTGAAAAGAGAGAGAGTGAGGCCTAGAAAATCAGCTTAAAGATAAACCTGAGCAACTGTAAAACAGGTTGGTAACTGGTGCCCTATCATGCCATCTCCAATTTCCAGGAAGAGAGGAAAAAGAGGACTTTGCCAATCATTGATGTGATTTCATCACCATCCATGAATGTCTGCCACATCTGTGGGTACTACTACTATGTATAGGATACCAAATATGCTCTGCCTTCAAATGCCATGGGGCACTCCTGTCTGCAGATGAGTGACAGAAGTGGTGACCTGAGTTGAATCCATGCATGCATCATGCATGTACTTTGCAGTTATGCACCATGTTTGCCTCACTGCCTGCATATCATTCATTTCATGATGGACTGAAGAGTGAAGATGCTTTCATTTCTTAACAGTGTCACAGTGTAATGTCAGTAACATGTCGTGTCGAACCCAAAGCTCTCTAGCTTCTTAATTATAGCTGTGTGATATAAAAGCTTAAGTGAGAAGAGATCAAATTTCAGATAGTGCACTTGTTTTTCCAAGAAGTTTTAGGAAAAAAAACAAAACGGTTTTTTTAGCGTAAAAGCAAATCAAACACTATTGCTTTCAGATTGAAAATGGTGGGGGGGGGGGGGGATCTTGTGGAACTGGCAATTTGTTGGGAGGGGGTAGCCTGATCTATCTGTCCTCAATTCCTCCTCACTTGTAGGTAGGGGACAGCAGAGAGACCCCCTGCCTTTCTTTAGGGCTGCAACTTTGGAAGTGTGCTTTGGATCATTATCTCCTACAGTTGCCCACCCCCAATCTATTCTGAGCTGACACACAACTTTTTCAGATTTGGTCTTAATCTGATTTTGCTCACCCCAGATCTGGGACTATTCACCTATCATTGCATCCCTTGGAGCACACAGTGCTGGGATGATCTGGCATGAGCTTTCCTGCAGATAAATAGCCTCTTTTTCCTACTATATTTTTCCTTCCATGAATGGTTATAGTGTTAGACAGTGCCAGGAAATCATTGATCTTGGCTCATGGCAAATCATTGCCTTACCAAGAACTCCCTGTGACCCTATTCCTGCATAATCAGGTTATCAATAAAGTTTGATGTTATTTTGTGTGACACAGGCCATGGCCCCAACCTTACACTGCTAAATGATACATTTTTCCCCTGATAAACATGATCTAACATTCTCTTGCTGAACACACTGTGATCCGCTGCATCTTGATGCGGTTAACGCGTCGTGAGGTGGCCTAGTCCTTAGCTTCTGTCTTACAGGTCAGCATCTTGGGTGCAGTGGAATTCGGATCTTGGATGGCACTGAACAATCAGTCCATCAAGAAGAAAATAAAAAAGCAGCAGTAACAGGGAAGGGAAGGATACATGCATCTCTCGGAGTGCAGGAATCGCATCAACCTTCCCTGTCATTTTTGGTTCTTTAGCAAACCAGCCTATAGGACCACACCATCCTACACATACTTGGATCACGAATCAAGTCATAGCAAAGCGATATTCAACTTCTCCTCTCTTTCTGAACATCTGTGCAATGCACCGTTCGCGCCTCGGATTTATGACAGCTAATACACATTACTGTCCTAATTCCTAAGTCACATGCATTGCACTATAACTATTCTTCCATCCAACTGAAAAGATAACCTCACAAAGTTGTTTTCTAACTCCAAAGCCAAGAAAAATGTGGATAAGGATTATCTAGGATTCTAGGTAGGAACAGCATACTTCGTTTCTTTGTTTTATGTGTGTAACCGTGGCTCAGATTGCACGCTATCCATCTTGTTATATGACAAGGAGGGGGTCAAACACAGAGATATGGACATATCAGCATATGGCAGCGACAGAAACCGATCAGTAACTACTAGCAACAACACAAGTTACAATACTGCATTTCAGAAGATGAGAGCTAATGCAGAAGCTAACCTCTGTAGTTTCAGATTTTCTTTTTCAGTGCAATGCATGCATCAGATTTGCAGTTCAGATAAAAGCAACACACCAAACAATCACCACAGTCCACAGGAGCATATCCATTTCTGTTCCAATACTCCTGCCATCATCATCATCGTGTTGAGTAATTGGAACCAATAATTATGTTGTGTGATGTGATTTTACTCTGCTGGTGATTACTGAAACTAAATTATTAATTCAGAAAGCAATGGAGTACCTAGCAGCAAGAACTTGTAGGGGTCGTCGATTCCGGTGAGGCCAACAAGCCGTGCAGGGAAGGGGAGAGCTGAGCTGCTGAAGGCGAGGTTCCCGTACCACATCCGACCTGACTCCCATCGCCGCCGCCGCCGCCGCCGGCGGTGGTGGGGGTCGCCGGAGAAGGGTGTGGGCGCCGCTAGTCGCCGGAGAGTGGGTTGGGGGGAAGAAAGCTGACGCTCCTTTGGTGTGGGTCGTTGAGTCGTTTACCGGTGCACCGCCCGACGACCTCGCCGGCGACGAGCTCCGCGCCTCCGCCTCCGCGGCGTGGCTGCCGGCGACGAGAAGCTAAGGTAAGAAAAGTCAGTGATAAGTGGGCCGATTTGCTCATTGGGCCTACGCAGAATCATTATGTCGGCCCATTAAAATTGGGCTTACGAAGTGATGTGCCTTTACTATGCAAAATGTCCTGCTTTTCTCCTGCGATTTTGCAACCCCTATTGGTGAAATTCAAGCAAAAAGATGGGGGGAAATACTTGAAATTCAGTCATCTTGTCAGAACATGTATGATGAAGATTATATGCATGCCAAACACTAATCTCTCGTTTTGAAATGTGAGTTCTCTTGTAAAAAAATATATGAAATTTTGGTTAGACGAGACACATCATAGTACTGCGAATTTATACGTCCAACCAAAATCTCTTATATTTTGTATCAAAAGTGAGTAGTACTTACTATGATGTAGTACATGCCAAATGAATCTGAGCTACTGGTCACTGGTGTCAGATGGGCTGATTTGTGAAATGGGCCTTGTCAGTCCATGATGTCTCCTTCTACTGGTTTGAAACGTAGCCCAACTTACAAAATTCACTGGAAACTCGTTAAAATTCATCTCTAAACATGTGTGGACTGTGAAGAAAAAATAGGCCCATCACAAAGCCATACAAGCATAGCCCAGCTTCAACTGACTGAAACAAAAAGGAGAAACTGAACCCAAGCATAAAAATCTGCAAAAGATAATGTTGATTATTACACAATCATACATCCAATCTATCCAAAATCTGTAGCACTGCATGCTTAAGATGGAAGAGATCAAATGCTTAGTCTCACCCTAATGATTGACCCCTCCAGCAATAATGGCCAACAAGACTAAAAAGTTCTCTCTTTTTTCTGACAAAAATAGTGGGGGCTCCTGTTTCATGAGCACCCACAGTGCAGTAGTGCAGGCCAGGCCACACTCACTTGGCTGGTTGTGCCAAGATAGCTGGACAGTAACACTGACACCCGCTGCCAGGTGGGCCCTGCCCCCCCCCCCCCCCCCCCCCCCCCGCGCCCCGCGCAAACCCCCCAAAAAAAAGAAACACCAGACACACACTGTTACTAGCAAAGCCAGCTCATCCTATTGGCAAAGATCCATCACCTGTCAGTGAAACAGTGAGAGCTAACCATTGCTGGCCGGCCATGGACACTTTCTCCATTGAAATTTCTGCAGCTCAAGTTTCAGAGCAGGTCATTAGTTCGTCACCCTGAAAACCGCTTGGTTTTTTCCCTTCCATTTTCTCGAGAGGAAGATGGAAGGGAAGAGCAGGAAATGGGTTTAAACTGACGAAAACCGCTTAGTTTTTTCTCGAGAACCAAAGTTTTTGGGATGGCTCGCGATCGCAAACCACTCAGATTGTGTTTAGTTTCTGAAATTAGGGAGAAGTTTGGGGAAAGTTGGCAGTTTGGAAAAAAAGTTAAGAGTTTATATGTGTAGGAAAGTTTTGGATGTGATATGATGTGATGGAAAGTTGGGAGTTGGGGGGAAGTTTGGTGTAAACTAAACACACCCTCAGTAAATCGGTCAACTTTAAAAAATTTACACTCAGCACCTTGGTAATCGATGGTTTCATATAGTATATATTTTTTTGGAAAATCATGAAATCGCGTAAGCTTTTCTATGTTTTGTGAACCTTTAGAGCAGATACAATAGCAGACTATAAGGTCAGTCCCAACCCAAGACACTAGACATAGTTTCTATAAACTCCACACATCATCAAGAAACTAGTACTAGACACTACTATTTTAATGCAAACACCACTATTCCATACTTAAATTTAATGTTACTTATCTCACATGATGTTTAGATGTTGTGTAAAACCATGTCTTATGCAAGACCTGGTTTCCTTCTCTTTCCTCATTTATTCACTTATCGCATCATATTTCATCCTAGGTGTTAACTATTTTAATGCTATGGACGCCATCCTATTCATTGGGTTGGGACTAACCTGAGTAAGCTATAAACACACGTCGAGAAGATAAAAGAGAAGAGAGAAGACCAACGGGCTACATAATTATACATAATTATAGTCAGCTGCAGCACGGACTGTAAGATACAATATGTATGACATGTGAGATCATGTATTAATAACATAGAATATGTTTATAGGTAACTATTGTATAAATTAACTATAGATGATTTAGAGTTAGTAGTTGACTATACTATTAAACTTGCTCGATCTCTACACGAATACGGAGGCATATGATTGTTGTGGCATTGAGATTTGTGGCTTGAGAGTTGAGACCACCATTGATTTGTTCGCGGTATAATTGATGGGGTTGGGGTATATCTCTCTTTCTGTTTCTATTTCTACTTTTTTTTTTGGTAGTACAAGAGATTAAATGCTACAGTACATCAGGAGGGAAATGAAGAGGCAAGGTGTAGTACACGATCTCGATTTTATTGTACGGTGTGGTCGCAAACGCACTCGTGCTGCTGTGCGGCCAACCAAGCACGTTGTGCATCTGATGAGAAGAAATTAAAGACCTTGAATGGGACATGAGGAAAAAAAAATCCAGTCTCTTTGCCATGCCAATCCTCCTATCTGGCAACTGTTATGTTCTATATATTCACCTAACGGATGATAAATTTCTAACGATAGCTTTCCAAGCTTCTAAATATAATTATTTTTTTAAAAAAAGTTTTCTAATATATAATTTATGGGATAATTTATTTGTTTTGTACCCTCGATAATTATCACAAACCCGATTTCATCAACCATCCATTATCCATCAGCACTCTAGAGTCTAGACTACTCTACTCCATCCCAAAATAATTCGATCTCTATCTATGAATTTAAACATACTAGCCTATGGCCTGGTTTAGTTCTCAACTTTTTCATCACATCAAAACTTTCCTACATACATAAACTTTTAACTTTTCCATCACATCGTTACAATTTCAATCAAACTTCCAATTTTGGCGTGAACTAAGCACATCCTATATGGATTTATTGCTAAAAGTTAATATATAATTTTTAATATTAATCCCAAGAACCAATCAGCTGTACAAATATCTTTTGTCACCGAGAAGAAGAAGAAGAAACCCAGCCATGAGTTGACAGGTGAAAAGGGATATGCGTATATATACTGTTTGCCAGATCGACCGATGCACAGTGCGTGCCTGCATGTCGTCTCCGGTCAGACCAACCATGTGGTTCTGCATTGCTTCTTCCCCAATCCGCTCACAAATTCTATCTAGCCAGCCAGCTTGTACTACCACTCACGTTGAAGTTGAAACTCGCCGGTCTCGACTTGTGAACACACAAAAACAACTCAAACGAACTGGAGTAGAGTAGGAGTAACATGCATTACACGCACATGTTATCACAGATTGCTGTTCTTAATTTGTTCTTAGTTTGTGTTGCTGTATTCTTCTTGCCATTGAGACATTGACTGAAACTGAAACTATACTGATCATTGGAGGATGAAAGGATGATGCGTTGTTGCAGTAAAGGCTCCAACCAACAGCTTTAATCAAATGATCAATGAACCGATCGATTGGAGAGAGAGGGAGAGAGAGAGGAGGGGCCAGGGCAAATGCACATGCGTAGCTACCAGCAGCAGCATATCCAGCAATGAGGCCGGGGCGTGAATGTGATGGTGGTGGTCAATGAGTGACCATTTGGATTCTGGACCACTTACCCTAGCTTGTTGTGGTTGTAGCTGTAGATCATCCAACCATGGCCACCCCCACCACCACCATCCCGACGAAGACGACGATGACGACGACGACGACGACCGGTCGTCTCATCTTCCTCGCCTCCGGCCAAACTTATTACTTCATCCGTTTCACAATAAAGTCATTCTAGCATTTCCCACATTTATATTGATGTTAATAAATATAGACAGATATCTGTTTGATTAATTGCTTGCATGAGCTATGTGTGTTTGTTGCTCTCACATACATGTATTTTATCACAATTTTCGTTAGTACGTTTTTTTTCAATCTGCTAAGAGCAGGTACAATAGCAGATTATAAGTCAGCTATAAATATTTTTTAAGAAGATAAAATAGAAGAGAGAAGAGCAGCGGGCTACCAGATTTATAGTCAGCTGCAGCACGGACTTCAAGATGCATATGTGTATGAAAGTGGGACCAGCTATAAATTGTATAGTATACGTTTATATGTAACTATTGTATGAATCGGCTATTAAATTGAGTCCAGATGATTTAGAGCCGATAGTTGCCTATACTATTAAACTTGCTCTAAGCGCGATACGTTTCGTGAGAAAACTTTCTAAATAAAAGTTACTTTAAAATATCATATTCATTTCTCTAGTATATAATAATCAAAACTTAATTAAACACTCTCTAATGGTTCTTTTTTTTGTTTGTTCTATGTGCCCTAACTTCGTCAACATCTTTCATGTACCAATGCCATTGTTAAACTGAATCAAATTAAAGCTGTGCAAATGCATCTCCGACAGTGAGAGAGATGTTGGTACAAAACAAAGCTGTACAAGACGCTGCAGCTGCTGCTGGTGCTGGTGCTGGGTTGGGGGTGCGTTCCATACTTAAGTACAGTAGCACAGAAACAAAACCGAGTATCTGACTGAGACACTCTTGCTGCCGGTACTTGCTCGCGCATGCATGCAAAAAACCATAGTAGCTCGAGCTTTTTCCCAGCTCCAAACATTTCTTCAGGCAAGCAGATGCAGCAGAGTCAAGCAAAGCACGACGCAATGGGATCCGAATTCCGATGCAGAGTTCATCACCATCATCCATGCAATTGTACTTGCTACTATACTCAGTAGAGTAGTACCAAAAAAGTGTTTTGAGAAAATTGATCAGGAAAGAACATGGAAAGGTTAATTAATCAGGAGTACTCGATCGCTGATCTGAATCATTCTTCAGTTACTCACTCCCTCACCTGGAGTATTTACATGCCAAAGTGCTAAATTCTCTGCAAGAAAACAGTAGTTTGGGAATGGTGATTACTACTGATTTTTACAGGTAGTAGTAGTAGTAGTCTCATCTCACTACTAGAGGAGCTTGCTTAATTAATCATTAGCATAATTAAGCAGCAGCCATCGATCCCTCAAAAACCAAAAGGATTAATTAATTAATTAACAGAAAAAACGACGAAGCTAAAGCTCTCATCAATGGTGCGTGGTGAATTGTGATTTTGTCAAGAAGTTACTGCGGTGCGGCGGCGGCGGCGGCCATGGTGGTGGCTGCTTCCTTCTTCGCGAGCTTGCCTTTCTTGGAGGCGGCGGCGGCGGCGGCGGCGGAGGAGGAGGAGGAGGAGGGGGAGAAGAGGCGGTCGATGCCGAAGACGGAGACGGACTTGCGTGAGCCGCGGAGGGAGCAGACGGGGACGTTGAGGACGGGGGCGACGCGGACGTGCGCCGAGTAGGAGCGCTCGATGCCGCCGCCGCCGTTGCGGCCGTGGTGGTGGCGGCGGCCGCCGGCGAGGCTGCTCGGGCTGCTGGAGCTGCGGCCCAGCCCGTTGAAGACGACCTTGCCGGCCGCGTTGAGGCGCGGGCTGTCGGCCGCCACGGCGGGCGGCGGCGGAGGCGGAGGTGGCGGTGGCGGTGGCGCCTGCGTCGGCGAGAGGCGGATCTTGGGTGGCAGCTGCTGGGTCGACGGGGATGGCGGCGTGAGCTTGTCGTGTTTGGTGGTGTCGGGCTCGTCGGCGGGGACGGAGACGGGCTCGCGGAGGAGCGGGAGGCTCAGCGATGGCTCTGGCTCCGGTGGCTTCGGCCCGCGGCGAAGGAGGCGGCGGAGCGGCTTGGGCTCGGACGACGACGTCGCCGACGATGACGAAGACGAAGACGACGCCTGCTGCTTCCTTAGCCGGAGGAGATCCCGCCACCGCCTCGCCGGGATCTTAGCCTCCACCACCACCTTCTCCTTCATCGCCACCGCCTCCACCTGCAACGCCGCCGGAGACTGACTCAC